>NC_137150.1:98121120-99321120 GCF_951394435.1 Stenella coeruleoalba
CTTTGTGTCTTTGATGTAGAATATCTTTTTTGGTAGATTCCAGTCTTTTTCTATCAATAGTTCTTCAGCAGTTAGTTGTGATTTTGGTGTGCTCATGACAGAAGGCAAGATCAAGGTCTTCCTACTCTGTCATCTTGTCTCCCTTCTCCACATTTTGTGTTTTTTTTTTTTAAATTGGGGTATGGTTGGTTTACAATGTTGTGCTAGTTTCTGCTGAAGCAGTGAAGTGAATCAGCTATATGTATACATATATCCCCTCTTTTTTGGATTTCCTTCCCATTTAGGTCACCACAGAGCATTGAGTAGAGTTTCCTGTGCTATACAACATGTTCTTATTAGTTATCTACTTTATGCATAGTAGTGTACATATGTCAATCCCAGTCTCCCAATTCATCCCACCCCCCTTCCTCCCTTGGTGTCTATATGTTTGTTCTCTACATCTGTGTCTCTATTTCTGCTTTGCAAATAGATTCATCTGTACCATTTTTCTAGATTTCACATATATGCATTAATATAGCATATTTATTTTCTCTTTCTGACATACTTCACTCTATTACAGTCTCTAGGTCCATCCACATCTCTGCAAATGACACAATTTTGTCCCTTTTTTATGGCTGAGTAATAGTTCATTTTATATATGTACCACATCTTCTTTATCCATTCCTCTGTTGATGGACATTTAGATTGCTTCCATGTCCTGGCTATTGTAAATATTGCTGCAGTAAACATTGGAGTGCATGTGTCTTTTTGAATTATAGAATGGGAGAAAATCTTTGCAAACAAAACAACTGACATGGGATTAATCTCCAAAATATACAAACAGCTCATGCAGCTCAATAACAAAAAAACAAACAACCCAGTCAAAAAATGGACAGAAGACCTAAATAGACATTTCTCCAAAGAAGACATACAGATGGCCAACAAACACATGAAAGGATGCTCAATATCACTAATTATTAGAGAAATACAAATCAGAACTACAATGAGGTATCACCTCACACTGTCAGAATGGCCATGATCCAAAAAATCTACGAACAATAATTGCTGGAGAGGGTGTGGAGAAAAGGAAACCCTCTTGCACTGTTGGGAATGTAAATTGATACAGCCACTATGGAGAACAGTATGGAGGTTCCTTAAAAACTAAAAATAGAACTACCATATGACCCAGCAATCCCACTACTGGGCATATACCCTGAGAAAAGTACATTTTGTGTTTTTGATGTCATATTTTACATCTTCATGTTTATCCCTTCACTGTTTATTGTAGTTATAGTTGATTTTACAGTTGTTTGTCTTTTAATCTTCATACTTGCTTACTTAAGTGGTTGATCCTCAGCCTTTACTATATATTTGGCCTTACTAGTGGGATTTTTCCTTTCCTATGACTATTTATCTCTTTCTGTAACCTTTACCACTTATTTAAGACCCTTCAACATTTCTTTTAGGGTAGATTTAGTATTGATGAACTCTTAATTTTTACTTGTCTGATAAGGTTTTTTTATTTCTCCTTCAATTCTTAATTATAATCTTGCTAGGTAGAGTATCCTAGGTTGCAGATTTTTCCCTCTCAGTGCTTTAAATATATCATGCCTCTCCCTCTGGCCTACAAAGTTTCTGCAGAAAAATCAGCAGATATCCTGATAGAGATTCCTTTGTATGTGACTCTGTTTTTCTCTTGCTGCATTTAGGATTCTCTCTTTAACGTGTCATTTTAATTATGATAAGTCTTTCTGTGGGGCTGTTTGGATTCATCTTGTGTGGGACCCTCTGTGTTTCCTGTACCTGGATATCTGTTTCCTCCTTCATGTTTGGGAAGTTTTCAGCCATAATTTCATCAAATGTATTTTCAACTTTTTTCTTTCTCTCTTCTCCTTCTGGGATCCCTAAAACGTAGATACTTGGTGTTGTCCCACAGGTTCCTTAAACTGTTCCCATTCTTTAAAACTTGCTTTCTTTTTGCTGTTCTGATTGGGTGAGTTTCATTATTCTATCTTCCAATCACTTATGCATTCTTCTGTATCACCTAGTCTGTTGTTAATTCCTTCTTGTGTGTTTTTCATTTCAATTATGAAATTGTTCAGTTCTGATTGGTTCCATTGTATATTTTCTAGTTCCTTGTTAAAATTCTCACTGTGTTCATCTATTCTTTTTCCTAATTCAGTTAGAATTTTTATTGCTAATACTTTTAACTCTTTATCTGGTAAATTGTTTATTTCTGTTTCATTAATTGTTTTTTCAGGGTTTTTCTCTTGTTCTTTCGATTGAAACAAATGCCTCTGCCTTCTCATTTTGCTTAACTTTCTCTATGTCTGTGTAATTAGGTGAAACAGTTACCTATTCGATATTAAAGGGGTGCCCTTATGTGGGAGCTTCCCTATACTGTCTTCCTGTGCCCAGTGGCTTTGGCAGGAGTGCAGGATCTGATGTGTGCTCAAGTCACATTTTTCCCCAGGGTGTGCTGGCAGCCATCATCTTGGTAGGAGGTAGGGCTGGAGACGGAGGGGCTAGAGCGGGAGCCACGTATGAACTGAGGCTTCTCCTCTACTCAGTGGCCAACACTACTCTGTTGGGGGTGGGGGTGGGTCTTCAGTTGCTGGAGCAGAAGCCTTGAGGGTCATGTCTGAGGTGGCTCCATTCCCTCTAAGTGTGTGCTCTCCCTCTCCCAACAACAGCTCCCTCACCCCAGAGGGGAGCAGTGCTGGAGCAAGAGGCACTGTAGCGGGTGCTTGACACGGGTCTGGGCATGAGCTGCGGTGGCCCAGGACTCAGTCAGGGTCCCAGATCGCTTCTGATGTGCTGCCTCCGTAAGCACCAGTAATGACTGTCCCCGCCCCATTCAGAAGTTGTTCCAGGTCTGGGCTGGCACAGTCCTTCACAACTGAACCCTACCCTCAGCCACAGCAGCCCTCACCCTAATATGGAGCTGCACCTCAGATCAAGTGGGGCCTGAGTGGGCACTCAGTATGAGTCTGGGTGTGTGGGGGGGGTGGTCCTGGTGACAGTCAGAGTCCCGGACTGCTTTTGATGTGCTGCCTCCGTAAGTGCCAGTAATGGCTGCCCTCACCCCATTCAGGTGCTGTTCTGGGTTCAGGCTGGCATGGTCCCTCACAACTGAGCACTCCCCTGAGCTGTGGCAGCCCTCGTCCTAGTGTGGATACATTGCGAAGCAAGCAGGGAAGACCAGGCACTCACCTCAGGTTAGGGTGCACTAGAGCGGTTGCAGGTAACCGGCCAGAGCCCTGTGCAGTTTCAGTCTGTTTTTTCTGCCTTGTTTTTTTTAATTAATTTTTATTAGAGTATAGTTGACTTACAATGTTAGTTTCTACCGTACAGCAAAGTGAATCAGTTAGACATATACATATATCCACTCTTTTTTAGATTCTTTCCCCACATAGGTCATTACAGAGTCTTGAGTAGAGTCCCCTGTGCTACACAGTAGGTTCTTAGTAGTTATCTGTTTTACATATAGTAGTGTGTATATGTCAATTCCAATCTCTCAATTTATCCCTCCCCCCATTACCCCCTTGGAACCATAAGTTTGTTTTCTACATCTGTTTCTGTTTTCTACATACATTTCTGTTTTGTAGATAAGTTCATTTGTACCCTTTTTTTAGATTCCACATATAAGCGATATCATATGATATTTGTCTTTCTCTGTCTGACTTACTTCACTCAGTATGACAATCTTTAGAGTAAGTGTGTGCACACTTCATGAACAGAGTCTGGGTTTCTTACAGGCCTCCTCTTAGTCCCACCGATTTTCTAATCAGCTAAGGGGACTCATCTTCCCAGTGTCAGACCCCAGTGAGGTGGCTCAAACTGCTCACTCCCCAAGGAGGATCTCTGCCTGTGTAATCCCTCCCCTCTCTTCTGTGTCCCCTCCCAAGGGCACAAGTCCCAACCTGATCACTTCTCTTCCCTATCTACCCAGTTCTGTATGGATCTTTCTTACAGCCTTGGTTGTACAAGAGTCTTTCTGCCAGTCTTCAGTTAGTTTTCAGTGATAATTGTTCCACATGTAGATGTATTTTTGATGTGTTCATGGGGGTAAGTGAGTTAGTTCTCGATGCTCCTACTCTGCCCTCTTGGTTTCTTCCCCACTACAGCTACTCCTTTAAACTTTGCTATATTATGAGCTTCATAAGAACAGTGACTTGTTATTTATCTGTGTGTTCCCTCTGTGTGACTAAGGTGGTTCCTATCCCTAACAGGACTCTGTCAAGTTTTATTGGATTTATAAGCTCAGCCTACCTATGGAATGAAATCTTTCAAGACAGGTGGCTATCAACTACTTTTTCAGTCTTCTCCATTAGAAGTGCTATAAACTTCTTATACAGCCTTCTTAAAAGCCTTTTATGAAGGCAGTTACTCTTTCAGTTGCCTCTATCTTATTTGTGGCTTTACCCAGGAGAAGGGGATGAGGCTGAGGTTTGCAGATGGGTGGACAAGGCTGGTGGTGTTACAGGACTAGGACACTTAAGTACTTTCCCCCACTTAATCTTGTCATGTTAACTCACATCAAGGGTAGCACTTAAGGTGAAGTGCTAAGCAGCGGTTTATTTTCTGTAGGTTTGGGGTTGAGTTTTACCATCAGCTGGCTGGTACGCTTCTACTACATTTAACAATCAACCTCTCAGCATTTAACCAGAGCTTTCAATCATTAGAACAGCACTTCTTGGGTCCGTATTCAGCCTTGACCCCACCACCTGATCCACCGTTCCAAAGGAGTAGTTTTGTTCCATAAAATCTAATGGTCTCTTCTCACCCTCAGTGCACGTAGAGAGTACTCAGTCACCAATTTTTAAATCTTTTATGTTTTGCTCTTCAATCCACAAATAATCATTTCTTTTATCATTCCTTTTATTTCCCAAACCTTTCATAAACTTCTGAAGATGAAACAGTAGAAACTGTCACATATGCATTTCTTACGATAAAAAAAAATTTTAAATATTCTTCTTGGAGGCCAAGAATTATATCTTGTCAATAGCATTTCATGGGCAGGTCATCCAGCCAAGCCACAAGCAAGTCTTTCCTCATAGGTTTCACCCCATTACATTTGGATTTATTCAAAGTAGAATAAATGAGGTTGAACTGTCCAAAATGTCATATGAGCCAGTGGGAAGAAAAGAAATGCATATTGAATTAGCACAATTATCCAAATTCAAGTATGGTTTTAACTTCTATTTTAGTAGTGTTTTATATTGTTGGTCACCCTATACTGCTAAATATATTTTGTTTGTCTTGATCTTTGAAACATTACTGGAAACTATCCCACAATGATTAGATGCATTATGAATACATAACTAACTTCAGCTGGGCTCCAGCACTGCTCAACAACTCTTTTATTTTTAAATTACCACTGTATTGAATTACCTACATATAACACCTGTTCCAAATGTTTTACATATTCTCAGGGCCTCCATGTAGTCTTCACCTCCTATATTTATACATCAAGTTACCTCACTATTCACTTAACTGTGAGGCTCCAAACTTTAATATAAATGCTCTTAAACTATAATAGGAATCTCCTCAAATTTTCTTTGCATGATTAATGCTGTTCACAAATATTCAGTTCCCTCTCCTTCGCGTCACCTGCTAGGAGTGTACTTTCCCGCCCTCTTTGAAGTTAAGCATGGTCGTGTGAATGACTTTCACCAGTGAAATATGAATGGGTCACTTCCAGATGGAAGCTTTAAGAGTGAGTAGATGATTTGACACGTTCCCTTTTCCTCAGCCAGAGCTCTTGGCACAGCTCCAGATTCTGGCTCTTCTGTCATGCTGAGTCTTGAGGTAGATGTAGGTGTGGAACAGAGCCACAGCCTATGCACGTGAACATGAATCATGAGCAAGAAATAAGCATTCATTGTATTGATCTACCGAAATTTGGGGGTTGTTTGTTACCTTAACAAAAACTTAGTCTCAGAGTGATATCAGGGATAGTAGAGCAGGGACCTCCAAAAATTTATCCCTCCTTAAAAACAGTGAATAAATTGTCAAGGACTGTCAGAATCAACATTATTAGAACTCTGAAAACTATAGCAACCAGATGAGTGTTTAATCAAGAGAAAATTATCTGAGTGTCAGTAAGAGAGCTTTGTGGCATTTTAACTTACCCTGTCCCCATTCCCCACTCCCCAGCTCAGAGGCAGCCTTGGAGACAATAAGCTACCTTCTTCACACAGGTTCCTGGTACCAGGGGGAGCAGGACAGAACTTATTCTCACACAATTTTGGCTGTTTGTCTTGAGCTATCTGGTGGCTCTCTGAAGGACCAGCTCATAGGGCTTGCTTTTATTTTGCCTAACTCAGAAAAATCCGCAAGCTGAGGTGGCTGCTCAGGGGGCATTTGTCAAAACCTTTTATTTATTTATTTATTTATTTTTATTTATTTTATTTATTTTTGGCTGTGTCAGGTCTTAGTTGCAACACACAGGATCTTCGTTGAGGCATGCGAGATCTTTCATGGTGGCGTGCGGACTCTTCGTTGTGGTGTGCAGGCTTCTCTCTAGCTGTGGCGTGCTGGTTTTCTCTTCTCTAGTTGCAGTGCACCGGGCTCCAGGGCACGTGGGCTCTAGTTTGTGGCACGCGAGCTCTAGTTGAGGCACGTGAGCTCAGCAGTTGCTGCGCGCGGGCTTAGTTGCCCTGTGGCACGTGGGATCTTAGTTCCCTGACCAGGGATCGAACCCACATCCCCTGCATTGTAAGACAGATTCTTTACCACTGGACCACCAGGGAAGTCCCTCAAAACTCTTTAAAGGCAAATGAATTAGCAGCTGCCATGTGGGGCAAGAAGTAGCAGGGCAAATAATAGACAAACCGAAAAGCATGGCAGAAAACACAGGGTAATAAGACAATTGGTAGAAGAAAGATATTTTAAAAATTCTAAATAAATGAAATGATATCCTGTGTTTACGGAGTGGAAGACTTAATGTCGTTAAGGTGACAATTCTCCCCAAATTGATCTACAGATTCTATGCAATCCCTATCAAAATTTAAATTCCCGGGACTTCCTGGTGGTGCAGTGGTTAAGAATCCGCCTGCCAATGCAGGGGACATGGGTTTGAGCCCCGGTCTGGGAAGATCCCACATGCCGCAGAGCAACTAAGCCCGTGCACCACAACTACTGAGCCTGCACTGTAGAGCCTGTGAGGCACAACTATTGAGCCCACGCACCACAACTACTGAAGCCCGCATGCCTAGAGCCCATGCTCCGCATCAAGAGAAGCCACCACAATGAGAAGCCCGTGCACCGCAACAGAGTAGCCCCCACTTGCTGCAACTAGAGAAAGCCCGTGCACAGCCAAAGACCCAACGCAGCCTTTACTCTATCCTGGGAAATTGTCAGTTTTTGATAATTTTTATTCGGCAAATAATATATCAATAAATAATACATCAGTAAATGAATGAGTGCATGAAATAAAAGTGGAGAAAGTGTATTAAATAAAATCACAGTTTCCTTCTTCGATTGGTTATTTATATAGCTATTCCAAAGGTCAGTCTAACAATTTTTACCTCCCAAATAAACACACCATTCATCATTATTTATGTGCTAATATGGAGGAATCCCTCTAGATACAACCAGTTTCTCCTCCCTTCTTATAACTTCCTCAGAGAAAAGTTGGAAATCCATAAAATTATGCTGTCGCATTTCTCTAGGTAACTCACTTTTGTAAAAGTATAGGTCTCTGAATTCCAGAAAGCCTGTATTCACAGCTCTTCATTGCAAATGAATTGCTTGCAGAAATAAAAGCAGAATGATTTTTTCAACAGCATGAATTTGGAAACATAACAACCAGTTGTCCAAGTACCTATGGAAAGGAGGTCTGTTATTTCTTCAGCAGTTTTAATGCAGGTGGTATCATTTGAAGTTAATAAAATTGTTGGAGCTGGTACGCTTATTATTGGTTGGTAATTTGTTCATGATCATAAATCAATGACAACCAATCAAACTTATGAGATCTGAAAGATCTTTTACACTAGAATGTTGTTTTTAATGATCCATTAAAAAATTGCATTGCTTATTTGCCTAAAGGGAGTGTTTATTAAAATCCAAAACCTACTGAATTTATAAGACTTGGCAAAACACTGTCTTACCCTAGCACCCTAAAGAGGAGCATCTTGTCAACATAGTTCTGGATGCAGTGTTACTCAAAGCACAAATAACCCATTATTCTAGTTCATTTGTTAAAATCTGTTTGTATGTTTAAATATGTACCATTGGCAATGTATTCAAGTAAAAGGAAGTGTAAATGAAAATGCATTGTTTGGAATACTAAGGCAAGCAGCAGTGTGGAGTTCAGACTTGGATAGAACTGGGTTCATATTCCTAGTTCAACCACTGACTGAAGTGAAATTTACTTAACTTCTCTGAGCATCAGCTTCTCACATGTAAACTAGAGATAACAATGCTTGCTCCCTAGAGTGGCAGAAGAATAAATGAAATGATGTTTATAAATGTTTGACATATACTAGACACTCCAAGCATGGTAGTAATTATTATTTTGTCTCTCGCCAACTTTGCCTTTCTTTATGCCTTGCCAACATGTACAGACTTTGCTAGATTTTCCCATACACCCTTTTCTTTAAACCAAACTTCACTCTCCTAAGAGAGACACAGGATGCAAAGTGAGTGAATTCAACAACTTGTTTGACATTTATTGGGATTTGACACCTGCAACCGTTGTGACAGCAGTCCTAATGCTCAGAGAATACTGACTGCTGGACTGAGAATGAGCCACGTCCAAGATGGCATCAAGAAAAGGGAAGTGAGTTTCAGGGGAGGTTGTCCTGCTTTTCCAGCTGGCTGGTCACCAGCAATTCTTACCTGCTGGTGTGGTAAATAGGGGAAAAGGTAAAATCTTTTTGGTCAATGTGGCTCAATTCCAAGGAAAAACAGAAAAGCTAGTTTCTTTTTAAAATTTATTTATTCTAGAAGGAAACATAAAATAAGGCTTTGTTTTTGCTTTACTGAATGCAGCCTAGTGTACTGCCTGACTCTGGCTCTGGGATGTTACATTTTGTTCACAGGAGCCCTGAAGGAAAGCAGAACTCATTCCTTTCCATGGGTACACCTTCCAGTTTAAGGCAAAAACAACTAATAATTGTCAAATACCTCAACTGTAAGATTAACTTAGGAAGCCAAACTGTTTCTATACTTAAATTTAGTCACTGCTTGTTTGAATGTGTGCATGTGTGTTTGTGTGTGTGTGTGTTTGTCCACATTGTTTCAGATAAGTTAAAAAAGAAAATATAATTTTTCCATATTAATTCTTTTCGGTATTTTCTAAAGAAAGACCCAATTAACTATTGCATTTCATGGGAAGTGTACCATGAAAGGCTTATTATTAAGAGCTCTTTCTACCAAAACTGAGAGAATATTTTTACCAAATACACAGTAGAAAAAATTTAACTCTAGAAAATAATGATTACAATAAATGCATATCCTGACTTATCAAAACTTGCTATCTACAAAGGGATTTGCTAGAGACAAAACGATGAACAATTAATATATATAATAGATAATCAACAAAGACCTACTCTATAGCACAGGGAACTCTACTCAATGTTCTATAATAACCTATATGGGAAAAGAATCTGAAAAAGAATGGATACATGTATATGTATAACAGAATCACTTTGCTGTACAACCTGAAACTAACACAATATTTAAATCAACTATACTCCAATATAAAATAAAAAGTTAAAAAATAAATAAATTTAAAAAATGAATAAATAAAAATTTTTTTTAAAAGTAATTAAAAAATTTTTTTAAAAAAATTTTTAAAAAAAAGGTCTACTTTGAGACTTGACTTGGCCCTGAATCCTGGTCTACTTCACTCAGAAATCTCAGGATATGACCCTACTTAGCTCTGAGATGATCCGAAGAAAGAAAGGAAAAAGTGAAGATGTAATTTACCACATTTACATTCTAAGAGAAGAAAATCAGCAGTTTCAGGAAAAACAATTAAAATTCAATATCCAGTCATGATAAAATATAAATTCTTAACAAGCTAGGTCCAGAAGGAAACGTTCTTAAATGACAAGGAATATCTGCAAAAAGCCTCCTCCAAAAAATTCCCTGAACAAATTGTTTGAATTAATGACAGTTTTTCAAAATACTAGATAACAACCAAGAAGCTGATAATTTTTGTGAGGATATTAACAATATCAGACATATATACGTTACTTATTTTATGTCAAGGATTGTTCTATAAAGGTATGTCATAGTTTTAAAATATGTGTAAATTCATTAGCATTCCTCCTTTGTATCTCCTTCCCTCAAATGTGGGCTGGATGAAATGATTCATTCTACTGAGTAGAATGGGGCAGAAGTGAGGCTATGTGATTCTGAGACTAAGTCATAAAAAGGATAGCTTCTGCCAAGCTCTTCCACTGTATCATAGGATACTTCAGCATCCCTGGGAGAGGCCCACAGGAAGAGGAACAGAGGCCACCTGTCAACAGCCATCACCAACTTGCCAGCCAGTGAGTGAGCCAGTGTAGCTCTGAAATCTTTTTTTATATATATTTTATTGAAGTATAGTTGATTTGCAATGATAATTTCTGCTGTACAGCAAAGTGATTCAGTTATACATCTATATATTCTTTTCCATTATGGTTTATAGCATGATATTGAATATACTTCCCTGTGCTATACAGTAGGACCTGGGTGTTTATCCATCCTATGTATACTAGTTTGTATCTACTAATCCCACACTCCCAGTCCAACTCTCTCCTACCCTGCTCCTTGGCAACCACAGGTCTGTTCTCTATGTCTGTTTCTGTTTCATAGATATGTTCATTTGTGTCATATTTTACATTCCACACATAAGTGATATAATATGGTATTTGTCTTTCTCTTTCTCACTTACTTCACTTAGTATGATAATCTCTAGGTCCATCCGTGTTCATACAAATGGCATTATTTCATTCTTTTTATGGCTGAGTAATATCCATTGTATATATCAATATATACCATATCTTTTTTTTCTTTTAATTTTTTTAACATTTTTATTGGAGTATAATTGCTTTACAATGGTGTGTTAGTTTCTGCTTTATAACAAAGTGAATCATTTATACATATACATATATCCCCGTATCTCTTCCCTCTTGCGTCTCCCTCCTTCCCACCATCCCAATCTCACCCTTCTAGCTGGTCACAAAGCACGAATCTGAGCTCTCTGTGCTATGCGACTGCTTCCCACTAGCTATCTATTTTACATTTGGTAGTGTATATATGTCCATATATACACTACCACTCTCTCACTTTGTCCCAATTTACCCTACCCCCTCCTTGTGTCCTCAAGTCCATTCTCTAGTAGGACTGTATCTTTATTCCTGTCTTGCCCCTAGGTTCTTCATGACTATTCTTTTTTCTTTAGATTCCATATATATGTGTTAGATATGGTATTTGTTTTTCTCTTTCTGACTTACTTTACTCTGTATGACAGACTCTAGGTCCATCCACCTCACTACAAATAACTCAATTTCGTTTCCTTTTATGGCTGAGTAATATTCCATGGTTTATATGTGCCACATCTTCTTTATCCATTCATCTGTCGATGGACACTTAGGTGGCTTCCAAGTCCTGGCTATTGTAAATAGAGCTGCAATGAACATTGTGGTACATGACTCTTTTTGAATTATGGTTTTCTCAGGTATATGCCCAGTAGTGGGACTGCTGGGTCATATGGTAGTTCTATTTGTAGTTTTTTAAGGAACCTCCATACTGTTCTGCATAGTGGCTGTACCAATTCACATTCCCACCAAAACTGTATGAGGGTACCCTATTCTCCACACCCTCTCTGGCATTTATTATTTGTAGATTTTTTGATGATGGTCATTCTGACCAGTATGAGATGATATCGCATTGTAGTTTTGATTTGCATTTCTCTAATGATTAATGATGTTGAGCATTCTTTCATGCATTTGTTGGCAATCTGTATATCTTCTTTGGAGAAATGTCTATTTAGGTCTTCTGTCCATATTTGGATTGGGTTACTTGTATTTTTGATATTGAGCTGCATGAGTTGCTTGTATGTTTTGGAGATTAATCCTTTGTCAGCTGCTTCATTTGAAAATATTTTCTCCCATTCTGAGGGTTGTCTTCTTGTCTTGTTTATGGTTTCCTTTGTTGTGCAAAAGCTTTGAAGTTTCATTAGGTCCCATTTGTTTATTTTTGTTTTTATTTCCATTTCTCTAGGAGGTGGGTCAAAAAGGATCTTGCTGTGATTTATGTCATAGAGTGTTCTGCCTATGTTTTCCTCTAAGAGTTTGATAGTGTCTGGCCTTACATTGAGCTCTTTAATCCATTTGAATTTATTTTTGTGTATGGTGTTAGGGAGTGTTCTAATTTCATTCTTTTACATGTAGCTCTCCAGTTTTCCCAGCACCACTTACTGAAGAGGCTGTCTTTTCTCCATTGTATATTCTTGCCTCCTTTATCAAAGATAAGGTAACCATATATGCATTGGTTTATCTCTGTGCTTTCTATCCTGTTCCATTGATCTATATTTCTGTTTTTGTGCCAGTAACATACTCTCTTGATTACTGTAGCTTTGTACTATAGTCTGAAGTCCAGGAGACTGATTCCTCCAGCTCCGTTTTTCTTACTCAATATTGCTTTCGCTATTTGGGGTCTTTTGTGTTTCCATAAAAATTGTGAAATTTTTTGTTCTAGTTCAGTGAAAAATGCCAGTGGTAGTTTGATAGGGATTGCATTGAATCTGTAGATTGCTTTCAGTAGTACAGTCATTTTCACAATGTTGATTCTTCCAATTCAAGAACATGGTATCCATCTCCATCTATTTGTATCATCTTTAATTTCTTTCATCAGTGTCTTATAATTTTCTGCATACAGGTCTTTTGTCTCCTTAGGTAGGTTTATTCCTAGGTATTTTATTCTTTTTGTTGCAGTGGTAAATGGGAGTGTTTTCTTGATTTCACTTTCAGATTTTTCATCATTAGTGTATAGGAATGTGAGAGATTTCTGTGCATTACTACTTTACTCAATTCATTGATTAGCTCTAGTAGTTTTCTGGTAGCATCTTTCAGATTCTCTATGTACATTATCATGTCATCTGCAAACAGTGACAGCTTTACTTCTTCTTTCCCAATTTGGATTCTTTTTATTTCTTTTTCTTTTCTGATTGCTGTGACTAAAACTTCCAAAACTATGTTGAATAATAGTGGTGAGAGTGGGCAACCTTGTCTTGTTCCTGATCTTAGTGGAAATGGTTTCAGTTTTTCACCATTGAGGACGAGGTTGGCTGTTGGTTTGTCATATATGGCGGTTATTATGTTGAGGAAAGTTCCCTCTATGCCTACTTTCTGGAGGGCTTTTATCATAAATGGGTGTTGATTTTGTCGAAAGCTTTCTCTGCATCTATTGAGATGATCATATGGTTTTTCTCCTTCAATTTCTTAACATGGTGTATCACGTTGATTGATTGATTTGCGTATATTGAAGAATCCTTGCATTCCTGGGATAAACCCCCCTTGATAATGGTGTATTATCCTTTAAATGTGCTGTTCAATTCTGTTTGCTAGTATTCTGTTGAGGATTTTTGCATCTATTTTCATCAGTGATACTGTTCTGTAGTTTTCTTTTTTTTTGACATCTTTGTCTGGTTTTGGTATCAGGATGATGGTGGCCTCATAGAATGAGGTTGGGGTGTTCCTCCCTCTGCTATATTCTGAGAGAGTTTGAGAAGGATAGGTGTTAGCTCTTCTCTAAATGTTTGATAGAATTCGCCTGTGAAGCCATATGGTCCTGAACTTTTGTTTGTTGGAATATTTTTAATCACAGTTTCAATTTCAGTTCTTGTGATTGGTCTGTTCATATTTTCTATTTCTTCCTGGTTCAGTCTTGGAAAGTTGTGCATTTCTATGAATTTGTCCATTTTATTGGCATATAGTTGTTGTGGTAATCTCTCATGATCCTTTGTATTTCTGCAGTGTCAGTTGTTCCTTCCCCTGTTTCATTTCTAATTCTATTGATTTGAGTCTTCTCCCTTTTTTCTTGATGAGTCTGGCTAACGGTTTGTCAATTTTGTTTATCTTCTCAAAGAACCAGCTTTTAATTTTATTTATCTTTGCTATCATTTCCTTCATTTCGTTTTCATTTATTTCTGATCTGATATCTATGATTTCTTTCCTTCTGCTAACTTTGGGGTTTTTTTGTTTTTCTTTCTCTAACTGCTTTAGGTGTAAGGTTAGGTTGTTTATTTGAGATGCTTCTCTTTCCTTAAGGTAGGATTGTATTGCCATAAACTTCCCTCTTAGAATTGCTTTTGCTGCATCCCATAGGTTTTGGGTCGTCATGTTTTCATCGGCATTTGTTTCTAGTTATTTTTTGATTTCTTCAGTGATCTCTTGGTTATTAAGTAGTATATAGTTTAGCCTCCATGTGTTTATATTTTTTACAGATTTTTTCCTGTAATTGATATCTAGCCTCATAGTGTTTTGGTCAGAAAAGATACTTGATATGACTTCAATTTTCTTAAATTTACAAAGGCTTGATTTGTGACCCAAGATATGATCTATTCTGGAGAATGTTCCATGAGCACTTGAGAAAAATGTGTATTCTGTTGTTTTTGGATGGAATGTCCCATAAATATCAAGTCCATCTTGTTTAATGTAGCATTTAAAACTTGTGTTTCCTTATTTATTTTCTTTTTGGATGATCTGTCTCTTGGTGAAAGTGGGGTATTAAAATCCCCTACTATGATTGTGTTATTGTCGATTTCCCCTTTTATGGCTGTTAGTATTTGCCTTATGTATTGAGGTGCTCCCATGTTGGGTGCATATATATTTACAATTGTTATATCTCCTTCTTGGATTGATCCCTTGATCATTATGTTGTGTCCTTCTTTGTCTCTTGTAATAGTCTTTGTTTTAAAGTCTATTTTGTCTAATATGAGAATTGCTCCTCAAGCTTTCTTTTGAATTCCATTTGCATGGAATATATTTTTCCATCCCCTCACTTTCACTCTCTATGTTTCCCTACGTCTGAAGTGGGTCCCTTGTAAATAGCATATATACAGGTTTTGTTTTTGTATCTATTCGCCAGTCTATGTCTTTTGGTTGGAGCATTTAATCCATTTACATTTCAGGTAATTATCGATATGAATGTTCCTTTTACCATTTTCTTAATTGTTTTCGGTTTGTTTTGTAAGTCTTTTCCTTCTCTTGTGTTTCCTGCCTAGAGAAGTTCCTTTAGCATTTGTTGTAAAGCGGGTTTGGTGGTGCTGAATTCTATTAACTTTTGCTTGTCTGTAAAGTTTTCAATTTCTCCGTCAAATCTGAATGAGATCCTTGCTAGATAGAGTAATCTTGGTTGTACGTTTTTCCCTTTCATCCCTTTAAATATGTCCTGCCACTCCCTTCTGGCTTGCAGAGTTTCTGCTGAAAGATCAGCTGTTAACCTTATGGGGATACCCTTGTATGTTATTTGGTGTTTTTCCCTTGCTGCTTTTAATATTTGTTCTTTTATTTAATTTTTGATAGTTTGATTAATATTTGTCTTGGCGTGTTTCCCCTTGGATTTATCCTGTATGGGACTCTCTGTGCTTCCTGGACTTGATTAACTATTTCCATTCCCATATTAGGGAAGTTTTCAACTATAATCTCTTCAAATATTTTCTCAGTCCCTTCCTTTTGCTCTTCTTCTTCTGGAACCCGTATAATTCGAATGTTGGTGCATTTAATGTTGTCCCAGAGGTCTCTGAGACTGTCCTCAGTTCTTTTCATTCTTTTTTCTTTATTCTGCTCTGCAGTAGTTATTCCCACTATTTTATCTTCCAGGTTACTTGTCCGTTCTTCTGCCTCAGTTCTTCTGCTATTGATCCCATCTAGAGAATTTTTAATTTCATTTATTGTGTTGTTCATGATTGTTTGTTTACTCTTTAGTTCTTCTAGGTCCTTGTTAAACGTTTCTTGTATTTTCTCCATTTTATTTCCAAGATTTTGGATCATCTTTACTATCATTATTCTGGATTATTTTTCAGGTAGACTGCCTATTTCCTCTTCATTTGTTTGGTCTGGTGGGTTTTTATCTGCTTCTTCATCTGCTGTGTGTTTCTCTGTCTTCTCATTTTGCTTAACTTACTGTGTTTGGGGTCTCCTTTTCGCAGGCTGCATGTTCGTAGTTTCCATTGTTTTTGGTGCCTGTCCCCAGTGGCTAAGGTTGGTTCAGTGGGTTGTGTAGGCTTCCTGGTGGAGGGGACTAGTGCCTGTGTTCTGGTGGATGAAGCTGGATCTTGTCTTTCTGGTGGGCAGGTCCATGTCTGGTGGTGTTTTTTTGGCATGTCTGTGACCTTATTATAATTTTAGGCAGCCTCTCTGCTAATGGGTGGGGTTGTTTTCCTGTCTTGCTAGTTGTTTGGCATAGGGTGTCCAGCACTGTAGCTTGCTGATCATTGAGTGGAGCTGGGTCTTGGTGTTGAGATGGACATCTCTGGGAGATTTTCACCATTTGATATTACGTGGAAATGGGAGGTCTCTTGTGGACCAGTGTCCTGAACTTGGCTCTCCCACCTCAGAGGCACAGGCCTGATGCCTGGCTGGATAACTGAGAACCTGTCATCCACATGGCTCAGAGTAAAAGGGAGAAGAAGAAGAAAGAAAAAAACTAAAATATAATAAAATTAACAAAAAAATTATTAAAATAAAAAACAAAATATAATTATTAAAAAAATTTTGAGTAATTAAAAAAGAAAGAAAGAACAACAAAAACAAATTCACCTATGATAAGAAGCGCTGAAAACTCTACTAAAAAAAAAAAAAAGGACGGACAGAACCCTAGGACAAATGGTAAAAGCAAAGCTATACAGACAAAATCACACACAGAAGCATACGGATACACACTCACAAAAGGAGAAAAAGGGAAATATGTATATATATATCGTTGCTCCCAAAGTCCACCTCCTCAAGTTGGGATGATTCCTTGTCTCTTCAGGTATTCCACAGATGAAAGGTACATCAGGTTGTCTGTGGAGATTTAATCCGCTGCTCCTGAGGCTGCTGGGAGAAATTTCCCTTTCTCTTCTTTGTTCACACAACTCCTGGGATTCAGCTTTGGATTTGGCCCCGCCTTTGCATGTAGGTCGCCTGAGGGCATCTGTTCTTTGGTCAGACAGTACAGGGTTAAAGGAGCAGCTGATTCGGGGACTTTGCCTCACTCAGGCCGGGGGGGGGGGGGGGGGGGGGGAAGGGGTACAGATTGTGGGGCGAGCCCGCAGCAGCAGAGGCCGGCATGTGTTCTCCTGGGGAAGTTGTCCCTGGATCACAGGACCCTGGCAGTGGCGGGCTGCACAGGCTCCCAGGAGGGGAGGTGTGGGTAGTGACCTGTGCTTGCGCACAGGCTTCTTGGTGGCGGCAACAGCAGCCTTACCGTCTCATGCCCATCTCTGGGGTCCACGCTGATATCCGCGGCTCACGCCCGTCTCTGGAGCTCCTTTAAGCAGCGCTCTTAATCCCGTCTCCTTGCGCACCAGGAAACAAAGAGGCAGGAAAAAGTCTCTTGCCTCTTCGGCAGGTCCAGACTTTTTCCCGGACTCCCTCCCAGCTAGCTGTGGTGCCGTAGCCCCTCCAGGCTGTGTTCACACCGCCAACCCCAGTCTTCTCCCTGGGATCTGACCGAAGCCCGAGCCTCAGCTCCCGGCCCCCGCCTGACCTGGCGGGTGAGCAGACAAGCCTCTCAGGCTGGTGAGTCCTGGTCGGCACCAGTCCTCTGTTAGGGAATCTCTCCACTTTGCCCTCCACACCCCTGTTGCTGCGCTCTCCGTGGCTCCGAAGATTACCCCACTCCCACCCCCTATCTCCACCAGTGAAGGGGCTTCCTAGTGTGTGGAAACCTTTCCTCCTTCACAACTCCCTCCCACTGGTGCAGGTCCCATCCCTATTGTTTTGTCTCTGTTTTTTCTTTTACCCTACCCAGGTACATGGAGAGTTTCATACCTTTTGGGAGGTCTGAGGTCTTCTGCCAGCGTTCAGTAGGTGTTCTGTAGGAGTTGTTCCACATGTAGGTGTATTTTTGATGTATTTGTGGGAGGAAGGTGACCTCCACATCTTACTCTTCCGCCCTCTTGAAGCTCCTCCCACATCTTCTTTATCCATTCGTCTGTCAGTGGACATTTAGGATGTTTCCATTCTTGGCTAATGTAAATAATGCTGCTATGAACATAGGAGTGCAGGTATCTTTCTGAATTATAGTTTTGTCTGGGTATATGCCCAGGAGTGGGATTGCTAGATCATTTTAGTTTCTTGAGGAACCTCCATACTGTTTTCCATAGTTAGCCCCCAAATCTTGATTGCCACATCATCAGAGACCTTGAATAGGGTCTCACAACCAAGCCTCTCCCATTTTCTTGACCCACAGAAACTGAAAGATAATAAAACTTATCATTGTTGTAAGCCATGAAATCTTGCAATAATCTGTAACAAATCAATAGATAACAATACACGTTGTGTGATCCTCACAACATCTCTGTAAGATAGAGACTATTATTATGGTCTATTTACAGATGAAGCAAGAGTGGCAGAGAGAGCTTAAGTAGCATGCTCAAAGTTACACAGTGGAGATGTGTAACAAGTAGAGATGGTACTCAAGCACAGCCAGTCAGCTCCCAATTTTGTGCTTGTAAGTGTGATACTACACTACATCACACTTCTCCCCAAACGCTCAAACATACTTTATATTTTATTCAATCCTCCTTTGCAGTATATACCTCACTCCTGCAGATTCCCAGCCTCCTGATCCAACAGAGCTAGATCTATGGAGCCACTGCCAGTAGGAACTTCTCATTTCTCTTGCTTGGATCTACCTTTCCTGGACCCCATAGTATTCTCTTTGTTCTGAAAATAAAATTTCCTCTTCTCCAAGATGAAGAAAATACAATACTGATTGTTATTTAGCCCAAAACCCAAGTCATAAATAGGATATCTCAGGACAGGTTTTAAACCTATCCCAGTCAATCAGTGGTAGCTTCATTTAAGTACTCAGGCCTTTCATGGTTGGCCAGTCATTAGGCGCTTCACTTCAGCATGCTTCTGGAAGTCACCCAGTCCCTAAGCTCCACCTTCCTCAGGGTCTGTATAAAGTCTGCTCTTTGCTGTGTTCAGAGACTGCATTCCACATCCACAATTCTTACCTGCCTGCTTAGCAAGTAATAGATTCAGCTTCTTTGCTTCAAAGTATCTTTTGATACTTTTTCACCCTCTTGAATTGCCAGAGTAAATCCTGAAATACTCTCTTAGTAAGAGTATGTGGAGAAAACCTTTCTGAGTTATCACATGTCTGAGTACCCCTTCTTCCTGACTTCTTATTTGATTGATAGTTTGCCTGGGAATAGAATTTGAAGTCAAGTATCTCATTTTTCCTCAAATTTGGAAGCAGTTACATCCAGTGGTTGCTGGTGACAACTCTGATGCCAATGTAATTCATGTTCCTTTGGAAGTGATTTTTCCCTCTTACAGTTTTTACAATCTTCTCTCAATTCTGATGTTCTGAAATTTCAGAAGAATTTTTTAGATACCAGGCTTCTTTCATTTTTTATTAACTATGCTACCTATGTTATGATCCTGTGCAATCTGATGACTTACAACCTTCTTTTATCTTCATATATCCCATCGTTATTCTCTTCTGTTTACATTCCAGCAAATTTTCTCAACTTTATTCACCAGTCCTTCTGCTGAAAGTATTAATGTTTATAATGATTAATTGCATGTGTCAACTTGGCTAGGCCCCAGTACCCAGATATTTGATCAAACCCTAGTCTACGTATTGCTGTTAAGCTATTGTTTTTAAATGAGATTAACATTTAAGCCAGTACACTTGAGTAATGCAGATTGCCCTCCATACTGTCAGTGGGTCTCATTCAGTCAGTTGGAAGCCTTAAGAAAAAAAAGCCTGAGGTCCCCCAGAGAAGAGGAATTTTTGTCTCCAGACTGTCTTTGAACTCAAGCTGTAACATCAACTCTTCCCTGGGCCTTTAGCCTGCTGGCCTAGGCTGAAGATTTTGGATGAGCCAGCTTACACAATTGTGTAGTCAGTTCCTCAAAATAAATCTCCCTCTCTCTCTCTCTCCCCACTCCATCCCTCCCCCACCCTTTTTGTCATTTTTGCTATTTTTCTCTATTTTATGCTGCAGTCTTCTAATATAACTGTGGTTCTTAGTTGCCCATTTGTATTTGTGAAGGAAAAAGGAAATAAATTGAGTATTAATAAATTGAGTAATAAATTGAGTAAATAAATAAATATTCTAATGAGTATAATATTTCTTTTTTACTATCCAAGGGGGCTTAGCTCAAGGGTACGGGCAGTGGCTGTTTCTCAGAGGCATACAGATATTTAATACTGTGTTTCCCCCTCCATCTCTCACTCCTCCCACAGGGCAACACAGTATAGCTCCCTAGAGTGAGGAGGACAGGGGGCCCTCTGAGTGACCATGATTATGTATCCTCAAAGTCTTTCGTCCTCTTTCTTATGGACATTGACTTTGGTAGTTATAAAGCTGAGAGTATGAATTTTAAATTATCTAATTGTGCTGTAACAACATTTCTTTGAGGCAGTGAATATCTCGTGGCCTATTTTTTTTATTTAATTTTTATTTTGTATTGGAGTATAGTTGATTTACAATGTCATGTTAGTTTTCAGTTGTACAGCAAAGTGATTCAGTTATACATGTACATATATCCATTCTTTTACACATTCTTTTCCCATATAGGTTATTACAGAATATTGAGTAGAGTTCCCTATGCTATTCAGTAAGTCCTTGTTGATTATTTTATATAGAGCAGTGTGTATATGTTAATCCCAAACTCCTAATTTATCCCTCCCCCACCTTTCCCCTTTGGTAACCATAAATTTGTTTTCAAAGTCTGTGAGTCTGTTTCTGTTTTGTAAATAAGTTCATTTGTATCAACTTTTTTTTAGATTCCACATATATTTGTCTTCCTCTGTCTGGCTTACTTCACTTAGTATGATAATCTCTAGGTCTGTCCATGTTGCTGCAAGTGGTATTACTTCATTCTTTTTTTATGGCTGAGTAAAATTCCATTGTAAATATGTACCACATCTTCTTTATCCATTCTTCTGTTGATGGACATTTAGGTTGCTTCCATGCCTTGGCTATTGTAAATAGTGCTGCAATGAACATTGGGGTGCATGTATCTTTTCGAATTATGGTTTTTTCCAGATATATGCCCAGGAGTGGGTCTCATGGACTATTTTGCATGTTAAGAACCAAGAGCCATAAATAAAGTGTTAAGTGGGAGCAGTGGCAACAAAACCCACTAATATTTTATTAGATCAAAATATCATGCCAATCACAGCACTTACACACCAGAATAAAATCGAGATGGTCCAGTCTTCTCCACTTCACATTTCTGGCATCTAGTTCTTCCAATGCTGCTTCTTAAAAAAAAATGCCCATTTGCAAAATTTGCAGTTGTAATGCTGTTGTTGGTGACTCTCTTGCCAGGCTTATGGTGAAAATAAACTATAATTCAAGGCTGATTTTGCCTTACCAAAAATGCAAAGCATCATCCAGTGGCAAAACTGTAACTACGAAATTTTCAATTTACATAGACTGGATACTATTTCAACCTAGAGGAAAAAATATATTTTCCTGTTCTATTTCCCTAATGAAATTTTCAGACAAAATAGTAAGGAATTTGATTACCACTTATTTCTCAGCCTCCCTTGATACTTCCAGGCCCAGTAGTTCCTTAGTGTCCTGGATCTGCCTCCTGAAGACTGATGCCTTCAGAAATTAAGAGCCTAAGAATGAGCTGGTATTTCTTAGTTATGTTGGTCATAACTACATTCTGAGAGCCAGGGCTATAAGGAAAGAAGGCCACAAAGACACTAACTCCTCTAAAGAATTGTTATTCTTTCTCCTAAAAACAACTTCTTATCATGTTCTTCAGGACACTCAAAGTCAAGCACAAAGCCACTTTTAAGCAATATGATTAGTTTTAAACAAAGTTAATAGTTCCTTAGCCCCTAGAGTGCTTATGTCTGTAAGTCTCCTATTAAAGAGTATAGTTTTGAAGGGGTCTGTGTGTGTGTGCAGGCACACATTTAAAAATTCTCTATTATTGTTGGGATAATTATTGGTATTTTAAAGTTCTATTTTGGTATGTTTAATGTAATTATAAGCAATGTTTTATAAAATGTTTTACAGTGGATTCTGCTGGAAAACACCATTGAGCTCAAAAATCACCAGGCCTTGAAAGGAAAAGATACAGAGTTCCTCCCCACATTTTCACTAACCTTGCTGTAATCTAACAGTAGTTTCACCTAAACTGCCTAACCGAAAAGAAAAAAAACATGTACCAAACCATTTGAAACTCATACAGTTTTCCATCAAATTCCAACATGCTGGGGATGTTTACAGTCACTGTGTACTGGGTCACCACTATGGTAGAAGTTTTAGGACTGAAGGCAAGATATTTTTGGCAAAGACAGTCTATTTCTCTGAGACTTGTTCTCTGGTTTTCCTTAGTAACTTGGGTGTAGCAGGAAAGAAATCTTAGAACTGCTGGGGTTGCAGAGTAAGAATGAAAGCATAGGAACTAGTACAGATATCTATTCTAGCCAGCTAATTATCATAAATATTTCTAAAAACAAAAATAATCTACTGTCTATAATTTCATGTTTTAAAACTTAATGTAATTATCTAGAAGACTCTGAAACAATCGATTCTTGAGAAGATTAGCTTAGGTTTGACCCCTAATCTACTCCTTCAGTTAACCTGATGCTTATGTCTTAGGACAAGAATGAACAATGCCCACGTTTCAGTAAAAGCTTATTTGAAAACCTGCCTGTGAACTTTGCACTCTCCCTTTTATACAGGCCCATGATATTGGGAAAATTCTGGGTAGATGAATTCATGAATGACATAGGAATCCCATCATCTTCATCTGGATCTTATGTAATTCTGGTCTTTGCTTGCCTTTTCATCTTCGTTCTTTTGGAAAATACTTGAGACATTTTTTTGCACACAAAAAATGAGACGTCAACTATGAAGTTGGTGTTCACATTTGTGGCAGCCAATCTTCCACATGATTCCTATTACGAATGAAACCCTCATATCTCCTAAAGTTGCTGGCATGTCAATTTTTCTATTGGAGACTCTCAGAGGTTCAGGCCAGAATGCATAACAGTGTGAACTGTGGGGAAAACAATACATTCCTCTTCTTGCTAGTTTCCAAGTAGGAAAGAAAAAGAACATTAAATACTTCTGACTTTCAGTTAATTACAAAATCATTGGAAATAGAATAGGATGAAAATAACCCCTATGTTCTCTCCCATTGCTATAACGTCAAGCTGGTATACATGCTCTGTGGGATGAAGCAGAGGTAGGGGGCTCATGGAATTTCACATGACTGTGTTCTACATCATCATCTCCAGCCACCCTTCCTCTAATGACATTACTTTTCTAGTTAGCTTGACATTTTCCCATTTTCACAGATAATCTCCTGACTCAATCCTTTTGTTACTTCCTCCTTTGTAAATCCTTTTGAAAGGATATATACTTGTTTACCACACTGTGAACCTTTCACTGGGTTCTTTTCTAGAAAATTTTGTTCCTCACTTCATTACCAAAAATGGGACTATTCGTTGAACTAGTGGACTGTTTGGTGCAGTAAAGAGCAGCTAGCATATTAGTAAGTCTGTTATAATGCCATTATAAAGACTCATGGGTAATTTATTTCATAAGAACAACTGCAACATGTAGCATTTAATATTTTGATTCTTTTGTTCTCCATTTTGTAAATTACTTTATTAGCGTTTGTTTACTTAAAGTCAGGAACTTGTAGAGATTAATTTAGGAAATGACTCGTTTTGGAAGAAAGTAATCAAACGTGCATTAAGATGGCATTATTTTATGTCTTTATACCTTTTCCTCAAGTATTTGTGGATTTATCCCTATTGGTCACTTCATTGATGTCCATAAACTTCTTAGTTATCAGTTATCTACCGGGTAGCTACTATGTGCTATGCATTGTCTTAAGTACTCTGTAAAATGTAAAGCAAATATTTTTCCTTTAAATCATGGAGTAATTAGCTGAGAATTTGAAAATTGTACAATCAGTCCTATACAAAATAACAAAGATGCACAGAATCAGTCGTATACAAGACAAAAGAGGTACATAAAGAAGTTCTGGATAAAAAGCTGTATGGTGAATGCCAAAACAGCTGACGGATAGAGCTTATTGGGATGAATTTTTATATTGAAAACATTTTAATAAGGATATTGGTCTAAAAGAAAAAATTTTTTTCTAAAATTCTTCCAAAATTTTTCTTCTAAAATTACTGGGACCACCTAAGAAAAATCAGAATTCTCCCCTGCCTTTCTTGGGAATCTGATGAAGTGGAGACTTTGATGAAATATCTTTGGCAATGTCAATGACATAGGCAATTTTTCAAGTTGAACTAGAGATGAGTCAGATTAAAAACAAATATAGCATGTGTGCCAAAATACCCAGGCCAAACTACCCATTTCCATGTGCAAACAATAGGATAGGCACGGTAGATTTTATTTTTTAAATTGTTAATTGAACTGATATTATAGAAGACCTCATTAGCTATGTCTTGTTATAAAAAAAATATTTGAGGGCACCAAAAAATATGACAGTTGAGCAAGGGGAAAATGCCTAAGTAAATGCCCACATGCTTCTTTTACACTACTACATTCAGATTTAAGGATGTAAATATAATTGTCTGTAATTGGATGATACCTAATTTTAGTGAATCTTAGTTAAGGTTTCACAGTTTGGGGTCAAATGTGCCAGCCATTTGCAACAGAACTTGGACTAAAAATTTTGGCCAATGAGGGGTTTTATTAATACTTCTCATTATATTTTATACATTCTTTTCCAGTTACTTCCCTGATTATATACATTAGAGTCTCTTACAGATTCATTGGAGGAAGTAAAATTTGAGCTGAAATCTGACAAATGAGTGAAACATGGAAAATAGCCAAGCAAAAGAAAAAATGATACCTAGACAAAGAGAATGGCATATACAAAAAACAGACGACATAGGGCATATTATATCAGGAAATTGAGATTAGTTAAATATTGCTGGACTATAGAGTTCAAAAATAAGAAAGCATTATTCTGGATCAAGCTGAGTATCAAGGAAGAGAATGCTGAGGGATTTATAAGACAAGTTAGGCAGCTGAGACTTTATCTTTTTCACCATTGCTTTTAAGTGACATGAGCAGATGTGTATTTTTAAAAGATCATCCTGTATGATGTGTGGAAAATGCACCAGGGGTGAAAATGGTAGATGTAGGAATGGTAGTTACAAATCTGGTGATGGTAGTTCCCTGAACTGGGGCAGCTAGAATGTCTTCTCTATATTTTTTCTTATTTCCAATGAGTGAACAACTGGAGCGTGGAACAACCAAGCCTTGACCATGGAGACCACAGCAATGCCCTGTGGAATAGTGAAGCAGTGACTGGGAAGAAACCTGGGTCCCTGGAGCAAAGCTTCCCACCACCAAAGTATTTACCTTAGACTGTTATGTGACACTGAGAAAAATTTCTTTGTTTTTTAAGTGATTGGACTTTGTAGGGTCTCTCTGTTGCATTAGCTTAATTTTCACCCTTACAAATACTAAAGTGGAAGTGATTGCTCAAAGGGAGTGTATGGAAAGAAGTGAGAGAACCCAGAAATATCAACATTCAAGGAATGAGTAGAGGAAGAAGAACATCAAAGGACAGTGAGCTGTTAGTAAGGGAAGAAGGAAAATTAGAAGCTAAAGGAAGAGTATGTTTCAAGAAGAGTGTCGAATGGTAAATGGTAAGGCAAAACAGGAGATTAAAAGTGTCCACTGGATTTGGAAATTAAAAAGGTAATTGATGACTCTGTTTATGGGATGTAAGAGATGTGACAGGGGAGCTCAGTATATTACCAACAGAGGGGTGGTGAGAGACCACAGAAACTAAGCAGAATGAAAAGGACATATGACATGGAGATAGTTTGTGGATACAGAAAAAATGCAATGTCCAGTGACACAGAGAAGCTCTAAGGGTGATTGATTTAACCAAAAGAAAGGAAACTTGGGATAAGAGAGTGGTATATATGAATTTTATTTTCAGCAGTTAAATTTTAGATTAAGAGAAGTTCTAAGAATGTGATATAGTATTACATAATAGAAACAGTTTTGTCACTCACTTCTTAAGTATATTTGGAAACTTCTGCTCCTATAAGCATGCAAACCATGATCTGGTTTCAGACTTACCCTCCTACTATAAGCAACTACCAAGCTAGATGAAGCAGCATTTCAGTTTTTTCTGGTATGACCAAAATGCAGCGTAACCGTGATCCTTGAGGAAAAAGGGAATACGAGATTTGAGCTTTTCATCTGCCCACCTTTCTTACTAGGGAAGCTTTCATGACTGCAGCAGAAGTTGGTGATGCCTAAGTGGAGACAGCACTCAATGAGCTGAAGAGGAAGACATA
Organism: Stenella coeruleoalba; assembly: GCF_951394435.1. Taxonomy (NCBI): domain Eukaryota; kingdom Metazoa; phylum Chordata; class Mammalia; order Artiodactyla; family Delphinidae; genus Stenella; species Stenella coeruleoalba. The sequence continues at coordinate 98,147,599 of NC_137150.1, forward strand.
GACATGGCTCTGCTAATGTGGCAGAAATATGTGAGATTAATGTACAAAAGAGGTAAAGATGCTACAGGGAAGAGGCAATTGTCTATATTGGCATTACCCTCAGGTCGTTGGCCTGAAGAATGGGCTCTACATGGGCAGAAAAGACTCTGAAACGTTTAGTAGAGAGAAGCTGCTGTTGAGGTGAAATGTGAATAAAATCGTATTACATACTGTTTGTGGAAAAAATTATAATGAAAGCATTAAAATATGATTAGGAAATACAAACACCAATGTTTGCCTCTAATATAGGAGAAAAAACATAGACTTGAGGTAAATGAAAGCTTTAAATACATCTACAACATTTTTTTCTTTCAAATTAAGTGATCTGTGTCACTATAGCAAAATAGTTTTTAATCTGGTTAAAATGGACATCTTCCTATAATTTTTGTGTACTTGAAATATTCCCTAATTTAAAAATGTAAAAATCAGTTGTGAATTTCTTTTATGGGTCATGACAGAGTGACAAATACTGGACATAACTTCATTCTGTAAACAGTTGGAAACTGACAAAATATATGAAGCAATTGCTTTCAAACTTTGGGCAATAGGCAGCACAGAATGTGATGACTGAGAGAAGGAAAACAAGCAAAGTGTGCCCTACAATTGCTCCAGTTTTCTACCTAGAGGCAATTTCCCAACCACAGATACAGGGAAGGGGAGCACAAGAAGAACACATTGGCCTCACTGATCTGAGGAGATGTAAATCACAGTTTAAGAAGACTGAGATGGTTGAAAACTGTGGAGCAGAGTTTCATAAAGGAGAGAGATATGCATGAAAGGAGCTCCAGAAATGTGCATATAGTTCCTTTGAGTCTTTTCTGAGTTTTAAGCTGGATGTGATTCTAGTGAAACTCCACAAAGTCAGGCAAAGAATAATTGGAAATTATAAGCTAAACAATTCCCAGAGCTTATGCAAAAGGAGATTGAGCTCTGACGTCAAAATGAAGAGCCCTTGGAAATAAGCCAGGTCGTCATTGAAGACCCCAGAGGGATGATACCTTGAAATTAGAGCTGAACTAGCCATAGAGACTGGAGTACAGCTCTGGACCTGCTCCTTAGAAAACCTTAAAAATAGACCTATAAATGGTCCAACTTATCAACAAGTAATTTAACCTCCTGTCAGAACAAAGTGCAACACTCTTCAAGGAAGACATCAAAATCTACACATTTCGACACAAAATAGCCATGCAGTCCAACATTCAATAAAAAATTACTAGATATGCCAAGAACCAGGTAATTGTGACCCATAGCCAGGGAGAAAAAATTAAAAAAATTTTTTAAAGTGCCAGGGCCAAGAAGAATAAAAGAAGTAGTTAAGAAAAGCTACTATGTGATATTCAAGTATTTAAATGACAATGTGAACATAATGAGGAGAAAAATAGATTGTGGGGGAAAAAAACCCCTGGAACATCTAGAGGTGAAAAATAAATGAAATAATACAATGTTAGAAATGAAATTTTCACTGACTGGTATCAGAAGGTTTGACACTGAAGAAGAAATGATCAATAAACCTAAAGCCAATAAAATATAATCTCTCCAAAATGAAGCAAGAAAAGAAATGTGCCTGGGGGAAAAAGGAGCAGAACATTAGTTACACATGGGACAATATCAAGCAATGTTACACACACACACACACACACACAGACAAAACTGCATGGAGTCAAATCATACTCAAATTGCTGAAAACCAGTGAGAAGGCAGACTTGAGTAGACATTTCTCCAAGGAGGATATACAAATGGCTAATAAATATATGAAAAGATACTCAACATCACTAATAATCAGAGAAATACAAATCAAAACCACAGTGAACTATTACCTTACACCCATTAGGATTGTATATTAAAAAATTAGAAAATAACAAGTGTTAGCAGGGATGTGGATAAGTTGGAACCTTTCGGCACAGTAGACAGGATTGTAAACTGGTGCAAATGCTAAGGGAATAGTATGGAGGTTCCTCAACAAATTAAAAATAGAACCACCATATGACCAGAAATCTTACTTCTGTGAAGGTATCCAAAAGCACGGAAAGCAGTGTTTTCAAAAGATACTTGCATACCCATGTTCATAACGGTATTATTCACAATAGTCAGGAGGTGGAAGCAACTCAAATGTCCACTGACAGATGAATGAATAGACAAAATATGGTGTAGACATATAATGGAGTACTATGCAGCTGTTAAATACCATGTAGCCTGTTACATGATACAACTTGGATGTACCTTAAGGATATTATGCTAAGTGAAATAAGCCAGTCACAAAATGACAAATACTGTATGATTCCACTTATATGAAGATCCCAGAGTAGTTATATTCATAGATATAGAAAGTAGAATGGTGGTTACCAGGCCTGGGAGGAGAAGGAAAAGGGCAGTTACTGCTTAATGGGTATAGAGTTTGAGTTCCACAAGATGAAAACTTTCTGGACATCTCTTTTACAACAATATAAATATGCTTAACACTACTGAACTGTACACTTAAAAAGGTTAAGATGATATATTTTATATGTGCTTCTTAAAACAAAAAATATTGAAAAATTTAACATCCATTGTGAAAATGCAACAAATTAGGAATAAAAAGGATTTTTTCAACAGATAAAGAGCATTTATTTTTTTTAAAAAAAAACCCCAAAACATCACACTTACATACTTAATGGTGAAAGACTGAATACTTTCTCCCTAAGATTAGGAAAAAGACAAAAATACATCCTTATACCAACATTCTTCAAATTTGTACTGGAGGTCCTACTAGTACTATAAAGCAAGAAAAATGAAGAAAGGCTGGAACAATTCTCTTGGAATAATTGGATACCAAAATGGAAAACAGTGAACTTTAATCCTTATCTCACACTATCTGCAAAAATTAACTCAAATTGAATTACAGATGTAATTGTAGAAGCTAAATCTATAAAACGTCTCAAAGAAACCAGAAGACAATCTTCATGACACTGAGATAGGCAAAGGTATTTTAGTTAGTAGCAGAAGTACTCTGTTTTTATGCCTGTGTGTTGAGTTTTAGAAAGGTGACAAAACTGATTTGTTTAATCAACTTTATTTCCTCCTTATGCTAGAATGTTGTTGATGTGCTAGTAGCACTGTCTTCTAGTTTGCTTTGTCTACGACTCAAATTAGCCCAGTCTGTTTCTGCTAATGGAGCAAAGCAGTCTCACCCACACAGACTTCATTAACTCATAGCTATTTCAGCTTGTAGCTGTCACTAAGAAAAATGTAAAAATGTGGAAACTTCGGGAAATGCGATTTTCCTTCTCGCTGTTGAATGCCTATTATGACCATGGAATCAAAGAATCACAGTGAGTGTAGCAAAGATTCGATCTTAGCTTAATTTGGGGAAGACATCAGTGATTTAAAAGAAAGATAGGTACTTCGACAACCTTTTTTTTTTTTTGCTTTACAGTGATATAAAAAAATCATTACCTTATAATTTATATAGTCATGTCAACAGTTCTTGTAATCCAAATGAATGCCATGCATATGTTACCAAAAATGTTTGTGCAATCCGTATATTATGGGATTCATATGGCTGGAGCCATATGAATGAGCTCCCTTAAGGAGTATTAAATATTTCTAATAGCCACATATACAGTCTCTTCTAGCCCTTAATATCTTTATTCTAGAGTTTGTGATCTAGTCTGTATTTCTTGTGTTGCTATTTTAAATATTTTCTTACATGCAGGACATACTGGGGCTGGAAAACAGCTGGTCAATGTCCTTTAAATAATAATGTCATATTTAAAGACTCATGGTCAGGCACTTTTCTATCATGATTTCTCCAAACCTAATAATCCTAATTCCTTTAATCTTTAATCATGCATCCAATTGCTTAGGCCTTTTCTTAATCCCCAGTACTAGATATGAGATAGTTCCAACCATGTGTTTAGAACAGAGATTGTAATTCTCCTTTAACTTTGATTAGAACCAGTTTCTCTGGAGCATACAAATATACTTCCCATGCCTCGTGGCATAAGATAAATTCTTCTGAAGAATACAGAGCAATGCTCTGTCACGCATCCAGCTGTTCCTTTTTTCTTTTACTTAGAGTCTTGCCAACTGATGAATCAAACGGACACTGCCTATTATGTGTTGTCTATGGGAACATTCTTGAGGATGGATTAACCAACTCCAATTCAAGTTTTGCCCTGGATAACATTCCTTATAGTAAAATGATGAGGTGGAGGAATAATCTTTGAAATATATTAAGGAATATAATTTTACTTGAGGAATATAATTTTCTTCCTGATGAAATTCATTCACGTCCTTAACAGAGATGAGCATCTTTCAAGATACACAAGATCAAATCAGTATTATTAACTCTTTACCTAAAATAAATCATTGTACTACTAAAATGAAAGGGTAAATACTAATTTGCAAATTACATGTTCTATGTAATCTGTGCTCTTCTATAAGAAAATTCTCCAGGTTCTCTTGAATCAAATAGTGATCATACTGAGCAGAAAATGAAGAGCTTGAGAACAAGGCTGGCTCTCTCAAGCCCAGATAAACTCTATCCCAAGGTTGGATATCGGATTCTTCAGAAATCTTCCCCTCTCTTTTGGAACAAAATGATTCTTAGTAATAGAAATATAATAGTAATAGTAAAGTTTTGGAATGTAATTGGAGTTAGTAACAGTACAAGTCAGTCTAAACAATGTGATGTTCAACAAGCACAAACAAGTAGAAATTGAAAATAGCTGTACATCTAGAAAACAATGTTCAAAAATATTTCAGCTGAAATGATTGCTTAGGATACTAATCTAGTGATGAGGCCAAGATATAAGAGAATGCTTTGTAACTCATACAGGCTTGAACATTTTTTAATAATTACTTTAGATCAAAAGCAATGCTTTTATTACCTGTAGCTTCTAATAATTTAAATCAATCTCTAAACAACTAATATAATTCTAGGATTTTAGACATCATTGGCATTGTGGAGGCAAATTATATAACTGAGTAAATGGTGCCCTTTTCCTGTTTTTCAGTAGTTCCAGTCGTCATAATAAAAGTTAGTGTTAATAATCAACTGCCATAGCTTGCTTTTTCAGAGGAGAGTAGTTTACTCTTATTTTTGGTAACAGAATTGAATTTCAACTGTTTATAACTCAGCTATGTGGAAACCTTAAGTATTTTAGATGAAATGAATTAAAATGAAAAATCTTCTTTTTATTATCATCTATCTACCTTCAGAGGAGACCCTGTCAAAAAAAAAAGTCAATATTATTTCTTTTTTATTTGAAAAGTTTAAACAATGGAGAAAAGTCAAGATATCACTAAAACAAGTACTCATGAAATCTGGAGCCAGAATTGTCACAATGTTCACATTTTGTCCTTCAGCTACTGTTATAATGAAAAATAAAGCTTCACTGATGAGATTTTTTTTAAACATCTTTATTAGAGTATAATTGCTTTACAATGGTGTGTTAATTTCTGCTTTATAACAAAGTGAATCAGTTATACACATACATATGTCTCCATATCTCTTCCCTCTTGAATCTCCCTCCCTCCCACCCTCCCTATCCCACCCCTCTAGGTGGTCACAAAGCACCGAGCTGATCTCCCGCTGCTACACAGCTGCTTCTCACTAGCTATCTATTTTACGTTTGGTAGTGTATATACGTCCATGCCACTCTCACTTCATCCCAGCTTACCTTTCCCCATCCCCGTATCCTCAAGTCCATTCTCTAGTAGGTCTGCATATTTATTCCCTTCTCGCTCTTATGTTCTTCTGACCATTTTTTTTCTTTTTAGATTCCATATATATGTGTTAGCATACAGTATTTGTTTTTCTCTTTCTGACTTACTTCACTCTGTATGACAGACACTAGGTCCATCCACCTCACTACAAGTAACTCAGTTTCATTCCTTTTTAAGGCTGAGTAATATTCCATTGTATATATGTGCCATATCTTCTTTATCCATTCATCTGTTGATGGACACTTAGGTTGCTTCCAAGTACTGGCTATTGTAAATAGAGCTGTGATGAACATTTTGGTACATGACTCTTTTTGAATTATGGTTTTCTCAAGGGTACATGCCCAGTAGTGGGATTGCTGGGTCATATGGTAGTTCTATTTGTAGTTTTTTAAGGAACCTCCATACTGTTCTCCACAGTGGCTGTATCAATTTACATTCCCACCAACAGGGCATGAGGGTCCCCTTTTCTCCACACCCTCTCTAGAATTTATTGTTTGTAGATTTTTTGATGATGGCCATTCTGACCAGCGTGAAATGATATCTCATTGTAGTTTTGATTTGCACTTCTCTAATGATTAATGATGTTGAGCATTCTTTCATGTGTTTGTTGGCAATCTGTATATCTTCTTTGGAGAAATGTCTATTTAGGTCATCTGTCCATTTTTGGATTGGGTTGTTTGTATTTTTGATATTGAGCTGCATGAGTTTCTTGTATGTTTTGGACATTAACCCTTTGTCAGTTGCTTCATTTGCAAATATTTTCTCCCATTCTGAGGGTTGTCTTTTCAACTAGTTTATAGTTTCCTTTGCTGTGCAAAAGCTTTTAAGTTTCATTAGGTCCCATTTGTTTATTTTTGTTTTTTATTTCCATTTTTCTAGGACATGGGTCAAAAAGGATCTTGCTGTGACTTATGTCATAGAGTGTTCTGCCCATGTTTTCTTCTAAGAGTTTGATGGTGTTGGGCCTTACATTTAGATGTTTAATCCATTTTGAGTTTCTTTTTGTGTACAGTGTTAGGGAGTGTACTAATTTCATTCTTTACATGTAGCTGTCCAGTTTTCCCAGCACCACTTATTGAAGACGCTGTCTTTTCTCCACTGTAATTTCTTCCTGCCTTTATCAAAGAGAAGGTGACTATATTTGTGTTGGTTTATCTCTGGTCTTTCTATCCTGTTCCATTGATCTCTATTTGTGTTTTTGTGCCAGTACCATACTGTCTGATTACTGTAGCTTTGTAGTATAGTCTGAAGTCAGGGAGCCTCATTCCTCCAGCTCCATTTTTCTTTCTCAAGATTGCTTTGGCTATTCGGGGTCTTTTCTGTTTCCACAGAAATTATGAAATTTTTTTTGTAGGTCTGTGAAAAATGCCAGTGGTAGTTTGATAGGAATTGCATTGAATCTTTAAATTGCTTTCAGTAGTATAGTCATTTTCAAAATATTGATTCTTCCAATTCAAGAACACGGTATATCTCTGCATCTATTTGTACATCTTTAATTTCTTTCATCAGTGTCTTACAATTTTCTACATACAGATCTTTAGTCTCCTTAGGTATGTTTATTCCTAGATATTTTATTCTTTTGGTTGCAGTGGTTAATGTCAGTGTTTTCTTAATTTCACTTTCAGACTTTTCATCATTAGTGTATAGGAATGCAAGAGATTTCTGTGCATTAACTTTGTATCCTGCTACTTTACCAAATTTATTGATTAGCTCTAGTAGTTTTCTGCTGGTATCTTTAGGATTCTCTATGTATAGTATCATGTCATCTGCAGACAGTGACAGTTTTACTTGTTCTTTTCCAATTTGGATTCCTTTTATATCTTTTTCTTCTCTGATTGCTGTGACTAAAACTTCCAAAACTATGTTGAATAATAGTGGTGAGAGTGGGCAACCTTGTCTTGTTCCTGATCTTAGAGGAAATGGTTTCAGTTTTTCATCATCGAGGACGATGTTGGCTGTGGGTTTGTCATATATGGCCTTTATTATTTTGTGGAAAATTCCCTTTATGCCTACTTTCTGGAGGTTTTTATCATAAATGGGTGTTGAATTTTGTCAGAAGTTTTCTCTGCATCTATTGAGATGATCATATGATTTTTCTCCTTCAATTTGTTAATATGGTGTATCACGTTGATTGATTTGTGTATATTGAAGAATCCTTGAATTCCTGGGATAAACCCCAGTTGATCATAGTGCATGATCCTTTCAATGTGCTGTTGTATTCTATTTGCTAGTATTTTGTTGAGGATTTTTGCATCTATGTTCATCCGTGATATTGGCCTGTAGTTTTCGTTCTTTGTGACATCTTTGTTTGGTTTTGGTATCAGAGTGATGGTGGCCTCATAGAATGAGTTTGGGAGTGTTCCTCCCTCTGCTATATTCTGGAAGAGTTTGAGAAAGTTAGGTGTTAGCTCTTCTCTAAATGTTTGGTAGAATTCGCCTGTGAAGCTATCTGGTCCTGGACTTTTGTTTGTTGGAATATTTTTAATCACAGTTTCAATTTCAGTGCTGTGGTTGGTCTGTTCATATTTTCTATTTCTTCCTGGTTCAGTCTCGGAAGGTTGTGCGCTTCTAAGAATTTGTCCATTTCTTACAGGTTGTCCATTTTATTGGCATATAGTTGCTTATAGTAATCCCTCATGATCCTCTGTATTTCTGCAGTGTCAGTTGTTACTTCTCTTTTTTCATTTCTAATTCTATTGATTTGAGTCTTCTCACTTTTTTTCTTGTTAAGTCTGGCTAATGTTTTATCAATTTTGTTTATCTTCTTAATTGATTTGGGTTTATTTAGGTCTTTTCCTTCTCTTGTGTTTCCTGCCTTGAGAAGTTCCTTTAGCATTTGTTGTAAAGCTGATTTGGTGGTGCTGAATTCTCTTAGCTTTTGCTTGTCTGTAAAGCTTTTAATTTCTTCATCAAATCTGAATGAGATCCTTGCTGGGTAATCTTGGTTCTCGGTTTTTCTCCTTCATGACTTTAAATATGTCCTGCTACTCCCTTCTGGCTTGCAGAGTTTCTGTTGAAAGATCAGCTGTTAACCTTATGGGGATTCCCTTATGTGTTATTTGTTGTTTGTCCCTTGTTAATTTTAATATTTGTTCATTGTATTTAATTTTTGATAGTTTGTTTAATATGTGTCTTGGCGTGTTTCTCCTTGGATTTATCCTGTATGGGACTCTCTGTGCTTCCTGGACTTGATTAACTATTTCCATTCCCATATTAGGGAAGTTTTCAACTATAATCTCTTCAAATATTTTCTCAGTCCCTTCCTTTTGCTCTTCTTCTTCTGGAACCCGTATAATTCGAATGTTGGTGCATTTAATGTTGTCCCAGAGGTCTCTGAGACTGTCCTCAGTTCTTTTCATTCTTTTTTCTTTATTCTGCTCTGCAGTAGTTATTTCCACTATTTCATCTTCCAGGTCACTTATCTGTTCTCCTGACTCAGTTATTCTGCTATTGATCCCTTCTAGAGAATTTTTAATGTCATTTATTGTGTTGTCCATCACTATTTGCTTGCTCTTTAGTTCTTCTAGGCTCTTGTTAAACATTTCTTGTATTTTCTCCATTCTATTTCCAGGATTTTGGATCATCTTTACTATCATTATTCTGAATTCATTTTTAGGTAGACTGCCTATTTCCTCTTCATTTGTTAGGTCTGGTGGGGTTTTGCCTTGCTCCTTCCTCTGCTGTGTGTTTCTCTGTCTTCTCATTTTGCTTAACTTACTGTGTTTGGGGTCTCCTTTTCACAGGCTGCAGGTTCGTAGTTCTCATTTTTGGTGTCTGTCCCCAGTGGCTAAGGTTGGTTCAGTGGGTTGTGTAGGCTTCCTGGTGGAGGGGACTAGTGACTGTGTTCTGGTGGGTGAGGCTGGATCTTGTCTTTCTGGTGGGCAGGTCCACGTCTGGTGGTGTGTTTTGGGGTGTCTGTGGCCTTCTTATGATTTTAGGCCGCCTCTCTGCTAATGGGTGTGGTTGTGTTCCTGTCTTGCTAGTTGTTTGGCATAGGGTGTCCAGCAGTGTAGTTTGCTGGTCGTTGAGTGGAGCTGGGTCTTGGTGTTGAGATGGAGATCTGTGGGAGATTTTCGCCGTTTGATATTACATGGAGCTGGGAGGTCTCTTGTGGACCAGTGTCCTGAACTTGGCTCTCCCACCTCAGTGGCACAACCCTGACACCTGGCTGGAGCACCAAGAGCCTGTCCTCCACACAGCTCAGAATAAATGGAGAAGAAAGAAGAAAGAAAGAAAGAGGAAGATAAAATAAAATAATTTATAAACGTAATTATTAAGAAAAAAAAATTTTAAGTAATAAAAAAAAAGCGGACACACAGAACCCTAGGTCAAATGGTAAAAGCAAAGATATATGGACAAAATCACACACAGACACATACAGTTACTCACAAAAGAGAAAAAGGGAAAACGACATACCTATATCGTTGCTCCCAAAGTCCACCTCCTCACTTTGGGATGATTCATTGTCTATTCAGGTATTCCACCGATGCAGGGTACATCAAGTTGATTGTGGAGATTTAATCCGCTGCTCCTGAGGCTGCTGGGAGAAATTTCCCTGTCTCTTCTCTGTTTGCACAGCTCCCAGGGTTCAGCTTTGGATTTGGACCCGCTTCTGCGTTCAGGTCGCCTGAGGGCGTCTGTTTTTTGCTCAGGCAGGACGGGGTTAAAGGAGCCGCTGATTCAGGGGCTCTGGCTCACTCAGGCCGGGGGGAGGGAGGGGTACAGATGCAGGGCGAGCCTGCGGCGGCAGAGGAAGGCGTGACGTCGCACCAGCCTGAGGCGCGCCGTGCATTCTCCCGGATTAGTTGTCCTTGGATCACGGGACCCTGGCAGTGGCGGGCTGTACAGGCTCCCGGGAGGGGAGGTGTGGAGACTGACCTGTGTTCGCACACAGGCTACTTGGTGGTGGCAGCAGCAGCCTCAGCGTTTCATGCGGGTCTCTGGGGTCTGCCCCGAAAGCTGCGGCTTGCGCCTGTTTCTGGAGCTCATTTGAGCAGCGCTCTTTATCCCCTCTCCTCGCTCACCAGGAAGCAAGGAGGGAAGAAAAAGTCTCTTGTCTCTTCGGCAGCTCCAGACCTTTTCCCAGACTCCCTCCCGGCTAGCCGTGGTGCACTAGCCCCCTCCAGGCTGTGTTCATGCAGCCAATCTCAGTCCTCTCCCTGGGGTCTGACCTCCGAAGCCGGAGCCTCACCTCCCAGCCCCCGCCAGTCCTGGTGGGTGAGCAGACAAGCAGGTGAGTGCTGGTCGGCACCGATCCTCTGTGCGGGAATCTCTCCGCTTTGCCCTCTGCATCCGTGTTGCTGTGCTCTCCTCCGCGGCTCCGAAGCTTCCCCCCTCCGCCTCCCGCAGTCTCCGCCAGCGAAGGGGTTTCTTGTGTATGGAAGGCTCTCCTCCTAAACAGCTCCTTCCCCACCGGTGCAGGTCCCATCCCTATTCTTTTGTCTCTGTTTTCTCTTTTTTCTTTTGCCCTACCCAGGTACGTGGGGAGTTTCTTGCCTTTTGGGAGGTCTGAGGGCTTCTGCCAGGGTTCAGGAGGTGTTCTGTAGGAGTTGTTCCACATGTAGATGTATTTCTGATGTATTTGTGGGGAGGAAGGTGATCTCCGTGTCTTACTCTTCTGCCATCTTGAAGCTCCTCTCTCCACTGATGAGATTTAAATTGGCTTTGTTTCCTTTGCCAGCTCCTTTCCCTTTCTATCTGCTCAGAAGCAACCACTGTCCTTACTTTGGTGGCTATTCTCCCAGCTTTTTTACTTTTGCTACTTTTCATTCATAGGAATTAAAAAAAAATTATTAGTTCATTAATTGTTGGAATTGTGTTGAAAACTGTTGTAATTTATACATTTATTGGGATAAAATGACATCTTTATTAAATCTTCCAATTCATAAACAAAATTTTTCTATTTATTCAGGTTTCCTTTTATTTCCTTTAATAAATAATTTTCTCCATAATGTTTTATAAATCTTTTGTTTGATTTATTCATGGTAGCTGTAGATTTTATTGCTATTAAATACAGAATTATGTTATTGCTACATTTTCTAGATATTTTAAGACTAATATATATGAGCAGTCGTGATTTTTGTCCGCTGATCTTGTATCAACAGTCCTACAAAAGTCTTTTGCTAATTTTTAGATTCTCTGAAATTATCATCTGAAAATAATGACAATTTTGCTTTATTCTTTGCAGATCTTAAAAGTCTTACTTTTATTGTCTTGTTCACTGGCTATGATATCTAGTACCGTGTTGAATAGTAGTGAGTTTAGTAGGGTTTTACTGGCTTATTTGAAGGTATTTCTGATAAAGATTATCATAACTCTGATGTTTGATGTAGGTTTTTGATAGATTTCCTGTATGAATTTAAGGAATTTCCCTTTAATTCCTAGTTTACTGAGATATTTTTTACATTACAAATTAGTATGAAGTTTTCCTAATTTTACTGCATCTATTGAAATGACCATATGACTTTTCTTCAGTCTGCTCTGTAATGAATCGCAGAGAAAATTTTGATGTTCTGTTCTTAAATTCCTGGCATAAGCTCAAATTAGTCAAAATGTATGGTGTTTAACCATAAAATTTTTTTTAACATGGAATCATCTTTGACATCAGCTGTTCTTTGATGTTTTTCTAATTTATCATTTTTAATTCTCTACTTTTTTATTTGATAATTTTTTCTTCCAACTTTTTGAGATATAACTGACATACAACACTGTATAAGTGTAAGGTATACAGCATAATGATTTGACTTACATCATAAAAGGATTATCACAGTAAATTTAATGCATATCCATCATATCATATAGATACCAAATTAAAGAAATAAAAAACTTTTGTGTGTGTGATGAGAACTCTTAGGATGTACTCTCTTCACAACTTTCATATATAATATACAGCCGTGTTAGTTATGCTTATCATGTTGTACATTACATCACTGGTACTTATTTATCTTATCACTGGGAGTTTGTCTTACCTTTTGTCTGACTTCACCCATACCCCCCTCTTCCCAACCCCCCGCCTGTGGTAACCACAAATCTGATAACTTTATCTGTGAGTTTGTTTTTATGTTTCTTTGTTTTTGAAGTAAAATTGACCTACAAACTTATGTTATTTCATACTGTATTTGTCTTTTTCTGTCTGACATTTCACTATGCATAATATCTTTCAAGGCCATCATGCTGTTGCAAATGGCAAAATTTCATTTTTTTTATGGCTGATATACTATTGTGAATATATGTACCACATCTTCTTTATCCATTTATCTGTTGATGGGCATTTGGTTTGCTTCCATACCTTGGCTATTGTAAATAATGCTGAAATGAACATGGGGTGCATATATCTTTTGTAATTAGTGTTTTTGTTTCTTATATATGTCCAGGATTGGAATTGCTGGGTCATAGAGTAGTTCTATTTTTAGTTTTTTAAGAAACCTTCAAACTGTTCTCCATAGTGGCTGTACCAATTTACATTCCCACCAACAGTATAGGAGGGTTCCCTTTTCTCCACACCCTCTCCAGTATATATTATTTGTAGACATTTTTATGATGGCCATTCTGACTGGAGTGAGGTGATACCTCATTGTAGTTTTGATTTGCATTTCTCTAATAATTAGCAACGTTGAGCACTTTTTCATGTGCTTTGGCTTCTTTCTTTAATGGTGTTTTTTAAAGAGCAAATTTTTCATTTTGATGTCCAGTTGCTCGATTTTTTATGTTATTGCTGCTGCTTTTTCCATTTTGTTTAAGAAATCTTTGTACCCTATATCAGTTTCCTGTAGCTGCTGTGTCAAATTTCCATAACCTCCCAGTTCTAGATGCCAGAATTTGGAGATCAAGATACTCATAGAGCTACACCCTCTTTGAAGACTTTAGAGTCTCTTTTGTGCACCTTCCAGCTTCTGGTGGATCCAGAAGTTCCTTGGTTTATGGTCCCATTGCTCCAGTCTCTGCCTCTATGATCACATACCTCCTCCTTTTCTGTCTTGCTCTCTACTTCTCTCTTATAAGGATAGATGTGTTTGCAATTACTGCCCCCCTCCCACCCTGCCATAATCGAGGATAAGCTCCTCTCATTGAGATCCTTAATTTACATCATTAGCCATACAAGGTCATATTCATCACATCCACGGATTAGGATGTAGGCATATCTTTTTTTTGTTTTTTAACATCTTTATGGGAGTATAATTGCTTTACATTGTTGTGTTAGTTTCTGCTGTATAACAAAGTGAATCAGCTATATGTATACATATATCCCCATATCCCCTCCCTCGTGTGTCTCCCTCCCACACTCCCTACCCCATCCCTCCTGGTGGTCACAAAACACCGAGTTGATCTCCCTGTGCTATGCAGCTGCTTCCCACTAGCTATCTATTTTACATTTGGTAGTGTATATATGTCAGTGCTACACACTCACTTCATCCCAGCTTACCCTTCCCCCTCCCCATGACCTCAAGCCCATTCTCTACGTCTGCATCTTTATTCCTGTTCTGCCCCTAGGTTCGTCAGAAGTTTTGTTTTGTTTTGTTTTTAGATTCCATATATATGTGTTAGAATACAGTATTTGTTCTTCTCTTTCTGACTTACTTCACTCTGCATGACAGACTCTAGGTCCATCCACCTCATGACAAATAACAATTTCGTTTCTTTTTATGGCTGAGTAATATTCCATTGTATATATGCGCCACATCTTCTTGTGGAAATACTTTTTGAGGGCCACCATTCAGCCCACTACCTATCCCAAGGTAACAAAGATAAGATTTTTTTTTTCTGCTAGAAACTTCATAATTTTAGCATTGACATTTAGATCTGCCAGCCATCTTGACTTATTTTTCTGTATGGTAAGAGGTAGTGTAATTGTCCATTTTTTTTCCATATTGATATACAGTTGTTGCAGATTATTTGTTGAAAACACTTTACTTTTCACAATGAATTGCATTGGTATATTTGCAACAAATCATTTGACCAAAATGAGTGGATCTATTTCTGGACGCTTTTATTTTTCATTAGTCTATTTAGCTATCCTTATGCCAATTCCACATTGTATTAATTACTGTAGCTCTATGGAAGTCTTAATGTCAAGAGTGTGAATCTTCTAGCTTTTCTGTTCCTTTTCAAGATCGTTTAGTTCTTTCAGGTCCTTTATATTTCCATATATATTTTACTACCAGATTGTCAATTTTTACCAAAAATAACAAAGCCTCCTGGAATTTGGACTAAAGTTGAATCTATAGATTAGTTTAGATCAATGAATCTGTAGATGAATTTAGAAAGAATTAACATCTATAAAATATTGAGTCTTCCATCTAATGAAGATGGTATATTTCTCCATTTATATCAGTATTTTAAAATATATCTTAGCAATGTGTTTGTGGTTTTCAAATGTAATGATCTTTGATTTCTTTTTAAAAATTTATTCCTTCCTAGCCTGAACCAGGAAGAAATAGAAAATATAAACAGACCAATCACAAGCACTGAAATTGAAACTGTGATTAAAAACCTTCCAACAAACAAAAGCCCAGGGCCAGATGGCTTCACAGGTGAATTCTACCAAACATTTAGAGAAGAGCTAACACCTATCCTTCTCAAATTCTTCCCAAGTATAGCAGGGGGAGGAACATTCCCAAACTCCTTCTATGAGGCCACCATCACCCTGACCCCAAAACCAGACAAAGATGTCACAAAAAAAGAAAACTACAAGCCAATGTCACTGATGAACATAGATGCAAAAATCCTCAACAAAATACTAGCAAACAGAATCCAACAGCACATTCAAAGGATCATACACCATGATCAAGTGGGGTTTATCCCAGGAATGCAAGGATTCTTCAGTATATGCAAATCAATCAACGTGATACACCATATTAACAAATTGAAGGAGAAAAACCATATGATCATCTCAATAGATGCAGAGAAAGCTTTTGACAAAATTCAACACCCATTTATGATAAAAACCCTCCAGAAAGTAGGCATAGAGGGAACTTTCCTCAACATAATAAAGGCCATATATGACAAACCCACAGCCAACATCGTCCTCAATGGTGAAAAACAAACCATTTCCACTCAGATCAGGAACAAGACAAGGCTGTCCACTCTCACCACTATTATTCAACATAGTTTTGGAAGTTTTAGCCACAGCAATCAGAGAAGAAAGAGAAATAAAAGGAATACAAATTGCAAAAGAACAAGTAAAACTGTCACTGTTTGCAGATGACATGATACTAAACATAGAGAATCCTAAAGATGCCACCAGAAAACTACTAGAGCTAATCAATGAATTTGGTAAAGTAGCAGGATACAAAATTAATGCACAGAAATCTCTTGCATTCCTATACACTAATGATGAAAAGTCTGAAAGTGAAATTAAGAAAACACTTGCATTTACCATTGCAACCAAAAGAATAAAATATCTAGGAATAAACATACCTAAGGAGACTAAAGACCTGTATGTAGAAAACTGTAAGACACTGATGAAAGAAATTAAAGATGTACAAATAGATGGAGAGATATACCATGTTCTTGAGTTGGAAGAATCAACATTGTGAAAATGACTCCACAGTCATTTCATGCCAGTCTTTTAAAAATTATTTTACTTTAAGTACAGTTGATTTATAATACAATATTAGTTTCAGGTGTACAACATAGTAATTCAATATTTTTATAAATTAAACTCTATTTAAAATTATTACAAAATGACTATATTTCCTTGTACTATACGATATACCTTGTTGCTTACTTATCTGATACATAGTAGTTTATATCTCTTAATACCTTATGCCTATCTTGCTGCCTCCCCCTTTCTTCTCCCCACTGTAATCACTAGTTTGTTCTCTGTATCTGTTTAGTGGTATTCATTTATTTTTTTTTTTAGATTCCACATATAAATAATAACATAGATTATTTGTCTTTTTCTGTCTGGCCTATTTCACTAAGCATAATACCCTCTATGTGCATCCGCGTTCTTGCAAATAGCAGAATTTCATTCTTTTTTATGGCTGAGTAACATTCCATCGTGTGTGTGTGTGTGTGTGTGTGTGTGTGTGTGTATGTATTTCACATCATCTTTATCCATTTATCTGTTGATGGATACTTGGGTTGCTTTCATATCTTGAGTATTGTAAATAATGCTCCTATGAACATTAAGGTGCATGTATCTTTTCAAATTAGTGTTTTTGTTTTGATTTTTGATATATACCCAGGAGTAGAATTGCTGGATCATATGGTAGTTCTATTTTTACTTTTTTGAGGAACCTCCATACTGTTTTCCACAGTGGCTGCACCAATTTATATTCCCACAAACAGTGTACTAAGGTTCCTCTTCTCCACATCCTTGCCAACATTTGCTATTTGTAGACTTTTTGATGATAGTCATTTTAACAGGTGTGAAGTGATATCTTATTGTGGTTTTGATTTGTATTTCTCTAATGACTAGCGATGTTAAGCATCTTTTCATGTGCCTGTTGCCCATTTGTATATCTTCTTTGGAAAATGTCTATTCAGGTCTTCTGTCCATTTTTTAATTGGATTTTTTTATATTAAGTTGTATGAGCTATTTATATGTTTTGGATATTAACCTCTTATGAGTCATATCATTTGCAAATATTTTGTCCATTCAGCAGTTTGTCTTTTTTTTTTGTCCATGGGTTTTTTTACTGTGCAAAAGTTTTTAAGTTTAGTTAGGTCCCATTTGTTTATTTTTCCTTTTGTTTCTTTTGCCTTAGGAAACAGATCCAAAAAAATATTGCTACAATTTATGTCAAAGAGTGTTCTGCCCATGTTTCCTTCAAGGAGTTGTATGGTTTTCAGTCTTACATTTAGGTCTTTAATCCACTTTCAGTTTATTTTTGTATATGGTATTAGAAAATGTCCTAATTTAATTCTTTTACATGTAGCTGTCCATGTGCCAGTCTTCAAATATACAAAGGGACTGTATTCAGTGAGTGGCAGCCAGCTGTTTGCAAACCCAGATATGCATAGAACAAGATAAAATGGGTGTAAACTAAATTAGGAGGGACTTAATTTTGTTTGTAATAGTCTCTTATAAGCAATGAAGTTATTGAATAAATCCTTCTCTGAAAATGATGAGAGTTTCTCCTTTATACTTAGAGGGCTCTGCATGCTGCTGCTGAAGAAGATGCACAGATTATGTATCTTAAATGTTCTTCTCACAACCTTCTATTTTCAAAACTTCAGTAGATGGGACTATCCCAAAGCAAGCTCTCCCTCCCTTTATAGCTTCTCAGTTACCCCACCTAACAAAGCCATCTGTAAATTTTACATCTGTGAGAAATTTTTAGTATAGCAATGAAGCCTTCTGTGAACTAAGTTTGTCTTTGAGACAGATAAGATTCTAGTTTCTGAACAGCCATTCAAAGAAAGAAATCAGCTGCACATAAAGAAATAGGGTTAAATTACATTACTGGTATTTTTACTACAGAGTCTTTCTTTAAAATAATTTATCTTCAATTACTTTTTTTCCTAAAGACTTAGACTTTGGCATTTGGTCCAATTCTGCATAATTTTGAATTACAGAAAAAAAATATACGTATTAACTGACTGGTATGTTGTAAAAATCTTTTTCTAAGATGCAAGGAATCGATTGAATAGCTTTTTAAAATAGGTGTAAAATCTTTAAATCCCTATTCTGTCACAGCTTTCCTCACAGGAATGACAGTAATCTGACTGAATTTCTTAACTAAATTATGCAGAATCATCCACGTCAAGCAACACTTATTTTATTCATGGTATAGAGAATCATAGTCTGGCAGTGTTAGGCTCACAGTATAAACACAGATATCGAGGTTAATTCCTTTGCCTGGTGTTACTTGCTAGGTCCTCTGGCAGAGCCCTGATTAGATCCCAGGCCTCTTGATTCCCAGGTTAATACAATTTCTAGTAAATCAGGCTGCTTCTAACCTATTGGTGTATGTCTCCTACAACTAATTCACCAACATTGGGTGAAGTCACTTAAATGATTATGTAGCCAAAATAACTCTGAAGGAAACTTCATGGGAAGGTTTCAATACTTGCCTTTTAATATTCATTGTTCCTTCCGAATCCAAAGAGGCTTGCTCTGAAAGTATTCCTCCCATAATCATTGGTCTTCAAAGCATACTATTTTGAAATCAATACTTATTTAATAGCTGAAAAATATTCCTAATAAATTGTTTGGTGAGGAAAAACATTATACAACAGAATGTAAACACACAAACACACACATAACACTTCTCTGAAAAAAGAAAGCAGACAAAAATACTGACCATTCCCATCTCTGTGTGATCATATTTTGAGCGGTTATTTTTTTCCGATTTCCTTGCTTAGCTATAATATATAAAATCCAACAATAAACATATATTGCTTTTATGAGGCCAAAAAAAAAAATCAAAAGGCTCTCAAGTCCCAATCTTCTTGTGATTTTGATTGGGAACATAATTTAAAGTGAGCGTACTTGAGAACTCTTTAGCATTTTGTAGTTCAAATGGAGAGCAGCAATGAACAGCTAACATTTGAGGCTATCAGACAGTCTGCCTACTTGTGAACATTATTCTAAGTATAATTTTTCAGTGAAATGATTTGGTTCTTAATACTGCTCAAATATACTCTCAAATATTAATATCTTAGTGACTAAAAAGCTACTCAAATTTGACATTCAGTATATTAGGTAATCTGAATTAAAAGCACTACATTCTGAAAGAAGGTTTGATTTTTATTAGGGCAAAAGCAGCCTACTAAAAAAATACATTCTTAGTTTTCAATGTATAATTATAATTCTATTGTATAAATGTCATTAATTTGCCTCTAAGATTGTAATTACTCACTATTTCATGATCTATTCAAATGGTTCAATCAACACTCTTTCACTAAGGAGGTAAAATCATAGAAATAACGCCGAAGTATAAAAGGAACACAAAACATTATTTTTACATTATGGTGCTGGTTGAACATATTTTAGGAATAGATGTCCTTCTGAACTCTCTTGGCATGTCAGTATATAATGAATCACCCTTAGGACCTATGACATCTTTAAATCTAACCTAACTTTTAATCACTAGTGTAAGTCCGCCTACTGGTATTTGGTTTTCAGTATAAGACAATGTACCACAATCTTGTTTAAAGTGGATTTTTATATTCTTGAAGCAAACCAGAGGTATAGCTCTATTTGAATGGCCCCTGCTTTGACTAAAATCATTCAGGCTGGAAAGATTTTTATGTAACAATTTGTTTAAGAGCTCCAAATCAAACTCTGCTGATTATTAATAATCAATTAGTAAATCAACACTGGGACTTCTTTGGAACCAAAACTTTAACCCTATAGCTCTCGTTATCTGATTTAATCTTCATCCCATTAGCCATTCTTATTATTTCCTGTATTGTTCTGTGTACCATTTCCAGCT
Organism: Stenella coeruleoalba; assembly: GCF_951394435.1. Classification (NCBI taxonomy): domain Eukaryota; kingdom Metazoa; phylum Chordata; class Mammalia; order Artiodactyla; family Delphinidae; genus Stenella; species Stenella coeruleoalba. The sequence continues at coordinate 98,167,728 of NC_137150.1, forward strand.
AAGTTCTTCTAAACTTATTTCCTTGTCATTACCACTATAGCTCAGCTGTGGAGAGGGCTTCATAGGACTGGAAATCTTAGGCCTCTTGGGGTTTGCTAAGGAATGTCTAAAATCCCACTGCTCCAAATATATCTCCACTCTGTTTGACTGTTTTATAACTGTTCCCTTTGTAATCTGGAGAGTGTTAGAGGTAGGGAAGGAGGGAGAAGTAAATTCTCCCAATGGAGTAGAAATAGTTAAGGGCTGAATTTGAGGAATTGTGTCTCCCACAATAATGTTGGTTTGGGCTCTGGTGTCAAGATTATATCTAGGAATATGAACATCTGGGCCTAATGAGATTTCAGCATGCATTTGGATCGTGAATAAACAACCTTTCTCCAACCTGGTCACTGCTGGCTACATCAATAAAAGGCTTGTCAATGATTACAAAAATCATTCTCTGACACCTATTGACCAACTATCTTCCCCAAACAGGGCAGATTTAATCACTCTGGAAAGCAATTCCATTCATGAATTACAGTGAAAATGAGATAGGCAATTTCTAGCTGTTTTTCGCCCCAAAACACACACACACACACACACACACACACACACACACACAGACACACACACACACACACACACCCCCCTTGTGTAGAGAGCTCTCCTGCTTCTTGGCATACCCGTCAACCTCACAGGAGGGGTCCTGAGGAAGGATTTCACACACAACTGACTGGACTAGCAATATTAGTGACTGCTATTTGGACAGCTTTTAAAATGCAAGTGTTATTCAAGGTGAGAAATATATCCTCCTCTTAGCAGGCCTTTTCTTCGTTGACTCTGGTTATTTTTGGCAGAGCCCAAAGGACACATATGTTTTAAAGACAAGAATTGGGGAGGAAATGTTGCAATTATACGTGTGTTGCTTCCACAGAGCACAGATGGGAGGCAGCCTAGGAGCTGAAGGAGGGGCCCTGAGTGGAGGAGAAATGCCGGTGTGACTCCACCCCCTTAGGCTTCTGCACAGCCCATGTCCCATCCGATGTAAACAGGTCTGGTCACACCCTCAAACGATTTCTAAGCTATCTGTCAATAACCTAGGATTCACAGAGTATGAGAGCGAATCTTTTCCTTCTTCCCTCTGCACTTACTGGTTAACTTGAGAAAAAAAAATGTAGTCTTTGTTTCCAGTGTTGTTTTAGGAATATCAGGAAATTCATTTGAACAAGATGTGTTAAAATATTACTCCTATGTAAATGTAACAAGTATGGAAGTCAGGGGGATAAGGAAATACAAAAGATTAAAAGCATTAAAAATTATTCTAAATCAGGTAAAGTCTGGATCCGAGGTGCTGCAAAGTCCCTTTCAACCCTGAGATTATAAAGCTTTATCATCTATATTTGTATGGCATATCCAATTTACAAAGTACTTTCACATTTATTCTCCAATTTGAATTTTACAATTACCTTAAGTCAAAACACATGAGCCCCACAGATAAAGAAACTGAGGCCGAAAGATTTTGGATGATTCTTCCAAAGTCACCAACTCCTTGCAACGGTTGAATTCTGATTATGATCAAGGTTTCCTGACTCCCAATCCAATGTTTTATGGCCTTTAAATCACACAGTACTCCGTGCAAAGATATGAGATAAGTTATACCAACATATTGGAAAGCCTCTTGGCTAAGATAGGGTTCTAAATGAGTAAATTTGTGCAGATAAACTCACTAAAGCTGTTTTTATTCTGTTTCCTTATTAGCATGCCAAAATCTGGTAGACGTATGGTCCCAGACTTCAAGAATATTAACTGTTAAAGATAATAGAATTGTAAGTTAGTTCCGTTTCCACTTACATTATTTAGACTCACTCAACAAGCAAGGGGCACATATACTCAGGTTCTGGGTGGGGTTTATAGTTCAGATAAAAGGAGAAGTAAGAAAGGACGGAACCTGTTCTGCTAAGGCTTTAAGGAGAACTGGGACATCATTACAATGATTACAACTGCATCTTCACAGTTCGGGATCCACAAAAGCTGGAGAAGTGAGAGAGCATCTCTGGGAAGCCAGTGTGAATGCACATCTCCTGTGCCCAGGACTCCACCCTTACAGCCCTGATTCTTTCTCTGATTGTTTCTTTATCTTCCATGAAAATTAACCTGTCTCTACACTCCTTTTCTCTGTCTCATATCTTTTACTGATTTGAGCTGATTATTATTGCCTTCTTGAGTAATATTATTACCCAAAGTAATATATTACCTTCTTTAATTTTTCTGAGCTATTCTACTTTTGACTTACCTCTGCTTAGAGGATGAGTTTGAATGTGCTAGTTACCAGCAAAGACTTACTGGGGCTCTGAGCACCTTTATATATAGGTCTATTACCTATATCTTTGCGTGATGTCCCCCATCCTCAGCTTTCCCAAGTGTTGTGAGGTCACATGGCACAAACCATAGTTACCATAAGCAAGGACTATTTTTTTTGGCAATGCTTTTATTTCTTTTTATTATTTTAAACTTTTTATTTTATATTATAGTTGATTAACAATGTTGTGATATTTTCAGGTGTACAGCAAAGTGATTCAGTTATACATATACATGTATCTATTCTTCTCAAATTCTTTTCCCATTTAGGTTGTTACAGAATACTGAGCAGAGTTCCCTGTGCTATACAGTAGGTCCTTGTTGGTTTTCCTTTTTCAATAAAGCAGTGTGTACATGTCAATCCCAAACTCCCTAACTATCCCTCCCCACAACCCTTCCTCCCTGGTAATCATAAGTTTGTTCTCTAAGTCTGTGAGTCTGTTTCTGTTTCATAAATAAGTTCATTTGTATCATTTTTTTTTAGATTTCGTATATAAGCGATATCATACGGTATTTCTCCTTCTCTGTCTGACTTACTTAACTCAGTGTGACAATCTCTAGGTCCATCCATGTTGCTGTAAATGGCATTATTTCATTCTTTTTAAAAGCTGAGTAATATTCTATTGTATATATGTACCACATCTTCTTTATCCACTCCTCTGTCGATGGACATTTAGGTTGCTTCCATGTCTTGGCTACTGTAAACAGTGCTGCAATGAACATTAGGGTGCACGTATCCTTTTGGACCATGTTAAGCAAGGACTTTATCCCAAGGATGGGGGCAGGCTAGAAGTCAGAGACCTCTCATGCACTATACTTCCTGGCGTTCTTTATTTTTTTAATCTTAACTTGCTAAATTTTTATTTAAGTATTTCATTTTATTTTGAACAATCTGATTTATTGCTTCCTGTCTATTCTCTTGGACCCAGTTTCAAATAAACATATGTAAATATAAATATTTTAGTAACACTTCAGACAGTAAGAAAATTGGATAGAAGTAATAACAAAATCAAATAAAGTAGAAGTCCTCTTACCTTATGCAATACGGACCAGTAATTGGTTAGTTAAAAAGTCATTTAATGTGAGGGATATTTTTTAAATGATATATTGTTTAAAGATCATATTTTAACTTAATACATGTAAATATCTTTTTATCGGCGTGTTCCATAGTTGTCCATGCTGTATAAAGACATCATTGCTAATACAACATCTCTAATTTCTAACTCTGACTTCTTTAAAGTGAAAATTTGACACATTTGCAAATTAATGTTGGTGCGTAAGTCTTAAGATTTTGAGAATATTTTCCCAATCATTTATAAATTTCTTATCTATACCTCATTTACAAAGAAAATTTTATTTAATCAGAGAACTGAACTTAGTTTTGATAGAAATAACTGTTTTCCACTCATGTTTTACTCAGTTATATATTTGAATGCATTAAAATTTTTTAAATAAAACCATTTAAAATAACATTAAAATACTAAGTAACATAAGGCAGCAACAGAACTGATTCTTGATAAGTCTGTGACACAACTGATGGGAACAGTAGTACCACTGGCTTGGAGAATAAAATAGTCTTCTGGTCATGAGTGTTTGCTGCGCCATGAGCCTCAGTCACTGTGCTTTACAGAGAGAAGAGAGAGAATCCATTCAACCAGCAAGTGAGCTTAGGGGTTTTCCTGAACATATATACTCAACGTGATTCATAATTTCTCTTAGGTTATAATAACGTGTAAGGTTTAAAATGGAGAGGAAATTTCCACTGGTGAATTTTAAATAAAAGTGATTTCCGTTAGAAGAATACAAAAGAACACACAATTAAGACTGGTCAGTATAGGTAAATAAACAGTAAGAAACAGAAATAGGAACCTCCTCAGAATACACAAAGAAATAAAATCCAAGTGAATGAAGTAAAAGTAGACTTCTGTTTGCCAAAAATTCAAGAAGCAGAGAACATGAAGGAGTATTTTGTAACAGACATTCTTTAAATGCACTGGAAAACCAGAAACAACAGGGAAACCAAAAAAAGAGAAACAAATACCAAGTATATGAGCTGAGGCGTAGCTGCTCTTGGGGATGTGCTAATCTTGGATTTTAACACAGATTGAAACAGTAGCAGAGACACCGGAATTCAGAAACGCAAGGAGTTGGAACTGAGATCACCAACATAAGTTGGAACCTGAAGGGTCTGCACTCAACGAAAAGGTTAAAAAGAAAAGGAAAAGGAGAGCCTCCAGGCACAGGGAGAATGTAAGGAAGTTTACTTTAGTTAAGATTTTGAGGGGCTAAAAAAAAATTTCCCTCCATTGGGGCTGTACCAAACATTGTCTGGTTTGGATGAGAAATCGCCATAGAAATCGCTCTTACACCAGGAATACTTCTGCTAAGAGTCATGGGATCAAAAAAACATAAAAATTCCCTGATAGGACATGGTTTCAACCTAGGCTGCACAGGATTCCTATGAGAATGAAAGTGAGTTTACAGTGCAATTATAAAATAACAGGAAACAATCTACCAGGAATCGGACAGCATATACAACAGGAGATTTCAAATCTCAATAATAGCGGAAGATAGAACGATCTCACAGAGATTCTGAAGTAAATTGTTAAGATGATTAAAGAGAAAAAAACTAGAATTGAAGATGTAGACAAAAGGACACAAAAGCATACGAAAATAAGATGTAGTGATAAATGGATATAGAGGTGGCCAGATGGACAAATATGTGTACATCAAGTGTCGTAAAACGTTCATGGTAGAATATAGCTGGTGGTTATACAGGTGTTCAGTGTAAAGTGACTTCTTATCTGTTTGAAATTTTTCATAGTAAAATACTGGGAGAAATATACTACGAACAAAGAATGGCAAGATATAAAAAGAATCAACTCAACAACTATAAAAGCTGGGGAAATATTTACAAAACTGTTTGCAGGCGTTAGCCATCAGCAAAGGACCACAATAAAATACCGAGGACCACAATAAAACTGGAATTAGCAGGTTTGGGAACAAATAAGAACCATCTCACCAGAAGTATACAACTCAAATGATAGAGACCAAAGTTTAGCATAGAGCACTGGCAGTGGTCCTCAGAGTGTGGTCCCCTGACTAGCAGCATCACCATCACCTAGAAACTTGTTAAAAAAGCAAATATTCAGGCTCCTCCACAGAACCACTGAATCAGAAACTCCAGGGCTATAGAGCCCAGTGCTCTGATTCTGATGGTCTTTTATGCATCAGAGAATCACTGGTTATAGGGAAATAGAACTTCTGATATAAGGTAGCTAACAAAAAATTAATGATAACCTTAATGATAAACATAATCTTGAGAGAATTCCCTTCCAAGTCCAAAATGAATAGTATTATCACTTCTTTCAGTGGAGTACTTGCACATAATTTTATTTTCTACATTAAAAATGTTGGTGAATTTTATCGTCAAACTATTAAAACTGATAAGGAAGTTCAACAAAGTCATGCTGGATATAGGATTAATATGCAAGTTATATAAAATTTAAATGTGCTTCTACAAGGCAGAACTATTTATAAAATGTAATTTTTAAAAGATATTTATTATATTATTTATTATATATTGTATTTATTATATTTATTATAACCCAACTATAACAAGTCTAAACCTAGTAATCTACATTATAATAACTTTCACTATTTATTTATATTATTCATTCACAGCTCAGCTACCACTACATTATCACCATTACACGCAGGAAACAAAATACCTATTATCACAACCCTTACCCTAGCTACCCTGCTATCAATAGGAGGACTCCCGCCACTATCAGGGTTCATATCCAAATCAATAATCATCCAAGAAATGACAAAAAAACCCCATTATTTTGCCCACACTAATAGCCATCACAGCACTACTTAACTTGTATTTCTACATGCGACTCACTCCACAGCACTGATAATGTTCCCCTCCACAAACAACACAAAAATAAAACGGCAATTTGACTCTGCAAAGCAAATAAGCCTCCTACCAACCATGATCGTAATATGCACTATACTCCTACCCCTCACACCAGTACTATCAGTATTGGAATAGGAATTTAGGTTAAACCAAACCAAGGGTCTTCAAAGCCCTAAGCAAGTATAATTTACTTAATTCCTGCCTAATTAGGATTGCAAGACTATATCCTACATCAACTGAATGCAAACCAAACACTTTAATTAAGCTAAATCCTCCCTAGACTGGAGGGATACATCTCCCAGGAATTTTTAGTTAACAGCTAAATACCCCGGTCAACTGGCTTCAATCTACTTCTCCCACCGTCAGGGAAAAAAAGGACTTAGAGATGGGATAATCCTATTATCTCAGAGTCCTCTTTTTTACCAGCTTCTTTCAAGCCTTCTACCACTTAAGTCTCACCCCTACACCTGAATTAGGCGGGTGCTGGCCGCCAACAGGCATTCGCCCTCTAAATCCACCAGAAGTACTGCCCCTTAACACTTCTGTGCTACTAGCCTCTGGTGTATCTACTACTTGAGCGTACCACAGCCTTATGGAGGAAATCACAAGCATGTACTCCAAGCCCTCTTTATTACAATCACCCCAGGCATATATTTTACACTCCTACAAGCCTCAGAGTACTATGAAGCACCCTTTACAATTTCAGACAGAGTATACGGATCAACTTTCTTCATAGCCACAGGATCCCACGGACTGCACGTAATTATTGGGTCCACCTTCCTCATTATCTGTTTTCTGCACCTATCAACATATCACTTCACGTCCAACCATCACTTCGGCTTTGAAGCCGCTGCTTGATACTGGCATTTTATAGATGTTGCATGACTATTCCTTTACGTATCTATCTATTGATGAGGCTCATAATTCTTTCAGTATTAATTAGTACAATTGACTTCCAATCAGCTTCGGTATAACCCGAAAAAAGAATAATAAACTTAACACTGGCCCTATTGACAAACACAGCACTGGCTTCATTGCTCATACTCATAGCTTTCTGATTCCCCAAGCTGAATATTTATACAGAAAAAACAAGGCCTAATTAATGTGGATTTGACCCCATAGGATCAGCCCGCTTGCCTTTTTCTATAAAATTCTTCCTAGTAGCAATCACATTTCTTCTCTTCGACGTAGCGATTCCCCTTCTACTGCCCCTCCCCTGAGCACCTCAAACAAATAATCTAAAAACAGAACTCAACATAGCCCTGCTCCTAATCTCATTATTGGCAATTAGCCTGGCCTATGAATGAACTCAGAAGGCCCTAGAATGAACTGAATATGGTATTTAGTTTAAAACAAATGATTTCGACTCATTAGATTATGACTAAATTCATAATTACCAAGTGCCTTTAGTATATATAAATATTATAGCTTTCACAGTATCTCTTGTAGGACTGCTAATATATCGATCCCACTTAACATCCTCACTATTATGTCTAGAAGGCATAACATTATCGCTATTCCGCATGGCAACCCTAATGATCCTAAATTCACACTTCACTTTAGCCAGCATAATACCAACCATCCTGTTAGTGTTTGCAGCCCGCGAGGCCACACTCAGATTATCCTTACTAGTGTTAGTATCGAACACATATGGCACCGACTACGTACGAAACCTTAACCTCCCCAATGCTAAAATTTATTAATTTAATTAATTATATTAATTATATTAATACCCCTATATTATCAAAAAATAATATAATTTTAATAATATAATTTGAATTAACTCTACAGCACATAGCCTACTAATTAGCCTCACAAGCCTGCTTCTCCTTAAGCAGTTTAATGATAATAGCCTTAATTTCTCATTAATGTTCTTTTCCAACTCCTTATCTACACCACTATTGATCTTAACGATATGACTCCTACCACTAATATTAATAGCCAGCCAATCTCACCTGCTCAGAGTCACCAAGCCAAAAGAAACTATATATCACTATACTAGTCATATTACAAACATTTTTAATCATAACATTTACAGCCACAGAACTAATTTTATTTTACATTATATTCGAGGCTACACTAGTTCCTATACTCATTATCATCACTCGATGAGGTAACCAGACAGAACACCTTAATGCAGGACTCTACTTTTTATTCTACACACTAGTCGGGCCACTCCCACTTCTAGTAGCATTAGTATATATCCAAAACACTACAGGCTCTCTAAATTTCTTAGTACTCCAATATTGAACCCGAGAACTACCCAATTCCTGATCTAATGCTTTCATATGACTAGCCTGCATAATAGCTTTTATGTTAAAAATACCCCTCTATGGCCTCCACCTCTATGGACTACACAAACCACATGTAGAAGCCCCCATCACAGGCTCTACAGTCCTTGCAGCCTATTACTAAAGCTTCTTGGGGGCTACTGCACACTGCAAATTACAACAATACTCAACCCGCTGACAGAATGCATAGCATATCCCTTTCTTATGCTTCCCCTATGAGGAATAATCATAACCAGTTCAATCTGCATGAAACAGACCTAAAATCACTTATCACATATTCTTCCATCAGCCATATAGCGCTTTTCATTGCAGCTATTCTTATCCAGACTCCTTGAAGTTATATAGGAGCCACTGCTTTAATAATCACCCACGGCCTCACATCATCTATACTACTCTGCCTAGCAAACTCAAATCACACACGAGTCCATAGCTGAGCAATAATCTTAGTCCAAGGCCTAATTTCCTCCCGCTAATAGCCACTTGATGACTGCTAGCAAGCCTAACAAACTTAGCCTTATCCCCAGCTATTAGTCTGGTTGGAGAGTTGTTTGTGGTTATATCGTCCTTCTTGTGATCAAATTTCACCATTATCTTAATAGGAGCCAACATTGTAATTACAGCCTTATACTATCTCTATATATTAATTACAACACAATGTAGTAAATACACACACCACATTAATAACATTACACCCTCTTTCACACGAGAAAATGCCCTTATAGCCCTTCATGTTTTATCCCTCCTACTGTTGTCACTAAACCCCAAAATTATCCTAGGCCCCCTGTATTGTAAATATAGTTTAAAAAAAACACTAGATTGTGAATCTTGTAACAGAAGACTGAAACTTCTTATTTACCGAGAAAAGATGCAATAACTGCTAATTGATGCTCCCATGCCTAACAGTATGGCTTTTTCAAGCTTTTAAAGGATAGTAGTTATCCATTGGTCTTAGGAACCAAAATATTGGTGCAACTCCAAGTAAAAGTAATAAACCTATTTTCCTCTTTCACTCTGGTCACATAGCTTATACTAACAATCCCAATTATAGTAACTAATACAGATCTTTACAAAAGCAACAAATATTCATCATATGTAAAAAATACTGTCTCGGGCTTCCCTGGTGGCGCAGTGGTTGAGAGTCCGCCTGCCGATGCAGGGGACACGGATTCGTGCCCCGGTCCGGGAAGATCCCACATGCCGCAGAGCGGCTGGGCCTGTGAGCCATGGCCGCTGAGCCTGCGCGTCCGGAGCCTATGCTCCGCAACGGGAGAGGCCACAACAGTGAGAGGCCCGCGTACCGAAAAGAAAAAAATATATATACTGTCTCATGTGCTTTCGTTACCAGCATAATTCCAAGAATATTTGTCCACACAAGCCAAGATATAGTTATTTCAAACTGACATTGGATCACTGTTCAAACCCTTAAATTAACACTTAGCTGCAAAATAGATTACTTCTCAATAACATTCGTACCAGTAGCATTATTTGCCACGCGGTCCATTATGGAGTTCTCAATATGATACACACACTCAGATCCCTACATTAACTGGTTCTTCAAATATCTACTGTTCTTCCTCATCACCATGCTAATTCTTGTTACTGCCAACAACCTCTTCCAACTTTTTATTGGGTGAGAGGGAGTTGGAATTATATCCTTCCTGCTCATTGGGTGGTGAAACAGGCGAACAGACGCAAACACAGTTGCTCTCCAGGCAATCCTATATAACCACCTTGGGGATATTGGATTTATTGTATCAAGAGCACGATTCCTCTTTAACCTAAACACATGAGACCTGCAACACATTTTTATACTAGACTTAAATCACTCAAGTCTCCCCCTCATAGGACTCGTACTAGCTGCAGCTGGAAAATCAGCCCAATTTGGACTTCACCCCTAAATCCCCTCAGCAATAGAAGGCCCTGCTCCTGTATCAGCCTTACTCCACTCAAGCACAATAGTGGTAGCAGGAAACTTCTTGCTTATTAGATTTTACCCTTTAACAGAAAACAACAAACTTATTCAAACCATAACATTATGCTTAGGAGCCCTTATCACCCTATTCACAGCAATATGTGCCCTCACCCAAAACGACATTAAAAAAATGGTCGCTTTCTCCACTTCAAGCCAATTAGGCCTAATGATGGTAACAATTGGCATCAACCAACCCTATCTAGTGTTCTTGCACATCTGCACACATGCTTTTTTTAAGGCCTGCTATTCATATGCTCCAGATCTATTATTCACAGCCTGAATGACGAACAAAATATTCGAAAAATAGGAGGCCTATTCAAAGCTCTACCTTTCACCACATCAGCCCCTATTATTGGAAGTTTAGCACTGACAGGAATGCCTTTCCTCACCGGCTTCTATTCTAGAGACCCGATCATGGAAACTGCTAACGCATCTTGTACCAACACCTGAGCCCCGTGAATAACGCTAGTTGCCACCTCCCTCACAGCTGTCTATAATGCTCTCATTATCTTCTCCGCACTACTAGGGCAACCTCCCTTCTCTCCCTTAACCTCAATGAATGAAAACAACCCACTCCTAATTAGCTCCATCAAACGCCTACTAATTGGAAGTGTCTTTGCCAGGTTTATTATCTCCAGCAGCATCCCCCCAACAAAGGTCCCCCTAAAAACCATGCCCCTATACCTAAAATTAACTGCCCTTACAGTGACCATCCTGGGCTTTGTATTAGCACTTGAAATTAATCTTAACACACAAAACTTAAAATTTATTTACCCTTCAAATACCCTCAAATTCTCTAGTCTTTTAGGTTATTTCCCCACTATCATGCACCATTTTACCTCCCTACCTAGACCTATCAATAAGCCAAAAATCAGCATCCTCCTCTTAGACTTAATCTGACTAGAAAAGATTTTACCAAAAACCACATCCCTTATTCAATTAAAGCTCTCCATGCTAGTCTCAAGCCAAAAAGGCCTTATCAAACTATATTTCCTATCGTTCCTTATTACCCTCATCCTTAGCATGCTTTTATTTAATTACCGCAAGTAGTCTCCATAATAACTACAACACCAATAAACAGCGACCAGCCAGTAAAAATTACCAACCAGGTACCATAACAATATAATGCTGCAAGCCCCATAGCTTCCTTGGGAAAAAAACCAGAATCACCAGTGTCATAAATAACCCAGTTTCCCAGCCCATTAAACACAGCCTCCACCTCTTCATCCTTTAAACATACAGCACCATTAAAAACGCTATTACCAATCCTGAAAGAAATGTCCCCAAAACAGTGTTATTAGAAACCCAAACTTCAGGATACTGCTCAGTGGCCATAGCCATCATATAACCAAACGTATCCAAAATCCCTCCTAAATAAATCAAAAACACCATCAAGCCTATAAAAATGAACCACCAAAATTCAACACAATCCCACACCCAACACCGCCACTCACAATCAACCCAAAGCCCCCATATATAGGTGAAGGTTTTGAAGAAAACCCCACAAAACTAATCACAAAAATAACCCTTAAAATAAATACAATATATGTCATCATCATGCCCACATGGATTCTAACCATGACTAATGACATGAAAAATCATCATTGTCATTCAACTATAAGAACACCAATGACCAACATCTGAAAATCACACCCACCAATAAAAATCATCAACAGTGCATTTACTGACCCCTCAACCCCATCAAATATCTCGTCATGATGAAATTTTGGTTCTCTATTAGGTATTTGTTTAATTCTACAAATCCTAACAGGCTTGTTCCTAGCAATACACTACACACAAGATACAATAACTGCCTTCTCATCAGTAACACACAACTGCCAAGACGTTAACTATGGATGAATCATTTGATACATACGTGCAAACGGAGCTCCCATATTCTTTATTTGCCTTTACATTCACATAGGACGTGGTCTATATTATGGATCCTACACTTTTCTAGAAATATGAAACACTGGAATTGTTCTGCTGTTTACAGTTATAGCCACTGCATTCATAGGCTACGTGCTATCATGAGGACAAATATCATCTTGAGGAGCAACAGTCATTACCAACCTGCTCTCAGCAATCCCGTACATTGGCACTACTCTTGTCGAATGGATCTGAGGTGGCTTTTCCGTAGATAAGGCAACTCTTCCGCTATTTTTTGCCTTCCATTTTGTTCTCCCTTTCATCATTACAGCACTAGCAGCTGCCTACCCACTATTTCTCCACGGAACAGTATCCAGCAACCCCACAGGAATCCCGTCCGACAGAGACAAAATTCCATTCCACCCCTATTACACAATCAAAGACATCTTAGGCGCCCTGTTACTAATTCTAACCTCACTAATACTAGTCCTATTCTCACCCAACTTACTAGGAGACCCCGACAACTATACCCCAGCAAACCCACTCAACACACCACCACACATTAAACCAAAGTGATATTTTCTATTTGCATATGCAATTCTATGAACAATCCCTAACAAACTAGGAGGAGCCCTAGCCTTAATACTTTCAATCCTAATTTTAATATTTGTCCCAATACTCCACACATCCAAACAACTAAGTATAACATTCCGACCCCTTAGCCAATGCTTATTTTAAGTACTAGTAGCAGATCTACTAACACTAACATGAATCAGAGAACAACCTGTAGAACACCCCTTCATCATTATCGGACAACTAACATCTATTTTATACTTTCTTCTAATCCCAGTACTAATGCCAGTAACTAGCATCATTGAAAACAATCTCCTAAAATGAAGAGTCCTTGTGGTATATCATATTACCTTGGTCTTGTAAACCAGAAAAGGAGAACGACACACCTCCCCAAGTCTCAAGGAAGAAGCCCCAATCTTTACCGCCAGCACCCAAAGCTGGAATACTACTTAAACTATTCCCTGAAATTTTATTTTAGGACATTTACAGAACTGTTAAGTACTATGTCAGTATTACAACAGCTCATCTTATCACAAACTATTATGTACATCATGCATAACTGTACTACCACATCAATAAGTACATACACCCCATATGTACATATTACATTATATGTATAATCGTGCATTACATTATTTACCCCATGCTTATAAGCATGTACATCATATTATTAGTATTATGTAGTATGTATAGATTATTAATTGTACGTAGTACGTTAAGTCAAATCATTCCCAGTCAACATGCCTATCCCGTCCATTAGACCACGAACTTAAGCACCAGGTGAGGGTTTCTATTAATGAACTTTGTCAGACATCTGGTTCTTACTTCAGGGCCATCTCATCTAAAATGGCCCACTTTTTCCCCTTAAATAAGACATCTCAATGGACTAATGACTAATCAGCCCATGCTCACACATAACTGTGGTTTCATGCACTTGGTATTTTTTAATTTTTAGGGGGGGATGCTTGGACTCAGCTATGACCTTAAAAGGTCTTAACACAGTCAAAAAAATTGTAGCTGGACTTTAATTGGAAATTATTTACCGGCATCAACAATCCATGGTGTGCAATTTAGTCAGTGGTTATAGGACATAACAATATTATATGTATATACCTGTGCAATAAACACTAGCATTCCACTTTCCCCACCTCATCTAAAAATAAGCACCCATCAAATCAGGCAACCTCAAAAACACCCCCATCATACCAATAAACTATTTAGATATTCACTACCCATATAGACAGACATCCCCCTAGATTCATTAACTACTTTATCAAAAATTTAATACTAAATCCGACACAAACCACAGAACACAGCCATATAAATATCACCTGTACACAACAAGTTGATGTAGCTTAAACATCTAAAGCAAGCACTGAAAATGCCTAGATGAGCTTGCTAGCTCCATAAACACACAGGTTTGGTACCAGCCTTTCTATTAATTTTTAATAGAATTACACATGCAAGTATTCACACTCCAGTGAGAATGCCCTCTAAATCACTAAGATTAAAAGGAGCAGGTATCAAGCACACTATACCAGTAGCTCATAACGCCTTGCTCGACCACATCCCAACGGGAGGCAGCAGTGATAAAAATTAAGCCATAAACGAAAGTTCGACTAAGCCATGTTAATTAAGGTAGGTAAATTTCGTGCCAGCCACCTCGGTCATACGATTAACCCAAGTTAATAGAAATACATCTTAAAGCGTGTTAAAGAGTAATACAAAATAAAGTTAAATTTTAATTAAGCTGTAAAAAGCCGTAATTAAAGTAAAGATAGACTAAGAAAGTGACTTTAGCACGTCCTGATTACATGACAGCTACGACCCAAACTGGGATTAGATACCGCACTATGCTTAGCCCTAAACCCAAATAATTATAAGAACAAGATTATTTACCAGAGTACTATTAGCAACAGCTGAATACTCAAAGGACTTGGCGGTGCTTCACACCCCTCTAGAGGAGCCTGTTCTATAATCAATAAACCCCGATAAACCTCACCAACCCTTGCTAATTCAGTCTATATACGGTCATCTTCAGCAAACCCTAAAAAGGAATAGAAGTAAGCACAACTAAAGCACACAAAAATGTTAGCTCAAGGTGTAACCCATGGGGTGGGAAGAAATGGGCTACATATTCCACACCAAGAACAATCTCTTACCTGCACGAAAGTTTTTATGAAACCTAAAAACCAAAGGAGGATTTAGTAGTAAATTAAGAGTAGAGTGCTTAATTGAATAAGGCCATGAAGCACGCACACACCGCCCGTCACTCTCCTCAAGTATATAACAAAAATCATAACTTACTGGCAAATACTAGTTTATTTTGTGAAAGGAGATGTAACAAGGTAAGCATACTGGAAGGTGTGCTTGGATAAATCAAAGCATAGCTTAAATAAAGCACCTAGTTTACACCTAGGAGATTTCATAACCTGTGAATGACTTGAACTAAATCTAGCCCACACCCGTTCCCATTATATTAGCATGAACCGATCAAATTAAACATTCACCTAACATTTAAATTATAGGAGATAGAAATTTAAATATTTATGGCACTATAGAGAAAGTATCATAAGGGAATGATGAAAGAAGCATTAAAAGTAACAGAAAGCCAAGCTTACCCCTTGTACCTTTTGCATAATGATTTAACTAGCAAAATTTTAACAAAGAGAACTTAAACCACCTGAAACCAGACGAGCTACTTATGAACAGTTATTAGAACAAACTCATCTATGTGGCAAAATAGAAGATTTATAAGTAGAGGTGACAAGCCTAATGAGCCTGGTGATAGCTGGTTGTCCAGAAAAAGAATTTCAGTTCAACTTTAAATAACACTAAGGACCCCTTATAGGTTTTAATGTGTATTTAAATGTTAGTCTAAAAAGGTACAGCTTTTCAGAAATGGGTACAACCTTAACTAGAGAGTAAAAATAAACAGCACCACAGTTGGCTTAAAAGCAGCCACCAATTAAGAAAGTGTTCAAGCTCAACAATAAATATACCTTAATATCAATGTTAAATAAATTAACTCCTAGTCTTATTACTGAACTAATCTATAAAATTATAGAAGCAATACTGTTAATATGAGTAACAAGAGATATTTCTCCTTGCACAAGTTTACATCAGCAAGTAATAATATACTGATAGTTAACAGTAAATAAATACAGCCCAACACTAAACTATTTATCAAATACACTGTTAAGCCAACACAGGTGTGCACCCAAGGAAAGATTTAAAAAAGTAAAAGAAACTCGGCAAACACAAACCCAGCCTGTTTACCAAAAATATAACCTCTAGCATTATTAGTATTGGAGGCACTGCCTGCCCGGTGACAACTGTTGAATGGCCGTGGTATCCTGACCATGCAAAGGTAGCGTAATCATTTGTTCTCTAAATAGGGACTTGTATGAATGGCCACATGAGGGTTATACTGTCTCTTACTTTTAATCAGTGAAATTTACCTCACTGTGAAGAGGCGGGGATACCGAAAAATAATGAGAAGACCCTATGGAGCTTCAATTAGTTAATCCAAAAAAACATGATTAAACCATCAATGGATAACGAAATTTCACATGGGTTGACAATTTTGGTCGGGGTGACCTCGGAGCACAAAAAAACTTCTAGTGATTAAAGCTTAGACTCACTAGTCAAAGCACAGTATCACTTATTGATCGAAAACACTGATCAACAAAACAAGTTACTCTAGGGATAACAGCGCAATCCTATTCTAGAGCTCATATCAACAATAGGGTTTACGACCTCGATGTTGGATCACGACACCCCAATGGTGTAACCACTATTAAAGGTTCGTTTGTTAAACGATTAAAATCCTACGTGATCTGAGTTCGGACCAGAGTGATCCAGGTTGGCTTCTCTCTATTATGTATTTCTCCCAGTACAAAAGGACAAGAGAAATAAGGCCCACCTCAAGCAAGCGCCTTTAAAGTAATTAATGATATAATCTCAACTTAATAAGCAAAAACAATCACCTGAGACCAGGGTTTATTTAGGGTGGCAGAGCCTGGTAATTGTGTAAAACTTAAACCTTTATACCCAGAGGTTCAAATCCTCTCCCTAACAAAATGTTTATAATCAATATTCTAAGGCTTGTTATCCCTATTCTTCTAGCCATAGCATTTTTAACATTAGTAGAATGAAAAATTCTAGGCTACGTACAACTCCAAAAAGGACCGAAAACTGTAGGACCACATGGCCTACTTCAACCCATTGCTGATGCAATCAAACTATTCATTAAAGAACCACTATGACCAGCTACCTCCTCCACCTCCATATTCATCATCATGCCAGTTCTGACCTTGACTCTAGCCCTAACAATATGAATCCCCTACCCATGCCATACCCCCTCATTAACGTAAACCTAGAGGTGCTATTTATACTAGCCATATCAAGTCTAACTGTGTATTCTATCTTATGGTCCAGCTGAGCTATTTATACTAGCCATATCAAGTCTAACTGTGTATTCTGTCTTATGGTCCAACTCAAAATATGCACTAATTGGGGCTCTGTGAGCAGTGGCACAAACAATCTCATATGAAGTAGCACTAGCAATTATTCTCTTATCTGTGCTCCTAATAAATGGGTCTTTCACCCTATCAACCCTCACCACAACACAAGAACAACTATGGCTGATCTTTCCATCATGGCCACTGGCCATAATATGATTTATTTCTACCCTAGCAGAGACCAACCGAGCCCTGTTCAACCTAAAAGAAGGAGAATCCGAGCTCGTATCTGACTTTAATGTAGAATATGCAGCAGGCCCTTTCCCTATGTTTTCCCCAGCAGAATAACACTAATATCATCATAATAAATATATTCACAAAAATCCTGTTCCTGGGAGCATTTCACAACCCACATACACCAGAACAATACACAATCAATTTCATCATCAAAACACTGTTATTAACAATATCCTTCCTATGAATTCAAGCATCCTACCCTCGATTCTGATATGACCAGTTAATACACCTACTCTGAAAAAATTTCCTGCCTTTAACACTAACCCTGTGCATATGACATGTATCACTACCCATCATAATGATAAGCATCCCCCCACAAACATAAGAAACATGTCTGATAAAAGAGTTACTTTCATAGAGTAAATAATAGAGGTTTAAGCCCTCTTATTTCTAGAATTATAGGAATTGAACCTACCCTTGAGACTTCAAATTCTCCATGCTACCATACAACAATAAACATAAGGTTCCTATAAATAAAGAAAATAAAAGATATGCAAAAAATTTATGAAGAAAATATATAAAATCTTATTGCAAATCATAGAGATATCTATGAGAGATATCTTACTGAATGGGAAGATTCAATATCACAAAAATATAGTGCTCCCAGAATATGCATGTGTACATATGCATACATAAGTGTGTTTTATATATATATATGCATACATATGTATAAATATATATTTTATATATACATACATATATTACATATATACATATGAATGTGACTTTAAAATATCAGATAATTCCAAATTCCCAAATATGTTTTTAATGTGAGAAGCTGGTCACAAGATGTATATGAAAAAAGATTCAAGAACAACAAAGAATATCTTAAAAATTAAGAGCTGATTTACCATCAAGACTTGCCATAATTAAAACAATGTGGTACTGAGAATGGAGCCCACATTTCTGCAGAGCTGGACCACCTGGCTCGGGACCTCTTCCCTCCTCTGAAACTGAACTGCCCTGGAGCCCGAGGGGAGGGCAGCTTCACTGAGGCTGCCAGCTCTGGAGGGGCCACAGCAGCCGAAGCCACAACAGTCCTGGGGACCGCGGGCTGGATGACACATCCTGGGGTAAGCTAGATGCCATGTCATGAGGACACTCAAGCAGCCCTAAGGTGAGATCCATGTGGCAAGGAACTAAGGCCTTCTACATACAGCCACATGACCGTGTGGATGACAGGCACTTGGTGCTCCAGCCAAGTATCAGGGCTGTGCCTCTAAGGTCAGAGAGCCAAGTTCAGGACGCTGGTCCACAAGAGACCTCCCAGCTCCATGTAATATCAAACGGCGAAAATCTCCCAGAGATCTCCATCTCAATGCCAAGATCTGGCTCCACTCAACGACCAGCAAACTACACTGCTGGACACCCTATGCCAAACAACTAGCAAGACAGGAACACAACCCCATCCATTAGCAGAGAGGCAGCCTAAAATCATAAAAAGGCCACAGACACCCCAAAACTCACCACCAGATGTGGAACTGCCCACCAGAAAGACATGATCCAGCCTCACCACCAGAACACAGTCACTAGTCCCCTCCACCAGGAAGCCTACACAACCCACTGAAACAACCTTAACCACTAGGAACAGAAACCAAAAACGAGAACTATGAACTTGCAGCCTGTGAAAAGGAGACCCCAAACACAGTAACTTAAGGAAAATGAGAAGACAGAGAAACACACAGCAGAGGAAGGAGCAAGGTAAAAAGCCACCAGACCTAACAAATGAAGAGAAAATAGGCAGTTTACCTTAAAAAGCATTCAGAATAATGATAGCAAAGATGATCCAAAATCCTGGAAATAGAATGGAGAAAATACAAGAAACGTTTAACAAGGGCCTAGAAGAACTAAAGAGCAAACAAACAGTGATGAACGACACAATAAATGACATTAAAAATTCTCGAGAAGGGATCAATAGCAGAATAACTGAGGAAGAAGAATGGATAAGTGACCTGGAAAAAAAAATAGTGGAAATAAGTACTGCAGAGCAGAATAAAGAAAAAAAGAATGAAAAGAATTGAGGACAGTCTCAGTGACCTCTGGGACAACATTAAACGCACCAACATTCGAAGTATAGGGGTCCCAGAAGAAGAAGAGAAAAAGAAAGGGACTGAGAAAATATTTGAAGAGATTATAGTTGAAAACTTCCCTAATATGGGAAAGGAAATAGTTAATCAAGTCCAGGAAGGACAGAGAGTCCCATACAGGATAAATCCAAGGAGAAACACACTGAGACACATATTAATCAAACTATCAAAGATTAAATACAAAGAAAAAATATTAAAAGCAACGAGGGAAAAACAACAAAAAACATACAAGGGAATCCCCTTAAGGCTAACAGCTGATCTTTCAGTAGAAACTATGCAAGCCACAAGGAGTGGCAGGACATATTTAAAGTGATGAAGGAGAAACACCTGCAACCAAGATTATTCTATCCAGCAAGGATCTCATTCAGATTTGATGGAGAAATTAAAACCTTTCCAGACAAGCGAAAGCTAAGAGAATTCAGCACCACCAAACCAGCTTTATAACAAATACTAAAGGAAATTCTCTAGGCAGGAAACACAAGAGAAGGAAGAGACCTACAATAACAAACCCCAAACAATTAAGAAAATGGTAATAGGAACATACATATGGATAATTACCTTAAATGTAAATGGATTAAATGCTCCAACAAAAAGACATAGACTGGCAGAATGGTTACAAAAACAAGACCCATATATATGCTGTCTACAAGAGACCCACTTCAGACCTAGGGACACATACAGACTGAAACTGAGGAGATGCAAATCAAAAGAAAGCTGGAGTAGCAATTCTCATATCAGAAAAAATAGACTTTAAAACAAAGACTTTTACAAGAGACAAAGAAGGACACTACATAATGATCACGGGATCAATCCAAGAAGAAGATATAACAATTGTAAATATTTATGCACCCAGCATAGGAGCACATCAATACATAAAGCAAATGCTAACAGCCATAACAGGGGAAATCGAGAGTAACACAATCACAGTAGGGGACTTTAACACCCCACTTCCACCAATGGATAGATCATCCAAAATGAAAATAAATAAGGAAACACAAGCTTTAAATGATACATTAGGGCTTCCCTGGTGGTGCAGTGGTTGAGAGTCGCCCTGCCGATTCAGGGGACACGAGTTCATGCCCTGGTCTGGGAAGATCACGCATGCCATGGAGTGGCTGGGCCTGTGAGCCATGGCTGCTGAGCCTGCGCGTCCAGAGCCTGTGTTCTGCAGCGGGAGAGGCAACAACAGTGAGAAGCCCATGTACCGCTAAAAAAAAAAAAAAGATACATTAAGCAAAATGGACTTAATTGATATTTATAGGACATTCCATCCAAAAATGACAGAATACACATTCTTCTCAAGTGCTCATGGAACATTCTCCAGGATAGATCATATCTTGGGTCACAAACCAATCCTTGGTAAATTTAAGAAAATTGAAAATGTATCAAGTATCTTTTCTGACCAAAACACTATGAGACTAGATATCAATTGCAGGAAAAGATCTATAAAAAATACAAACACAGGGAGGCTAAACAATACACTACTTAATAACCAAGAGATCACTGAAGAACTCAGAGGCAATCAAAGAATACCTAGAAACAAATGACAATGAAACCATGATGACTCAAAACCTATGGGATGCAGCAAAAGTGGTTCTAAGAGGGAAGTTTATAGGAATACAATCCTATACAATCCTGAAAGATCAGCAACAAGGAACATCTCAAATAAACAACTTAAACTTACACCTAAAGCAATTAGAGAAAGAAGAACAAAAAAAACCCAAAGTTAGCAAAAGGAAATAAAACATAAAGATCAGATGACAAATAAATGAAAAAGAAATGAAGGAAACGATAGCAAAGATCAATAAAACTAAAAGCTGGTTCTTTGAGAAGATAAACAAAACTGATAAACCATTAGCTACACTCTTCAAGAAAAAAAGGGAGAAGACTCAAATTAATAGAATTAGAAATGAAAACGGAGAAGAAACATCTGACACTGTAGAAATACAAAGGATCATGAGAGATTACTATAAGCAACTCTATGCCAATAAAATGGACAACCTGGAGGAAATGGACAAATTCTTAGAAAGGCACAACCTTCCGAGACTGAACCAGGAAGAAATAGAAAATATAAACAGACAAATCACAAGCACTCAAATTGAAACTGTGATTTAAAATCTTCCAGCAAAGAAAAGCCCAGGACCAGATGGCTTCACAGGCGAATTCTATCAAACATTTAGAGAAGAGCTAATTCCTATCCTTCTCAAACTCTTCCATAATATAGCAGAGGGAGGAACACTCTCAAACTCATTCTACGAGGCCACCATCACCCTGATACCAAAACCAAACAAAGATGTCACAAAGAAAGAAAACTAAGGGCAATATTACTGATGAACATAGATGCAAAAATCCTCAACAAAATACTAGCAAACAGAATCAAACAGCACGTTAAAAGTATCATACAACAGGGTCAAGAGGGATTTATCCCAGGAATGCAAGGATTCTTCAATATATGCAAATCAATCAGTGTGATACACTGTATTCATCAATTGGAGGAGAAAAAACATATGATCATCTCAATAGATGCACAGAAAGCTTTCAACAAAATTCAACACCCATTTATGATAAGGACCCTCCAGAAAGTAGACATAGAGGGAAATTTCCTCAACATAGTAAAGGCCATATATGAAAAACCAACAGCAACATCGTCCTCAATGGTGAAAAACTGAAACCATTTCCACTAAGATCAGGAACAAGACAGTGTTGCCCACTCTCACCACTATTATTCAACATAGTTTTGGAAGTTTTAGCCACAGCAATCAGAGAAGAAAAAGAAATAAAAGGAATCCAAATTGGAAAAGAACAAGTAAAACTGTCACTGTTTGCAGATGACATGATACTATACATAGAGAATCCTAAAGATGCCACCAGAAAACTACTAGAGCTAATCAATGAGTTTGGTAAAGTAGCAGGATACAATATTAATGCACAGAAATCTCTTACATTCCTATACACTAATGATGAAAAGTCTGAAAGTGAAATTAAGAAAACACTCCCATTTACCATTGCAACCAAAAGAATAAAATATCTAGGAATAAACCTACCTAAGGAGACAAAAGACCTGTATGCAGAAAAGTATAATATACTGATGAAAGAAATTAATGATGATACATATAGATGGAGAGAAATACCATGTTCTTGGATTGGAAGAATCAACATTGTGAAAATGACTCTACTACCCAAAGCAATCTACAGATTCAACGCAATCCCTATCAAACTACCACTGGCATTTTTCACTGAACTAGAACAAAAAATTTTACTATTTATATGGAAACACAAATGACCCCAAATAGCCAAAGTAATCTTGCAAAAGAAAAACGGAGCTAGAAGAATCAGGCTCCCAGTCTTCAGAATATTCTACAAAGCTACAGTAATCAAGACAGTACGGTACTGGCACAAAAACTGAAATATAGATCAATGGAACAGGATAGAAAGCCCAGAGATAAACCCACGCACATATGGTCACCTTATCTTTGATAAAGGAGACAAGAATATACAGTGGAGAAAAGACAGCCTCGTCAATAAGTGGTGCTGGGAAAACTGGACGGCTACGTGTAAAAGAATGACATTAGAACACTCCCTAACACCATACACAAAAATAAGCTCAAAACAGATTAAAGACCTAAATGTAACGCCAGAGATTATCAAACTCTTAGAGGAAAACATAGGCAGAACACTCTATGACATAAATCACAGCAGGATCCTTTTTGACCCACCTCCTAGAGAAATGGAAATACAAACAAAAATAAACAAATGGGACCTAATGAAACTTAAAAGCTTTTGCACAGCAAAGTAAACCATAAACAAGCACAAAAGACAACCCTCAGAATGGGAGAAAATATTTGCAAATGAAGCAACTGACAAAGGATTAATCTCCAAAATTTACAAGCAGCTTATACAGCTCAATATCAAAAAACAAACAACCCAATCCAAAAATGAGCAGAAGACCTAAATAGACATTTCTCCAAAGAAGATATACACATTGACAACAAACACATGAAAAGATGCTCAGCATCATTAATCATAAGAGAAATGCGAATCAAAGTACAATGAGATATAATCTCACACCGGTCAGATTGGCCATCATCAAAAAACCTACAAACAATAAATGCTGGAGAGGGTGTGGAGAAAAGGGAACCCTCTTGCACTGTTGGTGGGAGTGTATATTGATACAGCCACTATTGAGAACAGTGTGGAGGTTCCTTAAAAATCTAAAACTGGAACTACCGTATGACCCAGCCATCCCACTACTGGGCATACACCCTGAGAAAATCATCATTCAAAAAGAGTCATGTTCCACAATGTTCATTGCAGCTCTATTTACAATAGCCAGGACATGGAAGCAACCTAAGTGTCTATCAACAGATGAATGGATAAAGAAGACGTGGCACATATATACAATGGGATATTACTCAGCCATAAAAAGAAATGAAATTGAGTTATTTGTAGTGAGGTGGGTGGACCTAGAGTCTGTCATACAGAGTGAAGTAAGTCAGAAAGAGAAAAACAAATTCCGTATGCTAACACATATATATGGAATCTAAAAAATAAGAAAAAAAAATGGTCATGAAGAACCTAGGGGCAAGACGGGAATAAAGACGCAGACCTACTAGAGAATGGACTTGAGGGTATGGGGAGGGGGAAGAGTAAGCTGGGACAAAGTGAGAGAGTGGCATGGACATATATATACTAACAAACATAAAATAGATAGCTAGTGGGAATCAGCCACATAGCACAGGGAGATCAGCTCGGTGCTCTGTGACCACCTAGAGGGGTGGGATAGGGAGGGTGGGAGGGAGGGAGATGCAAGAGGGAAGAGATATGGGGACATATGTATTTGTATAACTGATTTACTTTGTTACAAAGCAGAAACTAACACACCATTGTAAAGCAATTATACTCCAATAAAGATGTAAAAAGAACCCAAAAAACCAAAGAAAACAGTGTAGTACTGATGTAAGAAGTGAACAAAAGAACAGTGATGATAATATAGCCTAGAATCTGACATTTGTATACACAGGGGCTTTGAATATAGTGAGGGAATTATTAATTGTTGGGGAGAAAATTAGCTGTCCAACATAAATGTGAGACAGTTTGCTGCCCATATGGTAGAAAGATAAGATTACATTTTTACTTCACATCATATCACATATAAAAATAAGATGATTGGGCTTCCCTGGTGGCACAGTCGTTGAGAGTCCGCCTGCCGATGCAGGGGACACAGGTTCGTGCCCCATTCCGGGAAGATCCCACGTGCCGCGGAGCGGCTAGGCCCGTGAGCCATGGCCGCTGAGCCTGCGCGTCCGGAGCCTGTGCTCCGCAACGGGAGAGGCCACAACAGTGAGAGGTACGCGTACTGCAAAAAAAAAAAATGTAATATGATTGATGATTTAAAAGCTAAATATGAAAAGCTCAATTTTAAATTTTTTTGAAGAAAATATCAATATCGTCATGACACGCAGTCGTAAAGGATTGCTTTATCAAGACACATAGAGCCAATCAGAATAGAGAGCCCAGAAATAAACCCACGTACCTATGGTCAATTAATCTACAAAAAAAGAGGCAAGAATATACAGTGGAGAAAAGACAGTCTCTTCAATAAGTGGTGCTGGGCAAGCTGGACATGTACATGTAAAAGAATTAAATTAGAACATTTTCTAATACCATATACAAAAATAAACTCAAAATGGATTAAAGACCTAAATGTAAGACTATAAACCATAAAACTCCTAGAAGAGAACGTAGGCAGAACACTCTTTGACATAAACCATAGAACTATTTTTTGGATCTGTCTCCTAAGACAAAGGGAACAAAAGCAAAAATAAACAAATGGGACCAAATTAAACTTAAAAGCTTTTGCACAGCAAAGGAAACCACTGACAAAATGAAAAGACAGCCTACTGAATGGGAGAAAATATTGATATTTGCAAATTATATGACCAATAACAGGTTAACATCCAAAATATATTAAAAGTTCATACAACTCAATATAAAAAAAAAAAGCAAAACCCATAGAACCTGATTAAAAATGGGCAGAAGACTTGAATAGACATTTTTTCCAAAGAAGACATACAGATGGCCAACAGGCACATTGAAAGGTGTTCCACATCATTAATGATCAGAGAAATGCAAATCAAAACCACAATGAGATATCACCTCAAACCTGTCGGGATAGCTATCATCAAAAAGACCACAGTTAACAAATGTTGGAGAGGATGTCGAGAAATGGGAAGCCTCGTGCACTGCTTGTGGGAATGTAAACTTGTGCAGCCACTGTGGAAAGCAGTATGGAGGTTCCTCAAAAAACTAAAAATAGAGCTACTGTATGATCCAGCAATTCCACTCCTGGGTGTATATCCGAAGAAAACAAACACTAATTTGAAAAGATACATGCACCTCAATGTTCATAACATCATTATTTACAATACCAAGATATGGAAGCAACCTTAGTGTCCATCAGCAGATGAATGGGCAAAGAAGATGTGGGGTGTGTGCGTGTGTATGTGTGTGTATACACATACACACAGATACACACACACACACACACACACGCACACACACGTAGAATATTACTCAGCCATAAAAAAGAATGAAATTTGCAAAAACAGGGATGGACTTGGAGGGTATTACGCTTAGTGAAATAAGTCAGAGAAGTACAAATATTATCACTTATATGTAGAATCTAAAAAATAAAACAAGCTAGTGAATATGGCAAAAAAGGAGGAGACTCTCAGAGATAGAGTGCAAACAGGTGGTTACCAGTGGGGAGAGAGAAGAGGGGAAGGGCAAGATAGGGTTAGGGCATTAAGAGGTACAAACTACTATGTATAAAATAAATAAGCTACAAGGATATATTGTACAGCACAGTGAATATAGCCAATATTTTATAATAGCTATAAATGGAGTATAACCTTTAAAAAATTGTAAATCACTATGTTGTACACCTGAAATTTATATAATATTGTAAATCAACTGTACCTCAAGTGAAAAAAGAAAAAGACACAGA
This sequence comes from Stenella coeruleoalba, assembly GCF_951394435.1. Classification (NCBI taxonomy): domain Eukaryota; kingdom Metazoa; phylum Chordata; class Mammalia; order Artiodactyla; family Delphinidae; genus Stenella; species Stenella coeruleoalba. The sequence goes on from NC_137150.1 coordinate 98,194,545, forward strand.
GAGCCAAAACATGAAGGAAATGATGAATGTATTTAACTACTAAGTTCTTTTATTTGACAGAAGAAACCATAAATAAAGTGAAATACCAAACCATCGACTGGAATAAAATATTTAGTGCCTAGAACCAATAAATAATTAGTATCTAAAATACCTAAAGAACTCATAAATCAATAAGAAGAAAAACTCAGTAGAAGAATGGATGAAGGCTATGAATAGTCAATTCACAGAAGAATAAACCTGAATGAGCCAAAATATATGAAAATGAGACATTTTTTCATTGGTTTTCCATCCTTGCAGTTCAATATGGGTAGTGTACAGGAGGGCAATAAATGGATATTGTCAATCTTCCATTTTAAACTTTAAATCTATTGTTTTGCATCAGTAATTTGAATATTTTTGCAAAAGATAGGACCAAGTCAATGCCTACTCATCCACTTTTGATTTGAAGGATTTGGATGAATCTACACTCTAGCAGCTTTTACTTTCCACCTAGACCTAAGAAAATTCATTCATCTATTGATTTAATAACTTCATTTCTATATAACTCATTGAGATGAGAGAGTTTCTTTTCTCACAGTACCGCACATTAGCACCAGCTAAGAGTGGGGAAAAGTTAAAAAGCTGTTTTTTTGTGGTGTTTGTTTTGTTTTGCTTTTTTGTTTGTTTGTTTGTTTTTGCAGTACGCGAGCCTCTCACTGTTGTGGCCTCTCCTGTTGTGGAGCACAGGCTCTGGACGTGCAGGCTCAGTGGCCATGGCTCACGGGCCCAGCCGCTCCGCAGCATGTGAGATCTTCCCGGACCGGGGCATGAACCCGTGTCCCCTGCATCGGCAGGCGGACTCTCAACCACTGCGCCACCAGGGAAGCCCTTGTTTTGTTTTTAATGTCTGCTTGTGTGTCTCACAATTAAGACTCATTCCGTGGGGACATTAAAAACTTTGGTGCAGGAAAAAATGTGTAAAAGTTTACACTTAGAGAAGCGATCGAAACACTGAAGCTGGGAGCTTTCCAAATTAGGAAATTAGGTTATATTCAAAGGAAGTAATCTAGGGAGGCCACAAGTCAAATCGGAAAATTAAGTGGAAATTGAGAACAGCTAAGGATTAGGAGAGTAACGCACTGATACTTTGTTGTTACTAGCTGACTTTTTAAGAGTCATTTACCTCTTGTTGTTTAAATATGGCAGTTTTTAAAATTATTTTTTATTGGAGTATAGTTATTTACAATGTTGTGTTAGTTTCTACTATACAGCAAAGTGAATCAGTTATACATATATCCACTTTTTTAGAATCTATTCCCATAAATATGACAATTTTAATAGAGAATTTTTTGTATTAAAAAATCACTTGTGTGGGGAAGTTGTTCAGATTTCTATTTTAAAGAATGGTTAGTGGGTTGGCAGGTTACATTGCCTCTGTGTCTCAGTTTCCTTATCTGCAAGATGAAGTGGTTAATAGCACCCACCTCATAAGGTTATTATAAGGACTAAAGGAGCGAATACAGGCAAATACAAAGTGTCTCCAAAATACTAAACACTGGATAAAACTTAGCTACCTAAATTTTACTGTATCTAAAGGAAGCCTGCCTGTTTGGATCTCTCGTATATAACTGTGGTTTACCGGCTGCCAATGTTTGTGCCTGAAAAGTACTAAATGGTCTCTTTTTAAGAGCTGGAATTAAAAATTGTATGTTAGGAGAAAAGACACATCAATGAAGATAACATTTATTACCAAATAATTTCATAGTTAATACGGCTGAACCCTAAACACTTGTGTGTTTCTGAGGGAATATACATAGGTTAGATCTGACCACGGATACTAAACACACACAGACACACACACACACTTTCTCTCACACACTTACACACACACCCCAAATATGTGGGTAGGCCAAAACCTGGGTACACATAATTTGCATTCCTAAAAGCCATGGAAACAAACCACTATGCTGAAATTGACATTCCATATAGTCTTTGCTGTTAACCAGAAGTTAAAATACTTTCCAACATAGTTAAAACATAATTGAAACTACAAAATGTGGGGGTATGCATTTTAAAACCATTTTGAACCCAAATCATTAAAACCAAGCTTTTTAAATTTATGGACGAGGGAACTTAGCATCACAGGTGTTACACAGGACTAGAACATAGGTCTCTTAACCATCTGTCCAATATTTTTCCCAGCCCCCAGTTCAATGATGACTTTTCCAGTTGTGTTTATTGTAAATTTAAGGGATACATTCATATGGCTGCTTCTAATGAAAAGTATATATTCAGCATAAGCTTTGCGCCCAGCACTCAGCTAGACACCCTTGGGAGATGTGCAGTGTTTATACATGACAATTTTAATAAAGAGAGCTGGGGATTTTTTGCAAAAGATGACCGAGTGAAAAGTAATGCATGATATTTTCACTTTCACATAAACGTATTGTGGTTAAAAGTGAAGGGTCTTAATTGACACTGGCAGCATTCCAGTATAGGTTTTACTAACTCCTAGCCATGAAACTTTGGTCAAGTTATTTAACCTTCCTTCAACTTCAATTTTCTCATCTTGTAAAACAGGGTTTATGGATCTTGAGGGCATTATGCTAAGTGAAATAAGTCAGACAGAGAAAGACAAATACTTTATGATCTCACTTGTATGTGAAATCTTAAGAAAAAAAAAAGACTCACAGATACAGAGAACAGATTGGCAGTTGCCAGAGGTAAGGGGTGAAGGGTGGGCAAAATGCGTGAAGGTGGTCACAAGGTAAAAACTTCCAGTTATAAAATAAATAAGTCCTGGGGATGTAAAGTGCAGTAGGGTGAATATAGTTAACAATACTGTATTGTATAATATATTCAGAAGTTGCTAAGAGAATAGATCTTAAAAGTTCTTATCACAAGAAAAAAATTTTAACTATGTGTGGTGATGGATGTTAACTAGACTTATTGTGGTGATCATTTCCCTGGTGGCGCCGTGGTTAAGAATCCACCTACCAATGCAGGGTACACGGGTTCAAGCCCTGGTCTGGGAAGATCCCACATGCTGCAGAGCAACTAAGCCCATGCGCCACAACTACTGAGCCTGCACTCCAGAGCCCAAGAGCCACAACTCCTGAAGCCCGGGCACCTAGAGCTCGTGCTCTGCAACAAGAGAAGCCACCACAATGAGAAGCCCATGCACCGCAACAAAGAGTAGCCCCCACTCACAACAACTAGAGAAAGCCCGCATGCAGCAATGAAGATCCAACACAGCCAAAAATAAATAAATAAAATAAATAAATAAATTTTATAAAGTTATAGAATGCTCTCCATTATTAGAAAAAAAAAAAGGTGGGGTTAATTCCCTGGTGTCACAGTAGTTAAGACTCCATGCTCCCAATGTAGGAGGCCCAGGTTCGATCCCTCGCCAGGGAACTAGATCCCACATGCATGCCGCAACTAAGAGTTCGCATGCCACAACTAAGGAGCCCACGAGCCGCAACTAAGGGCCAAATATCAAACAACTATCAAATTATGATGTTGTATACCTGAAACTAATATAATATAATATGTCAATCATATCACATTAAAAAAAAAAACAGGGTCTGCATCTTCGTCAAATAGTTGTGAGGATAAAATGACATAAATCAGGCAAAGCACTTGTGGGCCAGTACCTAGAATAGAGTAAGTGATCAATAAATATAAAATTATCATCATTATTGTTACCATTCAAAATGTGATTAAAGTTCAGCATTTCTTCTTGAAATGGAAAGAATTCCAGAGGTCCTTCCTTTTGGCTATTAGATAATGATCACAAATTCTTTAGCTAGTCTCTATTTTGTTCATAAATTTAAGCAAGAATATCTCACAGGGTTATTGTAGGATTCAAATAGATAATCTACATGGAGTGCCTAGGAAAGTGTTTGGATTTGACCAAACTTAGGCCCCCATACCTTCCTTACTCCATCACGAAGAATAGGTTATACATATTTCTGTAAATAGGCAAATCTAGGAATATTTTCCCCCAATAAAATGCTTAAAATGCATGCTTGCAACTTCTAGATGTGGTGGAAATGAGGCAAGTCAAAGGGGAACATTATAGTGACTGCTGACAAGTTGGATGATGGTGATGAACGGAGACCAGACTTAAAGAGCCTTTGGTTCTTTTCCTTGAACCAGAAAAAAAAGAACTGGTCCCAGAAATGAGGAGCTTGCTAAAATGGTTACTTTGTTACTGAAGAAGGTAAAGAATTTCGTATAGATAGGGAGTGTGAAGTGAAAAATAGATGATTTTGAAATCTAATATTTTGTTATTCTGTAAGCATGTTGGATAAAGCTGCCAGCCAAGAAGCTAAACCGACTCTAAAATCCTGTAATGATTAACAAGAGAGTTAGAAATGTTCCCCAAAGCAATAAAAGCTGGGGCAGATATTTAATATTATGAATTACATATCCATTCTGAAGGGCAGAACATAAAAGGACTAAGGGTGGAGGGCCCACCAGAGACAGAAGGACCTAGAAGGAGGTAGCAGGATAAGAGAAAGCAAACTCCTCTTCTTCATAATTTAGCCAAGAGCCTTCCATCGAAGTTTATTATTAATGCAACTGAGCCCTGGTTCAAAGTGCAAAACCAACACCACTAACAGGATTCTCCCGCCACTAAGAATATTGGAAGCCATATGTTATGGGTTGAATTGGGTCTGCCCCAAATTCACATATTGAAGTATTAACCCCCAGTACCACAGAGTGTGACCTTATTTGGAAATAGGGTTATTGCAGATGTAATTAGTTAATATGAGGTCATACCAGAATATGGTAGCCCCTGATGCAATATGACTAGTGTCCTTATAAAAAGGGGAACTTTGGACATAGACACGCACACATAGAAGATGTGAAAATGAAGGTAGAGATCGGGTAGAGATGCTACAAGGCAAGAAATATCACACCGCCATCAAACTTCCAGAAGCAGTTGAGAGACATGGAACAGATTTTCCCTCACAGCCCTCAGAAGGAATCAGCCCTGCTAACACCTTAGTCTTGGACTTCTAGCCTCCAGGACTGTGAGACAATAAATGTCTGTTTGTGGTAGTATTTTGCTCTGGCCACCCTAGCAAGCTAATACAGATTTAGCTTTTCTGGTAATATCCCAGTGCTGACTAGCATCGCTACTTGATATAAAGAACTTTGTGTCTTCTTAAAAAGAAGAATTCTTTGAGGTAAATGGAAGAATTCAGAGAATGCTTAAGAACAGATATTTTTCTGGGTTTTTAGGAAGGCCTAATAAAGCTGGGAAGCAAGTGATACGCAAAGGAATGCCTGCCTATATCCAGTGAGCAGGCTAAAAAGAACAGGAAGGATCCAAAGATGTTGGGTTGATTAATTTCATACAAGTAAAAAATGTCAGCTTGTTGTATATCATAATAAAAATTAATACATACAATTAATTTTGCAAAAACATTTAGGGAGGAAGGGTTGACTCTTGTTCTATCCTAGGGCCCAAATATTCTGTAACTGATAGAATTTCAGAACAGTAAATGACGTTAGACAGTATCTCATCTTATAAATGGAGAAGTAAGAACAAGAAATATTTAAAGAGGCTTGTGCCATCATGATGCTGGCCAAGGCCAGAAGCCTTTTGTCAGAGAGACTGAAAAGCATTTGAAGTCTTTGAACTGTGTCAGAATCTCTGTCCCTACATATTGCTTGGAGTAAAAGCGTGCTTATTCAAAGCATGGTCCCGGAAGTTAACCATGCCAGAATGGTAATGAAACTAATTATTTCCATAGCAACTGTGACCTAACCTTATAAGCCACTGAATAATCATGACTCTAGAATCCAGCTAGTTTGTGCCGTTCCTAACCTGGTTATGGGAATGCTGAACTTGAGCAATGAGAACTTCTAGAGCTGATGAAAAAGCTTCACAGACATGGCACTTGGGAAGGAACTAAATCTGCCAAGTTTTCTCATCATTAACTGTGCTCACTTTCTGTCTTCTTCTCATCACCCCTTGAAGATTAAGAACTATGGAGTAGAATATATCACAGAGAGTCAAACCCCCTCGATTTGCGAATGAGGAGAAGGAGACCCAGAGTGACTGTGCCTTGCCTGAGGTTATACAGTGAGTTTTAGAAGAACTGGGTTGGACCAAGTTTTCTTGATTCCTACCTAGCTCAGCTCTTTTTAAATAACAGCACATTGCCATCCCAGGGAAGACTCTATGTGTGTATATTTTTCACTGTGAAGTGAAGCAAGCATCCTGCCTTGCTACTGATCCCTTTAGAAATTGATAACTCTTATGTATGAAGAATAGATAGTAAACAATGCACTGTCATTCTACAGGTCTGGCCAACTCTTGACCCTTTATGCATTTCATTATCAAAGCCCCAGCTTACAGAGCAAATAGATCCTCTTCCAATCACTTCCATTCAAGGATATTATGTTTCCGTATAAAAGCTTAGGCGTACTGATAGGTACCATGAAAATATACAAATGAATACAGTAGATAAACTTGTGCCAAACATACATTTGGCCTTGTTCTATGACTCAGTGTGTTTTCAAAGTACTCTAAAAGCAAAATAGTTCTTCGAGGACTAGCCAGAGCATACTTTTACACCCTCTGTGCCAAGATCTCTGCAATTCAGCTACTAACTGACAATGGTTGGCAGTCCTAAATTCATTCAATCCAAGTGTATGAGGGCCCCACTTTCAATATAATGTCTGGCTCAATCCTGTGGTGCAGAGCCTGCAAGAATTCCACTGAAGTTAAGAGGTCGCACTCCTCTCAGTGTGGAGGGGAACAAGGAAAACCCGCAGTCAGAATCTACTGAACCTAACACTGGTCCTAATTCATTTTTCCGGTGACTCTAGTCTGAATTACTCAATGCGTAGACCATAAACATTAAGTGCTTAAAAAGGAGCTTTCCTAGAGTTTTATTAACCTTCCTTATTCTAAGAGCTTTTCTTCCACATGTCCGCATTGCAATTAGATTGTAAGAGATTAACTGGTAGCCTCACAAAGTGCCAACATCAAAAGGAGCAAAGGAAACGGAATCCTGCGTGGCTGTTTAGGCCAGAACATAATCAAGTTAGCAGTTCTACCATTGATAAAATCTAACCCTAGTTTAAATGAAACATAGCTTTTCATAAATAACACACTTTTTCTGAGCGTCTTCTTTTCTCCCAATGTTCTCCAAGGAAAACACTGATTTTGGTTGGGACACTGAATTTGCTGCTCTTCAACACTAGGCCTATTTCTGCTTATTCACTTTTAGATTTCTCTGTCTACTTTCAGATGCCTGAAAATTCTTAGAGAAACAAAACTCTTTACTCCATAAGTAGAGATTAAAGACTTCATACATCTGAATATACTAGGCTACTCAATAAACATTAAATGAATGAACAATGTCACTAAGGGAAATACTTTCTACGTAAATGGTTTACAGCTTAACTCATTTGCTGAAACTATTTGATTTTACTGAATTTGAATTCACATGCAACCATTTCTTGCTAAGAATCTAAAACTATACATTGTCGCAATTTTTTAGGGCTGGTGAGTGGACCCTTATACACGTTGAAACAGAAAACAACAGTGTGGAATCCTCCCTCATACAAGGAAGCTTCCAGCTGTTGTGGAAGGAGAACATGTGGGAATACAGTTCTGAAATCTGCCTGACAACCGGTAGAAAAGCAATAGAGCCACAGCTTCCAAAAAGAATTTCCATTTCCAATACTAACAATTTTAAGCTGAATTCCCCATTCACACATTTAAAGAAGACAGACGCTCATTTAGTGAATTTGAATAGAGGAACAATAGTACACCTAGGAGAAAGAATATTTTTGAAAAATATTCTGGCCTCTAAGTATTTCCTATAAAAATATAATCTCTTCCCTTTAAAATACCTTATATAACAACACTCAAAAATGTTCCTGGCATTCCTCTATGTGTTTGATTTTTCTGTACAGTTTTTAACTGATCTAACCTTGCCTAAAATTCTAGAAGCCAGATCCTGTCTAGAACGGAGTTTAAATCTCAGCAGGATTCTCTTTTCTGAGGGAAAACTATTTCTTGTCATTCTTGTTTTGGATTGGGGGAAAGTAGCCAGGAATTTTCATAGGTAGAGTCGTTTGGTCAGCTTGTGTAATTTCTGGAACCAAAATATGTCTTCACTGGACAGGGTTGTGAAGGTGATATTTATTCAGTTCTCACATCTGGGGATAAGTGGATGCCCTCACTTAGGAAATGTGGATGTCTGTCCAAGAGGTGTGGGAGCGTCTGCCACAGTTTCCTTTCCAGAGCATTTCTCTCACTGGGTTGATGCGTCTGGAATTCCTCAGCTTCCTTATGAAAATGTTGATGTTTATTCAGACTTTCTGAACCTTGACAACGATGGACAGATGCCTGTGGCCACCTACGTCTCTGGATGAGAGGCTGGCAGCCCTCAGGACCACTTATTCTGCTGTCTGCTACACATCACCAGAGATTTAAAAACAGACTGGTCAAAGTCAAGTCCAGATAGATGATGTGTAAATGTTTATTAGTCTGAGGTATTTTTTTTTCTGTGTCTCTTTCTCTTGACAGCTTAAACTCACCCTCCTAGATTTGTTGGTCCAGCTTGATCCTGACAAAGTGAAATGTAGTCTATTTTTTTATATTAGCCCTACAAAAACTAAGACTCTTTTCTGATGTGAACATGGAGGGAAGTTGTGAGAAACCTTGGTAGGACAACTGAAATTGGTAGAGTGACTGTACCTTTTAGAAAGATAAGCCATTCATTCAAAATACACTGCATAAGGACATGCATATGATTAAATATGCATCACATTTACACATTTTATTCTAATATCCCAGTGCACTCCAATCCCAGGCTTCTCACCATGATCCGTGAACCCCAGGGGCCATCTGTGTGGTAAAGAATGAATGAAGAAAGAAGTATCTGTAATTGGTCTGAGGATGTCCATGGCTAATCCCACTGTACCTGGATGAGTTTCTTCTTAAACTGTAGTTTGTTTATTCCATGATTAGACAAGGTTCACATCTAAAATCAAACCAGTTTTTTTTTTCTAGCTGTGCTTCTACAAATACAGCAGAATTGGAAAATATATAGTTGTAGGCATTTCAATATCGCGGTTCAGCATGACCCTCTGTGAGCATCAGGCCAGCCGGCCAGACTAGTTCAGCATTTCAAGGCAAGGGTAAAAAACAGTCCCAAAACAGGAAACTCTACTATGGAAATGATTTTGTAATTCAGGGGCTATCTGGGGAACCAAAGATTTAAGTGAAGCACTTGAACTTACCCAACCTTTTGGTGTTCTATAATTCTAGTCTAACCATACAGATATCTTAGAGTTAAAAGATGAGGCATAAAATATGTTTGCTGAAAGACAGACACTTCCAACTTATTAAATATCAGTACATCAAGGAAGAAATTACTGGAACCTCTTATAGCTGCTTACATTGGGCAGCAGCCAAAACAAAACATTCATTATTACTGGGCAAACCTTTGTGTATCTAAGTGGACTGATTTTCAGATAGAATGCGTGTATAGACTCAGCATCTGGAAAACTTTTAATAATCTTCAAAAATCTTGGTTCAGTTTTTAACAGTGGACTAACCACAGCTATTGAAGTGCTTGGACTACACTTCCACAAAGGATGTTTTAGGTGAAGTTAGGCTAGCATCGTCAGGACTTCATACCTGGCAGTGCTTCTCCCAACCAGCAGGTGTTGGAACTAACAAAATCAAGGGGGTAGCAATCGACAGAACATCGAAAAGTGAAGTTGACATACAGTCACCATCCTCACTGGTGTGCTTGGTGAAATACCCAGCCCCTGGACACATACATTTCTACCCATGTATCATTTCTCACTATTTACTTGGTTAAAAAAAAAAAAAACTTGATATGTGAATACATATGTTTACAATGTTTTAGTCATTCTCAAAATAATGTCAATATAATTTCTTCAATTACGTTGAGAAGGAAAAAAATCTATACAGAGAGTTGGAATTTTTCTATTTATATTCATATATAAATATGAATGAGAGAGAGAGATCTTAAGGAACTGGCTCACTCCATTGTGGACACTGACAAGTCTGAAATCTGCAGAGCAGGCTGGAAGCTTGGAAATTCCAGCAGGAGTTGGTGTTGTAGTTTTGATTCCAAAGGCAGTCTGAAAGCAGAAACCCTCCCTCTTCTAAGGACCTCAGTCTTTTCTCTAAGACCTTCAACTGAATGGATGAGACCCACTCACATTATAGAGGGTAATCTACTTTACTCAAAGTCTGCTTACTAACTTAAATGTTAATCACATCTAAAATATGCCTTTACAGCAACCTCTAAACTGGTGTTTGACCAAACAACTGGGCACCATGACCTAGCCAACCTGACACATAAAATTAACCATCACACTATCTCATGCATAGTTCAAATTTTTATTACTAAATATGCTCAGAGGAGTGTGCCGAAAACTATAAATCTACAAATATATAAAATATGAATGATTGATAGGCTTGTCATAAATTATTTCAATTTAATAATTCTAGTTGTCATTGGCTCCTTATTAGACTTTGTCTAGAAAGGATAGTATTTGGAAGTAATCATCCTTAAGCCTATAGATAGACCAAAATAGGGCAGCTAACTGAAACCTAAATCAACATCATAAGTAAATTTTTCAATAATATAATAAGGAAATAAAGAATTCAAATTTCCACTAAAACTGAGCTCAGTGTGGAAACGATATTGATACTTAGTTCAATTATAGGTCTTTGGGTTCGAGTTGATTACCTCTGTCTCTGGAAAGGTCATTAACTTATAGTAAGTTTCTGAAATAGCAATAGTTTCTAGAGTAAAGGGTGACATTCTCTGATGGGCAGAATCTGCCAGTTTAATTCTGAAAATTAAAGATGGACAAATACTGCAACCAGATGGCAACCTGGCATACCAAAATGCCAAAAATATCTCTGTCTCCTTACTTTTTTACTAAATACTCACACTCTCACTCCAATTGGAGAACAAAAGAGAAAACTCTGTCCTTTACAATGAGCTTTAAATTCTGTCTTCTAGTGGCCTAAAGATGTACAACATATAAAGATGAATCTGTTGCTATTGAATTGATTAATATTTTCTTATAATATAAAGCAGTAGGAAGAGCAACATTTATCAATGTTCAGAACAAGACTTTTTTCTGTCTTCTGTGTTACTTTTCTACCTCAAATGTAAAAGATACAAAACAAAAACAAACAAAAAAAAAGGTGGAGAGAGTGAGTGCCTTAGCTTTACAAATCAGAAAACCCTTTTTACTTTTCTCCCTGACTGGTTAGGAATGAGCCATTAGGACATGGGAAGACCACTGAGTTAAGAAAAAAAAGCAAAGTAGATTCTTCTGGCACTTGCTCTATGGAAATATTTTGTTTCATACCTGATGTTTTTTGGTATGCTATGATCGGTCATTGATGACCAAGAGTCTTTGGTCTGGAAAAGTAATGAAATAAAAAACACTTGAGCTCCACACTTTCCAGCATCATAAGAGTCACCTCATTAAGAAAAAAGTAAAGGTTTCGAGAAAGCACAAAGCAAAAAGGATAAAAATGCAAAACTTCTTGAGGATGAGGATATACCTTTTTCCACTATTTTATTTTTACTTTGCCAAAACATTGTCCTTCGTGAAGTTACTTCTGTGACATCTAGTACACTGCTGGCTTTTAGGCGGGTGAACATCCTGCTTCTCGGACACTTTAATGCTGTGGCCTCAAACTTTTTTGATCACATGCCTCTATCAATAAAATTATTGAGCACACAACCACAATGTATATATATGTATTTACAAATTATAAAACTGTACCATTTTATAATATATACATTATAAAACTACATACACATAATTTTAAATAAGAAAAATATTTAAAAGTTCTCATTTTTTTCCTATACCCTAGTGACTCATTTTGTACCTCACTGGGAGGATACACAGAATCCCTTACCCTCCATTTTGCAGACCAACGCTTCAGCAAGGATTTCCCTTCTATGAGTATTTTGCTCCCATTAAATTTCCCTTAATTTTAATTTGAAAAAATCTGCACCTTCCCACCCCTCACTCCTCTCCCCTGAAGAGCCAGGTTGCCTCCATTTCATTCTCCCGACCACCACATAAATCTCTGTCACCATCAGTATTCTAATTATACCCTTAGCAAGGCCAATCCCTTATTTCTTCACCAAACGGATGGATCTGTTTCAGACTGTATCCTCAACCTTGTTGCTGCCCTAGATAGTATTAACCACAATCTCCTTAAAATGCTTTCCTCCCTTGATTTCTGCCTCAGTCTGCAATCACTGGCTGCTGGGAACTCAAACCACTCAAGGCAGCCTAAGTAACAGAACTCACACGCGGGTACCCCTCCGAGCAACTCACTGGAACCAGAAAGTTGCAACCTAAGTTTCTTTCTCAAGTACGCTATGCCCACTGAATCTCTCATCATTTCTCCTCATATCAGTTTTTCTCTGCTTTAGCACTGAGTGGCTCTCCTGATCCTGGATTCCTGTGGCCTCTACAGTAAAAACCCAGTAAAATGACTAGAGTCTCCCATTACAGTTACACCCATCAAGAAGAGGGAATCTGCTTGACCCAGCTTGAGTCTTATGTCAAGTCCTGATCTCCAGTCAGTTGTGGTCAGTAGTTTGAGGTCTTTTGAGGGTGCAGACTCAGATTGTGGTCAGGGGTGGGCATGCTCCCCAACATGGCGGCAGGAAGTGTGTGAGCTGCTAGGATAGCTTCTGTGGCTCTCCTCTAATATTGTCCTCCCTCTCATGTCCTTCCTTCTTGGATTCTTCCATGGACTCCTTTTCTTCCACCCAGTGTTTAGGGTGTTTCCTCATTCTGTCCGTGGTTCTCTCTCCATTCTGCATACTCAGTCCATTCACCTGGCTCCTGCAACCATGCAACACTGATTGATTTACACCTCATAAGGCACACAGCACCGCATACCTTCCATACTTGTGTCTCCAGTTCTAAGTCTGTCCTGAGCTTGAGCCCTCTCCATGCCTACCTGCTGCCTCTCTATCTGATTTCCCACAGCCATCACAACCCAGGCTGAGTTCACCACCTTCAGCCCCATCACTGATCTTCCTAGATATCCCATCCCTAGGGTCACCATCCCTAACCAGCACCAGAACCTGAGAGGAATTTAATTAGACTCCTGCTTTTGTCTGGACTATGTGTTTTGGCTCTCACTTGAGATTTCTTTTGAAACGTAAATTTCTATTGCTTTAAAATATATGATAAAGCATCACAGTATTCAAAATCTTTATGCTTAAATAACAGTGAACTAATATTGATTAACTTATTATAAATGAATTTAGCATATGTCTTCCCAGTTAACAAACTACTGCTCTGTAGAGAGTTTGAATAATTTTTGCAATACTACAAATCTAGTAAAGTGCTGAGGTAGGATTTTGACCCAGAGCCCAGAGCCCAAACTGCTAATTATGACAATATGCTTCCTCCTTCTGTGTTAAGGAAAGTGGCATATGGTTAAGAATACAGGTTTGGAAGAGATACAAAATTGGTATGAGTTACTGCTCCCATGCTTGGCCCAGTTACAAAAGCTCTCTGTGTTTCCTCACCTGTACAGTGGGAATAATAGAGAGCTGGGGGAGGAGGCGCTTTATAGAGTAAATAGGAATGATGGATGTCGAGTGGTGAGCAAAGGGTCTGACATACAGTTATTGCTCAATAAATGGTACCTATTTCCCCAAATTAAGCCGTGTGGTTGAGGTGAGCACTGCATGAGTTACAACTCTGCTCAGCAGTAGCACTTTCGGTTACCTTAGAAAAATTCCTTAACTCCCAGGTAGTTACGTTTTAAAGATGCATATCAAATAAGGTTTCCTGTGGTGAAATGCCAGTATATGTGCTGGGCAGAAGGGCCTTAGATCCTGTGCTACACAACAGACATTGATGGATATTATTTCCTTTCCCCTTTCAGATGGTGTTGTAAAAATAGTAGAACCTGGTCATGGTGTCACAATGGAATCCAACAATTCAACTGGGTAAAATGTGGAATTGCATTTATTGCCTAACTGCAGTATTGCTGCAAGGTTAATGAAATGACATTGAGCCAACCGGGAATATCAGGGTCAGGCTCCCCAGTCCAAACCTGTTTGGGTCTAACTAAAAAGTGGAGGTTATCCATTTCAGTTTAAACATGGAAAGCACTCTGGCTCTTTGTGGTTAATTAGGAACTCCAGGATGGTGACAGCATTTCAAGAATCTCCCACACATTTGGTACTAGTTTTGTGAGCTCAAACCTATAAAACTACTACAGGATAATACTGGAGTGCAGAGGTCTACCCTCTCCCTCTCCAGTTCTGGAGATTTGTTTCCCTGATACTGCATACCCAGCCTGGCACTCTGCTATTACCTGCTCCTCTCCCCAGAAGATGGGAACTTTTAGTCCACCTCTCTTTGAGATCAGGGTGCTATAGCCCAATTTGAGTTACCTAAATGGATCCTTTTTCTTCTTAGATGTCTATAATATAATATTATAGTCTATAATGACTATACTGTGCATTAGATATCCAGGTCTTATTTATCTACCAGTTACAAGTTTGTACTCTTAAACAGCATCTCTCCTATTCTCCCAACACCCAGATTTTGTTAACCACCTTTCTACTCTCTGTTTTTACAAGTTGGGTCTTTTTAAGATTCCACATATAAGTAATATCATTCAGTATTTGTCTTACTCTGTCTGACTTATCTCACTTAGCATAATATCCTCAAGGTCCATCCATGTTGTCACGAATGGCAGGATTTCCTTCTTTCTCATGGCAGGATAATATCCCATTGTGTATGTGTGTATGTGTGTGTGTATCACAACTTTTTTATCCACTCATCTGTTGATGGACATTGAGGTTCTTTCCTTATTTTGGCTATTGTGGATAATGCTGCGATAAATGTAGGAGTGCATATATCTCTTCTGTATCCTGTTTTCATTTCCTTTGGGTATATACCCAGAAGTGGGATTGCTGGTTCATATGATAGTTTTATTTTTCATTTTTTTGAGGAACTTCCATATAGTTTTCCATAGTGGCTGCACCAACTTACATTCCCACCAACAATGAACAAGTGTTTCCTTTCCTCAGCATCCTCACCAACACTTGCTAACTCTTGTCTTCTTGATATTAGCCATTCTAACAGATATGAGGTGACATTTCATTGTGGTTTTGATTTGCATTTATCTAATGATTAGTGACATTGAGCACTTTTTATGTACCTGTTGGCCAGTTATATGTCTACTTTGGGAAAATGTCTGTTTAGTTCCTCTGCCCATTTTTAATCAGATTGTTTGTGTTTTTCTGTTGTTATTAAGTTGTATGAGTTTTTATATATTTTGAATATTAACCTCTTATCTGATATATAGTTTGAAAATATTTTCTCCCATTGTGTAGGTTGCTTTTTCATTTTGTTGATCATTTATTTTGCTGTGCAGAAGCATTTAAGTTTGATGTAGTCCTGCTGGTTGATTTTTGCTTTTGTTGTTTGTGCTTTTGGTGTCCTGTCCAAAAAGTCATTGCCCATTGCCAAGACCAATGGAGGCACTTCTTCCCTACGTTTTCTTCTAAAAGTATTATGGCTTTAGATCTTATGTTTAAGTCTTTGATCCATTTAGAGTTAATTTTTGTGAGTAGTGTAGATAGGTGTCCAATTTCATTTATCTGCATGTGGTTATTCAGTATTCCCAACACAATTTGTTGAAGAGACTATCCTTTCGCCATTGGGTGTTCTTGGCTCCCTTGTCAAATATTGGTTGACCATATACGCGGGGGGTTAATTCTGGGATCTTTATTGTATTCCATCGATCTACATGTCTCTTTTTATATCAGTACCATACTGTTTTTACTATAGCTTTGTAGTATAATTTGAAATCAGGAAGTGTGATGCCTCCAGCTTTGTTCTTCTTTCTTGGGATTGCTTTGGCTATTCAGGGCATTTTGTGGTTCCTTACAAACTTCAGGATTTCCTTCTATTCTGTGAAAAATGCCATTGGAATTTTAAGAGGGATTGTGTTGAATCTATAGATGGCTTTGGGTAATACTGACATTTTAATCATATTAATTCTTCTGATCAATTAACATGGGATGTCTTTCCATTTGTCTGTGTCTTCTTCAATTTCCTTCAAGAAAGTCTTATAGTTTTCAGTGTAGAGATCTTTCACTTCATTAGTTAAATTTATTCCTAAGTATTTTATTGTTTTAATGTTGTTGTGCATGGGGTAGTTTTATTTCCTTTTCAGATGTTTCATCATCAGTATATTGAAATTCAGCATATTTCTGTACATTGATTTTATGTCCTCCAACTTTACTGAATTCATTGATTAGTTCCAACAGTTTTTTTTTTTATGAAGCCTTTGGGGTTTTCTATATGTATATAAGATCATATATTCTTCAACTAACAACAGTTTTAATTCTTCATTTTCAATATGGATGCCTTTCATTTCTTTGTCTTGCATAATTGTTCTTGCTAAGACCTCTAGTACTATACTGAATAAGAGTGGTGAGAGTGGGCACCATTTGTCTAGTACCTAATCTTAGAGTAAAAGCTTTCAATTTTTCTCCATTGAGTATAATGTTAGCTGTAGGTTTATCATGCTTGGCCTTTACTCTTTTGAGATATGTTACTTCTATATCCAATATGTTGATGGTTTTTATAATGAAAGGATTTTTTATTTTGTCAAATGCTTTTTCTGTATCTGAGATAATTATATGATTTTAATCTTTTATTCTATTAATGTGGTATATCACATTTATTGATTTTCATGCATTGAACCATTCTTACACCCTAGGGATATCCCACTTGGTCATGGTTTATAATGCTTTTAATATGTTCTTGAATTCAGTTTGCTAATATTTTGTTGAGAATTTCTATATCTATCTTCATCAGGGATATTGATCTGTAATTTTCTTCTCTTGTAGTATCCTTATCTGGTTTTGGTATCAAGGTAATGCTGGCCTATTATGAGTTTGGAAATGTTCCTTTTCCTTCAATTCTTTGCAGAAGTTTGAAAAGAATTGTCTTTAATTCTGATTTAAATGTTTGGTAGAATTCACCCTGAAGCTGTCTGGTCCTGGGGTTTTCTGTGTTGGGAGGTTTTTGATTACTGATTCCTTTCTTTACTTATTATTGGTCTGTTCATATTTTCTATTCCTTGATTCAGTCTTGGTAGGTTGCTTGTTTCTAGGAATTTATCCATTTATTCTAAGTTATTTAATTGTTCATAGGAGTCTCTTATAATCCTATGTATTTCTCTAGTATCAGTAATGTTTCCTCTTTCATTTTTTATTTTATTTATTTGAGTCATCTCTCTGTTTTTCTTTGATAGTCTAGCTAAAGGTTTTTCAAGTTTGTTTAGCTTTTTAAAAATCCTCATAGTTTCATTGATCTTTTCTATTATTTTTCTGGTCTATATTTCATGTATTTCTGCTCTGATATTATTTCTCTTTTTGTGCTAACTTTGGTGAATAGATTCTGATGAGCATAATACAATCAACCTTTCTGAAGTGATAGGTCCAGGATGGATTCTCATTTTTATAGGAATATCTAGTTGAGATTCTCCTTGCTTGGAGAAAAAGAGAATATCCCCCCAAAACTCTTTCCAGGGATGTAGTAAAATATTGTGCCACCCAACCCTTTAATCAAATGACAGTAGCATTTAAAACATCCTATACTTCAACATTTTTATTATCTAGATCCTTGTCTATGGTACCCAAATAACAGTTCATTTTACAAATTCAGTGCAGCATGGGTAACCACCCCATTCAGCCAGGATACAGACTTTCTACCCAAAAGCCAAAACTGCCAGGAAGACATTTGTGGCAGAAACTTCTAAGTACCAACCTAATATACATTTTTCCCATCTTCTTCACAAACAGAACCCTGATTTTATTCTAGGTGGCAATAGGCCCAGATTAAAAATTATATTCTCCAGCCTCCCTTAAAGCTAGGGATGGCAGAGGTACTTAGGTGGATGTCTGGGAAATCTTAAGGAGCACTGATTCATCTAGGAGAGAAGACTTCTTACCCTTTTTCCTTTTCCCCCTTCTTCCTTCCTATTACCTGGAACTCAGATGTGATCACTGGTACTCCAGCAGCCATCTTACATCAGAAGCAGATCTCAAAGCTAAGTTTGGTGTCTTAGTTAACTTGGGCTGCCATAACAAAACACCACAGGCTGGGTAACTTAAACAACAGACATTTATTTTCTCACAGTTCTGGAGGTTAGGAAGTCCAAAATCAGGGTGCCAGCATGGTCAGTTTCTAGTGAGACCTCTCTACCAGGCTTTTAGGTAGCTGCCATATTTCTATGTTCTCACGTGATCTCTTCTTTGTGTGCATGGGGCCCTGGGGTGGCAGAAATATTCAGGTATCTCTTGTTATAAAGACACTAATCCTATTGTATGACATCCCTACTCTTATGACCTCAGTTAAGTTAATTACCTCTTTATAGGCCCTGTCTCTAAATACAGACACATTGGAGGTTAGGGCTTCAACACATCAATTTGGTGGGGGGAGGGGGGAGACACAATTTAATCCATAGCAGATGAGCAGCAGAATTTTTTTAGATTCTTACGACATTGATGTCAACATGAAGCCACCATACATCCATAGACTGCCTGTACATCTCTGAATTTCCTTTACACAAGGCTAAAAAAAAAAATCCACTATCTTGTCTGAATCGTGTATTTTGAATTTCTATTATATTGAATCAAACCTAATCTCAAATGATATAGTATATAGGCATCTATTCATTTAACCAAAAAAAATTTGAAGATGTACTGTGTACTGGGCACTATGCTCAGTGCTGAGAACTAGAGATAAGGCAAAGCAGATAGATTCCCTGCCTCTGACGAGCTCACAGATTTATGGAGGAAACAAACATAAATATGCACTTTAAATTTTTAGTCTTACAGAAAGGAGAACGTGAACAAAGTATTCAAAGAAATCTTAGCTTGGAAGTTTGGGCAGAACTACCCAGAGTTAAGATTTGAATCTGTCCTTGAAGGACATGTGGAATTTCAGCAGTTTACAGGTTGGAGTATTCCAGACATAGAAAGAGCCAAGGAATGGAGGGAATGGTCATTGGACAGTGGGAAGTTAGATTTTTTGGATAAACCTCATTGCAATTGGACACACTGAAGATTCCATTAAAAACAATGAAGGTGATGTTAAGAAGTAAAGTTATTAAACTCACATTTTGGGGAGGTTATTGTGGAGGTAGACTGGAGGCAGGGGGACCAGGTAGAGGACAATTATAAAGAAATAATACTAATGAGATGAAGAGGATATAAACAAGGCTAAAGGACAGTGTATTAACTCCTATGCATTTTAGTTTCAATCCAAATTGTCAAATGAGCTGTTAACCATCTGCAGACTAGCCTGCATGGACCTAGTACTAAAGCAAAACTTACACCATTAAATAGTATTTCTTGAAAAATGTTTTTGACAGAATCATTAGGCATATGTAGAAGAAATTTGGTGACGTTATCAGGTGTCAGGCCTTCTGAGCATCCCTGTGACAAGTGCAGGCCTCCTACTTGCGGCTGACTTTCCTTGAGTCCTTGGCTTTCCTCCATACTGACATCTCTCTACCTAGACCAGTGGCCCCAGGAGGGTTGCTCTGCACCTAGCCTGTTAACTTGGATCTACTCTCTTACCTTTTGTCTACTCATCACACTCCCTTATTTTCAAATGGATCTCCTTAGACATGATATTATGCCTCCTTGGACATGAACTAATGTTATTGCCATCTTGGTGTCAAATTTCTGAAGCTAAATAAATTATCCTGCATTCTTGGTAGAGAGTTCTACTTAGATATTGATACCTATTTGACTCTGAGCTGTGAAAAATGTTATGGTTGGCACCTCTCTGGGAGTGCTGTTTCTACTCCTATTTTCCCCCTCAGTGTGACCTCCCTTTCTTGCCCACATGCACTCCTCTAGCATTGGATGGAGGCACACATTCATCTCTTTCTAGGAAATGAAGCTGAATGGAGATGAGTTGATGACAAATCAGTTAGAAAATCACATTGCAACAAAAGCACAGAAAGATTGGCTTTTCTTTGACACAAACAATGAGGGCATATTTTAGGATATTTCTTTGAAAATCACAAAGAGCATCATGTACGTACAATGCATTTATAGTTCTTTGCCTTTCCTCATCCATTGATTAAGCATGCAACATTTTTTCTTAAATTTGAAGCTTGTTAATCACTTTTGGATTGCAGATTTATTTTACCTGAACATCTCTGTCATGTCTAAATCCACACATCAATTACACACACACATAAACACACACAATCCACATACGATTTTATTCAAAGTCAGACCATGTAAAAGATAAAAGTGGGAGACTCCAAAGAAAATGTGATTTCTTTCTAAGAATTCCACTGTGCTCTGATTTCAAATATTAACTTTTTTTCTGGAAATCTATTGTTTAAAATGTCTACATACCAAGCTGGGTTCCTGGCTGGAACACTCAAAATCAGGGACATGTTTCTGTACATATTTTTAAAGTTCATTCACATGTTGTTTGAAAGGTGCAATAAACCAACTTAATTTACATCACTTCATAAGCTCATATGCCCCTATAAACTCTCCTTTTGAATATAAGCCATGAGAATATACTTTCACTTTATTCACTTCTTCTATTTCAGTGCTGTTTCAAGAGTTCAATGCGTGTTTACTTGCATTGTTGATGTATTTATTCATTCACCCATTCAGCAAACATATATTGGACATCTACTATGTGGCAGATCCTATGTTGGGAAGTGTGGTGATATAAAGATTAATAAGATTAACCTTATAGAGATTAATATTAATAAGAATTAATAATTATTATGCTCAAAGGACTCTCAATCTGACAGGAGAGCTAATATTACCTTGTATTTTTTCAGGGCTTTGTAGTTTACAAAGCATTTTCAAATGCATTCTTACATTCCAAATGTCTTTATAACAACTTGATGAGTTAGGCAAGGTAAGTGTTATTATCCCTATTTAGCAGATGGGCAAACTGCATCATCTCTCATGAAGTCCTACTTTATACTTATTGACCATGACAGTGGGTTTCAACCCAAATACAGTGAGAATCATCTGGGAAGCTTAAAAAGGTGACCAATGCCTGGGCCCGACCTCCAGAGATTCAGGTTTTATTGGTGTGGGGTGAGGCCTGCGCATAGGCAGTTTTTTAAAGTTCATGAGATGATTCCCCTGTGCGGCAAGATTGAAAAACATGGCTTTCACTTTACTGAACTCTTTGTGATTCTTCTTGGACACCATACTGTTTCCCATCTCTGTGTGTCTGCTCCTTTACCCCTGCATTTACTACTTTATATTAAAACACACACACACACAGACTTGAACTGTGTCGTATTCATCTTTTAAGCCCAGTTCCTAGTGTAGTATGTCATGCACAATAGGAGCTAAATAAGAGTTTCTCGAACTAATGTCAACTTGATCACAAAATATGCTAATTTGTGTTATCGCTTCTACCTCTCCTGGTCCCCTCATCATGGTCTCCCTTATTCATCTGATCAGGTCGCCTAGTTCAGTTTTGTCCCTTACTCGCTAAGACCTGGGTCATTTCCTGGATGACCCAGGAAATGAGGCATCATTTCAAGGCAAGAGGACAAATTAAGTGGCTCAAAAGCATCCCTCCTCACTCTTTCCCATCCTTCCATATGCTACCCAACTCTCTCTCCCCATTCTACGTTTTGCAGAAGAGTAAGGGGTGTGTTTAAAAATGGGGCCTCTTAAAATCAGAAATTGTTAGTTTAACTGAGGAGGAAATACTAGTCTTGACCTCCAGCTGCCCAGCTCATCCAGCCAAAGCTGCTGTCAGAAACCTCACCAGATCTTCACTAAATCACAATTTGTCACACTGGCCCTTACAGATACACCCAGCTGGGTCAAAGTTCAAAAAGTGCACCTAGTTTAGGCCTTAACTCTGGAGTCTACAACATCCATCCAATGCTCAGGAAATTTATATCTGAATAATAGATCATATCAGTATATTTTTCTAACAGTATTAATTTGTTTCTAACAAATACAAAATCAAGAACTTTTATTCTGCAAACAAAGTAAACTACCACTATCTCTAAAAAAATTCTAAAAGTTAATCCCATAATAGAAATAAAATATAAATGCTTTATACTAGTTTCTGGACTTAAAACTGACTGCTTATCTGGTTGTAAATATCAATTTTTACAAATATCAGTAGGATAAATTTGTTAAGCATTAATTATCCTATTGATTTTGCAGAATTGACATATACTACATATGTATGTCATATATCTCAATATGTGTGTGTATATATAGTATATGTCATACACACTGACAGAAAACATGAGATCTCCGAATTAGAGAACAGAGAGATTATTCTCACAGAGCACCTTAGCTCCTATTCCCCAGAGGGCACCAGGATGAAGACCAATTTTTCACCTGGGTATGCGTGGGATTTGCATCAGAGGAGAGGAACCCTGAAATTATGACTCAAAGTTTACATAGGGCAGCTGGCACATCTACCTCTCCCTCTTCCTTTCCAGAGAGAGAGAACTTCACTCTGAAATGTAACCAAATTTTCTCTGGGGAATGGAAAGGAAGGGCTTTACCCTGGAATGTAAACAAATGGCTCTGGGGAGGGAAGTCTCTAAATCTCTCTGGAGCAATGCACAATATCTATCTTCCTGCATTTATGATTCAATCATAAAGCCCAACTATGCAAAAATATGAAAATATCTGTGGAGAATTATCTCCCAATAAAACTGTGCACAGATATTTTTCTATAGATATTTTGGAACAGTAGACCAGCATCCTTACTTTCTTGATGAAGCTGGTATTTCATGAATTTCCACAAATTCTAGAAGCTAAGCTAGAAGTAGCCACATATCCCCTCAGTAGTGACAGGTACAGCAGCATCTGCAGCTATGCCATTTTCCCCACACCTGAGATCCTGGACCAAGGCTTGAGAAAACCTGCTCTTTGTCTGCCAGATTACTGAACATTCTGGATTTAGTGGCACATGAAAGTAAAATGGTTTTCTATTTTGCTAACACTGCTTTCACTCTGACATGAGGAATTTCCATTTCCTGTCTCTGTGTGAAATCTCAGCTTCCACAATCACTTTCAGTTTTCTTGTGACTTTCAGTTGTCAAAGAGTCCAGTCTAATTTAATCATTTCACACTTTAACCTCATATCCTCCTTTCCCCCAGCTCAACTTTAGCTTTGGCCTGAAGCATATGGAATGAGTAAGGAACATGGGGACATGGGGTGCTCTTAGAACACCACCTTGGCCCCTTTCTGGGTCCCTTTCACTTTTGGCTTGTTGGGAGGAGAAATGGAATGTCATAAGTGGTTGTTTCTTACCTATGTTTTGCTACAGTAGTCTTCTCTATGAGATGATCTTGATTTGATGGCTCTCTAGTGAGCACATAAGTGGGTTCTTTAGAGGACTCTTGTAGGGACTTCTAAATGCACAGCATCTGCATGGGAGATTTGTTCCAGCTTGACCTTTCAATCTCTATCAGCAGCTTCTTATAGTGATCTTGCTTCTGGGTTGCCCTTGCCCAGAATACCTTTGATCCACAGGTATTAAGTCCTCTGCCAGGGCATACAACCCACCAGATAATGAGATGCCAGGCTCCCATTATGGTTGACTCTAGAAGTGATTCTTTCAGATCTCTTGATTTGGGGACCACAAGAAAGCACTATTCTACCCCCTCCATGAAGAGGAAAGAAAATTTGCAGCTCTCTCATCTTAGACACCAGTCATTCTCAAATTTCTCTGGTCTGCTTATCTAGACTGGTGGGCAGGATACATTGATGTCTGAAGTAAAAGCCAGTTTTGTCACATTTTAATAAGACCTGAAGAGGTCTGGCTCCAGTAGGATTCATTCAATAAACTTATTAGAACATTAGGCAGGCTAACCTGTTGTTTTCTTCTTATTCACCTAGTTGTTCTACATATTGTAATTCCTAGTCTTATAATTTGCTTCTGATTCATATAAATGCTCTCTATTTACTTATGTCACCTAGTCCTTTGCTTTCTGTCATTCAAAACTTCCTAAAACACGTTACTTTTCCTAGAATAAGTAATAAATTAACTATACACTTTATGCTAAAAGTGATTAACACTTTCAATAAAATTAAAAAAAAAGTGATTAGCACTAAAGAATGTTCCAACTGAAAAGCATTGTCATGAACTCAGTCCAATTCTCTCCATTAACTGGTAAGAACAGTGGATTTCAAAAGGTAAAATTGTTTATCCAAGGTTATTGAGTCAATTAGTGACAAGGATGCCACCAGAATCCTGGCTTCCTGATTTCTGAAAGAAAAAATTCCCCAGTACTTCATGATGTTTCTCATGCCCAAATCAACATGCCCCAACAGCAAAATTCATATGAACTGAAAACATCCAGTTAATTACACTTATTTGATGACATATCCACTGAGTATCATGACCTTTAAGGGGCATGAAAAGATCATTATATACCACTAATGGTCAAATAGTCACTTTCTATATTTTATAATGTCATAAGCCATGCGTTCTGTGAAGTCAGTCAAGTTAAACACTCATGCTTAGTCATACTTAAAATTGGCACATTGTGTTTGGGATGCAGATGGGAAAGGCATCGTTGCACAAAAGTGTGTATTCAGAAGAGGTAGCAAGTTTGGATTAAGACCATAGAAATCAAGTTTCCGGGCAAAGTGTGTCATTTTGCAGCTGTTTCCTGCATCTGTAATAACCTCACTACAATTGACCAGTTTAAGCTGGAGGTGTCAGGATGTAACCTGAGAGTATGCTTCATGATGACTCCTCTGGGGTGCTGGGGAATTTTAGTACAAGCAATCACTAAAATAACTATAATAAGCTATTGTAAAAGATACCAAGATGAGTGAATAAGAAGAACTATGCCCCAAAACTATTTTTCTACAAGCTTCAAGAGGTTGAACTAACTTTGCTAAAACATTTATGGGAAATATACTTCTCTTAGGAAAACTGAGATGTGCATATTTTTCAGGAATGTCTTTGAAAATATTTACGGGAGAGTAATCCTGACACCAGGGGTAAGGAGTCCAGCCCAAGAAAACTAATTTACTTCTGTAAAGTGGACATTCCAAAGTCCAAAAGCAGGGAGACACAGGGCAGAGGAAGGGAACCATGTATATGGAATAGGAGATTTATAGAGTGTTTATATTTGTAGTGATACAGTTCCTCAGCCCAGCTTCCCTATTTAGACTCATTCGTTTAACTGATTTTGAGGTTCTAACGTCTACCAATAGTGGGAATATAAGAATATTATACAAGACATGGTCTCTACCACTTAGGAATTTATTGCCTCTTTGGAAAATAAATGTGTTCACCAATCACGAAATTGCAGCCAACACTAATAGTAATGTCTCCTGCATCTTGCTGTGCGTCTCTCTTGTTCCTTGGGTATGCTTCTATTTTCCCACTACAGGTTAAGCTCTTAGGGAATCGTAATGGTGTTTTATTGATCTTTGAGTCCTTGTAGTACCTGGAAAAAGACAAATAAATCATAAATAAAAGGGATCATTTTGTGAATGAAGTTTTATAGTTTATGAAAAGTCCATGAAGCCACTTGGCTAAGGGCTACCATAACCCTATGAGATAGCCAGGCCTATATGTTTTCTCCCTTTTCACAGTCAATGAAAAGTGGGTAGAGAGAGCTCATAATGGTTTCCAATATAATAAGTGGTAGAAATGGGGCTATAGCTTAGCTTCCCATTCCCTTTGTTCTTCCTACAGCCTTGTGCTGCCTCCTTAGTATGTGATAAGTGATCTGTGTGATGAATGTTTGGAAAAGAGAGAGTTTATGTGGGAGTAATCAAAATGACTTCATGAAAAAGATGGTATTGAGCTTTAAGTTTCACTTCAGGATTCTATATTATTAACTGTATTTCAGCTAACATATTTTTTGCCATTTTATTGGTTTTTTCCTGCATCATATTGAAGATGTTATTTTTAACATGAAAGCTTCTAATGAAAAAGATAATTTTTTGTATATGGAGAATATTATTCTGAATACCTGGTGGTAGTAAGTAGTTGATTTTCAACTCCTGAGTAATTGCCTATATTAAAATTTTAAGACTTAGATGCATATAATTATAGACCTAGACGTGTCTGTAGAAATAATGTAGTAAAGTGGTCCCTAACATTTTTGCCACCCAGTGGCCTTTTTGTGAACCACCCAACCAATAATCCTCCTTGTTTTAAAATATTTTGCTTATTTTATTTAATCCAAAGCCAAAGAAAATATGGAGCCAGTCTTCAAGGAACTCACAAACTAATGAGAGATATAAATCTGTAAATAAATAAGTGTATAATAAATATATCCTCTGCATACCATATTCTCTTTTAATCTTCATCCCAGTAAATGGTGTCACCGTTCATTGAAATGCCCTTGTCTCAAGCCTAGATTTTATTCTTGATTCCTGTTTCTCTCAAAACCCACACATCACCCTTTAGAAGTTTACCAGTATGACTTCTGCACTTCATTAAAATATCTATTCAGCAGCGTCAAGATGGCGGAAGAGTAAGAAACGGAGATCACCTTCCTTCCCACAAATACATCAGAAATACATCTACATGTGGAACAACTCCCACAGGACACCTACTGAATGCTGGCAGAAGACCTCAGACCTCCCAAAAGGCAAGAAAGCCCCCACGTACCTGGGTAGGGCAAAAGAAAAAGCAGAGAAAAAAGAATAGGGACGGGACCTGCACCACTGGGAGGGAGCTGTGAAGGAGGAAAGGTTTCCACACACTAGGAAGCCCCTTCATGGGCGGAGACTGCGGGTGGCGGAGGGGGAAAGCTTCGGAGCCGCGGAGGAGAGAGCAGCAACAGGGGTGCGGACGGCAAAGTGGAGCGATTCCCGCACAGAGGATCGGTGCCGACCGGCACTCACCAGCCCGAGAGACTTGTCTGCTCACACGCCGGGGCGAGAGGTGCTGGGAGCTGAGGCTCGGGCTTCGGAGGTCGGATCCCAGGGAGAGGACTGGGGTTGGCAGCGTGAACACAGCCTGAAGGAGGCTATGTGAAGAAAATGATAGCAAAGATCAATAAAACTAAAAGCTGGTTCTTTGAAAGATAAACAAAATTGGTAAATCATTACCCAGACTCATCAAGAAAAAAAGGGAGAAGACTCAAATCAATAGAATTATAAATGAAAAAGGAGAAGTAACAACTGACACTGCAGAAATACAAAGGATCATGAGAGATTACTACAAACAACTCTATGCCAATAAAATGGACAACCTGGAATAAATGGACAAATTCTTAGAAAATCACAACTTTCCGAGACTGAACCAGGAAAAAATAAAAAAATATAAACAGACAAATCACAAGCACTGAAATTGAAAGTGTGATTAAAAATTTTCCAACAAACAAAAGCCCAGGACCAGATAGCTTCACAGGGGAATTCTGTCAAACATTTAGAGAAGAACTAACACCTATCCTTCTCAAACTCTTCCAAAATATAGCAGAGGGAAGAACACTCCCAAACTTATTCTACAAGGCCACCATTACCCTGATACCAAAACCAGACAAAGATGTCACAAAGAAAGAAAACTAAAGGCCAATATCACTGATGAACATAGATGCAAAAATCCTCAACAAAATACTAGCAATCGGAATCCAAGAGCACATTAAAAGGATCATACACCATAATCAAGTGGGGTTTATCCCAGGAATGCAAAGATTCTTCAATATATGCAAATCAATCAATGTGACACACCATATTAGCAAACTGAAGAATAAACACCATATAATCATCTAAATAGAGGCAGAAAAAGCTTTCAACAAAATTCAACACCCATTAATGATAAAAACCCTCCAGAAAGTAGGCACAGAGGGAAATTTCCTCAACATAATAAGGCCATATATGACAAAACCACAGCAACATTGTCCTCAATGGTGAAAAACTGAAACCATTTCCACCAAGATCAGGAAAAAGACAAGGTTGCCCACTCTCACCTCTGTTATTCAACTTTGTTTTGGAAGCTTTAGCCACAGCAGTCAGAGAAGAAAAAGAAATAAAAGGAATCCAAATCGGAAAAGAAGATGTAAAGCTGTCACTGTTTTCAGATGACATGATATTATACATAGAGAATCCTAAAGATGCCACCAGAAAACTACTAGAGGTAATCAATGAATTTCGTAAAGTAGCATGATACAAAACTAATGCACAGAAATCTCTTGCATTCCTATACACTAATGATGAAAAATGAGAAAGAGAAATAAAGGAAACAATCCCATTTACCATTGCAACAAAAAGAACAAAATATCTAGGAATAAACGTACCTAAGGAGACAAGAGACCTGTATGCAGAAAACTGTAAGACACTGATGGAAGAAATTGAAGATGATACAAACAGACAGAGAGATATACCATGTTCTTGGATTGGAAGAATCAACATTGTGAAAATGACTATACTACTCAAAGCAATCTACAGATTCAATGCAATCCTTATCAAACTACCACTGGCATTTTTCACAGAACCAGAACAAAAAATCTCACAATTTGTATGGAAACACAAAAGACCCAGAATCGCCAAAGCAATCTTGAGAAAGAAAAATGGAGCTGGAGCAATCAGGCTCCCTGACTTCAGACTATATTACAAAGCTACAGTAATCTAGACAGTATGTAACTAGCACAAAGACAGAAATATAGATCAATGGAACAGGATAGAAAGCCCAGAGATAAACCCACATGCATATGGTCACCTTATTTTTGATAAAGGAGGCAAGAATATACAATGGAGAAAAGGCAGTCTCTTCAATAAGTGGTGCTAGGAAAACTGGACAGCTACATGTAAAAGAATGACATTAGAACACTCCCTAACACCATACACAAAAATAAGCTCAAAATGGATTAAAGACCTAAATGTAAGGCCAGACACTATCAAACTCTTAGAGGAAAACATAGGCAGAACACTCTATGACATAAATCATAGCAAGATCCTTTTTGACCCACCTCCTAGAGAAATGGAAATAAAAACAAAAATAAACAAATGGGACCTAATGAAACTTAAAAGCTTTTGCACAGCAAAGGAAAACATAAACAAGTCAAAAAGACAACCCTCAGAATGGGAGAAAATATTTGCTAATAAAGCAACTGACAAAGGATTAATCTCCAAAATATACAAGCACCTCATGCAGCTCAATATCAAAAAAACAAAGATCCCAATCCAAAAATGCACAGAAGACCTAAATAGACATTTCTCCAAAGAAGATATACAGATTGCCAACAAACACATGAAAGAAATCTCAACATCATTAAAAAGTAGAGAAATGCAAATCAAAACTACAGTGGGCTATCACCTCACACCAGTCAGAATGGCCATCATCAAAAAATCTACAAACAATAAATTCTGGAGAGGGTGTGGAGAAAAGGGAACCCTCATGCACTGTTGGTGGGAATGTAAATTGATACAGCCACTATGGAGAACAGTGTGGACGTTCCTTAAGAAACTAAAAATAGAACTACCATACGACCCAGCAATCCCACTACTGGGCATATACCCTGAGAAAACCATAACTAAAAAGAGTCATGTACCACAATGTTCATTGCAGCACTATTTACAATAGCCAGGATATGGAAGCAACCTAAGTGTCCATCGACAGATGAATGGATAAAGAAGATGTGGCACATATATACAATGGAATATTACTCAGCCATAAAAAGAAACGAAATTGAGTTATTTGTAGTAAGGTGGAAGTATCTAGAGTCTGTCATATGGAGTGAAGTAAGTCAGAAAGAGAAAAACTAATACCGTATGCTAATACATATATATGGAATCTAAATAAAAGTGGTCATGAAGAACCTAGGGACAGGACGGGACCTACCAAAAAATGGACTTGAGGGCATGGGGAGGGGGAAGGGTAAAGTGGGACAAAGTGAGAGAGTGGCATGGACATATATACACTACCAACCGTAAAATACATAGCTAGTGGGAAGCAGCCGTATAGCACAGGGAGATCAGCTCGGTGCTTTGTGACCACCTAGAGGGGTGGGTTAGGGAGGGTGGTAGGGAGCAAGATGCAAGAGGGAAGAGATATGGGGATATATGTATATGTAAAGCTGTTTAACTTTGTTATAAAGCAGAAACTAACACACCATTTTAAAGCAATTATACTCCAATAAAGATGTTAAAAAAAAAAAAGACGATTCTGTAGAAATATATTTAAATGCATGGAAAGGTGTTCTTACTGTACTAAGTGAATAAAATAAATTAAAAATTATAAAAATAAATGAAAAATAATAGTAAAATATCTATTCAATTATCACCTGCTTATAAAGCCCTTCCCTGACCTCTTGATTTAATGTAGCTACCCTCCCCAACCTCTGTAACCTTCTATCCTCTTAAAATGCTTGATTTCTCCTCCTGGCACTGTCACTACCTGAATCATACTATTTCAACCTTTATTTTTTTATTATGTATTTATTTCATACTAGAATGTATTAAAAAAATCCATGAGGGTAAGGATTTTGTATGATTCTCTGCTGTATTATCAGCTACTGGAATACATAGGAGACTCTCTATAAATATTTGGATAGATAAATAGATGGATGAATATATGGAAAAAATGAATGAATAAATGGATGGTTCCATGAAGAAAATGATACAGTGGGGATACAATGAAAAGGAATGACTAATTGTACTTGAAATAAAAGCTAAAGATAAGTGGCAATGAGCTGGGCTAAAAAAAAAATGACTAGAGGTTAACAAGACAGAGCAGAGGGGCAGGAGCATTGCTGACGAAGGACGCTGACAGAGACCTGAGAGTGTGTGTGGGTGTTTCCGTGAGTGGTTAAAATACAAACTGTGGATCAGAAATACCAGGAAATGAGTCAGTGTGTTCGACTGAGGCCGTGTGTTAAAAGGCCTTGTACACTTGCTTGGGATTGGGACTTGCTCTCTGGATAATATGGGACAGACTTCAAAAACAGAAATACTGTGATCAGATCTGTGGTGGCCATGGATTGAATGTACTTTACAGAGGAGAGGAAAGGAGACAATGTAGGACATTTTTATACTACTACCAACTGTGAGTGAGTGATATGTCTGAAATAAAATGAAATGATGGAATTAAATGGCTGCATTTGGAGAAAGAAAGAGATGAAGAAAGTAAGTTATTTTCTAATGCCTTTCTTAGGAATTGTGAAGAGGGTGATGGGTTCATGAAAATAGGGAAGTCAGAAGAAGAGGCAGGGAGTATGATGAAGATGAGTTCAGTTTTAAACAACCATACAACATCTAGCAGTTGATATGTGTCAGGTAGTTGGATATCTGATTTTGAAGCTTAGAGAGAGAGAGATTAACCTTGAAAATAAGGGTTTGTGGTCATAAGAGTATAGGTGGTAGTTGAATCCATGAAACAAACATCATGAATTCATAATTAGTTTTGCACCTTTAGCATACAAAACGATTTCTAGTCAGAGCTACTGATTAGGAACCAATACTAACACAATTGCTGATAACTTAACAAAAAACAAAGAAACTTGAATTTTTAATTAGCCTTTTGCGGATATTTTTTTAAAAAAAAACACACTGTCAATAACATACATTCCTTATTCTTCATGGACATCTGGGAGGGAGGGAGTCAAAGGTCTTTAAGTTAAGAACCAATGGCCCAGTCCAATTTTGGGGGGGAAAAATTTAAACCCTCGAGCAATATATCAGTTTAACATTAATTCTTATCTTGAAATTAGACATGTAGGCTCCATGGCCATGGAAACTCTTTGGATCATTTTTAGGACTTCCCCTCAGCTCATTTGATACAACAGTAAAAAAATATGGGTTGAGCAATGTTTTGGCCTAAAGACCACTAAATTCTGACACAGCTGCCATCCTATCTTTACCTGTGTCCCTTATTCAGAGGATGAGGGAGATGTACGGAAGGCAAGGAACAGGACTGTGGGAGAAAGGCACAAGAGGGCCACAGACAAAGTTTGCAAGCTCTTGTCCATAAGAAGGAGACAATACCATATTAGGAACTATTTTCCCGAGTTTCTAGAGAATATACCTAGTTGTCAATTTTGCAGAGCTAAGATAGAAGAATCCCAGATCAAGTGTTTAAAAATGGGACCTCTTAAAACCAGAAATTGTGCAGTTTAACTGTGGAGGAAATGCTAGTCTTTCTTAAAGATTAAAACCTTACTTGAGGATTATTAGGAAAATTATGCTTTTGCATAATGCCTGTGTCTACAATATTTTTTTTAATTTCAAGTTAATTTATTATTCCTTGTTATTTAGTTTTGTCTGTCCTTTTAAACCACCCAGCAACATTAAACATGGTCCCCACACCACCACTCTATGGCGACTCACCATGGGAAATATGACTTTGATGCCACACAGCATGTACATAATATTAGTTACTTTGTCACACCTGTAACGTGGGTATTTTGTTCCTGCCATTTTAAGAACCTTTCTCTCAACTCTTAGAAATCCAAGGTATTCAGAATTTCATTTTCTAAGATTTCTGACTTTTAACTCTAAATTACTTTTTCTCTGATATAAGTACTATAGGCTAATTTTTGAGAAGAGGTGTAGCCCAAACTGGTTAGAAATCCCACTCTGGCATTCCCTAGATGACCTTGGACAAGGTGTGTAACCTCTGTAAGATTATTTTCCTCATCCACACACTACGGATAATTTATCCATATAGTAAGGTTGTTTTGAGGATTAGATGAGATGCTGCAAGGAAGGTCCTTAGCTCCACAGCTGGCATATAAAAATGTTTTTAAAAAATTCAAATACATTGTTTAAAAAATTCAGCTGAAACCTAAATAAGAAAGACTGGCCAGCTTAAAATGTTCAGGGTATACTCACACTTTAAAATTGGAGTCTATAGCCAAATTAGTTTCTTATTCTTTTTTTCTTAATTTTAATTTTATATTGGATCATAGTTGATTTAAAATGTTATGTTAGTTTCAGGTGTACAGCAAAGTGATTCAGTTATACATATTCATGTATCTATTCTTTTTCAAATATTTTTCCCATTTAAGTTATTACAGAATATGGAGCAGTGTTCCCTGTGCTATACAGCAGGTCCTTGCTAGTTATCTATTTTAAATATAACAGTGTGTATATGCCAATCTCAAACTCCCAATCTTATTCAATAAATAACAACAAATATTTATTATGTGACTAGGTTCAAAGACAAGGCATCTGACTACAATTTAAATGAGAATTTCCCCATTTTTTTCTATTACCCCAAAATCAGAAGGAAAAAAAAAAAGTGAAGCAGCACTTTTCTACCCTATAATCAATAACTGATTATGTCAAAAGAATGCTTCAGAGAGGAAGAACAAATGTGAAATCCAGGAAATGCTGACATAAAAGAAAGCAAAAAAGGAAGAGGCAATGGAGAAAGACAATCCAAGATTAGCCAAAATTCTCTATTTGGAGACTTCTTTTTGTAATCAGTAAGATAATGAAAGCTAAAGGCAGAAGAAAGTCACTTTAAAATTGAAAACAAACAACAACGAAAGTCTGATTTAAACTTTCAAAAATGAGTTTTGCCAGCTGATAAGTCAGCACCAGAGTAATATTCCCAATTTGCCCATAATGTTTCATCATTGAATTAGGAATAAGGACACCAGGTTTTTGTTCCTGCTCTGTGACTCAGTAGCTCATTACACAGGAGAGAGGGAGGTGGAAAGCATATGAGGAAAGAGCATGCCCTGTAGGAAAGAAACAATAGTGTAGGGAATAGTGTAAGGATTCTCAAAGCCAAACTGGCTCAGAACAATGCTTACTAGGTACATCAGCAGTCGCCCGCGTGATTTTCATTGTTGAATGGGTAGCCAAAGACTGTGACCTGAGAGGTGTCCTTTATGACTGCAAGGAGTATCTAACTTCCTACCTCTGCTTCCTTTAGGGCACAGATACAGTCATCTTAAAGAGAAATTAAGCAAGAAAGAAAAGAAAAAATGTCTTTCATAGCACACCGTCATTTACATATTTCATTTATAAAGTGAGCAGGCTAGTTGAGATAATTTCTGAGTTCTTTGAAGTTCTATTGCTCAATGATAACTTGAAGAAGGAGTGACATGCTGTGTATCTCTCATAATGGAAAAATAATGAGAAATTTTTAGAAGATACGTTTGTGCTACAAAGATGTTTTTGTAATTTGTAACAGAATTTGAAAACAACTAAAATATCAATAAATAAATGTTGAATAATCTACAGTATATCCATATTACACACTTGTTATGTAGCCATTATTTAAAATTTCAGTTATGGTAATAAAGAGGTGATATGTAACATGGACAAATGCTTGAATAAAAATAAATGACACATGCTAAAATTATAAGAGGTAATTCACACACTGTGTACCATGTAGAGCAAAATAAATACTCAATAAATACTAAAAAAATAGTTATAATATCCAGTCCTTGTGAAATTGTGGTGAAATGTGATAATTTGCAAGTTTGCAACCTTCCATTGCTGATTTTTGGAAAGTGGTCTGACTGTGTATCAGGAATCAAAAAACTGCCCATGGACATTTGTCACCTTTGGGAATTTATCCTAAGGAAATAATTCAAGAGAATAAAAAAATATATATATGCACTAAGATATTCATACCACTATTATTTATAGTGGCAAAGAAATGGAAAACCAGAGAACACCTGGGACTTTGGATGGTAAAGGAATGGTTCAACTATGGTACAACAAATTGATGGAATATTATACCCATTAAAATGATAATTATGAAGATCAGAATATTAGGAAATTTTGAGGCATTGTTATATTAAAGAGGATACAAAATAGTATCTATTCTGTGATCAGCTTTGTATCTCTATTGTCAAGTTCTACAAAGGAACATAATAAAATGAAAAAAAAATAAATGACAGTATATACGTATATCAAATCATCACATTGTACACTGTTACACAGTGTTCTATGTCAATTATACCTCAATAAAGCTGGGGGGAATAAAATACTAAATGAGAAAAGGCAAATATAAAATTTTATATACAACGTCATCATAATCATGATTGAAATGCTTAGGAAAAAAGATTGGCTAGAAATAGACTAGCTGCTACTGTCGGTTGTCAATGGGTGGGAGGAATATGCATGTTTTTCTTTCTGCTCTTCTAATTTCTGATTTTCTATGAATGTGTTATTTTTATAAAAATTAAAAATAAAATAAATTTTTG
The DNA here is from genome assembly GCF_951394435.1 of Stenella coeruleoalba. Lineage (NCBI taxonomy): Eukaryota > Metazoa > Chordata > Mammalia > Artiodactyla > Delphinidae > Stenella > Stenella coeruleoalba. The sequence continues at coordinate 98,229,734 of NC_137150.1, forward strand.
ATCACCTATATATATTTGGGAATTTCTTTCTTCCAAATGTGTAAGCTACTTTAGATTGCAGCCAGCACTGGGTAAGAGAGAACAGGCAGGCCTTGGCCTTGGCCCTGAGCTGCACATACTAGAAGCCTTGCCTAGTAAACTATGGACACAGTCACATCACCTGCTTGTATGCAGACTAACTTAATTGCAATAGAGAACCCAGAGATCACTTCTAATCCTCTTCTCTCATCCTATGACACTTTATTATTTGTTAGTGATAAGTTTCCTACTGATGGAATCCAAAATCATCTCACCAGACATCACATATCCTTCATTACAGTAAAAATTGCTGGGGTCATTCTTTCCTTCAGTGTAATCTAGACTATGTCTCAACTTTTAGCCAATAATACAATCCAAATTCATTAGTGCCACACCTTGCCTTGATGTAAGCGAATATACAAAGCAACACTTGTTCTTCTTCCTATAAATTTGTTTTTACTTTTAAAAGGTCACTTCTGCAGGCTCACAGATATAGAGAAGAAACTAGTGGTTACCACTGGGAAATGGGGAGGGGCAATACAGCGGTGGGGGAGTGGGAAGTACAAACTATTGGGTGTAAGGTAGGCTCAAGGATGTATTATAAAATACGGGGAATAGAGCTGATATTTTATAACAGTAAATGGAAAGTAACCTTTAAAAACTGCATAAGAAATTTTAAAAATTAAAAAAATATAAGAATAAGAAGCTACTTCTGGCCTCATGAGAGAAAAGCACAAGGATAGCAGAAGCTAAACTTTGTCACCATTCATACTTTTCAAGAGCTTTCAGGCCATCAACTTGCAGAACTTAAGAAATACTAATGAATTTCAATAGAGGGAAAATACCATCAATCACTGATTTGCTCAATTTTGTTAGCCGACTCCTTTTACCCTCTGAAGAACAGAAGTAGCAACTCCAAGAGGAATAGGGAGATATGAATATATAACCTCAGGTCTCAAAACCACATTCCCTTGCAGCCACTGGGGGTTTGTTTTAAACCTTATGCACCAGCAGTCTCTATCCTGGAAAATCTTGCCTGGGCATCAGTAAAGCAGCAGGAGATGGTCTCTGTTTGCCTAAGCAAAACCTTGAGAGAGAAATCAAGGATTCTAACAGCACGCTGCCTCTGCCCACATTGAGGGGCCTTCACAGACTTAGTGAAGGCTGATATCAGTTGCCAAGAAAAGCCTTCAGGGTTCAATTAAGAGCAATGAGTTGTTGGAAAATACTTGACAAAAACCAATCTCCCAAACTAGCATAAGATGTGAGAATTCTGGACACTGTGGGCAATATATCCTGTCACATCCTTCTGATTATGTTTGGTGTATAATTGGAACTTCTTCACCAGGAAAGTTTGGCCCTCTTCTGAAATAGGAGGGTGTACAAGACTCCAAAGGTCTACCCTAAATAACCCAGGTTATAAGAGAACAGGAATTCTTTTTAAAAAGAAATAAATACCTACTCAACAAATACTTCCAAACCCATGGCTTAATTTAAGACCCAATTTCAGGGATATCTTTAGGATGACCATCTTTTTTAACAGACTTGAATTAACTGAATATCAAACATCTTGAAATCATAGAATGTTAGAACCAGATCTTAAATATCAATTATTCCAACCTCCTCATTTTCTCATGAAGCCACTGAGACCTACTGAGGTTTAATTGATGGCCTAACATAATACAGGGTCAGAGCCATTGAAATAATCTCTCACACTATGAGTACAACTTTGAGAACTCAAGCACTTTTTCATCTAATGGCTCCTTTGATCGTCAACTATTTCAGAAGCATGATGGCAGAGACTAATCAATGGGTTGGTTCTTATATTTCTGACACCCTTTCAAGCAAAATAACATATCACTTGGGAGGGAAAAAGAGTTCAAAAACTGAAAAATGTTCCTCTCAATTCAATTTTGTGGTACATTTATAATAATGACAGGAGAGTCTATGTTCTTATTTGTGTTCTGTCTCAGAATCATACCAGATGGATGACCACCTAACCATGAGCTCTGCTAAAGTAGGAGGGATTCAGGTTTTGAAAGGAAAAGCCCTTATAATTTGTATTCATTAAAGAACAAAATAGAATGCTTTCCTCTAAAAAGAGGAGCTTTGTTAGAGTTGGGTAGATACTCATCTGTGGGTAAGAGTTGAGGCAGTCTTTTCTGGAATTGGGGGTGGGGTCCCTTCAGTTCCTGGAAGTTAGGATTCTTTGGCTTTATTTTCTTCAGTTCAATAGGACAGTTCTTATTTTCAGCCTTAATACTTCTCAGAAATCTGATTCTGAAATTTATTAAAGTCTGAATTCACCTAAAAGTTGATTAGTTTAGCCATGATATTATCTATCAAGTGCAGAAATTAAATTGGGCCTAGCCTGAGACTCGCTCTAAGCACGATTAATGTGACTCTCACTCCTTTCCCACTTCTTCTCTGAGGACTGATGTGGAAAGCAAGAATACATCAATGCCTAAATAAACAGAAACTTTCTCCCTTCGTTCTACTTTTAAGCATCATAGTTTTCATAATGTATGGATTAAAAACATATTTTAATCATACTTAATGTCTTTAAATTTTTCCCAAATAAAATAATCTCATTCCCCAATGCCTGGTTAAACTCTTTTCCTGTAAAAACTACTAACTAAATATCCAGCTAGAGTAAACCAACAACTCTGTGCTTTGCATGGCAGTAGAACGTGAATGTACACTGAGTCAGACTTGAATAACCAGGGAAGTTTAGTGAAATTAAGTACAGATGTGGAATTACAAACATTCATATTTCTCAAATGTGGCACAATATGGTATGTGTCTTTCGTCTTCCCTGACTTGTGAGGTTTTGCTATCACCACTCCTTGTTAACTCATGTGAGGTATAATTGGTCCAAGTCTCACACTCCTGTCAGTTGTCTCTTTTGGCCTATGTGTCATCAAATATACCTCATAAGAAGTAATGATACAGGGTATACAGTCTGAGGGGCACTAAACAGAAGCTTCACATTTCACACCAAGACTACCTTTCATGAGAAGCTTTTCCATCCAATTTTATTGTCCAGTAGACAAACTGAGAGGTTTTTTGTTTTGTTTTGAGGGAAAAAAATTGGTCTTTACCACACTTCTAAACTGCAACATCTGTGCTTCTGTGTAGGCTAGATAAGTCTGTCCAAGGCCAAAAACAATGACAAAAATAAAAACAATTATTCCATAGAAAATACCAAAATCCATTTTTCTCCTCTCAAATTCGTACCTGGACCAAACTGTAAATGTTGAACCCAGAGGCAATCTGTCTGGAAAGGAATCTTTAAAAGCACATTAACAGCATTCCCATTTCATTCTTCCTGTTGAACTTGACTCAAGGCATTTTGAGTAACCTAGTCAATTATCATTTCCACATAATAGATGCAGAAACATTCTCCTCTCTATAGTTCTCCCTTATACATTATGTAGTCTCTATTTTTAAGATATTTCTAATATATAGTATTGCTGAGGGGAAAAAAGAAAAGACGAGTATAAGGAACCTCATAGTTGCAAGTGTCTTTACATTATCTCTTACTTGATCTTCATTTTGCACTTAAGTAGTCTACTAGACTGCAGTTACAATGAACATTACGTGTTCTGACCCCTCTATTAATCAATAACATTATATTGCCTGAAGTTGGAAATAGTTCCAATTACAAAATCTAATACTGCATTAAAAAGTAATGACGAGAAATAATTAAATCTCCTATTATATTGACTTGGCTTGGAGATATTTCCAAATTCAAAATCTAATATTGAACAAAAACTAATGAAAAGAGATATTTAAAACTCTTCCTGAATATAAAGTTACTAGGTGAACTGTACAACCTACTAAGAGAACAAGTCCAGACTGTTGTCACTTTTTGATCTATATAAGTGCTTAAGCACTCCATTTTTAGAGGACTCCAACCTTTAAAAAAAAAAAAAAAAAAGGTAGGGGAGGCATTTAAAAGCAATTTAAATTTTTAAGTTTCTCAAAATGTTTCCAAAGAGAATTCCACTCATAATATACAGCAAAATGTCTCTAAAATCTTCTTCATCCATTTTTCTCTCCATGCCACACATTGAACAAATTCCATTGCCCAAATTTCCTCTGTTCCTTTTACAAGATTCCTGAAAACTCTCCTTCAAAACACTGCAAACCTCACTTCCTCCTTTTGGCCTTAACACATTTTCTCCCATAAATAGGATACTACCTATATACAGTAGAGGAAGGGCTGGCGCAAGTTTAATTTTTAAACATTTTGTAAGACAGTGCCTGTATCTCTTAATAAGCCTTCCCAAAGAAGATATTCTACTAGCTGCTGAGACAAACTCCCATTCAGTCTTTCTATTTGAGTCCCCACAGTCCTATGGAAAGTCAAACCAAGCAATTTCAACTCACGCTACTGGCACTGACTGTCTAAGACTTGAATTTCAGGGTTTCAAAACAAGGCTTTGGTGCCAGCTTGTCCCATGGCAGGAAGAAAAGCAAATGAAGCCACAGAGACATGCCAGTTTTAATTTGATTTCCGTCTTAGCAACCCAACCCTGGTATGAAAATAAAACCTAAAACCCAAATCTCTCCTGTAGTAACCAGCAAAAAATGCCCTCTCCCGTTTCTCCCTGCAAAAAGAAGCCTTCAGAATTTTTCCAAACCCAACTGATGGGTGTAATCAACTTCTCAGGAGAGCTGTGAATCACTGTGTCTTCTCAGGACCAGACACTATGGTGGGGATACATACCCTCAGTAGCAAAATGTATGTGTAGGTATAGAAACCAACAAAGGGAATTGAGTTTTGGCTTAGAATATAAAACTCTAATCCTAAAGACAGAATTTGTACCTAATTGAATCTAACAGTTTTAGCAGGGCCTTTTGGGTAGAAATGCTTTCATTTTTACCCTGTGCCTCCATAATTGGTTTAACATGCGTTGGGATGGATGCTAGAAGTCCTGAATCCTGAACTTAGTCTGGTTAACCAAAACAGAAACACCAACACAGGATACAACGCAATGCTTTCAAGTCCAAAATATACAGGGCATAGGAAAATTAAGGAAACACAATAAAGGATTTATCCTGCCTTTGGGGCAGGATAAAAGATGTGTGCTAATTTCCTAATAACAGGGTCTTTTCATTTTATGTGCAAATATTTTCTTAACAAAAATTCCAAGAACCAAACTAACTTCACATTACTGTGACTTCTTATGTGAAGTGTGTTTACAGGAGGAAACAAGGAAATGGCACATAATTGAAAAAGAATGGTTATTTAGATGAGCTCTGATAAGTAAATTTGAACTACTTGTTAGTTATAGATGTTGATGTGGCACATATTCACCAGTTCCAGGACTCTATCCTGCTGAGAATGTCCCCATATCCTTTCAATTTCAAGTGTACTTCTCAGAACATTCCTCACTTAATTCCTATTAATTCCTTCTCCTACTCATTTTTTCCCCTATAATTTGGCTTTAAAGTGACCCTCACAATCAAAGTCTTCATTTGGAGGGAACAAGTAGGTAAAACAGAGTTGGGGGATAAGTTAAGCAATGGTTAGGAACAATACAGCAAACCAATAGGGATTACACAAGCAAAGAGCTAGAATTTCCCAGCAATCTAACTTGTTGATAACTCTTACTTTGTGCTCATAAAAATAAGCCAGCCAAAATTTTGTACAATTGATTTAAGCAAAATAATTGAAACTTTTAGAAACACAGAACTGGTGTAAAAGAATATACATTAACTAATCTCCTTAATTAATCTATCATTCCTTTTTGCGTTCATCTAAGTATTCTTGTCCCAACAGCTTTAAGATAATATACCGTTCCTCATTTTAAAGTATTTATGTGCATGTACAGTTATCACCTGGATTTAACTTTCAAACTTAAAAATAAAACGGCCAGTTATTTTACCAGCAAAAAAAAAAAAGAGTTTATTTGGTAATGGCAGAGGAATAGCAAATTCAAGACATGCAAACTATAGCAAACCATAGGCAAGTCCAGTGAACAAAGGAGAGGAAAGGTTACTTTATAAGAGAAAAAGGAGGAAGTTGGGAGGGGCTGCTTTGAACAGAAGTCCATTGTAGAAAAACAGAATTTCAGGGTGGTGATGGTTTCTCATTGGTTGGGCTGTTTCTGGGTAAGGAAAAAATCTTCCCTCCTCCTGCTGGGGTAGTAAAATAAGCTTCTTCATGCCCAGGAATGCAAAGTAAGTTGCAGCAGAAGGTATATGCATGAGCGCTCCCCCTTCAGAGCTTCTGGACTCCATTTTAAATGAGGCTTTCCTTTATGTTCACACAGTGCGTTCAAGATTGTGCCACCCTTGTTCTTTTTATACTTTTAACTCTTCTTATTTTAGTAATGCTTAAGTATTTTAAAGAATCCCAGATATGCCGTTTCATTCCAATATATTTCCGTATGTATCTCTAAAAGTTAAAAAAAAAAAAAAGTGATGGTGACAACAATCCCATCTTTAAAATTTTTAACAATAAAATATTTTAAACAAATAGAAAAAATGAAATAGACAGCTATGTAGCCACCAGCAAGACAAAATAGATGTCAACATTTGGCATTACTTGCTTCAGTTAGGGTTTTTTTTTCCTTTTTCCAAAGAAGTAAATCACTGCAAGTACTGTCAAGTTTCTCCTTTTTTCACTAGTTTTTCAAGTGTATACTGTCTCTTAGCCAGGATATTAAAATGCTTTATAAACCAATCCATACCAAATTTTCACATAACTTCTACAACTGTTTTATTTTAATTAGACCTTCAAAATCTACTAGTTATAATCTTTTTTTATTGAAGTGTAGTTGATTTACAATGTAGTGTTAGTTTCATGTGTACAGTGAAGTGATTAAATTATACATACATTTTTTTTTCATTCTTTTCCATATAGGTTATTACAAAATGTTGAATATAGTTCCCAATGCTATAGAGTAGGTCCTTGTTGCTTATCTAGTTTATATATAGTAGTCTGTATATGTTAATCCCAAACTCCTAATTTATCCCTCCCCCTCTTTCCCCTTTGGTAACCATAAGTTTGTTTTCCACGTCTGTGGGTCTATTTCTGTTTTGTATATAAGTTCATTTGTACATTTTTTTTTAGAATCCACATATAAGTGATATCATATGATATTTGTCTTTCTTTGTCTGGCTTACTTCACTTAATATGATCATCTCTAGGTGCATCCATGTTGCTGCAAATGGCATTATCTCATTCTTTTTTATGGCTGATTAGTATTCCACTGTATACATGTACCACATCTTCTTTATCCAGTCATCTGTTGATGGACATTTAGGTTGCTTCCATGTCTTGGCTATTGTAAATAGTGCTGCAATGAATACTATTTGGGGTACAAATTATAGTTTTCTCTGGATATATGCCCAAGAGTGGGATTGTAAGATATATAGTAGTTCTGTGTAAGACTGGATACCATAAAACTCCTAGAGGAAAACATAGGCAGAACACTCTTTCACATAAATCACAGGAATATCTTTTTGGATTCGCCTCCTAGAGTAATGGAAATAAAAACAAAAATAAACAAATGGAACCTAATTAAACTTAAAAGCTTTTGTACAGCAAAGGAAACCATAAACAAAATGAAAAGACAACCTATAGAATGGGAGAAAATATTTGCAAATGATGCAACTGACAAGGGATTAATCTCCAAAATATACAAAGAGCTTATACAACTCAATATCAAAAAAACAACCCAATCAAAAAATTGGGCAGAAGATATAAATAGACATTTCTCCAAAGAAGACACACAGATGGCCAAAAGGCACATGAAAAGATGTTCAGCATCGCTAATTATTAGAGAAATGCAAATCAAAACTGTAATGAGGTATCACCTGACACCAGTCAGAATGACCATCATCAGAAAGTCTGCAAATAGTAAATGCTGGAGAGGGTACAGAGACAAAGGAGCCCTCCTACACTGTTGGTGGGAATGTAAATTGGTACAACCACTATGGAGAATACTATGGAGGTTCCTTAAAAAACTAAAAATAGTTATAATCTTTGTATTAGGTCACTTCTAGAAATATTTTCTAGAAGAACTAGACTGTTCCATCAGGCTTAGTTTTAATTATTACACATTGCCTGAATGTTTTAGGTTAAGCTTTATATCTTACCACAGGTATGAATACCATAATCTTTCTGGTGGATATAAAAATAGATATGAAATTAATTTACAATAGCATTAATCTACAGAGACCACCATGTCTTTTTGCATTAAAATTTAGATAAATTTAATTGACCTTGCCTGGAACTAAATGAACTCTAAAACAAACTAAATGCATCTAATTTACTTAATGAGAAGGTATATATCAAACCTGAAAGACTTATGTGGATCATGGTGATGGATTTTATATAAACCAACTTCAAGATAATAAATGAGATAAGATTATTTTCTCATGTATATTTCCTTCTACCTAGTGCACTTCCTCATATATCTTTTATCTGTCTGACCTTGTTTATTACATAAGAAATAATGTAAGAGGAATGCAAAAGGAAAATAGTTGTGTCTTAGGGTGCAAGTTACTTAGGAATTTGAGGTTTTTTCAATTTTTTTTAATTGAAGTATTGTTGATTTACAGTGTTGTTTTAATTTCTGCTATACAGCAAAGTGATTCAGTTATATATAACATTCTTTTTTATATTCTTTTCCATTATGGTTTATCACAGGATACTGAATATAGTTCCCAGTGCTATACAGTAGGACCTTGTTGTTTATCCATTCTATATGTAATAGTTTGCATCTGCTAACCCAAACCCCCAATCCATCCCTCCCCTCCCCCACCTTGGCAACCACAAGTCTGTTCTCTATGTCTGTGTGAGTCTGTTTCTGTTTCATAGATAGGTTCATTTGTGTCATATTTTAGATTCCATATATAAGTGATATCATATGATATTTGTCTTTCTCTGTCTGACTTACTTCATTTAGTATGATAGCCTCTAGTTCCATCCATGTTGCTGCAAATGGCATTATTTTGTTCTTTTTTATGGCTGAGTAGTATTCCATTGCATATATGTACCACATCTTCTTTATCCATTCTTCTGTCAATGGACATTTAGGTTGTTTCCATGTCTTGACTATTGTGAATAGTGCTGCTATGAACATAGGGGTGCATGTATATTTTTGAATTATAGTTTTGTCTGGATATATGCCCAGGAGTGGGATTGCAGGATCATATGCTAATTCCATTTTTAATTTTCTGAGGAATTCACATACCATTTTCCACAGTGGCTGCACCAACTTATATTCCCACCAATAATGTAGGAGGGTTCCTTTGTCTCTATACCCTCTCCACCATTTACTATTTGTAGACTTTTTAATGACAACTATTCAGACTGACGTGAGGTGGTACCTCATTGTAGTTTTGATTTGCATTTCTCCAATTATTAACAACTATGAGCATTTCTCATGTGCTTATTGGCTATCTGTATGTCTTCTTTGGAGAAATGTCTGTTTAGGTCTTCTGCCCATTTTTTGATTGGATTGTTTTTGGTTGTTTTGTTGGGTTGTATGAGCTGTTTGTATATTTTGGAAATTGAGCCCTTGAAGGTCGCATCATTTGCAAATATTTTCTCCCATTTCATAGGTTGTGTTTTCATTTTGTTTACAGTTTCCTTTGCTGTGCAAAAGGAAATTTGATTAAGTCCCATTTGTTTATTTTTGCTTTTAGTCCTATTGCCTTGGGTGACTGACCTAAGAAAACATTGGTACAATTTATGTCAGGGAATGTTTTGCCTATGTTCTCTTATAGGAGTTTTACGGTGTCATGTCTTATGTTTAAGTCTTTAAGCCATTTTGAGTTTATTTTTGTGTATGTTTTGTGGGTGTATTCTAACTTCATTGATTTACATACAGCTCTCTAGCATTCCCAGCACCAGTCACTAAAGAGATTTTTTCCCATTTTATATTCTTCCCTCCTTTGTCAAAGATTAATTGATGTTAGGTGTGTGGGTTTATTTCTGGGCTCTCTATTCTGTTCCATTGATCCATATTTCTGTTTTTGTACCAATACCACATTTTTCGTTTACTGTAGCTTCGTAGTATATTCTGAAATCTGTGAGGGTTATGCCTCCTGCTTTGTTCTTTTTCCTCAGGATTGCTTTGGCAATTCTAGGTCTCTTATGATTCCATATAAATTTTAGGTTTATTTGTTCTAGTTCTGTGAAAAATGTCATGGGTAATTTGATAGGGATCATGTTAAATCTGTATATTGCTTTGGGTAGTATGGCCATTTTAACCATATTAATTCTTCCAATTCAAGACATGGGATATCTTTCCATTTCTTTGGATCATCTTAATTTACTTTATTAATGTATTATAATTCTCAGCATATAAACCTTTCACCTCCTTGGTCAGGTTTATTCCTAAGTATTTTTTGGTTCAATTTTAAAAGGTACTGTTTTCTTACATTCACTTTCTGATATTTCATTGTTAGTGTAAAGAAATGCAACTGATTTCTGTATGTTAATCTTGTATCCTGCTACCTTGCTAAATTTTTTTTATCAGTTCTAGTAGTTTTTGTATGGAGTCTTTAGGGTTTTCTATATATAGTATCATGTCATCATATAACGATAATTTGCCTCTTCCCTTCCAATTTGGATACATTTTATGTCTTTTTCTTGTCTGATTGTTGTAGCTAGGACTTCCAGTATTATCCTGAACAAAAGTGGTGAGTGGGCGTACTTGTCTTGTTCCAGATTTTAGTGGGAAGGCTTTCAGCTTTTCACCATTGAGTATTATATTGGCTGTGGGTTTGTCATAAATAGTTTTTATTATGTTGAGACATGTTCCCTCTATACCCACTTTGGTAAGAGTTTTTATCATGGATGTTGAATTTTGTCAAATGCTTTTGCTGTATCTATTGAAATGATCATGTGGTTTTTGTCTTTTCTTTTGTTGATGTGGTGTATCACATTGATTGCTTTGCATGTGTTGAACCATCCTTGTGAACTTGGAATGAATCCCACTTGGTCATGGTGTATGATCTTTTTAATATGTTGTTGGATTTGGTTTCCTAATATTTTATTGACAAATATTACATCTATATTCACCAAAGATATTGGCCTGTAATTTTCTTTTTTGGTCGTATCTTTGTTTTTTGTATCTGGTTTTGATATCAGGGTGATGGTGGCTTCATAGAATGTCTTTGAGAGGGTTCCCTCCTCTTCAATCTTTTGGAAAAGTTTGAGAAGGATAAGTAAAAGTTCTCCTTTGTATGTTTGGTAGAATTTGCCTGTGAAGCCATCTGGTCCTGGACTTTTGTTTTAGGGAGCTTTTTTAAATTACAGATTCTATTTCACTTCTAGTGATCAGTCTGTTCAAATTTTCAGTTTTGATGGGCTGTTTGTTTCTAGAAACTTGTCCATTTCTTCTAGTCAGCATATAATTGTTCATAGTATTCTCTTATGGTTTTTTTGTATTTCTGTGGTATTGGTTGATATTTCTCCTTTTTCATTTCTTATTTTATTTATTTGGGTTCTCTCTCTTTTCTTCTTGGTGAACCTGGCCAGAGGTTTGTCAATTTTGTTTACTCTTTCAAAGAACCAACTCTTGGTTTTATTGACTTTTTTCTATTTTTTAAATCTCTATTTTATTCATTTCCTCTCTGATCATTATTATTTTCTTCCTTCTGCTGACTTTAGGTTTTGTTTGTTCTTCTTTTTCTAATTCTTTTAATTGGTAAGTTAGGTTGTTTATTGAAGATTTTTCTTGTTTTTTTGAGGAAGACCTGTATTGCTATGAACTTCCCTCTAAGAACTGCTTTTGCTGCATCCCATAGATTTTGTATGGTTGTATTTTCATTGTCATTTTTCTCAAGGTATTTAAGGTTTTTTCAGTCTAAATATTAGCTTTCCTCTATGATTGTGGCAGGATATTTGCATTTAATTTCCTCAAAGTTGAATAGAAAGAAGCTAAGTATGGGGCTTCCCTGGTGGCGCAGTGGTTGAGAGTCCACCTGCCGATGCAGGGGACACGGGTTCGTGCCCTGGTCCAGGAGGATCCCGCATGCCACGGAGCGGCTGGGCCCGTGAGCCATGGCCGCTGAGCCTGCACATCCGGAGCCTGTGCTCTGCAACGGAAGAGGCCACGACAGTGAGAGGCCCGTGTACCGCAAAAAACAAAAAACAAAAAAGAAAAGAAAGAAAGAAGCTAAGTATGGATCTATGATCTCTGAAAATGATGAGTAGGTAATTGACCAAAAAAGTCTTTGGACAACAGAAACCACAGCCAAATCATAAAATCATACATAATTCAGGGTTTTGTTTCTGTTTTATTTTTCCTTTTTCCTCTCCACTCTGTCTAGTTGCCATTTGTCTGAATCACTGTTTTCTTATGACAGGGACAAATTGTACTGAGCCTACTTACATCCTGAGTTCAAGGATGAGATTAGTTCAATTAAGTCATGCACTTACAGAAAAGCATAGTTTTGGGATTGGTCTGGCAGATATTCATAGATTAAGAAAAGAATATGATCACTAATATGAAAAGTTTGCGCTCTAAAAATTTTAGACAATGCTTCTGGTCAGTGGAGGTAAAGGATTGTATTTGGAGAGTGAGGAAAATCTACACCCACATTCATTGAACTCATTAGCCTGGGAAGAAGCTAGCCTCACCTCCAAAATTCCATCAAGTACGCACTATATCTACCATCGCCACATCAACTACTTCCCCAGCTTAGTTACCAGGAGGAGGGAGAAGCCAAAAACAGGTAGAATCTCAGTAAGGGAGGTGGTTATTTCTAACTGTCTAAACTTTCTCTCAACCTATTCATATCCTGCTAATTTAGACAATACATTGCAAATAAGACTAAAGATCTACATCTGTAGCCCACTAAATATTCTTTTCTTGGTACTCAGAAGTTAAGCTTAGGGTACACTGTGCTGTTGTAAACCATCTAAATACTTCTAAGGCTGGTTCTCTCTTCCCCCAACCACCCCCCCAAATTATTTTATCTTCAACCAGTCATCTTTATGAAACACCATTCAAGACAAATAGACCTCATCGTATTTCACCTGATGCTACAACCACCTTTACGTTTAGAATTTTAAAATATACCCACCTAAAAATGGGTGAATACCCCATAATTTTATTCTTACAACTCACAATGTCCTATAAAGGAAAAAGTACCAAAAAGGAAATCAGAAGAGGTTCTTTGATAACGAGTCTCCCACTAACCAGTATTTTCCTCTCTGGGTTTTAGACTATCTGTAAAATGAAAGGATTGTCACATGATCCATAAGTTACTTTTACTATTGTTTGATAAGCAAGAGTTGCATTTATACTTCATGACACGATTTTCATATCTCTTTTCATATGTATAATATAGTTACAATAAAAAAATGGAATCGTGCCATTTGCCACAACATAGGTGGACCTTGATGACATTATATTAAGTGAAATAGTCAGACAGAGAAAGTCAAATACTATATGATATCACTTATATGTGGAATATAAACAAACAAATAAATATAAGCAAAACAAAACAAAAATATCAGCCTCATATATTCAGAGAACATACCAGTGTTTGACTGAGTGGGCTGGGCAATTTGAGTGAAGGAGGTCAAAAAGTAAAAACTGCCAGTTACAAAATAAATAAGTCATGAGGATGTAATGTACAGCATGATGACTATAGTTAATAATGCTGTATTGCATATACGAAAGTTGCTTAAAAGTTCTCATCACACCCACACAAATTTGTAACTATATATGGTGATGGATGGTAGCTAGACTTATTTTGGTGCTCATTCGAAAGTGTATACAAATGTTGAATCACTATGTTGTACACCTGAAATTAAGATAATGTTATATGACAGTTATAACTCAGCTTGTTTAAAAAAACTGTAAAGATTAAAAATTCAGAAGATTAAGAAAAGAAAAAACCTTTAGCTAGATTCACCGAGGAAAAAGAAGTAAGGACTCAAATAAAATCAGAAATGAAAAAGGATACCATACAAATACAAAGAATCACAAGAGACTACTCTGAACAAGTATACACCAAAAAATTAGACAACCTAGAAGAAATTGAAAAAGTCCTGGAAACATACAACCTACCAAGACTGAATCATGAAGAAATAGGAAATCTGAATAGACCATTTTTTAACAAGGGGGTTAAATCATAATCTAAAACCTCTCAAATAAAGAAAAATCCAGCACCAGATGACTTCACTGGTGAATTCTATCAAGCGTTTAATGAAAAATTAATACCAATCCTTCTCAAAATTTTCCAAAAAATAGAAGAGGAGGGAACACTTCCAAATTCATTTTACAAGGCCAGAATTACCCTGATACCAAAACCAGACAAGGATGCCACAAGAAAAGAAAATTATAGGCCAATATCCCTGATGAGCATAGATTCAAAAATTCTTAACAAAATATTAGTAAATTGAATTCAACAGTCCATTAAGATGAACACCATGATCAAGTGGGATTTACTCCAGGCATCTAAGGATGGTTCAGCATCTGCAAATAAATCAGTGTGATACAAAACGTTAACAAACTGAAGGATAAAAACCATATAATCTTATCAATAAATGTAGAAAATACATTTGACAAAATCAAATATCCTTTCATGATAACAAGTCTTAACAAAGTAGGTATAGAGGGAACATATCTCAACATAATAAAGGCTATATATAACAGACCCTCAGGTAACATCATACTTAAAAGTGAAAAGCTGAAAATTCTTCATCTGAGATCAGGAAAAGACAAGGATAACCACTCTCACTCTTTTGTTCAACATAGTACATAGTACTCTAGTCCTAGCCAAAGTGATTAGGCAAGAAAAAGAAGAAAAATACATCCAAATTGGAAGTAAGAAGTAAAATTGTCTATTTGCAGGTGTCATAATAGATATATAGAAAACTCTATGGACTCCACCAAAGAACTGTTAGAACTAATATATAAATTCAGTAAATTTGCTGGACACAAAATCAGTATACAAAAATCAGTTATGTTTCTATACACTAACAATGAAGCATGTGAAAGAGAAATTAAGAAAGCAATCCCATTTACAATTGCATCAAAAATAATAAAATACGTAGGAATAAATTTAACCAAGGAGGTGAAAGATCTATAAACTGAAAACTGTAGGACACTGAAAAAAGAAATTGAAGAAGACACAAATAAATGCAAAGATATTTCTTGCTCACAGATAGGGAGAATTAATATTGTTAAAGCTGCCCATACTAACCAAAGCCATCTATAGGTTAAATACAATCCCTATTTATCTTCCAATTTTTCACAGAAATAGAAAAAAGATCCCTAATGTTTGAATGGAACCACAAAAACTCCCCAAATAGCCAAAGCAATCTTCAGTAAGAAGAACAAAGCTAAAGCATCACACTTCCTGATTGCAAACTATGTGACAAAGCTAGAGTAACCAAAACAATGTGTCATTGACATAAAAGTAAACATACAGACCAATGGAACAGAATAGAGAGTCCAGAAATAAACCCCAGCATATAAGGTCAACTAATATTTGAAAAGGGAGTCAGGAATGTTGAATGGGGAAAGGATAGACTCTTCAATAAATGGTACTGGGAAAATTGGATAATACATGCAACAGAATTAAACTGGATCCCTAACTTTCACCATACACAAAAATCAACTCAAAATGGATTAAAGACTTGAATGTAAGACCTGAAACCAAAAAAGCCTTAGAAGAAGCATAGTCTGTAAGTTCCTTCATGTTGGTCTTGGCATTGATTTTTTGGCAGAGCAAAGTGAAGGCAACAAAAGCAAAAATAAGCAAATGGGGCTATATCAAACTAAAAAGCTTCTACACAGCAAAGGAAACCATCAACAAAATGAAAAGGCAGCCTACTGAATGGGAGAAAATATTTGCAAATCACATATCTGATATGGAATTAATATCCAAAATGTATAAAGAACTCACATAACAGCAAAAACCCAAACAAAAACCACAATTCAATTTTTAAAAGGGCTGAGGAACTGAATATACATTTTTCCAAAGTAGACATAAAAATGGCCAACAGGTACAAGAAAAGATGCTCAATATCACTATTTATAAGGGAAATGCATATCGAAACCACAATGAGATATGACCTCACATTTCTTATAATGGCTATTATGAAAAAGACGGGAGATAAAAAGTGTTGATTAAGCCATGGAGAAAAAGAAACCTTTGTGCACTGTTGGTAAGAATATAAGTAGGTGCAGCCACTATGGAAAATAGTATGTGAGGTTCTTCAAAAAATTAAAAATGGAATTACCATATTATCCAGCAATCCCACTTCTGGGTATATATCCAAAGGAAACGAAAACAATATATCAAAAAGATATCTGCACACCCATGTCCATTGCATCATTGTCTGTAATAGTCAAGATATGAAAACAATATAAATATCCAGACTATAGGATACAGAAGAGGTAATATGGAATATTGTTTGCATCCTGTTCATCTGTGAGAAAGAAGGAAATCCTGCCATTTGCAACAGCATGAATGGACCTTGAGGGCATTATGCTAAGTGAAATAAGTTAGAGAAAGACAAATTAGTTAAATAGAGAGAGATTCTTATATGTGGAATCTAAAAATGCTAAGTTCATAGAAACAGAGTCTAGAATGACGGTTACCAAGGTCTGGGAGGTGGGGGAAATGAGGACATGTTGAACAAGCAGTACAAACTTCAAGTTATAAGATGAATAATTTCTGGGGATCTAATGTACAGTTTGGCGATTATACTTAATAATACTGTATTATATAATTAAAACATGTTAAGAGAGTAAATCTAGATGTTGTTACCATAAAAAAAGAATTGATATTTATGTGACATGTTAGAGGTATTAGCTAATGCTATGGTGGCAATCATTTTGCAATATATAAGTGAATCAAATCAACACATTGTATACCTTAACTTACACAAGGTTATATGTCAATTATATCTCAATGAAGCTGGGGAACAAAAGAAATGGAAGCTTAACCTGGGGACTACAATAGCCTTCAACTTTCATGTACTTATAAAAAATTTCATTGGGAGATGGATCACAGCTTTTATTATATTCTCAGAGAAATACAAAGCCCTATAAAGATTTTTTAAATTGCACTGGAGTTTGGAGCAAATATCTAGACAAATAAAAGCAAAAAAAAAAAAAAAAAAAAAAAAAAAACATGTTTCTGTATCAATTACTCAAGACTATAGAGCAGGCCCCTGAAAATAATTCTTAGCCAAATTTTAAAAATAACTGTCTCCAAGGAAGGGTTGGAGAAAACATAGATGTCTCTAACAAACTTTAGAAGGAATAAAATTAAAGAAGCTCAGATTCTGCAGACAAAACATTCAGGCTAAGTGCCCTCCCCACCACTCTGGACTTCCAGCTGTTTTTGAATACCTTTCCCAAGCCCTTCACATAATTTTTTCCAATGGAATAATAATTCTTGGGAAGATTATTTTTTATGTACAATAAAACTGAACCACTTTTAAGAGCAGCATGTACTACAATTAAAAAGCTCAGACAGCAAGACTGTTTAGGTACACCCCCCTTTTAATGAAACTTAACTTCTTCTCAGATGAGAACACCATTCTTTAGTGTGACATGCTGCTACTCAGCCAACCTCTGGAAAGGTTTGGAAAGTTCAGAAGATCTTTTCTACCCCGAAGGTGAATGTATCTTGTACATTACCAAGCTACCATAGACAAGGAAAAAAACGAGTAATTTATACTTCGGAGGGCCAGCTGACATGAGATACCACCAGAGAATTTTAGGAAACTATCTACTTCCATGCTCAAGAGAGGAGTATGTAAATTATATCTTTACTTTTAAATAAAATTTAAAGACATTCTTAGAGTTATTTGTTAGACCCATACATTTATAAAGTCCTGTTCACTCAAGAGATTTTTCAGATTGTCTTGTAACATAGGACATTTTTATTCAGTTGCATGGAGTTCAAGGTTTTATGTAAATTTTTCTTTTATATGAAAACCCCCCACTTTCCTATAAAACACATTCTTGAAAAAGGTTGAAAGTTAAATGTCTGAAATTGATCAATAGACATATACAGTATAATTCTGGCTCTAATTCCTCTGCAGTCTCACCATCAGTCAGCTTAAATTTGCCAACTGCAGTATAAATTAATATCTCTTTGTGATCTTAATTTACATTTTCCTAAATACTTATGAACATTAGCATCTTGTTGTATGTATAAGCCATTTGCATTTGCTCTTTTGTGAAATATCTGTTCAAGTATTTTATTCTATATTGCTTTTTATTGTTATTTATGAGTTCTTTATATATTTTACACTAGTGTTACCATGTTGCAAAATTCCAAGAAGTACATTCCTGTATTTAGGGTACCTTCTGATGCACAGAAGTTCTTACTTTTAATATTCCCTGCTTCCCATTTTTTCATGCTTAGAGGGATACAGAAGAAGAAGAGAAAAAGAAAGGGTCTGAGAAAATACTTGAAGAGATTATAGCTGAAAACGTCCCTAATATGGGAAAGGAAATAGTCAAGTCCAGGAAGTGCAGAGAACCCCATACAGGGAAAATCCAAGGACAAACACGCAAAGGCACATATTAATCAAACTATCAAAAATTAAATATAAAGAAAAAAATTAAAAGCAGCAAGGGAAAGGCAACAAATAACATACAAGGGAATCCCATAAGGTTAACAGCTGATATTTCAGCAGAAACTCTGAAAGCCAGAAGGGAGTGGCAGGACATATTTAAAGTAATGAAAGGGGAAACCCTACAACCAATATTTCTCTACCCAGCAAGTATCTCATACAGATTCAACAGAGAAATTAAAAACTTTAGAGACAAGCAAAAGCTAAGAGAATTCAGCACCAACAAAACAGCTTTACAAGTATTAAAGGAATTTCTCTAGGCAGGAAACACAAGAGAACAGAAAGACCTACAATAACAAACCCAAAACAATTAAGAAAATGGTAATAGGAATGTACATATCGATAATTAACTTAAATTTAAATGGATTAAATGCTACA
Source organism: Stenella coeruleoalba (assembly GCF_951394435.1). Classification (NCBI taxonomy): domain Eukaryota; kingdom Metazoa; phylum Chordata; class Mammalia; order Artiodactyla; family Delphinidae; genus Stenella; species Stenella coeruleoalba. The sequence goes on from NC_137150.1 coordinate 98,248,710, forward strand.
ACCGAAAGACATAGACTGGCTGAATGGATACAAAAACAAGACCCGTACACATGCTGTCTACAAGAGACCCACTTCAGACCTAGGGACACATACAGATTGAAAGTGAGGGGATGGAAAAAGATATTCCATGCAAATGGAAATCAAAAGGAAGCTGGAGTAGCAATACTCATATCAGACAAAATAGACTTTAAAATAAAGACTATTACAAGAGACAAAGAAGGACACTACATAATGATCAAGGGATCAATCAAAGAAGAAGATATAACAATTGTAAATATTTATGCACCCAACATAGGAGCACCTCAATACATAAAGTAAATACTAACAGCTATAAAGGTGGAAATTGACAGTCACACAACCATAGTAGGGGACTTTAACACCCCACTTTAAACCAATGGACAGATCATCCAAAATGAAAATAAATAAGGAAACAAGCTTTAAATGATTCATTAAACAAGATGGACTTAATTGATATTTATAGAACATTCCATCCAAAAACAACAGAATACACTTTCTTCTCAAGTGCTCATGGAACATTCTCCAGGATAGATCATATCTTGGGTCACAAACCAAGCCTTGGTAAATTTAAGAAACTTGAAATCGTATCAAGTATCTTTTTCGACCACCATGCTATGAGACTAGATATCAATTACAGGAAAAAATCTGTAAAAAATACAAACACAAGGAGGCTAAACAATACACTACTAAATAACCAAGAAATCACTGAAGAAATCAAAGAGGTAATCAAAAAATACCTAGAAACAAATGACAATGAAAACACGATGACCCAAAACCTACGGGATGCAGCAAAAGCAGTTCTAAGAGGGAAGTTTATAACAATACAATCCTACCTCAAGAAACAAAAAACACCTCAAATAAACAGCCTAACCTTACACCTAAAGCAAATAGAGAAAGAAGAACAAAAAAAATCCAAAGTTAGCAAAAGGAAAGAAATCATAAAGATCACATCAGAAATAAAGGAAACAATAGCAAAGATCAATAAAACTAAAAGCTGGTTATTTGAGAAGATAAGTAAAATTGATAAACCATTACACAGACTCATCCAGGAAAAAAGGGAGAAGACTCAAATCAATAGAATTATAAACGAAAAAGGAGAAGTAACAACTGACACTGCACTAATACAAAGAATCATGAGAGATTACTACAAGCAACTCTGTGCCAATAAAATGGACAACTTGGAAGAAATGACCAAATTTCTAGAAAAGCACAACCTTCTGAGACTGAACCAGAAAGAAATAGAAACTATAAACAGACAAATCACAAGGACCGAAATTGAAACTGTGATTAAAAATCTTCCAATGAACAAAAGCCCAGGACCAGATGGCTTCACAGGTGAATTCTATCAAACATTTAGAAAAGATCTAACACTGATCCTTCTCAAAATCTGCCAAAATATAGCAGAGGGAGAAACACTCCCAAACTCATTCTATAAGGCCACCATCACCCTGATACCAAAACCAAAGATATCTCCAAAACAGAAAACTACAGGCCAATATCACTGATGAACATAGATGCAAAAATCCTCAACAAAATACTAGCAAACAGAATCCAGCAGCACAATAAAAAGGTCATACACCATGATCAAGTGGGGTTTATCCCAGGAATGCAAGGATTCTTCAATATACACAAATCAACCAATGTAATACACCATATTAACAAACTGAAGGAGAAAAACCGTATGATCATCTCAATAGATGCAGAAAGAGTTTTGACAAAATTCATCACCAATTTATGATAAAACCCTCCAGAAAGTAGGCACTGAGGGAACTTACCTCAACATAATAAAGGCCATAAATGACAAACCCAGAGCCAATATCATTCTCAATGGTGAAAAAGTGAAACAATTTCCACTAAGATCAGGAAGAAGATAAGGTTGTCCACTCTCACCACTACTAATCAACATAGTTTTGGAAGTTTTAGCCACAGCAATCAGAGAAGAAAAAGAAATAAAAGGAATCCAAATTGGAAAAGAAGAAGTAAAACTGTCACTGTTTGCAGATGACTTGATATTATACATAGAGAATCCTAAATATGCAACCAGAAAAATTCTAGAGATAATCAATGAATTTGGCACAGTACCAGGATACAAAATTAATGCACAAAAATCTCTTGCATTCATATATACTAATGATGAAAAATCTGAAAGAGAAATTAAGGAAACATTCCCATTTACCACTGAAACAAAAAGAATAAATTACCTAGGAATAAACCTACCTAAGGAGACCAAAGACCTGTATGCAGAAAACTATAAGACACTGATGAAAGAAATTAAGGATTACAAACAGATGGAGAGATATACCATGTTCTTGGATTGGAAGAAACAACATTGGGAAAATGACAATACTACCCAAAGTAATCTACAGATTCAATGGAATCCCTATCAAACTACCAATGACATGTTTCATAGAACAAAGAACCAAAAATTTCACTATTTGTATGGAAACACAAAGGACTCCGAATAGCCAAAGCAATCTTGAGAAAGAAAAACAGAGCTGGAGGAAGAAGGTTCCCAGACTTCAGACTATACTACAAAGCTACAATAATCAAGACAAAAGCAGAAATATAGATCAATGGAACAGGATAGAAAGCCCCAAGATAAACCCACACACATATGGTCACCTTATCTTTGATAAAGGAGGCAAGAATATACAATGGAGAAAAGGCAGTCTCTTCAATAAGTGGTGCTGGAAAAACTGGACAGCTACGTGTAAAGAATAACATTAGAACACTTCCTAACACCATACACAAAAATAAGCTCAAAATGGATTAGAAACCTAAATGTAAGGCCAAACACTATAAAACTCTTATAGGAAAACATAGGCAGAACACTCTATGACATAAATCACAGCAAGATCCTTTTTGACCCACCTCCTAGAGAAATGGAAATAAAAGCCAAAATAAACAAATGGGACCTAATGAAACTTAAAAGCTTTTGCACAGCAAAGGAATCCATAAACAAGACGAAAATACAACCCTCAGAATGGGAGAAAATATTTGCAAATGAAGCAACTGGCAAAGGATTAATCTCCAAAATATACAAGCAGCTCATTGAGCTCAATATGAAAAAAACAAACAACCCAATCCAAAAATGGGCCGAAGACCTAAATAGACATTTCTCCAAAGAAGATATACAGATTGCCAACAAACACATGAAAGAATGCTTAACATCACTAATCATTAGAGAAATGCAAATCAAAACTACAATGAGGTATCACCTCACACCGGTCAGAATGGCCATCATCAAAAAATCTACAAACAGGACTTCCCGGGTGACCCAGTGGTTGAGAGTCTGCCTGCTGATGCAGGTGACACGGGTTCGTGCCCCAGTCCGGAAAGATCCCACATGCCGCGGAGCGGCTGGGCACGTGAGCCATGGCCGCTGAGCCTCCGCGTCCAGAGCCTGTGCTCCACAATGGGAGAGGCCACAACAGTGAGAGGCCCACATACCGCAAAAAGAAAAAAAAAAATTCTACAAACAATAAATCCTGGAGAGGGTGTGGAGAAAAAGGAACCCTCTTGCACTGTTGGTGGGAATGTAAATTGATACAGCCACTATGGAGAACAGTAAGGAGGTTCCTTAAAAAACTAAAAATAGAACTACCGTACGACCCAGCTATCCCACTACTGGGCATATACCCTGAGAAAACCATAACTAAAAAGAGTCATGTACCACAATGTTCATTGCAGCACTATTTACAATAGCCAGGACATGGAAGCAACCTAAGTGTCTGTCGACAGATGAATGGATAAAGAAGATGTGGCACATATATACAATGGAATATTTCTCAGCCATAAAAAGAAAGGAAATTGAGTTATTTGTATTGAGGTGCATGGACCTAGTGACTGTCATACAGAGTGAAGTAAGTCATAAAGAGAAAAACAAATACCGTATGCTAACACATGTATATAGAATCTGAAAAAAAAAATGGTTCTGAAGAACCTAGGGGCAGGACAGGAATAAAGATGCAGATGTAGAGAATGGACTTAAGGACATGGGGATGGGGAAGGGTAAGCTAGGACAAAGTGAGAGAGTGGCATGGATATATATATACTATCAAATGTAAAATAGATAGCTAGTGGGAAGCAGCTGCATAGCACAGGGAGATCGGATAGGTGCTTTGTGTCCACCTAGAGGGGTGGGATAGTGAGGGGGGGAGGGAGACACAAGAGGGAGGAGATATGGGACTATATGTATACATATAGCTGATTCACTATATAAGAGTTATACAGCAGAAACTAACATACCATTGTAAATCAAATATACTCCAATAAAGATGTTAAAAAATAATAACAAAAATAAAAATATAATAGGAAAAATATATAACTACCTCCAGATCTTTTCTTTCTCAAGATTGTTTTGGCTATTCAGGGTCTTTTGTGTTTCCATGCAGATTTGTGTGTGTGCATATTTAAAGGCTTTATTAATTTATATAAAAATGTAAATGCTTAATTTTTTAATTGGGGCATACAGAGTTTAAAATTATTTATTTTAGTTTTGTGGGATATTTTGATAGGGATTTCATTGAATCTGTGGATTGTATTGGGTAGTATGGTCATTTTAATATTAATTTTTCTAATCCATTAACATTGTACATCTTTCTATATGTTTGTGTCATCTTCAGTTTCTTTCATCAGTGTCTTACAGTTTTCCCAGTATAGGTCTTTACTTCCTTAGGTAGGTTTATTCCTAGGTATTTTATTCTTTTTGATGAGATTGTAAATGGGATTGTTTCCTTAATTTCTCTTTCTGATGGTTTGCTGATAGTGTGTAGAAATGAAACAGATTTCGGTATATTAATTTTGTATCCTGAAACATTACTGAATTCATTGATGAGGTCTAGTAGTTTTCTGGTAGCATATTTTTGATTTTCTATGAATAAGATCATGCTGTCTGCAAACAGTTACACTTTTACTTCTTCCTTTCCAATTTGTATTCTTTTCATTTCTTTTTCTTGTCTGATTGCTATGCACAGAATTTCCAATACTCTGTTGAATAAAAGTGGCCAGTGTGGACATCCTTGTCTAGTTTCTTATATTAGAGGAAATGCTTTCAGCTTTCCACTGTTGAATATGGTGTTAGCTGTGGCTTGTCATATATGGTCTTTATTATGTTGATACCCACTTTGTTGAGAGTTTGTATAATAAAAGAATATTGAAATTTGTCCAAAGCTTTTTCTGTATCTGTATACCCACCTGTATACCCACTTTGTTGAGAGTTTGTATGATAAAAGAATATTGAAATTTGTCCAAAGCTTTTTCTGTATCTGTTCAGGTGATCATATGATTTTTATTCTTCAGTTTGTTAATGTGGTGACTCACATTGGTTGATTCGTGCCCCATTTGTTTTCCTTGGAAGTCTTCCCTCCAGTCGCTTAAAATCTATCATTTCCCTTCCCCCTCCAAGTCCTTGAAATTTATGCTGTGCTCATTGCCTGTATTTGTTTAATACATGAGCAGATGAAGTATCATGTCTTCTTTTAAATTTGCCTCAGTTCCCAGCCCAGTTGTTTCTGTTTTGTTTGAAGTATCATGAGAAGTTCAATTTTTCTTTAATTTTTCTTATTGTTATTTGACACTCTTTCCTTTACATTGCAATTAGAGGTGAACATGTCTCATCCTCCACACCAGAGCATAATCTACTGTGTTGAGGGATTCTCTTTCACTCGTCTTTGTCTCCATAGAGCATCTAGCTTTATATGTAGTATGCCCTCAAAAACTATTCTTGGAAGCATTTGTAAATGTTTGACTAAAAACAGTATGAAGGACAAGGATATATGGTTGTATGGATGACTGGTAGGAACTTGGTAAAAATATAAGGCTTCCCTTCTTGGTACAAATTTAAGGTGAGTTACACCCTGAAGTTGTTAGAAAGCACAAATTCTTATGACATTTCACTCACTTAAAATAATATTCAGAACAGTAGTTTTTGAGTTCAGTTATATTCACTGTGATTCATCTAACCTTTTTAATGGAAATCAACAGCTAAGAAAAGTGAATAGAAAAGATGTAAGCAAAAATGAGTGATGGGGACTTCCCTGGTGGTGCAGTGGTTAAGAATCTGCCTGCCAATTCAGGGGACATGGGTTCGATCCCTGATCCAGGAAGATCCCACATGACACAGAGCAACTAAATCCATGCGCCACAGCTACTAAGGCTGCACTCTAGAGCCCAGAGCCACAACTACTGAGCCTGTGTGCTACAACTACTGAAACATGCATGCCTAGAGCCCACACTCTGCAACAAGAGAAGCCACTGCAATGTGAATCGCATGCACCACAAAAAAGAGTAGCCCCCGCTAGCTGCAACTAGAGAAAGCCTGCATGCAGCAACAAAGACCCAACGAAGCCAAAAAAAAAATGAGTGATGTATCATGTGCACTGCATAGTCAGTTACAGTCTTTGCTTCATTTCCACTTTTGTAATACATAAACAATCATACTATTCTAATTTGTAAAGATATGAAATCACAAAACTTAACATCCTTCTGTTCATTATGTGAAAGGCCCTATCCAAATGCTAGGTGGAAAAATAAAAAAGATAATGGGTAACATTAATTCCTCATTTCAAGACTTTTATATTTATCTTCATTATGTGTGTAATTTTAGTGGTGCCTTTTTATGCTTTCTTGAAAGATATACTTTTCTTCTGCAGGTACTGAACAACATTCCATTACTAATATGGACATGTACTAGTCCTTAAAGATACAGTAACATGGAAAATTCTTGACATGTTCTTTGTCAATTAAGTTAACTTTTATAAACATCTAATTAATTTCTAGATCATCTCAGTGAAAGCATTATATTTCAAGTAAGTTCCAAAGAATGGGGAAAAAAATCTTGGTACTCTTGGAAAATATTTTTTATATATGAGAATATTAAGAAACTTTCATTATGCTTTCAGCATGCTTTTTAAAATAAGAGTCTTATTTCTATTGGGCCATGGAGAAATCACATAGTTTATATTTTTAAATACTCAGAACACATGTTCAGAATAGTTATCTTATCCTGCTAAACTGAGACTTCTTTAATTAAAGTTTTAAGCAAGAAAGAGTGTCCATCTACACCTCTAGGTTTGATCTGATTGGTAAGAATGCCAAGGTACAAAAATGCATGGCAAATACTATATGTGAGGGAGTAAGCACTGGGAGAGATACTTAAATAAAGACAGTTTTCCATGAGAAGAGAAACAATGACTAGTTTCACCAAGGTCAAAAGCCATGTAACTTTTCTGTATGGTTTTCTGCTTTCTCCAACTGAAATCAGACAGAGACAGTGTTTAAAAACTGAAAAGCCAAATAGATGCCTTTGCTATGAAAGTGCTAAATGGTTTTCAGAATTAAAGCCTGAATAAAAGACTTTAGGAGTTTTGACTCCTAGTGGAGCTGTCAAAGTTTTAAAAGCATCTGGTAAATAGACCCACTTTTTTTTTTTTTTTGTAGTACGCAGGCCTCTCACTGTTGTGGCCTCTCACGTTGCAGAGCACAGGCTCTGGATGCACAGACTCAGCGGCCATGGCTCACGGTCCCAGCCACTCCATGGCATGTGGGATCTTCCCGGATCAGGGCACGAACCCGTGTCCCCTGCATCAGCAGGTGGACTCTCAACCACTGAACCACCAGGGAAGCCCAATAGACCCACTTTGAGTAAAATACTTAGAGTGAGCGAATTCTGCAGAAACATGAAAAAAACACACACTTATATTAAGAAGGGTTTAACAATAATTCAGAGTTAATGAATAAAGAATCAAATGTGTCTAGGTTTTTGTTTTAAACTTACTTAACCCTTGTTCTAAACATGTATTTAATTTTTTTGTGTATATACACTTGCCCAGTTCAACAAAAGTACTCTTTTCAGAAGAATTCAGAAGACAAATGACTTGATCTTCTTATTAACCACACCTATAGGAAACCAAGGTGGTTCCACCAGAAGCCCATCGGGAGACAATGTCTTTTAATAGCAAAGTACTTAGAAGAAAATAGCCAGAGTGCTGGTCTAACAAGTCTGAACCTTTCAGAAGTCAGCACACATCACAAGGAATAACAATTAACAATAATTAGACTGAGTTACCCTTTACTTTTCAAACAAGGAAAAAGAGAGTGATTCCTGAAGTCTCACATGGGAGGAAGAGTAGATGTGCCCCAGTCAGTATCTCAAATTGGAGTTCACTGTCCCTAGGTCATGTGCTTACAAGAGTGGTTCTTAACCCTGGTTTTATCTATAATTATCTGGGGGAGTTTTTTTTAACTTAATTTTTATTTTATAGTTGATTTACAATGTTATGTTAGTTTCAGGTGTACAGCAAAGTGATTCAGTTATACATATACATATATCCATTCTTTTTCAGATTCCTTCCCCATACAGGTTATTACAGAATATTGAGTAGAGCTCCCTGTGCTATACAGTAGGTCCTTGTTAATTATCTATTTTATATAGAGTAGTGTGTATATGTTAATCCCAAACTCCTAATTTATCCCTACCTCCAACCTTTTCCCTTTGGTAACCATAAATTTGTTTTTGAAGCTGTGGGTCAGTTTCTGTTTTGTAAATAAGTTCATTTGTATCATTTTTTTAGACTCCACATCTAAGTGATATATGATATTTGTCTTTCTTTGTCTTACTTACTTCACTTTATATGATAATCTCTAGGTCCATCCATGTTGCTGCAAATGGCATCATTTCATTCTTTTTTATGGCTAAGTAATATTCCATTGTATATATGTACCACAGCCTCTTTATCCATTCCTCTGTCGATGGACATTTAGGTTGCTTCCATGTTTTGGCTATTGTAAATAGTGCTGCAATGAACACTGGGGTGCATGTATCTTTTCAAATTATGGTTTTCTCCTGATATATGCCCAGGAATGGGATTACTTGATCATATGGCAGTTCTATTTTTAGTTTTTTAAGGAACCTTCACACTGTTCTCCATAGTGACTGTATCAATTTACATTCCCACCAACAGTGCAAGAGGGTTCCCTTTTCTCCACACCCTCTCCAGCATTTATTGTTTGTAGACTTTTCGATAATGGCCATTCTGACCAGTGTGAGGTGATACCTCATTGTAATTTTGATTTGCATTTCTCTAATAATTAGCAGCGTTGAGCATCTTTTCATGTGCTTTTTGGCCATCTGTATGTATTCTTTGGAGAAATGTCTATTTAGGTCTTCTGCCCATTTTTTGACTGGGTTGTTTGTTTTCTTGATACTGAGTTGCATGAGCTGTTTGTATATTTTGGAGATTAATATCTTGTCTCTTTGTTTGCAACTATTTTCTCCCATTCTGTAAGTTGTCTTTTCATTTTGTTTATGGTTTCCTTTGCTGTGCAAAAGTTTAAGTTAAATTAGGTCTCATTTGTTTATTTTTGTCTTTATTTCCATTACTCTGCAAAATGGATCAAAAAAGATACTGCTACAATTTATGTTAAAGAATGTTCTGCTTATGTTTGCTTCTAAGAGTTTTATAGTATCCAGCCTTACATTTAAATCTTTAATCCATTTTGAGTTTATTTTTGTGTTTGGTGTTAGAGAATGTTCTAATTTAATTCTTATATATGTAGCTGTCCAGTTTTCCCAGCACCACTTATTGAAGAGACTGTCCTTTCTCCATTGTATATGCTTGCCTCCTTTGAGATAGATTAATTGACCATAGGTATGTGGTTTTATTTCTGGGCTTTCTATTCTGTTCCATAGATCTATATTTCTGTTTTTGTGCCTGTACCATACTGTTTTGATGACTGTAGCTTTGTAGCATAGTCTGAAATCAGGGAGTCTGATTTCTTCAGCTTTGTTTTTCTTTCTCAGGATTGCTTTAGCTATTCAGGGTCTTTTGTGTTTCCATACAAATTTTAAAACTTTTTCTTCTGTTCTGTGAAAAATGCCATTGGTAATTTGATATGGATTGCATTGAATCTGTAGATTGCCTTAGGTAGGATAGTCATTTTGACAATATTGATTCTTCCAATTCAACAGCATGGTATATCTCTCCATCTGTTTATGTCATCTTTGATTTCTTTCATCAGCTTCTTAAAGTCTTCAGAGTACAGGTCTTTTGCCTCCTTAGGTAGTTTTATTCCTAGGTATTTCATTCTTTTTGATGCAATGTTTAAATGGGATAGTTTCCTTAATTCTCTTCTGATCTTTCATTGTTAGTGTAAAGGAATACAAGATGGGAGAGTTTTAAAAAAAATAAAGGATCATTGCCTGAGTCCTACCCTCACAAATTTCAATTTAATTGGTTTTGGTGGGCCCCAGTTGCCAGTATATTTTAAAACTCACCACCACCTAGTGATTCTAATGTACAGACAGGTTTAATAATCCTTGATTAGTGGAAGCTTCCCTATTGCAAAGACAATTAAAGAGAAAGAAGTTATTGACTTTGAGCTTTAAGTGAGCTCTAAGATCTCTGAAAATTTGAGGGAGAGAGCAGAAGAATGAAAAACTGTGATTTCAAAGCACAGAGTTGTTCTCTCATTGCAAATAGTGGGGACCTGAATTCACATTTGGAGTAGATCTTCCTTCCCTCTAGGAAAACCATCTCATGGGGTCTCTTATGTAAAGGTAAAGCAAAGCCTCCCTGGTGCAATAGAAATGTGTGGACTCCAATATTTTAAAAACATTTTTGTGGGAGTGTTACAGCTGGAGTAAATTAGAATGCTTGGTGGAGAGAAGGGTGGGTTAGAGCTGAGGGAGAAATGCATGAATGAGTAGGTGGCGTGGTAAATTTATCATCCTCTGGCTCCTTGAAGTGGATATGAACCACCAGCATTAGAGTGATGAAGCCGAAAAGCCAAACCATACACGGGAAATTCTGTGAAACTCTGGGCCCTATGGAGACATAGTGATGAAGCAGGGTGGAGTTGACTCTCTCTGCCTCTCAGTAGAACCTAGCTCAGCACTTCAGGGCAGCAGCCATGGGACTACCCCATACCTGGGAATAGCACCATTGGCATCCCCATAGGAGTGCTGATCAGGGACACTGTCAGCCAAGCCAGCCATGAGGCTTCTTTAAGGATCTTCGTAGACAGCAGACATGGGCTAGTGAGAGACAAAGGAGAAAAACAGTAATATGTCACTGTTAACTGTAGCTGATATGCTGGTTTGGTGAGAAAATAACCTTTGAGGACCCCCCAAAATAATTGGGATATATTTGGGGTGTTTATGAGGTCCTATTATAGGAGCAGGGATTAAAATTTAATGTGACCTGTATTTCAGACAATAGAGAAGACCAGATCATACAGGTTCTACATAGAGGACACAAGGGAACACATTCAACAAGAAGCTTATCTCAGTGACTTATAAGCTTCCTACTACTATAACTAATGTAATAAAGAGCAATGTATGGTTTTAAAGGTGATATAAGTGACCACAGGAATGAACTGCCCTCTCTCATTGACTAAATAAGTATAACTGTCTTCTCTTACCACTTTACCTGTGTCATTCCCAAAACTGCCCTCTCTATTGAAAAGCATTTTTCAGATGGAGGGTGAGTACTCTTTGGCCAAAAGTATGTACTAGTTTCACTTCACTACCTAGACAGAAATGCCAAAGAAGTTATCATACTCCTTTGGTACAAAAAAAGAAAATAGAAAAGTATAGCTATTTCCCCCTCCCTCAAAGACCTCATAGTCTAGATATAGAGAACATGTTAAAGTGACCTATATAGTGAGGTAAGCTTGATGTGAATTATAATAAAACATTCTCCAGGTTCTCTGTGACTAACTTGTACAGTGTAGGTTTGGGGATATTAATATTTGTGGTTCCTACACTAATATGTATAAAATAGATTATAGCACAGGGAACTCTACTTCACTGTACAGTAGAAACTAACACAACGTTGTAAAACAACTATATGAAATAAATAAATAAGAAAGATTAATACAATACACAAAAATGGGGTCAGCTGCTATCAATGGCCATGTTGTTTATAAGATTATGACAAAAGTGGTTTCAATATCACAACTGCATGTTTTTAAATATAGGTCTTACTATTATTCAGGTATGGTGAGGCCAACAGATCAAGAGATGACTGCCATTGAAAAGACTGTTGTTACCCATAGATCCCACAAGAAGGGATCTATGGTGTGGTGCTTCCCACACCATACGGGAAGCACCAGAGTAAGTAAAGAGGCAGAGAAGTGAGGGGGAAACATGGACATGAGCCTTTCTTGTGGTTTCTGCAGGAAGACAGAGTAAGCAGTTTTAGAATTGGCCAGTTTGAATATTTCAGCAGGCTCTGGGGCATAAGGGCTGTCCCTACTTGTCTAGTACCTAGTTGTTGTTTTTTTAATTTTATTGAAGTACAGTTGATTTACAATGTTGTGTTTAATTTCTGCTGTGCAGCAAAGTGACTCAGTTATACATATATATATATATATATATTTATTCTTTTTCATATTCTTTTCCATTATGGTTTCTCACAGGATATTGTATATAGTTTCCTGTGGTACCTAGGTACAGATGGATAGTGGCCCAGGAGTGTGAGCGCCCTCTAAAGGAGTTGGTTGAGGGTTTGGCTTCTGGATCGGTTGGTTTGCATATGAAAGGCGTGCTTGAAGATTTGCCTGTCTCTAGGAATTAGCTAACCTTAAGAGGAGCAGTGCCTTTTGGTCAGCAAGGCCCCAAGGTGTCAAAGTATCTGAAAATAAAAAAAGGATTAATACACTATGTTAGTCTATTCCAAATTGGTAGGAATTTCTGGACTGGTCATAGGGTTAGATATGGAACTAAACCTACCCAAGTGGGGCAGTGAGACCTGCAAAACTAACTCCAAGTCTAAAACAAGCAAGTTCACAGTTTCAGGCTTGCTAAAGGACTCACCACACATTGGTGTTATTTTTAAAGGTAAGAGTGAACCTGAGCTGGAATAATAGAAAGGTAATATGGAAAGACACTGCAGGAACCCTCCCACCATGCTTGGCATTAGTCAGACCTCTGTTAGAGTATTGCTTGTGCCTGGTTTAGAGTTCTACTGCCCCCACCCCCAACCCAGAGGGAGATGGAAAATCCATCAGTTGACAAACAGCAACCAAAGACAGGCTTGGAAAATGGATCTACCATCATCTGTACTAATGGGAAGAAGAGTTGGCAAAAATATTGTCACTTTATAAACCAGAGTTAAAGCCACATTTGTTTTTTGATACTGTTCAAAGTGGTCAGACAAACATGCACACACCACCACTCTTCTTTTTGCTGAGACCAGACTCTCTTTTCCTCACACCTATTGCTTTCAGCTAGGGCTCTGGAAATGTAAATTTTGGAGGAAGATGTATTTCCAACTGTGACTTTTATAGAAGTAAAAGTCTGTTCATTGATAACTGAAAGTTAGCTCACTGTCTCTGAAATGTTCACAATTTAAACTTTAGAAGACAAGCCTGAGGCACACTGTTGAGTAATAGTCACTTTCTTTCGACATCCCTCACCCTCTTATTCTTACCCATGACCCCAGTGTACTTACAACTTCCCTTGTGTGGTCTGGCTGGGTCGGTTCTTTCCCTGCACCCCTGACCACTCCATCCATGCCCAGAGTTGCTCTCACCTCCTTGTTACTAAAGCTGAAGACTTGAATCCGCCAACTTGTGTCTATCATGGAGTCATCTGAAAAGGACAATGGGTTCCCTATAAGATGAGCAAAATAGTGAGTCAGAAACTTCCCAGAACTTTTGTGCAGAGGAGAAAAAATGAATGCCTAGGCACATTCACACCTTGAGTCTACACTCCACATAACACTGACTCCAGTACTCCTTTACATCTGTCCCAGAAAAGTGATACATATTTTAACCAATGCATTAATTAAACAAATCATCAAGTGGCTTTTGGGTGTTGAGTCCTGTGTTCAGCCTCTTGGAGTATATTAAGAGGCATAGGACGTAATCCTGACTTCAAGAATTTTGCAATCTAATTTTAGAAACAACAATGTCATACCCATGAAAAGTTAACAATATATACCAGTACAAAAAAAAAGCCCCAAGGTAGTTTTTAATGAAGTGCCAGTTAAGAAGAGCAGGCAACTTTGGGGGGCCCAGTGATCTGGGAAGGTGCCATGAAGGAGGCAGGATATGAGCTAGGGCTTTAAAAACAAATAGGATGTGAAGAGGCAAAACCAGATTCAGGGCATGGGGCAGCGAAGAGAACAAGGCATATTGTAAGAACAAGAAGACCAGCTCACGCAGAGCACAGCTCATATGGACCCAAGGTTTGGAAGCTAGGCTGTAAAAGTCCTACTCGTTTGTCATGTTTCTGGAAGGGTCGGAGAGGGAGGGGTTAGAGCTACCATTATAAAAATGGGCTTTGGGGAAGATTTGTTTCATGATACCAAAATCTCCAGGTCTCCCTATTAGATCCAAGTGCCCACTCTGCCCCTTGAGATACCCAGAAATAATCTACCATGTGCCACATCCCAGCCTTCTCTGTTCACTGCGCAATGGGACAGAAGCCCCAGACATCTAAGCTGTGCCAGGCTGTCATCCCTAGAAAAGTCTGTACCTCTTTTCCCTCTAAACCCAGACCTCACCTCCCTTACCCTGTCTTCAACAGTATCCTCGGGAGTTTTTCAAGGAAAAAACTGCCTTGTATCCTCAACCTCTTCATTAACCTCTTCATTTCCTTGTCTCCTGTAAGACTGCTTCCTCTGTGCCCTTTTCCAGTGGAAGTTGCATCTTCTGCACCATGCTTACCTCCCCTACCCAAGGGTTACAAGGTTGTGAAGAGTAGCTGGTATCATCCTACAAAGGCTTTCCAAGACTCTTTCAAAAGTGACCCTCTTGTTAGGGCTTCCCTGGTGGCGCAGTGGTTGAGAGTCCGCCTGCCGATGCAGGGGACACGGGTTCGTGCCCCGGTCTGGGAAGATCCCACATGCCACGGAGTGACTAGGTCCGTGAGTCATGGCCACTGAGCCTGCATGTCCGGAGCCTGTGCTCCACAACGGGAGAGGTCACAACAGTGAGAGGCCCGCGTACCGCAAAAAAAAAAAAAAAAAGTGACCCTCTTTTTAAAATAGATAAAAAGATCATACACACATACGTGCATACAAATATACACACACACACCTTCCTCCTGAGCCTTATGCCACTACCAGTTAGCCACACCCCTGTCCACTTGTCCTTGCTGTCCACCTGCCCAGCCCCAGCTTCATTCATGGAAGATGCTGGTGTAGACTCAATCTTTCCCTTCATTCCACTCCTGCCATTATCCTGATTGACTTCAATATCTTGTCATTTTCCTACTAAAAATCATTCAGGGTTTCTCACTGCTCATAGGTCTGAGCATGATCTACACAGCCTGGCTAAATGAGTGCATTTCTCAACCTTGGCAGTAGCCACGCTCTAAGCACACTCTGTACTAGTCCATACTGGCCTTCTTTCAGTTCCTGGAACATTGCAGGTTCATTTCCACTTCAAGGTCTTTGAACATATTGGGCTTCCTTCCTAGAACACTGAGGCTCTTCCATCTCCCAAAGCCTCGTACCTCCTTCCTTCCACAACCCTAATTCCTACTAATTCCTACTCATCCTTCAGCTCTCAATCCAAATGGCCTATCCACAGGTAAACATTTCCACATTAAACTCATCTCCCAACCCACACAGACTACAGTTGAGCAATGATTCTCAACTAGCGGGAAACTTTGCCCCCAGAGGACATTTGGCAATGTCTGGAGACACTTTTGCTTCTCACATCTGGGGAGGTGCTATTGGCATGTGGTGGGTAGAGGAGAGGGAAACTGCTAAACATCCTACAATGCACACAGCACAGTCCCCACAACAAAGAATTATCCAGCACAAATGTCAATAGTGCCAAGTTTGAGAGACACTGCATAAGACCAGAGTAGCCCCCATACACTTCAGTTGCAGTATTTATAGTATTAGTCATTTAGTATCTGCCTTTGGTATCTATCTCATTCATCATTAAATCACAAAGTACACAGCAACTGGAACACAGTGTTGACCAATGACCATTAGGGACAGAACAGAAAGAAGAATTGGCAAGAAAAGAGATTGGGGAGAGGAAGATCAGTTGGGGAACATTCAGTAATTCAATAATGAGGAAAGTTTGGATTAGAATTCTACAGGTGGAAATGGTGAGAGTAAGCAGAAGGAAAGAATCTTTTAAGAAAGAATCGAAAGAATAGATGAATGATTAGATGTGAGTGATAATTGAAAGCCAAACGTCAGAAAGAAAAACAGAGACTTGGGCAATCTGAAATGGAACAAGCAGAAACTGTTTTCTTTTTAATTGTATTATTTATGGTCCATTTATGTAAAAAGTTATTTGAGATAGTTTAAATAAAAGACATGTAAAATAGAACATTAGTGCTTCCCTGGTGGCGCAGTGGTTGAGAATCTGCCTGCTAATGCAGGGGACACGGGTTCAAGCCCTGGTCTGGGAAGATCCCACGTGCCGCGGAGCAACTGGGTCCGTAAGCCACAACTACTGAGCCTGCGCGTCTGGAGCCTGTGCTCCGCAACAAGAGATGCCGCGATAGCATCGCCGCACGGCGATGAAGAGTGGCCCCTGCTTGCCACAACTAGAGAAAGCCCTCACACAGAAACGAAGACCCAACACAGCCAAAAGTAAAATAAAATAAATAAATAAATGAAAGAAATGCATTTCCATTTAAAAAAAATAGAACATTAAATTAAGAACAAAGGATTAAGTATCAAATAATGTGAGCAATCAAAAGATAGATCATTTTTGCAAACAATCTAAGGTAAAGATAAGTGCTGCTTATCTTTAAGCAGCACTTATAAGATTTATATTTAACATCAAATATAACTCTGAGTTTTCTGAGAGCCAAGGCTCAAGGCAAAACATAAATATGATTGGTTTCCATCTTTGATGAGCTCTTCACCACACTTCATGCTATTTTCTCCAGAGTTATTTTGTTATTAATATTTAAAGTTTTTGTTATTTCATTCATCAAGAAACACAAATTTTCCAGGAACTGAACTCTAATAAGATAGCATCCAAGTGATGTTTAAGAAACATTAAATTACAATGCAACATGTTTTCAGTATTAATCTTATGGAGGTTCACAAGTGCCTTTCAGGTGACCTTTTTTATATAAATCCATGATTAATTAGAGAATCACAAGGCCGTGAAGATGTCTAGATAGCAGTGTTTCTCAGTTATGTGAGAGGCTGCTGGTGTGAGGGACGTTTCAAGCTATACATATGCCCTCTCACTCATGGGGTCAGTGAGACAGGAGTCTTTCAGTGGATAAGTGTATTATCACTAGATGTCTGTGGCAGTATGTGGTGGTGATTCAGAGAATTCTCCTTCCACCAGTTTGTACAATTCTAAACAGAAATTTCCCTATTAAGATGCTGTTTTGCTAATTTGCTTCTGTGTTTTAAATGACACTTACTTTAGTAAATTATATTTCCTGTAGTCTAATGGGAGATGTTACTGAAGGAAGTGTTGCACATGTGAACAGAAGACTAAGTGATATAATTTCTTGCATAGGAGATACATCTTGATGTAGTTAAAGCACAGGTCTTCAATTCACTAGATCAGAACTCAAATTCTATCTCTGCCATATTTTCAGCTACTTCACCTCTAAAAGAGAATTAATGATACCTAGTACACAAGGCTTTTGAGAAGCTTAGAGATGATATATTGAATGCTATCAGCAAAGAATCTGTTACATAGTAGGTACTCAATAAATTATATTATTATCAAAAAGGATGAAGTGAATATATTAAGATATAAGTTATTTTTTAAATCTCTAGAAAGACAAAGTATTGAATGAATATTTGTCTCTTTTCCTCACTACTCCAACAGTTTATGATAATCTTTGATCTGAAGAATGAATTAAAACAATTAGGTAGAATCATTATTAAAATGGATTTGTAGATCAAGCTATGATCAACAGAAAACAAGGAGGTTGGGCTGGGAGCTGATGGATCTCTCGTCATCTGGAGCTTCCCCCTCTGGTTATGATCCAGGAGGTGCAAAGTTTTTATTCCCATTGTATGGAAATTTTTGCTGGTCTCCCTCATGTGCAGAAAGACCAAAGTCTTTCTATTGGCCTAAACCTTCCCTTGGTATTTGTCAGTTGAGATTCTGTGCATTCGTTTTTGTTTGCATTTTTTAAATCTTTAGAGGAGCCTGAACCAAGATGGCGCAGTAGAAGGACGTGCTCTCACTCCCTCTGGCGAGAACACCAGAATCACAACTAACTGCTGAACAATCATTGGCAGGAAGACACTGGAACTCACCAAAAAAGATACCCTGCATCCAAAGACAAAGGAGAAGCCACAATGAGATGGTAGAAGGGGTGCAATCACAATAAAATCAAATCGCATAACTGCTGGGTGGGTGAGTCACAAACTGGAGAACACTTACACCATGGAAGTCTACCCACTGAAGTGAAGGTTCTAAGCCTCACGTCAGGCTTCTGAAACTGGGGGTCTGGCAACAGGAGGAGAAATTCCTAGAGAATCAGACTTTGAAGGCTAACAGGATTTGATTACAGGACTCTGAGAGGACTGGGGGAAACAGAGACTCCACTCTTGGAGGGCACACACAAAGTAGTGTGTGCCTCGGGACCCAGGGGAAGGAGCAGTGACCCCAGGGGAGACTGAACCAGACCTACCTGCTAGTGTTGGAGGGTCTCCTGCAGAGGCAGGGGGTGGCTGTGTATCACCATGAGGACAAGGACACCGGCAGCAGAAGTTCTGGGAAATACTCCTTGGCATGAGACCTCCCAGAGTCCACCATTAGCCCCACTAAGGAGCCCGGGTAGGCTCCAGTGTTGGGTTGCCTCAGGCAAAACAACCAACAGGGAGGGAACCCAGCCCCACCCATCAGCAATCAAGCAGATTAAAGTTTTAATGAGCTCTGCCCACCAGAGCAACAGTCAGCTCTACCCACCACCAGTCCCTCCCATCAGGAAATTTGCACAAGCCTCTTAGATAGCCTCATCCACCAGAGGGCAGACAGCAGAAGCAGGAAGAACTACAATCCTGCAGCCTGTAGAACAAAAACCACATTCACAGAAAGATAGACAAGATGAAAAGGCAGAGGGCTATGTACCAGATGAAGGAACAAGATAAAACCCCAGAAAAACAACAAAATGAAGTGGAGCTAGGCAACCTTCCAGAAAAAGAATTCAGAATAATTCAATGAAGATGATCCAGGACCTCAGAAAAAGAATAGAGGCAAAGATCGAGAAGATGCAAGAAACGTTTAACAAAGACATAGAAGAATTAAAGAACAAACAGAGATGAACAATATAATAACTGAAATGAAAACTACACTAGAAGGAGTCTGTAGCACAGTAACGGAGGCAGAAGAACGGATAAGTGACCTGGAAGACAGAACGGTGGAATTCACTGCTGCAGAAGGGAATAAAGAAAAAAGAATGAAAAGAAATGAGACAGCCTATGAGACCTCTGGGACAACATTAAATGCAACAACACTCGCATTATAGGGGTCACAGAAGGAGAAAAGAGAGAGAAAGGACCTGAGAAAATATTTGAAGAGATTATACTCAAAAATTTTCCTAACATGGGAAAGGAAAAGCCACCCAACTCCAGGAAGTGCAGAGACTCCCATGCAGGATAAACCCAAGGAGGAACATGCCGAGACACATAATAATCAAATTGGCAAAAATTAAAGACAAAGAAAATTATTGAAAGCAACAAGGGGAAAATGACAAATAACAATCAAGGGAACTCCCATAAGGTTAACAGCTGATTTCTCAGCAGAAATTCTACAAGCCAGAAGGGAGTGGCATGATATACTTAAAGTGATGAAAGGGAAGAACCTACAACCAAGATTACTCTAACCCGCAAGGATCTCATTCAGATACAAGGGAGAAATGAAAAGCTTTACAGACAAGCAAAAGCTAAGCAAATTCAGCACCACCAAACCAGCTCTACAACAAATGGTAAAGGAAATTCTCTAAGTGGGAAACACAAGAAAAGAAAAGGACCTACAAAAACAAACCCAAAACAATTAAGAAAATGGTCAAAGGAACATACATATCGAGAATTACCTTAAACGTGAATGGATTAAATGCTCCAACCAAAAGACACAGGCTTGCTCAATGGATAGAAAAACAAGACCCATATATATGCTGTCTACAAGAGACCCACTTCAGACCTAGGGACACATACGGACTGAAAGTGAGGGGATGGAGAAAGATATTCCATGCAAATGAAAATCAAAAGAAAGCTGGAGTAGCAAGTATCATATCAGACAAAATAGACTTTAAAAGAAAGACTGTTAAAAGAGACAAAGAAGGACACTACATAATGATCAAGGGATCAGTCCAAGAAGAAGATATAAAAATTGTAAGTATTTATGGACCCAACAGAGGAGTACCTCAATACATAAGGCAAATGCTAACAGCCATAACGGGAAATCGACAGTGACACAACCATAGTAGGGGACTTTAACACCCCACTTTCACCAATGGACAGATCATCCAAAATGAAAACAAATAAGGAAACACAAATTTAAATGATACATTAAACAAGATGGACTTAATTAATATTTATAGGACATTCCATTGAAAAACAGGAGGTTACACTTTCTTCTCAAGTGTGCAAGGAACATTCTCCAGGATAGATCACATCTTGCATCACATATCAAACCTCAGTATATTTAAGAAAATTGAAATCACATCAAGCGTCTTTTCTGACCACAACGCTATAACATTAGTAATGAATTACAGGGAAAAAAACGTAAAAAACACAAACATATAGAGGCTAAACAATACATTGCTAAATAACCAAGAGATCAGTGAAGAAATCAAAGAGGAAATCAAAACATACCTAGAGACAAATGACAATGAAAACACAATGATCCAAACCGATGGGATGCAGCAAAAGCAGTTCTAAGAGGGAAGTTTATAGCTATACAAGCCTACCTCAAGAAACAAGAAAAATTTCAAATAAACAATCTAACCATACACCTAAAGGAACTAGAGAAAGAAGAACAAACAAAACCCAAGTTAGCAGAAGGAAAGAAATCATAAAGATCAGAGCAGAAATAAATGAAATAGAATCAAAGAAAACAATAGCAAAGATCAATAAAACTAAAAGCTGGCTCTTCGAGAAGATAAACAAAATTGATAAACCATTGACCAGACTCATCAAGAAAAAGACAGAGAGGACTCAAATCAACAAAATTAGAAATGAAAAAGGAGAAGTTACAACAGACACCACAGAGATACAAAACATCCTAAGAGACTACTACAAGCAACTCTATGCCAATAACATGGACAACCTGGAAGAAATGGACAAATTCTTAGTAAGGTATAACCTTCCAATCCTGAACCAGGAAGAAATAGAAAATATGAACAGACCAATCACAAGTAATGAAATTGAAACTGTGATTAAAAATTTTCCAACAAACAAAAGTCCAGGACCAGATGGCTTCACAGGTGAATTCTATCCAACATTTAGAGAAGAGCTAACACCCATCCTTCTCAAACTCTTCCAAAAAATTGCAGACGAAGGAACACTCCCAAACTCATTCTATGAGGCCAAAATCACCCTGATACCAAAACCAGACAAAGATACTACAAAAGAAGAAAATGACAGACCAATATCACTGATGAATATAGATGCAAAAATCCTCAACAAAATACTAGCAAACAGAATCCAACAACACATTAAAAGGATCATACACCATGAGCAAGTGGGATTTATCCCAGGGATGCAAGGATTCTTTAATATATGCAAATCAATCAATGTGATTCACCATATTAACAAATTCAAGAAGAAAAACCATATGATCATCTCAATAGATGCAGAAAAAGCTTTTGTCAAAATTCAACACCCATTTATGAAAAAACCTCTCCAGAAAGTGGGCATAGAGGAAACCTACCTCAAGGTAATAAAGGCCATATAGGACAAACCCACAGCAAACATTCTCAATGGTGAAAAACTGAAAGCATTTCCTCTAAGATCAGGAAAAAGACAAGGATGTCTACTCTCACCACTGTTATTCAACATAGTTTTGGAAGTCCTAGCCACGACAATCAGAGAAGAAAAAGAAATAAAAGGAATACAAATTGGAAAAGAAAAAGTACAACTGTCACTCTTCGCAGATGACATGATACTATACACAAAGAATTCTAAAGATGCCACCAGAAAACTACTAGAGATAATCAATGAACTTGGTAAAGTTGTAGGATACAAAATTAATGCACAGAAGTCTCTTGCATTGCTATATACTAATGATGAAAAATCTGAAAGAGAAATTAAGGAAACACTCCCATTTACCATTGCAACAAAAAGAATAAAATACCTAGGAATAAACCTACCTAGGGAGACAAAAGACCTGTATGCAGAAAACTATAAGACACTGATGAAAGAAATTAAAGATGATACCAACAGATGGAGAGATATACCATGTTCTTGGATTGGAAGAATCAATATTGTGAAAATGACTATACTACACAAAGCAATCTACAGATTCAATGCAATCCCTATCAAATTACCAATAGCAGTTTTTACAGAACTAGAACAAAAAATCTTAAAATTTATATGGAGACACAGAAAGACCCCAAATCGCCAAAACAGTCTTGAGGGAAAAAAGTGGAGCTGGAGGAATCAGAGTCCCTGACTTCAGACTATACTACAAAGCTATAGTAATCAAGACAATATGGTACTGGCACAAAAACAGAAATATAGATCAATGGAACTAGATAGAAAGCCCAGAGATAAACCCACACACCTATGGTCAGCTAATCTATGACAAAGGAGGCAAGGATATACAATGGAGAAAAGACAGCCTCTTCAGTAAGTGGTACTGGGAAGACTGGACAGCTACATGTAAAAGAATGAAATTAGAACACTCCCTAACACCATACACAAAAATAAACTCAAAATGGATTAGAGACCAAAATGTAAAACTGGACACTATAGAACCCTTAGTGGAAAACATAGGAAGAACACTCTTTGACATAAATCACAGCAAGAAATTTTTTGATCCAGCTCCTAGAGTAAGGGAAATAAAAACAAAAACAAACAAATGGGACCTAATGAAACTTCAAAGCTTTTGCACAGCAAAGGAAATCATAAACAAGACGAAAAGACAACCCTCAGAATGGGAGAAAATATTTGCAAATGAATCAGCGGAGAAAGGATTAATCTCCAAAATATATAAACAGCTCATGCAGCCTCTATATTAAAAAAACAAACAACCCAATCCAAAAATGGACAGAAGACCTAAGCAGACATTTCTCCAAAGAAGACACACAGATGGCCAAGAAGCACATGAAAAGCTGCTCAACATCACTAATTATTAGAGAAATGCACATCAAAACTACAATGAGGTATCACCTCACACCATTTAGAATGGGCATCATCAGGAAATCTACAAACAGCAAATGCTGGAGAGGGTGTGGAGAAAAGGGAACCCTCTTGCACTGTTGGTGGGAATGTAAATTGATACAGCCACTATGGAGAACTGTATGGAGGTTCCTTAAAAAACTAAAAATAGAATTACAGTATGATCCAGCAATCCCACTACTGGGCATACACCCAGAGAAAACCATAATTCAAAGAGACACATGCACCCCAATGTTCATTGCAGCTCTATTTACAATAGCCAGGTCATGGAAGCAACCTAAATGCCCATCAACAGACCAATGGATAAAGAAGATGTGGTACATATATACAATGGAATACTACTCAGCCATAAAAAGGAACGGAATTGCGTCATTTGTTGAGACGTGGATGGATCTAGAGACTGTCATACAGAGTCAAGTGAGTCAGAAAGAGAAAAACAAATATCGTATGTTAATTCATATATGTGGAACCTAGAAAAACGGTACAGATGAACCGGTTTGCAGGGCAGAAATTGAGACACAGATGTAGAGAACAAACGTATGGACACCAAGGGGGGAAAGTGGCAGGTGGGTGAGGGGGGTGGTGTGATGAATTGGGCAATTGGGATTGATATGTATACACTGATGTGTACAAAATTGATGACTAATAAGAACCTACTGTATAAAAAAATAAAATTAAATTCAGAAGTTCAAAAAAAACCCAGAAAACAAGTATCTTAGACATTTCTAAACCCATGACAGTATGCAGCACAATCAGATGAGTATTTCCAAAGAGCCGTCAACAGATCAATATTTCCCAACAGCCATCAACAGTGTGGCGATCTGATTTTTACCATTAAGCAGGACATCGGAACATTGCAGTAATCTCTTCATCATTTCTCACCATTGGTAAATGTAAGCTTGGAACAAAAATTTTCCCCTTAAAAAGCCTCTAAAATTAGAGTGTTCTAATTCTATAATCTGAGTATTGGCTGGCACATTGCTGACATTTAGAAAGAATTCAACTGCTAAATATCAAGTGCAGTTTCTCAAATCACCAGTTTGGGGGATGGTTTGCATCATGTCCTAAGTAGAACATTTTTGAAAGAATAAAATGTTCTTTCTTCATAACTAGAGCAGCTAGTAAAATTCTACGCCAATGAGACTGTTATCTTTCATTGGTTAAGTGCATTGTCACTAGATGTCCTTTCGGAGACGAAGGGGTGGGGGTGGGGTGAGTTGAGAGCATGTTGGGAGGGTGCGGGGGCACAGAGAATTCTCTTTCCATCAGCTTGTATAGTTCTAAGCAGATATTTTCTTATTAAATTCAGATGTTATTTTTCTAATTTGCCCCTAGATTTTTAAACAACATTTACCCCAAACAGACTTTAATAGCTCTGTGAAAATAATAATAAAATTGAACAGAAGTATTTAGTAAGAAGAAGTTGGACTCAAATTCATTTTCCCAGTCCCCTTCTCTTTTTCCTTTTGTGTTTTGCCACTGACAATAACACCAGTGTCCTAACAATGAGAGCCATGGGGAAAAGTCAAAATATAAATGATCTATGATCTATATTTATTTGGGTAATGGCTGGAGGAAAGACAACATCCCATTTGAAGTTCATTATTAATTGAGATTAGATCTAAACTTTCCCAGTTAAAACTGATTTATGAGAGCTCTTCTGCTTCCAAAATCAGCTTGGAAAATTTATGATACTATTGTTTGAGAAGAGACACGTAATTTATTGAAACAATTCTAACCCTGGGTTGGATTCACATGTGCTAATTGCTTATTTGTAGGCAACAAAAACATTGAAGCTTAAGAATTAGGTGTTGTGGTTTATGGCATGTCTACCCATTCCTGTGTTCAGGTCAGACCCAGGCATATTCCGTGGCTCTAGTGTTCTCCTACCTCATGACAGCTATCCTCTGACTGCCAGGGTTACCTGCTAGGGTCTTCCTCCCAAGCCACCCCTCACTGAGTAGTGTTGCATGTTCCCAATGACACCACTGTTCTCTCTTTCCCTCCAGTAATACTCCTGAGCTTGAGTGCATTGACCCCAGCACACCTCCATGGTACCACTTACTTCACTATGCTGTCATTGGATTGATATCCGTGTGCCTCTTTAGAATATGAGGTATTTGAGGGCTCATATTCCCTAGCCTCACGTAGTACCTGGAACATCAAAAGCACTCATTATTTGTAGGAGGAAGGAAGAAAAGTAGGAAGAAAGGAATGGAGGTTGGAAGAAAAGAATCTAAGGGAGGAAGAAACAAAGAAAGAAAAGGTTCTAAGAGAAATACAATCCTAAATAAATATTTATTAAGATAAAAACAACTTGTGACCAACCTTAAAAGGTCAAAACCCCAGGGAATTTTTGAATTTTTGTAATTTTAAAAGACATGTGGGAGAACAAAAGAAAAACTATTAAAGATAAGATTTCAGGTTCTCTCCTTCATTGGTAGAACAGTTATTTAGGATCAGGAAGCCCCTTGAATGTCCCTTAAATCACCCCATATTTAGGACCCTAAAGTAAGAGTCCAAGTAGATGGGTCCCTGCCTCTGTTCCCCATTCATAGTTTTCTGTAACGGGGTTTTCAGAAAACTTGGAGAAGGGGTCTTTATGGGTATTAATCATTACACAGAGGATACCAATACCTTTACGGGTATTGACCATTACACAGAGGATAAACTAGCGAAGTCCTAAATGAAGATAACAAAGAGATGAGCAAGTGAATGTTGGAAAGTCAAACTTCAAATCAGTGGAACTGCTCTTGAGAAGTTCTGAAAAGTGAGGACTCTGAGTTCTCTGACATTATCTGGCTCAGCTGCCCTTTTCATATTTATCCTTCTCCTGCAATCTCAGAGAGGTCTCTCTCTGTCTTAGAGATAAGATTTCCTCTTGTGCCTTCAATCCCAACTCTTCTCATCTCTACAGATGCCTCTTTCCTGCAGTTAACACTTTGGGAAAACTCTTTAGCAGCCTCCCTCTCTAAACCATCCTCATTTCTCCTGATTTCAAACACTCTCAAATCTCTCCCATCTAAAAATGTAAGCAGTTCAATGCAGCTGTTCCTCCTGTCAACCCACCCATCTCCCTAATCCACTTCTTTTTTTTAACCAGCCATTCCTTGTAATCTGTTATAAACCCCTCATATCTATTGTGATCAATCTATAAAGTCAGCAATAATATCACTCTAAACAAATCCAAACATCTCAGTTGAGTAACCTTTTAGATATTTGACTATTCTCTTCTACCAGAAGCCATTGTCTTGACTTTCCTTCCTGTTTTGTTTCTTCTACCTCACTAACCAATTAATCTTTGTTTCAGTCCTCTTCTTCCTCTATGTCCTTCACTGAAAGGATGATCTTCAGGCCTCTGTTTCTCTTCCTGTATGATTTCCAACATCCTCTCCATCCCTAACCTCTACCTCTTGCCCAGCCTTCAATTACTGTACATTTGAATTATAGACTCACTTGTTTTAGACATCTGAAGATCTGGGGATGTGGGGAGTTGGGGGGACCCTAAGAGGAGTGGTATGAGGTGATGTGTCATGAATGAAATAGTCTACGTCTTTATACTTGTCACTTCAAATGTAATTGACATTGATAATTGATGTCTCATGTTCTATACCAAATGCTATGTAAAATATGTTATGAAAGATATAATGAAAACTACTCGGATATCTTTTTTACACAACCTGTGCATATTAGAGTATTACATGTCCCTCTAAATTTCCTCATTTGGGATGCTTAGAGTCATCCTTGAATCCCCTTCAAAGTCAAGGGGCTCTATTCCTTCCAAAATGCATCAGATTTCTCCCATCCTTTCCACGTTTACTCTTCACACCTTAGTTGGATCTTTTATTACCTTTTCCACCTATTGCTTTGATTGTGTCAATGGCTTCCTCTCTTGTGTTCTTTTTCTTGTCTTTCCATTTCCAATCCAGCCTCAGGTGCACAGACTGATTTATCTTTTTTAGAGAAATGCTTTCCATATTTTTCCTCATCTTAACAACTGGAAATGGCCTATTCCCAGGTCTAAGCTGAAGGTATTTCAAGGTAATTTCACTTACAATTTGTGGGAACAAAACTTGTAGGTAAGGAAGAATGTCTTAAAACATTTGACAAACTCTTTCAAAAGAAGCTTATAGACAAGGTGAAGAAATGTAAGCTAGGTTTTGGCAGAGTGAGAGGGACTTGTGCCTGACTGAAGAGACCCTGTGTTTCAGAGCTTGTGTTTGGCCTTATTCTAGTCCATGTGTTTATCAGTGACTCATATGAAGGCAAAAGCATGCTTATATCATCTTTAGAAAACCAATATTGTGGAGATCCACATCAACAGAACCAAAATTGAAAACATTCTCTCTGGGCTGGAAAATACAACTAATATTGACCTGAAGTTTTATGAAAGAAGGAATGTGGTTTGACAGCAGCACTTGTGAGAATATAAAAGATTTTAGTTGATAATGAGCTTAATACTAATATAGATGAATAACACGACCTAGATAATGGAATCTAAACCTATCCTAATAGAATATTTTTTTCTCTGTAGAAGACAAAAAACTAATTTGATGGTCCCTAGGTTAAGAGATGAGGATTAGTCTGTTGTTTTTCTAACGGAAGAGCACTGATGGTTCTACATCTGCCAGCAAAGGAAAAATGCCACAGTCTCCCAGTATCACCTTTTCTATTACAGTTCCTGGCTCCCAGTACATGTTCAATACTTGTTGCTTGAATAAATAAGTAAATGGACAGATGGTGATACAGCAGCAGACCTAAACCTACTGAGAACACCGTTAACCTATCTCACAGAAGTTGTAAATGTTTAAAGATTTCATATATGGGTATATATGACGAATACGTGTATAAAATAAAGAAGGTATTGACCTTCTTTGGAAAAGCTTGCAAAACTCAGGCAAGTACAGTTGTCATGCTTAAGGAATAATTTCTGAAAGTTGAAGAAATGTAGTAGGTAAGAAAGAGCAAGGCACGAGTGTTATCTATTTTGGCCAAAGTTATAAATTTTATTCTCAGAGAGAGATTTCAGTGTAACTGAAGCTGATAAAGGCTATTTTTCCAATTCCTAAAAACCTGACTTTTGTAAAGCCAAACATAATGAAGCGATTTAGCATGGTAAAGCTACTCCAAAACTGCATAAAAATAACAATCTTCCCACTGAAGGGGGGCTTCCTGACCCCCCTCCAAGGGAAAAACAGTATAATCTCTCATTAAAATAAGGACTTAGTTGTATGGCACTGTACGTTTTGAATATCAATTACCAGTGGCGATGGTGTGAGAATTTGGAGCAAATCAAATGAGTAAGTATTTATTGAGTGCTTAAAGTTCCCTTCCTTCAAATAAAAGACTTGATATTTTCAAAGTTTTGTGAAAGAATGAGACAATGTGCCATATCAGGGGAAAGCTTCCAAGCTATTTAACCTCCAGCCAAAGGATATGCCAAAATATGGCACTAACAAAGACAAGGATCTGGGTTTGACAGAAATTTTGTATTGTAAAATAGAGATTTCTTAGAGGATAACTTAGTAATAATAGTATAGAAATAATAGGTGTACATCTTGACCCCAAGCATCAGAGATGATAAGTGAGCTTTAAACTCATGAGCCAACTCTGATTATTGGTAGTGGCTGCTAAAATTACTATGATGAGAAAGATGAGTCTAAGCTAATCAGGAAAAATTATCATGTCAGTCATATCTGATGTGCATGGGAAATCAACAGCATAGTTCCTATGGCAATTCTAAACATATAACATGCTGGTGTGTAATGAAATCAACAAACATCCAAAAACATCTTGTCTTAGTTTTCCCCACCAGGATAACCCTAGTTTAAAAAATAAAAAATAAATATCATGAAGAAGGATTTGACCTATTTATAATACTTTCTCTTGAAATGTTCTCTCCCTTCCCACCTCCATCACCCATGCCTACTGGCTGACATCTCTAACTTCCAGTAACCCAACTAGAGATTTTTTGGACTGGGGATTATGCTCCTAGGGTTTCCTGCCATTCTGCATTCAAGTGGGTATTTCTTATAGCTGTGTCACTCCTCTGAAAGTGTTCTCTAAGATGAATGCTAGGTAAATTGATCTCCTTAAGACTTACTTAAATTTAAAGAATACTTAAATCTTAGTGCCATCCCCAGAACTCTTCCCCCTTTTAAATACTGTCTGCCTTTTGAGAGACATTGCTTTTCCCCATCTGCTTCTCCCAATCTTACTACTTAACCCAAAGGAGTTAATCTGATAATGGAGCTTTAGGGGTAATTCAAGGCAAGAAGAGACTTAGAATACTTTTCTTTTCCTCCCCTACACCTTTTAAACTATACTCCCATCCCCATAAAGTTCCCAAATAAAATCTCAGTACATTAACTGGAATGTAACAGGTGTACCAAAACAATGCTTCCCTCGCCCAATTCTAAACACATGCTGTTCCTATGACTAATATGGGCAAATTATAAAGATTATGTCAATTAAAGAGGGCAAGCAAGGAGAGTCCCATCTGGTAGGTACTATCTGTTACCTCAGCTTAAAGGCCAAGTTACTATCTTAATGTAGGCACAGGAACATAATATTAACTAAAAACTGTCTCTGATACATATGCTTGCTTTGTGAACGCT
The DNA here is from genome assembly GCF_951394435.1 of Stenella coeruleoalba. Lineage (NCBI taxonomy): Eukaryota > Metazoa > Chordata > Mammalia > Artiodactyla > Delphinidae > Stenella > Stenella coeruleoalba. Next base: position 98,278,645 of record NC_137150.1, read on the forward strand.
TGTATAAAACATGAACCCAAGATGAGATACTTTTGATTTTCTTTTCCATGAACAGAAATGACACTAACATACGTGTTGTTTTATTCTTCTCAACACATATTCTTAACATGTCTCCTGAGCTACCTTCATGGTCACTAGGGTCCTTTCCAAGGACAGGTACCACTCTGGCTGCCATGGGAACAGATATGGTAGGATTCTAATTTAGTTCCCTGACATCACTTCTCTGAAAATCAATTCACTGAAAAACATTTTGTTATGCTTGCCAGCTTTGTTTATTTGCCAAAAACATGTTTAAGGATATTATTTTAAAACATATTCAAATAATTTGAATATACATTTCCTAGGAATATATGTATTCTTGAAAATTCACACAATATGTTCAGGAAGAATATTTCTTAAAAGAATTTTTTATGAATTGAGTAAAATTGGCAAATACGGTGAATTACTCATTTGGCATTTGATCCTTTAGCAAATGGGCATTTGGTGAAATTGGCTTGTATCAAATTGATTTGGGGTGGATCAACTTGCTTCCATATAGCAGAGACCATTCTGAGATGTGGTAGAATAGTGTTGAACCAAGATTTACTTAAGATAGAGCAGTTGTCTCAGCCAAGGAAGGTAATGTTCCCTCATGGACATTTGGCAATGTCTGGAGACATTTCTGTCATCCCAACTTTTAAAGCTGTGGGGAAAGGGCTATTGGCATCCAGCAGGCAAAGGTTCAGGATACTGCTCAACATCCTACAATGCACAGGGCACTCCCGCTCTCCCCCCACCCACCATCAAAAAATTATCTAGCACAAAATGCCAATAGTGCTAAGGTTGAGAAACCCTGAGATATGGAAGACATCCCCCTCTAACTCCTTGCTACATCTCCATAACGTAGGGGTGGGTGTCTCCATCGCACAGCCTTAAAGTTGAGAATGATTTTATTTCAGTTGACTGGTTTTTGAGCCTGGTGAGTACTTGGAATGTGGTACTGGACAGGAAATAGACACTGAGCAACTGTGTCAGGCTCTTGGGATTGACAGTCTCATACAACTTCTGTACATCGGGCCCTAAGGGAAGCATGTCTAGAAGCAAGGCTGTAAAATCCAGAATTCTCTAAAATACACTCTCAGTCCCCTCTGACTATATGTGGCTCTTTGAAAAATAATATGTGTTTTCAAGGTTTTAAGAGGAGAATAGGCATCTCTTTCCATGCGTTACCCCTAGGTCATTCATAATATAAATCTCCAAAATAGGAAAAGAGCCTGGGAAGGTAGTGGAAGTGGCTCATTTTCTCTCCTCTCCTCTCCTCTCCTCTTTTCTCCCTTCTCATTCTTTCAACTACAGACCACACAAGTGCTTTCATAAAGAGGAATATCAGGCTCTAAAAGAGCTTACAGATTGTTCTAGCAAAAACACAGAACCAAAGAAACAAGGGGAAAAACAAATAGAACATGTAATTACTAGGAACACAGTTTGGAACTGTTTTAAACAGTTCTGCTCACTCAGAAGAAAAGAATGTCCCTATTTCCAAAGGCAAGAGTGTGCCCTAACCCCTGATCCCAGTCGAGAGCCTTCACCAGGGTCTGTCCAGCAGGTTCTGGATACTGCAGGTAGAAGAGAACAACAGCCCCCTTCCTCCAGAGACCAGCTTGTCACTTCCTTCCTGTTACCTCCCAGGATCGCCAGGTGAAAGTGGCCAGAGAAAAGAAACCTGTTTGGTATCTTGGGAACAATTTTCTTCACTGCCCGGGAGTCAAAGGAAAAGGAATAGAAACAGAAAGATGATTTTCATGGTGTTAGTGGAAAGAACAGATGGGTTGACTGACTAAGAGACAATGCAGTGCCTCCCTTTACAGAGTCCGGAAACCCCAGAACACCAGGATTTCAAGCTTAGAAGGAAAAGGCCAGACAAGTGTGAGATAAAATCGGCTGAGCAAGAGAGGAGACACTGAAGTCATCCTGACCTGTCTCTAGCCTGTCTGAAGTGAGGAACAAAGAATGAGGCAGAATGTCAGAGCTGGAAAAGACTGCAAATTTGTCTGAATCTACACTCCCTATTTTGGAGATGAGGAAATAGATCTCTAGGGCTAAGACACTCGTGTTGTCACATGCTAGTAAAAATCGTAAGCAAGCCTCCCCACTTCCACACTAGTATCCTCTTGACCCCGTTACCATTTTTGAACATATACCTACACTCCATGTGCACTTGACTACGTCAGCTCCCCTATCTTCACTATCGTTGTTTTTGTAGATTTGACAATATTTGGGATCAAACACAGGACAGTGTAAAGATGAAATATCAGGTAAAAGATACTAGCAAATTATATATGCAATTTACTCAACAATATTTTATAAAAACAAATCCAAGTTATTGACCTCATAGAAGACATCTAAGAATGTAGCATACAAATATTTCTGACTTTTTTTTTAACATCTTTATTGGAGTATAATTGCTTTACACTGGTGTGTTAGTTTCCACTGTATAGCAAAGTGAATCAGCTATATATATACATATATCCCCATATCTCCTTGCACTTGCGTCTCCCTCCCACCCTTCCTATCCCATTCCTCTAGGTGGTCACAAAGCACCGAGCTGATCTCCCTGTGCTATACAGCTGCTTCCCACTAGCTATCTATTTTATATTTGGTACTATATATATATGTCCATGCCATTCTCTAACTTCGTCCCAGCTTACCCTGCCCCCTCCCTGTGTCCTCAAGTCCATTCTCTATGTCTGTGTCTTTCTTCCTGTCTTGCCCCTACGTTCTTCAGAACGTTTTTTATTTTATTTAGATTCCATATATATGTGTTAGCATATGGTATTTATTTTTCTCTTTCTGACTTACTTCACTCTGTATGACAGACTCTAGGTCCATCCACCTCACTACAAATATCTCAATTTTGTTTCTTTTTATGACTGAGTAATATTCCATTATATATATGTTCCACATCTTCTTTATCCATTCATCTGTCGATGGACACTTAGATTGCTTCCATGTCCTGGCTATTGTAAATAGAGCTGCAATGAACATTGTGGTACATGACTCTTTTTGAATTATGGTTTTCTCAGGCTATATGCCCAGTAGTGGGATTGCTAGGTCGTATGGTAGTTCTATTTTTCGTTTTTTAAGGAACCTCCATACTGTTCTCCATAGTGGCTGTATCAATATATATTCTCACCAACAGTGCAAGAAGATTCACTTTTCTCCACACCCTCTCCAGCATTTATTGTTTGTAGATTTTTTGATGATGGCCATTCTGACCGGTGTGAGATGATATCTTATTGTAGTCCTGATTTGCATTTCTCTAATGATTATGATGTTGAGCATCCTTTCATGTGTTTGTTGGCAATCTGTATATCTTCTTTGGAGAAATGTCTATTTAGGTCTTCTGCCCATTTTTGGATTGGGGTTTTTGTTTTTTTGTTATTGAGCTGCATGTGCTTCTTGTAAATTTTGGAGATGAATCCTTTGTCAGTTGCATCATTTGCAAATATTTTCTCCCATTCTGAGCGTTGTCTTTTGGTCTTGTTTATGGTTTCCTTTGCTGTGCAAAAGCTTTGAAGTTTCCTTAGGTCCCATTTGTTTATTTTTGTTTTTATTTCCATTTCTCTAGGAGGTGGGTCAAAAAGGATCTTGCTGTGATTTATGTCATAGAGTGTTTTGCCTATGTTTTCTCTAAGAGTTTGATAGTGTCTGGCCTTACATTTAGGTCTCTAATCCATTTTGAGTTTATTTTTGTGTATGGTGTTAGGGAGTGTTCTAAAGTCACTCTTCTACATGTAGCTGCCCAGTTTTCCCAGCATCACTTATTGAGGAGGCTGTCTTTTCTCCCTTGTATATTCTTGCCTCCTTTATCAAAGGTAAGGTGACCATATGTGCATGGGTTTATCTCTGTGCTTTCTATCCTGTTCCATTGATCTATATTTCTGTTTTTGTGCCAGTACCATACTGTCATGATTACTGTAGCTTTGTAGTATAGTCTGAGTCAGGGAGCCTGATTCCCCCAGCTCTGTTTTTCTTTCACAAGATTGCTTTGGCTATTTAGGGCCTTTTGTGTTTCCATACAAATTGTGAAATTTTTTTTTCTAGTTATGTGAAAAATACCATTGGTAGTTTGATAGGGATTGCCTTAAATCTGTAGATTGCTTTGGGTAGTAGAGTCATTTTCACAATGTTGATTCTTCCAATCCAAGAATACAGTATATCTCTCCATCTGTTTCTATCATCTTTAATTTCTTTCGTCAGTGTCTTATAGTTTTCTGCATACAGGTCTTTTGCCTCCTTAGGTAGGTTTATTCCTAGGTAATTTATTCTTTTTGTTGCAGTGGTAAATGGGAGTGTTTCCTTAATTTCACTTTCAGACTTTTCATCATTAGTGTATAGGAATGCAAGAGATTTCTGCTCATTAATTTTGTATCCTGCCACTTTACCAAATTCATTGATTAGCTCTAGTAGTTTCCTGGTAGCATCTTTAGTATTCTCTAGGTATAGTATCATGTCATCTGCAAAGAGTGACAGCTTTACTTCTTCTTTTCCGATTTGGATTCCTTTTATTTCTTTTTCTTCTCTGATTGCTGTGGCTGAAACTTCCAAGCCTATGTTGATTAATAGTGGTGAGAGTGGACAACCTTGTCTTGTTCCTGATCTTGGTGGAAATGGTTTCAGTTTTTCACCATTGAGGATGATGTTGCTGTGGGTTTGTCATATATGGCCTTTATTTTGTTGAGGTCGGTTCACTCTGTGCCTACTTTCTGTTGAGGTAGGTTCGCTCTGTGCCTACATTTTTGTGACAAAAAATTTGTCAGAATATTTTTCTGCATCTATTGAGATGACAGTATGCTTTTTCTCCTTCAGTTGGTTAATATGGTGTATCATATTGACTGATTTCCATACATTGAAGAATCTTTGCATTCCTGGGATAAACCCCACTTGATCATGGTGTATGATCCTTTTAATGTGCTGTTTGATTCTGTTTGCTAGTATTTTGTTGAGGATTTTTGCATCTACATTCATCAGTTTTACTGGCCTGTAGTTTTCTTTTTTTGTGACATCTTTGTCTGATTTTGGTATCAGGGTTATGGTGGCCTTGTAGAATGAGTTTGGGAGTGTTCCTCCCTCTGCTATATTTTGGAAGAGTTTGAGAAGGATAGGTGTTAGCTCTTCTCTAAATGTTTGATAGAAATCATCTGTGAAGACATCTGGTCCTGGGTTTTTGTTTCTTGCAATATATTTAATCACAGTTTCCATTTCAGTGCTTGTGATTTTTCTGTTTATAGTTTCTATTTCTTCCTGGTTCCTCCTTGGAAGGTTGTGATTTTCTAAGAATTTGTCCATTTATTCCAGGTTGTCCATTTTATTGGCATAGAGTTGTTTGTAGTAATCTCTCATGATCCTTTGTATTTCTGCAGTGTCAGTTGTTACTTCTCCTTTTTCATTCATAATTCTGTTGCTTTGAGTCTTCTCCCTTTTTTTCTTGATGAGTCTGGTTAATGGTTTATCAACTTTGTTTATCTTTTCAAAGAACCAGCTTTTAGTTTTATTGATTTTGCTATTGTTTTCTTCATTTCTTTTTCATTTGTTCCTGATCTGATCTTTATGATTTCTTTCCGTCTGCTAACTTTGGGATTTTTGTTGTCCTTCTTCTTCTTTCTTTAATTGCTTTAGGTGTAAGGTTACGTTGTCTATTTGAGATGTTTCTTGTTTCTTGAGGTAGAATTGTATTGCTATAAATTTCACTCTTAAAACTACTTTTGCTGCATCCCATAGGTCTTGAATCATCATGTTTTCATTGTCATTTGTTTCTAGGTATTTTTTGATTTCCTCTTTGATTTCTTCAGTTATCTCTTGGTTATTTAGTAGTGTATTGTTTAGCCCCCATGTGTTTGTATTTTTTACAGATTTTTTCCTGTAATTGATATCTAGTCTCATAGTACTGTGTTCGGAAAAGATACTTGATATGATTTCAAGTTTCTTAAATTTACCAAGGCTTGGTTTATGACCCAAGATATGATCTTTCCTGGAGAATGTTCCATAAGGACTTGAGAAGAAAGTATATTCTGTTGTTTTTGGATGGCATGTCCTACAAATATCAATAAAGTCCATCTCGTTTAATGTGTCATTTAAAGCTTGTGTTTCCTTATTTATTTTCATTTTGGATGATCTGTCCATTGGTGAAAGTCGGGTGTTAAAGTCCCCTACTATGATTGTGTTACTGTCAATTTCCACTTTTAAGGCTGTTAATATTTACCTTATGTATTGTGGTGCTCCTATGTTGGGTGCATAAATATTTACAATGGTTATATCTTCTTTTTGGTTTGATCCCTTGATCATCATGTAGTGTCCTTCTTTGTCTCTTGTAATAGTCTTTATTTTAAAGTCTATTTTTTCTGGTATGAGTATTGCTACTCCAGCTTTCTTTTGATTTCCATTTGCATGGAATATCTTTTCATCCCCTCACTTTCAGTCTGTAAGTGTCCCTAGGTCTGAAGTGGGTCTCCTATAGACAGCATATATATGGGTCTTGTTTTTGTATCCATTCAGCTAGTCTATGTCTTTTGGTTGGAGCATTTAATCCATTTACATTTAAGGTAGTTATCGATATGTATGTTCCTGTTATCATTTTCTTAATTGTTTTGAGTTTGTTATTATAGATCTTTTCCTTCTCTTGTTTTTCTGGCCTAAAGAAATTCCTTTAGCATATGTTTTAAAGTTGGGTTGGTCATGCTGAATTCTCTTAGCTTTTGCTTGTATCTAAAAGTTTTAATTTCTCCATCGAATCTGAATGAGATCTTTGCTGGGTAGAATAATCTTGGTTGTAGGTTTTTCCCTTTCATCACTTTAAATATGTCCTGCCACTTCCTGCTGCCTTGCAGAGTTTATGCTGAAAGATCAGCTGTTAACCTTATGGGGATTCCCTTGTATGTTATTTGTTGTTTTTCCCTTGCTGCTTTTAATATTTTTTCTTTGTATTTAATTTTTGATAGTTTGATTAATATGTGTCTCAGTGTGTTTCTCCATGGAATTTTCCTGTATGGGACTCTCTAGTCTTCCTGAACTTGATTTACTATTTTCTTTCCCATATTAGGGAAGTTTTCATCTATAACCTCTTCAAATATTTTCCCTGTCCCTTTTCTTTTCTCTTCTTCTTCTGGGACCCCTATAATTTGTATGTTGGTGTGTTTAATTTGTCCCAGAGGTCTCTGAGACTGTCCTCAATTCTTTTCATTCTTTTTTTTTTTATTCTGCTCTGCAGTAGTTGTTTCCACTATTTTATCTTCCAGGTCACTTAGCCATTCTTCTTCCACAGTTATTCTCCTATTGATTCCTTCTAGAGAATTTTTAATTTCATTTATTGTGTTGTTCATCATTGTTTGTTTTCTCTTTAGTTCTTCTATGTCCTTGTTAAACGTTTGTTGTATTTTCTCCATTCTGTTTCCAAGATTATGGATCATCTTTACCATCATTCCTCTGAATTCTTTTTCAGGTAGACTGCCTATTTCCTCTTCATATGTTTCATCTGGTGGATTTTTACATTACTCCTTCATCTGCTGTGTATTTATGTCTTCTCATTTTGCTTAACTTACTGTGTTTGGGGTCTCCTTTTCACAGGCCACACGTTCGTAGTTCCCATTGCTTTTGGTGTCTTCTTCTGGTGGGTAAGGTTGGTTCAGTGGGTTGTGTAGGCTTCCTGGTGGAGGGGACTGGTTCCTGTGTTCTGGTGGATGAGGCTGGATCTTGTCTTTCTGGTGGGCAGGACCATGTCCGCTGGTGTGTTTTGGGGTGTCTGTGAACTTATTATGGTTTTAGGCTAACTCTGTGCTAATGGGTGGGGTTGTGTTCCTGTCTTGCTAATTATTTGACATTACATTGGTTGTCCAGCAGTGTAGATCGCTGGTCGTTGAGTGGAGCTGGGTCTTAGTGTTGAGATGGAGATCTCTGGGAGAGCTTTCACTGTTTGATATTACATGGGGCTGCGAGGTCTCTGGTGGACCAGTGTCCTGAACTTGGCTCTCCCACCTCAGAGGCTCAGGGCTGACACCCGGCCAGAGCACTATGACCCTGTCAGCCACACAGCTCAGAATAAAAGGGAGATAAGAAAGAAAGAAAGAAAAAAAAATAATAAAATAAAGTTATTAAAATAAAAATATTATTAAAAATTAAAACATAATTTTAAAAAAAGAAAGAAAGAGAGCAACCAAACCAAAAAACAAATGCACCAATGATAACAAGGACTAAAATCTATCCAAAAAAAAAAACAAAAAAAAAAACCAGACAGACAGAACCCTAGGACAAATGGCAAAAGCAAAGCCATACAGACAAAATCACAGAAAGAAGCATACATATACACACTCACCAAAAGAGAAAAAGAAAAAAGAAAAAAAAATATATATATATATATAAAGGAAGAGAGCAACCAAATCAATAAAGAAATCTATCAGTGATAATAAGCTCTAAATACTAAACTAAGATAAACATAAAACCAGAAACAAATTAGATGCAGAAAGCAAACCCCAAGTCTACAGTTGCTCCCAAAGTCCTCCACCTCAATTTTGGGATGATTTGTTGTCTATTCAGGTATTCCAGAGAGGCAGGGTATATCAAGTTGACTGTGGAGATTTAATCCACTGCTCCTGAGGCTTCTGGGAGAAGTCTCCCTTTCTCTTCTTTGTTCGCTGAGCTCCTGGGGTTCAGATTTGGATTTGGTAGTGCCTCTGCGTGTTGGTCACCTGAGTGTGTCTTTTGGGAAGTCTGAGGTCTTCTTCCAGAATTCAGTAGGTGTTCTGTAGGAGTTGTTCCACATGTAGATGTAGTTTTGATGTATTTGTGGGGAGGAAGGTGATCTCCACATCTTACTCCTCCACCATCTTGAAGGCACCTCCTCTGACTCTTTTTTATGAGCTAGTCTTCACATTAGTGCACTAGTGGCCTTCAGTACATGGTGTTGGTGCTGAAAACCAATTAAAAATATTTCTTAAAATGAAAAATTGTAATGTGAACCCCACGAGACGAATGCAGCCATATGGAATTTATTGTTTAGTGGAGCAACTGATATGCTTGCAACACCTACAACATTGTGAGAATATAATTATGACTGGGTTAAGTGTAGACAATCCAAATTGAGCCAGACCTTCAATGCACAGTCATGTAATCTTTCTTTAATAAGACTCATGAGATTATCCCCAGACTGCTTTCTTTCTCCAAAATCATTCAGCTCTCTAAACAAGAAAATTTAAATATTGGCTTCCTAAATTTTCAGCTGCCTTATTATTACTTTCTAATGCCATTTCAATCCCCTTCAAGGCATCCAAAAATGATCAGATTAACTAACAACTAAATGTGTTCGACAAATTTGTTCATTGTCAAAATTCCTCCAAAATCTTGCAGAAAGGAGTGAAAAAAGGGTCACAAATCTTCTTAAATACTTTTTTTAAAATCAGTCAACTTATTTTCTTTGAATTCTGAAGAAGTGGCCAATTTACCTTGGGGTCTTAATTAACTTATGACAACTTTTTTATTATGCATCTTGTTCTTCTATTGCTTTCTAAGGTATAGAAATAGAAACTAGCATCTTTGTTGTGACCCCCAAAAGACACAGAAAACCTATCATTTCAAAAGAAGCCAGAATACTTTATGAAACTGTAGCAAAGGTGCTCATAGCACTCTTTTCAGTAGCAAAATCAAGTGTTATATATAGTCTCAGGCAATGGACAGTGGTTTCCAAGAAAAGTTCAAAGAGATTGAAATAAATGTTTCTCACCAATATTGGTGAGAAATTCTCACCACTCTCCTTCTCATGCCTTCTCTACAATAACATGGGAACTCAACTGGCTAAACTATAAAGCCTTTTACTGACTTATAAGACACTATTAAAATCTCCCACGCAGACTTCCCTAGATGTAGAAGGGCATTTAGAATAAGGATTATCAGCTAGCGTCACAGATACTTTTAATAATTGTTATTCTGAAGTCTGGGGCAATAAAGATTAGGCCAAGTAAGAAAGTAACATGGGCACTGTTATTTATGATCATCCGAGTAATATCAGGAAGTTAATATGCTTCTCAGTGTCTCTTAATCAATGGCTGGGCACTGCATTATGGTGACAGCCCCAGCTCCCTTGTTGTAGCTATGAGATATGACTTATGCTCCACAGTTGCTCTGTGCAATCAAGCTACAGGACTTTGCCTGAGACTGCACCCTTGCTGGGTTTCTTCCCCTTCCTGGCCCTGACTCTCCCACTCCCTTCCCAGTTTCCCTGGAAGACTTCCTAAATAAATTACTTATATACTAATTTTCAACTCAGGGTTTGCTTCTGAGAAAGCAATCCAAGATGTTTGCTCACATTTTAAGAATTGGTAGATTTCACATAAACCAGTTCTAGCTTTTCTTGAAATGTGGAAAGATCTGGCAACATGGAGCCAGGATCCTCATGTGCTAACAGTCAGTGTGATTGCTCCAGTTCACCACTGCCTTCACCCGCCGATCCCACTCATTTCAGTCACCTGCCTGTCCTATTGGCATTTGGGTTTGCTACTTATTCACTGGACCATAAGCTCTATGTAAAAGACAGAATGATGACCCCCAAGATATCCACGTCCTAATCCCCAGAACCTGTGACTATATTAATTTACAAGGCAAAAGAGACTTAGCAAATGTCATTAAGGGTACAGACCTTGAGTTGGGGAGAGTACTTTGGATTTTCCAGGTGACCCCAGTCTAATGACACAAGTTCTTAAAAGTGGGTAACCGTTCACAGCTGTAGTCATTAGAAAAAGGTGATGAAGGGCAAAGAGACAGAGAGATACCACATTGCTGGCTTTGAAGATAGAGGAAGGGGGCCACGAGCCCAGCCTTTGGACCTTGGAAAAGGCAGGAGAAGGGATTCTGCTCTAAGGATTGCAGATATAAATACAGCCTTTCCAACACCTTGATTTTAGCCCAGTGAGATCCATTTTGGACTTCTGACCTATAGAACTGTAAAATACTAAATTTGTGTTGTTTTAAGCTGCAAGATTGTGGTAATTTGTTAGAGCAGTTATAGAAAACTGTTACACTCCATAAGGACAGAGATTATGTCTGTCTTGGTTATCATCATATCCCCATCGTCTGCCATAGTGCGTGACACATAAAAAGCATTAAATAAATGTTTGTTGAATTAATACATGACTAAAACTCCTCTAAGTTTTAATGAGTAAACCTTTAGTGAATAAGTTCCCATTTGCTCTTAGCATTTACAGTGAATGTAGAAATTTATATTCCAACTCAGTATCTTTTAACACTGAAAAGAAATTATAATCTTTTTCGCTGACCTTCTCTAATCAGTACAGGCTCTTGGTTTTTTTCACTCTTTGTACTTTTTCAAATTCTGTGTTGGGTTAAATGATCAGAACAGGCTACAGTATTCCAAAGACTAAAAAAATGTAGAAGTCTCTTCCCAATAGAATAGATAACAGAATTGTTTCAGGATGAATCCGTAGGGCCCAGGGGTATAGAGGAGCACGAGGGCGGTAGGGTGACTTGACATGGCTAATCTGGAGTAAAGGCATATATCTGAGATAGATAGAGAGGCTGCCAACATTTTTCATGTCCACAACTGCTCTTTAATTTTTCTGTAGAGAGTGATATAGGAAGTGGATATCTACTAATGAAGTGAGTAGGGGCAAAAAAGATTACTCTGACTTGTAGCATAGAGAATTATCTCCTCTTACTATATTTCACATTCAGTTGTAACCTTCCCTGGGGTAGAACTTTATAAACTGAAACTTTTAGCACAATGTCTTGTGCATAGTTTATAAATTGCTGAATTTCATTTTCTGCACATTGACTTATCAAAATAATCTCCCAGGGATAGCATTTTTTTATAAGGACTGGAAAGACCATGTCTGACAAAAATCTTGCTAACATGAACAAAAGGTGTTAAAATAGTACTTTGAAGTAAAACCACGTTGCATTTTGGACAATGGCATTGTAGGAGACAAACACAAGCATAGGAATATTCAGAAAAAAAAACCCTGGGAGAAATATTGGGAATGACATGGTTTCAGATGTCCAGATGCCAATGCTAAGAGACTAAGAATGAACTCAAAATCTTTTAATCTTTTACCCTTTTAAGAGGGTACCACAGAGTGCCCAACCAGACCAAGGATATGAATAAATATTGGTTTTGAATCTGTTGAATGAACAATAGAAGCACTGATCAGGATAAGGTCAACGAAATAATCTTTGATTATGTGATCACCTCTCTTTTTTTCTCTACCACGTAGCCCTTTATCATAAAATTAATGACTCTGGAATCACAGAATTAATGTGAGGTAACTGCAAACTGAGATGTAAATTTGCATCAACAGACCATCAGGCTGGTTTTGAAACTTTGAGAAATACAGCCACCTGTTGGACTTATTCTAGTATCGCACTTCTATTTGCCATTTGTTTTTGAATGTTCTCTGCGAAAAAAGCTGGGTGTTTTTCTTTCATGAACAAAACTTAAAGAATAGATAAAAGCCTGGTTGCCACTGTTAGGGGAAACAAACACAATAAAAGGCAGTAGACTCCCTTATTTGGTCTGTTGAAAAAAATGGATCTATATATTAATAATGTGTTTTCTCTAGATATAGTCTAAGGAAGCTAAAAAGGGACATCCATAAAGAAAAATGGTGAATAAATAAATTTTTTAATCCCTTCCCTCACAAAAAAAGAAAAAGTAAAACTGTAATTTGTTCACTCCACTCCAGCACCGGCCTCTTGAGCAGGGGTTGGCAAACTTGTTTTGTAAAGTTTTTCAAAGAGTAAATAGTTACATTTTTGAAGGCCATAATGTTTCTATTGCAACTACTCAACTCTGGTGCTGTCATACAAACGAAACCATGCATAATGTGTAAACAGTGTGCATGGCTGTGTGCCCATAACTTTATGTACCAAAACAGTTTGTGGGCCAGGTTTGGTCCACGGGCTAAGTTTTCCGATACCTACCCTAGAACATGGCAGGGAAGCACCCACTTCAAGGCCTTTGCCCTTGCTGTTCCCTCTGCCAGGAGCACACTCTTCCTCCAAAGATCCACACAGCTTACTCGTGCATTTTCACAAGTCTTTGTTCAAGTATCATCTTTTCAATGAGACCCCCTACCCTAACTACATTTAAAAGTTCACCTCTCTCTTTCTCCTGCTTTATCCTTTTCCATAGCACTTAGCACATTCTAATATATTATATGTATTATGTTCATTGTTTACAATCTATCTCTTCCCACCAGAATGTAAGCTTCATTATGAGATTTGTGTTTGATTTGCTTATTAAATATCCCAAGCCCTTAGAACAGTGCTTTGCATATAGTAGATGCTCAGTAAATATTGGTTGAATGAAAGGATGACTTTTTAGCATTTGCTCAAAAAAAAAAAAAACCTAGTTTTGTTCAAGAAAGTGACTCCCAAAGGGAGTAAATTTAGTTCAACCCAAAAACAAGCAAGCCTTGCACATAATTTCAAAAATTTTTCTAAAGGTCTGCTTTTCTCACACATGAAAGTGGCAGAAACACTATTTTTAAAGTCAGTGAAAATATCAATGAATATATAGCCCAGTATAGTTCCCAAAGCTATATATCATTTTACTTAAGCCTGAAAGTATCCTTACTACATACACCGTCTTATCCTTACCTTACAGATGAGGAAACTGATTCTCAGAAAAGTCAATAACTTGCTCACTGTCACAAGGTAGTATGGGACTGGGCCAGAATACTGGTATCTTGATTTCAAAGCCAAGTTTCTTTCCCCAACAGTGCTGCTGTCGGCCAACCTCGCCTCATTCTCAGCCTGCAGAGAACTCCTTTCTCCATAGCTGAATTAGCCTCAGCATGCCACAATCCCTAGGACAAACTTGATTTTAAGTAAAAAGGATTTAATGAGCTTTCACTCAAACCTTGTAGAACACAGAACCATTCACTTGAATTAAAGAAGGTGCTAGATTATCCTCCCCCATTCTGATAACCTGGCTTTGTTTTGCTTCAACAAACTGATCCCCACCTCTAATCTATTTGGTGCTTAGTACCTGGTACACTCTTGTACACTCAGTTCCTCATCCTTGGCTGGAGACATTACTAGCTCATAACAGCCCCCCTCCCAAGATATAGACTCCTGCTCACTGCCTGAGCCTCTGCTCCCTGCTAACAGATTTCCTAGGTTCTCTTTCCCTCTCTGGATTTTCAAATATCACCCACTTCTCTAACCCACTTCTAAAGAGAAGAACCAATCTCAATTCTTTGGAGAACCTCTCCCTCAGCCATAAGTATCAACTCTTTCCCTGTATCTCTTCTATATACTGTCTGTAGCCATAACCTCTAGATATCATGTTCTCCTTTTATGCAAGTTCAGGTGTCCCCAAAATGCCTGCCCCAAAATAGGATTCAGTGTATAATGCATGAAAACCATCCTCTGCTTTCTATTGGAGCGTTTTAGCTAAAATGTCACTGGTTAGAAGGTCTTTTGTGAGGTAAGACCCCCAAGTAGGAATAAAGCTGAGCATGGTTCTTGCTACACTATCTCCTGACTTATTACTAAAGAAGAGAAGGTTGAACAGAGATTGATAGCAATGACAACAGAGTGAAAGAGGAAAACTGAGCTGTAACACAGAGGGAGAAATAATGAGGCTGGATGAAAAATTGAAGACAGCAGTAAAAGGTCACAGAAAAACAGAATAGGTCTACAAAATCTCCAGCCTCTGTGATTAGAGGAATGGTGATGCCACTGATGTCAGAAAGGAGTAATTGGAAAAGGGAGTAAATGTGGACATGAAGATAAATTCACTTGACAAATGTAGATCACCATAGAGGCAATGAAATGTAAATTAGAGTCTTCTAAAGTACAGTGTTATAGAATTTTTTAATTTTTTGTATTTTAATTTTATTGAAGTATATTTGATTTACAATGTTGCATTAGTTTCAGGTGTACAGCAAACTGATTCAGTTATACAGATACATATATTCATTTTTAGATTCATTTTTTAGATTCTTTTCTCATATGGGTTATCACAGAATATTGAGTAGAGTTCCCTGTGCTATACAGTAGGTCCTTGTTGGTCATCTATCTTATATATAGTAGTGTGTGTATGTTCATCCCAAGCTCCTGATTTATCTCTCCCCCATGCCACGTTTCCACTTTGGTAACCATAAGTTTGTTTTCAATATCTGTTAAGTCTGTTTCTGTTTTTTAAATAAATTCATTTGTATCTTTTTTTTAATTCCACATATGAGTGATATCATACGATATTTGTCTTTGTCTGACTTACTTCACTTAGTATGTTAATCTCTAGGCCCATCCATGTTACTGCAAATGGCATTATTTTGTTCTTTTTCATGGCTGAGTAATATTCCATTGTGTGTGTGTGTGTGTGTGTGTGTGTGTGTGTGTGTATACCACATCTTCTTTATCCATTCATCTGTTGATGGACATTTAGGTTGCTTCCATGCCTTAGCTATTGTAAATAGCGCTGCAATGAATTGAGGTGCATGTATCTTTTCAAATTATGGTTTTCTCCAGATGTATGTCCAGGAGTGGAATTGCTGGATCATATGGTAGTTCTATTCTTAGTTTTTTAATGAACCTCCATACTGTTCTCCATAGTGGTTGTACCAATTTACATTCTGATAGAATTTTTTTAATTGCTTTCACACTTATTTAGTGCCACACAAAGCCACCTGAGGTGGTTACATGCAATATATTCATCCCCTATTTGACAGATGAAACTGAGGCCCAAAGAGGAAAATAGCTTAGCTACGATCCCACAGACCTGGAGCAAGAACTCAGTTCTCAGAACTCCTTGTCCAGTAAGCTTTCCACTCCATCATTTGGCCTTCCAGGCCAACTATAACAATTGATAACTTTATCTGAATGTAATTCAGATAAAGTCATTCCAGTCGATAAAATACAGACAGAACTTGGCCAAGTGACTTCTTAGGTCAGAACCAGTTTATAATAAAAGTTACAGGTCATAAAATTAAAATTTAAAGACCACGATATTTTATTTGATGAAAGAGAGAATAAAATAGACATGGAAAAAAATATTAAGCATCAGTATTACAGGACAGTTGGGTCAATCTGTCTTTCTCCAAGCATCCACAAATTCCCATTAACTTTATTAAACTCCATGATCAAGGGGCCAACATCTGTACTTTCCCATCACAAATAACCAAAACATTCATTTTTTCCATGATTATTTCATTTCAAATGTCAATGACATGCATGATTGTCTTTAAAATGACCCCGTTAGTTACATCTTTAAGCCAATATTTGCTGGTACTTTTATTTAATTTCCAAAACAATGAAAACATTTTGCCTTCTGAAGCATTTCTTAAAAAGATAGTGATATTTTAGCAGAAACTAACACACCATCGTAAAGCAATTATACCCCAATAAAGATGTTAAAATATATATATAATGATATTTTAGAAATAAATCAATACTTTTTTCTTACATAAAAGTTTTCACCTGAGAAGTGCAGCATGTCTTGGTTTTAAGTTTTTTTATTGCACTGACCTCTGCTTTTTTTTGGCCAATGGGAAATGCTGTTCTCACTTTACCAAAGGAGGAACCAAAGTCCAGGACTTGTCTAATGAAAAAATGAATTAATGACAGTTCTTGGAAAAGGAATCAGTACATTTGATTTTCAAGGTTTAAACAAATTTTTCATGCCAGGATATAATCCCTGTCCAACATGAAAGGTAGTTTTCCTACCCCAGGGCCAAAGACCGTGGAGAAGTTGGCATTCTTATGCTATTTATTAGTAAGTCCTTCTGTTTCATTATATGATCCTAAACCTTTATAGCTAAAAAAAAAAAGAAGAAGAAAGAAAAAGAAAAGAGGTTTCAAGGTGCTTAAGGTAATGAATAAACCCCCATGGCTCTGGGGAAAATTCACAAAACTTATTTTCTAACCACTGATAAGCAGATGGTCACTGACCAAAATTTTCTGTTTTTACCAAAGAACTTCCTGCTGATTAGGAGAATATCACCACAGATAGAAACAGGAGGGAGGACTAGCCTGGGGAGAAAGACAATGAACCTTGATTTAAAAAGGGTCTCTCCTGGGGCAGAGTCAAGATGACAGACTAGGAGGACGTGGAATTCATGTCTCTGCACAACAAGGGCACCTACCAGGCACTGGTGGGGGACTGTGGATACCTAAGGGGATGGGAGGAACCCCCAGCAACCGGGCCGGAGGTTGTGCCTGAGCTCCTGTGGTGGGAGCTCCAAGTCCAAACCTCTGGGCTAACAGAGAACCTCAGGCCCCAAGGAATATAAATCACAGTGAGGCCTCCCAGAGGTCCTCATCTCAGCACCAAGACCTGGCTCTATCCAACTGCCTGCAAAATCCAGTGCTGGACATCTCAGGCCAAACAACCAGTAAGACAGGAATATAGACCCACCCATCAAAAAAAAAAAAATGAAATGGCAAAAAAATATGTTACAGTCGAAGGAGCAAGGTAAAAACCTACAAGACCAAATAAATGAGGTGAAATAGGCAATCTACCTGGAAAAGAATTCAGAGTAATGACAGTAAAGATGATCCAAAATCTCAGAAACAGAATGGAGAAAATACAAGAAACATTCCACAAGGATCTAGAATAACTAAAGAGCAAACAAACAGTGATGAACAACATAATAACTGAAATTAAAAATACTCTAGAAGGAATCAATACCAGAATAACTGAGACAAAAGAACAGATAAGAGAGCTGGAAGATAAAATGGTGGAAATAATTCCCTTGTAGCAGAATAAAGAAAACAGAATGAAAAGAATTGAGGATAGTCTCAGAGACTTCTGGGACAACATTAAATGCACCAACATTCGAATTATAGGGGACCCAGAAGAAGAAGAGAAGAAGAAACGGTCTGAGAAAATATTTGAAGAGATTATAGTCGAAAATTTCCCTAATGTGGGAAAGGAAATAGTCAAGTCCAGGAAGCACAGAGAGTCCCATATGGGATAAACCCAAAGAGAAATATGCTGAGACACATATTATTCAAACTATCAAAAATTAAATACAAAGAAAAAAATATTAAAAGCAGCAAGGGAAAAACAAGAAATAACATACAAGGGAATCCCCATAAGGTTAACAGCTGATCTTTCAGCAGAAACTCTGCAAGCCAGAAGGGAGTGGCAGGACATATTTAAAGTGATGAAGGGAAAAACCTACAACCAAGATTACTCTACCCAGCAAGGATCTCATTCAAATTCAATGGAGAAATCAGAAGCTTTACAGACAAGTAAAAGCTACGAGAATTCAGCACCACCAAACCAGTTTTAAAAAAAATGCTAAAGGGACTTCTCTAAGTGAGAAACACAGAAGCAAACCCAAATCAATTAAGAAAATGGTAATAGGAACATACGTATTGATAATCACCTTGAATGTAAATGGATTAAATGCCCCAACCAAAAGGCACAGACTGGCTGAATGAATACAAAAAAACAAGACCCTTATATATGGTATCTACAGGAGACCCACTTCAGACACAGGGACACATACAGACTGAGGGTGAGGGTATGGAAAAAGATATTCCATGAAAATACAAACACAAGAAAGCTGGATTAGCAATACTCATATCACACAAAATAGATCTTAAAATAAAGACTGTTACAAGAGATAAGGAAGAACACTACATAGTGATCAAGGGATTGATCCAAGAAGAAAACATAACAATTGTAAATATTTATGCACCCAACAAGGAGCACCTCAATACATAAGGCAAATGCTAACAGCCATAAAAGGAGAAATCGACAGTAACACAATAATAGTGGGGTATTTTAACACCCCACTTACACCAATAGACAGATCTTCCAGACAGAAAATAAATAAGAAAGCACAAGCTTTAAAGGAAACAATAGACCAGATAGACTTAATTGATATTTTTAGGACATTGTACCCGAAAGCAGAAGAATACACTTTCTTCTCAAGTGCACACAGGACATTCTCCAGAATAGATCACATTTTGGGTCACAAATAAAACCTTGAAAAATTTAAGAAAATTGAAATCATATCAAGCATCTTTTCCAAGCAACAGGCTATGAGACTTAGAAATCAATTACAGGAAAAAAACAGTAAAAACCACAAATATATGGAGGCTAAACAGTGTGCTGCTAAATAACCAAGAGATCACTGAATAAATCAAAGAGGAAATCAAAAAATACCTACAAACAAATGACAATCAAAACACGATGATCCAAAACCTGTGGGACACAGCAAAGGCAGTTCTAAGAGGGAAATTCATAGCAATTCAAGCTCACCTCAAGAAACAAGAAAAATCTCAAATAAACAATCTAACCTAACAACTAAAGCAACTAGAAAAAGAGGAACAAAGAAAACCTAAAATTAGTAGAAGGAAAGAAAACATAAAGATCAGAGCAGAAATAAATGAAATAGAAACAAAGAAAACAATAGCAAAGATCAATAAAACTGAAAGCTGGTTCTTTGAGAAGATAAACAATATTAATAAACTTTTAGCTAGACTCATCAAGAAGAAAAGGGAGAGGATGCAAATCAATAAAATTAGATAAGAAAAGGATAGATTACAACTAACACCACAGAAGTACAAAGGATCATAAGAGATTACTACAAGCAACTATATGCCAAAAAATGAACAACCTTAAAGAAACGGACAAATTCTTGGAAAAGTAGACCCTTCCAAGATTGAACCAGGAAGAATTAGAACACAAAAACAGGCCAATCACAGGTAATGAAATTGAAACTGTAATTAAATATCTTCCAACAGGGCTTCCCTGGTGGCGCAGTGGTTGAGAGTCCGCCTGCTGATGCAGGGGACAAGGGTTCGTGCTCCGGTCCGGGAAGATCCCACATGCCACGGAGCGGCTGGGCCCGTGCGCCATGGCTGCTGAGCCTGAGCGTCCGGAGCCTGTGCTCCGCAACGGGAGAGGCCACAACAGTGAGAGGCCCGTACACCATAAAAAAAAAAAAAAAAAAAAACAAAATCTTCCAACAAACAAAAGTCCAGGACCAGATGGCTTCACAGATGAATTTTATCAAACAATACAAAAGAGTTAACACCTATCCTTCTCAAAAAAATTGCAGAGGGAGGAACACTCCCAAACTCATCTATGAGGCTACCATCACCCTGATAACAAAACCAGACAAGGACATCAGAAAAAAGAAAATTATGGACGAATATCACTGATGAACATAGAAGCAAAAATCCTCAACCAAATACCAGCAAACAGAATCCAACAACACATTAAGAAGATCACACACCATGATCAAGTGGGATTTGTCCCAGGGATGCAAGGATTCTTCAATATACACAAATCAATCAATGTGATACACCATATTAACAAATTAAAGAATAAAAACCATATGATCATCTCAACAGATGCAGAAAAAGATTTGACAAAATTCAACATGCATTTATGATAAAAACTCTCCAGAAAGTGGGCATTAGAGGGAAACTACCTCAACATAATAAAAGCCATATGTGACAAACACACAGAAAACATCATTCTCAGTGGTGAAAAACTGAAAGCATTTCCTCTATGGTCAGGAAAAAGACAAGAATGTCCACTCTCGCCACTATTAGTCAACATAGTACTGGAAGTGCTAGCCACAGCAATCAGAGAAGAAAAAGATATAAAAACAATACAAATTGGAAAAGAAGGAGTAAAACTGTCACTGTTTGCCAATGACATGATACTATACATAGAGAATCCTACAGATGCCATCAGAAAACTCCTAGAACTAATCAATGAATTTGGTAAGGTTGTAGGATACAAAATTAATGTACAGAAATCCCTTGCATTCCTATACAGTAACAAAGAAAGATCCAAAGAGAAATTAAGGAAACAATCCCATTTACCATAGCAACAAAAAGTAAAATACTTAGGAAAACCTACTTAAGGAGACAAAACACCTGTACACAGAAAACTATAAAACACTGATGAAAGACATCAAAGATAACATAAACAGATGGAGAGATATGCCATGCTCCTGGATTGGAAGAATCAATATTGTGAAAATGACTATACTACACAAAGCAATCTACAGGTTCAATGAAAACCCTATCAAATTACCAATGGCATTTTTCACAGAACTAGAACAAGAAATTTTGCAATTTGTATGGAAACACAAAAGACCCTGAATAGCCAAAGCAATCTTGAGAAAGAAAAATCGGGTTGGAGGAATCAGGGTCCCGGACTTCAGAATATACTACAAAGCTACAGTAATCAAGACAGTCTGGTACTGGCACAAAAACAGAAATATAGATAAATGGAACAAGATAGAAAGCCCAGAGAGAAACTCATGCACATATGGTCACCTTATCTTTGATAAAGGAGGCAAGAATATACAATGGAGAAAAAACAGGCTCTTCAATAACTGGTGCTGGGAAAACTGGACAATTACATGTAAAAGAATGACATTAGAGCACTCCCTAACACCATACACAAAAATAAACTCAAAATGGATTAAAGACCTAAAAGTAAGGCCAGACACTACCAAACTCTTAGAGGAAAACATAGGAAGAACACTCTTTGACATAAATCACAGCAAGATATTTTTTGATCCACCTCCTAGAGTAATGGAAATAAAAACAAAAATAAACAAATGGGACCTAATGAAACTTAAAACCTTTTGTAAAGCAAAGGAAACTACAAACATGATGAAAAGACAATCCTCAGAATTGGAGAAAATCTTTTCAAACAAATCAACTGAAAAAGGATTAATCTCCAAAATATATAAACAGCTCATGCAGTTTAATGTTAAAAAAACAAACAACCCAATCGAAAAATGGGCAGAAGACCTAAATAGACATTTCTCCAAAGAAGACATACAGATGGTCAAGAAGCACTTAAAAAGCTGCTCAACATCACTAATTATTAGAGAAATGCAAATCAAAACTACAATGAGGTGTCACCTCATACCAGTTAGAATGGGCATCATGAGAAAATCTACAAATAACAAATGCTGGAGAGGGTGTGGAGAAAAGGGAACCCTCTTGCGCTGTTGGTGGGAATGTAAATTGATACAGCCACTATGGAGAAAAACATGGAGGTTCCTTACAAAACTAAAAATAGAATTACAATTATGACCCAGCAATCCCACTACTGAGCATATACCCAGAGAAAACCATAATTCAAAAAGACACATGCACCCCAGTGTTCATTGGAGCCAGGTCATGGAAGCAACCTAAGTGCCCATCAACAGACGAAATGATAAAGAAGATGTGCTACATGTATACAATGGAATATTACTGGGCCATAAAAAGAAATGAAATTGAATTAATTGTAGTCAGCTGGATGGACCTACAGACTGTTATACAGAGTGAAGTAAGTCAGAAAAACAATTATCGTATATTAATGCATATATGTGGAACCTACAAAAATGGTACAGATGATCCAGTTTGCAGGGCAGAAATAGAGACACAGATGTAGAGAACAAAGGTATGGATACCAAGGCGGGAAAGCGGTGGGGAGTGTTGGTGGTGGTGGGATGAACTGGGAGACTGGGATTGACATATATACACTAATGTATATAAAATGGATAACTAATAAGAACCTGCTGTATAAAAAAATAACTAAAATTCAAAAAAAGAAAAAAGGGAGAAGACTCAAATCAATAGAATTAGAAATAGAAAAGGAGAAGTAACAACTGACGCTGCAGAAATACAAAGGATCATGAGAGATGAGTACAAGCAACTGCATGCCAATAACATGGACAACCTGGAAGAAATGGACAAATTCTTAGAAATGCACAACATTCCGAGACTTAACCAGGAAGAAACAGAAAATATAAACAGACCAATCACAAGCACTGAAATTAAGACTGTGATTAAAAATCTTCCAACAAACAAAAGCCCAGGACCAGATGGCTTCACAGGCAAATTCTATGAAACATTTAGAGAAGAGCTAACACCTATCCTTCTCAAACTCTTCCAAAATATAACAAGGGAGGAACACTCCCAAACTCATTCTACGAGGCCACCATCACCCTGATCCTAAAACCAGACAAAGATGTCACAAAGAAAGAAAACTACAGGCCAATATCAGTGATGAACATAGATGCAAAAATCCTCAACAAAATACTAGCAAACAGAATCCAACAACAGATTAAAAGGATCATACACCATGATCAAGTGGGGTTTATTCCAGGAATGCAAGGATTCTTCAATATACGCAAATCAATCAATGTGATACACCATATTAACAAATTGAAGGAGAAAAACCATATGATCATCTCAGTAGATGCAGAAAAAGATTTCGACAAAATTCAACAGTGATTTATGATAAAAACTCTCCAGAAAGTAGGCAGAGAGGGAGCTTACCTCAACATAATAAAGGCCATATATGACAAACCCACAGCTAACATTGTTCTCAATGGTGAAAAACTGAAACCATTTACAGTAAGATCAGGAACAAGGCAAGGTTGTCCATTCTCACCACAGTTTTTCAACATAGTTTTGGAAGTTTTAACCACAGCAATCAGAGAAGAAAAAGAAATAAAAGGAATCCAAATCAGAAAAGAAGAAGTAAAGCTGTCACTGTTTGCAGATGACATGATACTATACATAGAGAATCCTAAAGATGCCAGCAGAAAACTACTAGAGCTAATCAATGAATTTGGAAAAGTAGCAGGATACAAAATTAATGCACAGAAATCTCTTGCATACATATACACTAATGATGAAAAATCAGAAAGTGAAATAAAGAAAACTTTCTAATTTATCACTGCAACAAAAAGAATAAAATACCTAGGAATAAACCTACCTAAGGAGGCAAAAGACTTGTATGCAGAAAACCATAAGACACTGTTGAAATAAATCAAAGATGATACAAACAGATGGAGAGATATACCATGTTCTTGGATCGAATAATTAACATTGTGAAAATGACTCTACTACCCAAAGCAATCTACAGATTCAATGAAATCCCTATTAAACTACCACTGGCATCTTTCACAGAACTAGAACAAAAAATTTCACAATTTGTATGCAAACACAAAAGACCCCGAATAGCCAAAGCAATCTTGAGAAAGAAAATGGAGCTGGAGGAATCAATCTCCTGGACTTCAGACTATACTACAAAGCTACAGTAATCAAGACAGTATGTTACTGGCACAAAAACAGAAACATAGATAAATGGAAGACGATAGCACAGAGATAAACTCACACACATATGGTCACCTTATTTTTGATAAAGGAAGCAAGAATATACAATGGAGAAAAGACAGCCTCCTCAATAAGTGGTGCTGGGAAAACTGGACAGCTACATGTAAAAGAATGACATTAGAACACCCCCTAACACCATACACAAAAATAACCTCAAAATGGATTAAAGACCTAAATGTAAGGCCGGACACTGTAAAACTCTTAGGGGAAGGCATCGGCAGAACACTCTATGACATAAATCACAGCAAGATCCTTTTTGACCCACCTTCTAGAGAAATGGAAATTAAAAATAAACAAATGCGACCTAACGAAGCTTAAAAGCTTTTGCACAGCAAAGGAAATGATAAACAGGACGGAAAGACAACCCTCAGAATGGGAGAAAATATTCGCAAATGAAGCAACTGTCAAAGAGTAATCTTCAAAATATACAAGCAGCTCATGCAGCTCAATATCAAAAAAAAACAACCCAATCAAAAAATGGGCAGAAGACCTAAATAAACATCTATCCAAAGAAGACATAAAGATGGCCAAGAAGCACATGAAAGGATGCTCAACATCATAATCATTAGAGAAATGCAAATCAGGACTACAATGCGACGTCATCTCGCACCAGTCAGAATGGCCATCATCAAAAAATCTACAAACAATAAATGCTGGAGAGGGTGTGGAGAAAAGGGAACCCTCTTGCACTGCTGGTGGGAATGTAAATTGATACAGCCACTATGGAGAACAGTATGGAGCTTCCTTAAAAAGCTAAACATAGAACTACTATATGACCCATCAGTCTCACTACTGGGTATATACCCTGAGAAAACCATAATTCAAAAAGAGTCATGTACCACAATGTTCATACAGCCCTATTTACAATAGCCAGGACATGGAAGCAACCTATGTGTCCATCAACAGATGAATGTATAAAGAAGATGTGGCACATATATACCATGGCATATTACTCAGCCATAAAAAGAAACATAATTGATTTATTTGTAGTGAGGTGGATGGACCTAGAGACTGTCATACAGATTGAAGTAAGTCAGAAAGAGAAAAATAAATACCATATGCTAACATATGGAATTTTAAAAAAAAAAAAAAGGTTCTGAAGAACCTGGGGCAGGACAGGAATAAAGACACAGACATAGAGAATGGACTTAAGGACATGGGGAGGAGGACAGGTAAGCTGGGACGAAGCGAGAGAGTGGCATGGACTTATATACACTACCAAATGTAAAACAGATAGCTAGTGGGAAGCAGCTGCATAGTACAGGGCGATCAGCTCCGTGCTTTGTGAACACCTAGAGGGGTGGGATAGGGATGGTGGGAGGGAGACGCAAGAGGGAGCAGATGTGGGGAAATATGTATATGTTTAGCTGATTCACTTTGTTATACAGCAGCAATTAACTCACCATTGTAAAGCAATTATACTCCAGTAAAGATGTTAAAAAATAATAAAATTTTTAAAAATAGGGCTTCCCTGGTAGCTCAGTGGTTGAGAGTCCACCTGCCGATGCAGGGGACACGAGTTTGTGCCCCGGTCCGGGAAGACCCCATGTGCCGCGGAGCGGCTAGGCCTGTGAGCCATGGCCGCTGAGCCTGCACGTCAGGAGCCTGTGCTCCACAACGGGAGAGGCCACAACAGTGAGAGGCCTGCGTACCACAAAAAATAAATAAATAAAAGAATAAAAATTTTAAAAATAAATTAATTAAAAAATAAAAAGGAAATTAAAAGATAAGGCACTTGAGACTAGAGAAATTTTAAGTACGTATATCTGACAAAGAACTTGTATCCACAATGTAAAAGAACTCATAACTCAATAAAGTAAGTTTTGCCAAATGTACCTAACCTTGTAATGACCTCTCCAATCAAGATATGGTACATTTTCATTACCCCAGAAAGGTCCTCTGTGCTCCTTTGCAGTCAATTACTCCTAACCCTACCACAGGTAGACATTGATTTGATTTCTATCATGGTACGTTGGTTTTATCTGTTCTTCATTAAAAGGCACCTTGGCAAAATGTCTGACCTCAGGTTGGAGAAGGAAGGGAAAATACAAAATGAACCTAGAATATCTTGTGATAGAAACTCAAGAAGTATTCAAAGAACAATGGGTCTTGTCCAAAAGATGAAGAAGCTAGCTTAAAGAGACTCCCACTGGGCAACTCTGGGAGAATTTGAGTACCAAAATACATAAGAATAATAACAGGTTATTACCATTAAACTAAACAGGAAAACTAAATACAATATGTATTTATTTATATCCTATTTAGTTTTCCTGTTTAGTTGAGTACATTGAAAGTGATGAGGAAAGAGATATTTATATAGATTTAAAGTACCTTCCCTTAAAAAATAAAAAAAAAATATTTTTTTAATTACAAAGGGGGAAGAGTGTAATGTTACAGTGGAGAAGCATGGCAGATACAACTTTAGTCAAGTGATCAAAGTAAACATCATCACTAACGCAATAAGTTGAAAATGTGTGCTATGTAATAGGGTTTATGAGAAGACTACATCGTCTGTGACATTCCTGCTAAAGATGCATAACCTGCTGGATCTATTCCTAGAGGTGCTACCATATGTGTCACGTCAACTTGAATTTTTGCTGATAGCGAAATGCAGCAAAAATCTCAGGCGTTTCCTCCTACGTCAGCAGATACCCTATACTCAGTACATAGCACTGGATAATTCTTCTCCTTGTATCACTCACCCCTTCCTGTCATAAGGACCTCTCTGACCCATCACCTCATACAATCTATTTGCTGATCACTTTTACAGTTTTAGATATGCTGCACAATTTTTAATTAGAGCACTTCCCACTTCTTCAATTTTGGATAAAAACAGATAGCAACATGCATATCAGTGGACGATTTTATGTGGACACTAATCTCATATCTTTTAAACTATCAGGGCTCTGTTAAGTACAAAGCCTCCATTGGATGGTGGATTATAAGCATCTGGCACCCAATGGCCTGTGACTCAGTTACTGGCTGACATTTCAGTCTCTGAACTCAAGAGGCCTATAAATTATAATTTCTTCTAAGCCTCTGAAGTAAGGAGAGATTAGATAACACTTGAAAACTGAGAGCATAACCTGCATCTTGGTCATGCTTGGTCCTGCACAGAGGCTTTGTGGGAAACTCAGCCACTGAGGTCATTGCAAAATGACGGTGGCAGCTGCCATCACAGAGAAAAGAAATATGTCTTTCCTTACTGGAACACAGGGCCTGCTGGGCCCTGGCCACTTGTGACGAGAGGCGAATTCAATTCATAACTTCATTGTGTTACTTGGGCAGCACATGTATACTTGCTGACTTCCGTAAGGGTTGTTAGTTGCTCAACTTCTCAGCCCTTTGTCTTTATTTGGGCAAAAAACACCAAACTCCACTTTTAACACCCCTATTAGGAGAAAATCAAATCTTTGGTCTCTGGGGTTCTCTGCAGACCTGGATATGATGATCCCAACCTGGGGAGATAGTCTCCCTGATGGAGCAAAGGCTGTAACAGAAATAAATATACAATTTGATTTTAAGCTCCAAAATGTGCCTAAATCTTTAAACATTCTATCTCTGCTAATCTGTTTTAGAAATGGAGTGAAAGAAGAAAATCCCTAAGGCTTAGATGAGTCTTATGCCACAGAGCCCAGCTAACTCACCACTTTAGGAGCCATGTTTAATGTTTTATTGTAAATTTAAGAATGCTGTGTCATTGTTCCACTGTCCTTTAAATGAAGTTATGCCATTTAATTATTATTCATGCAGCAGGGTATGCTTTTAATAATTATATTCCAAGATAAGCTCATTTCAGAACGAGAAAGCCCATAAAACAGATGTCCTGATCCATTCAGAATGTATTAGGAAAAGACCTCTGACTTTATGGCCACCCTGCTTCATTAATTTGTCGCATGTGGTGAGATGGCCAGAATGTGCCTTCCAGAGGCCGGCACTCCTCTCCTGGGCAATACACTTATTTACAACTGAATAGCTCGTAGTTAATAGTACCTAATATACAAAGAGCCTTGAAAGTCTATTAAAAACAAGAAAACTGGTAAATTCAGGGAAAGGGAAATATAACTGGCCAAAAATATATTAAAAGCACTAAAACTAGTAATTTTAAAAATGCAAATTAAAGCAATGATATAGTATTTATTTCACCAATAATAATGCAGAAAAAAAGTATTCAGTGATAACATACATTGGTAAAGATGTGAGAAAATAGGCAGTGGGAGTGAAGCTGGTAAAATCTCCTTGGGGGGCAAAGAGATTTGGTATTTGGTATTATCTTTTAAAATATAAAATTAATATGTCCATTGACCTAGCCCTTCCATTTTCAGAAGTTTATGCTATAAACTCTCATATACATACATTGACATATATGATTTTATGTATATATGAAAAACATATATGCACACATATGCTAATTGCAGTTGTAGTTTTTAAAATTTTTGGAAGCAAACTAAATGCTCATTAATAAGAAACATGTTAAATATATATTCATACATATAGTATAATACATATTTGAGATATAGTATAACATATTGGCACAGTCATATGTTAGAAAGCTATGCCACCATGAAAGGACCAGAGTAGATCTAAAAGGAGCAGTCTCTCTCAGGTACATCAAGATAAAGAATATATTTGGGTAAAAATTGGATGTATTTATGTCTATACATACACCTATATATGCTTGCATTAACATAGAATATTTATGGAAAAAGCCACAGGAAACTTCACAGTGGATGCTTACGGTAAGGGAGAAAAAGGGTCTGAGCTATGAGGACAACTTACTTTTGTCATAATATACTCTTTTGAACTATTTAGATTTTTTTAATCATTTATATGTAGTACTTCTTAAATTTAAAAAAATGCCTTTGTTGAAATTTTTAAAAGAAAATGTGAGAAATCTAGTGATTTTGTAATGGTTACATGTGACTAGAGTATCCATGTCTCAAATAAAACAGTAGGTCAGAATATACATTCAAATAATCAAAGGTTTTAAAACAAAACCTGGTCCACTGGGCGCCAATCAGCAATCTACCCATTTAAGTGAAAGATCATCTCTTGCAGGTCATTTCCTCATCTTCCAAGCCCTGTGTTCCTCATGGACAATCTCTTCTTTTTGAAAAGCAGTGCAATACATATACGTTGTGACTTTTAATCTTTTAAAAAAACCTGTTGACTTCCAATCGTTCTATTTTTTTATTCATGTATTCTCTTTTCTAAAAAAAGAAAATTAATATTAAACAAGGAAAGGATATTACATCAACAGTGTTCATTTTATTATCAAAGAAAATTATTTCCTGCAATAATATGGATATTTAGGTTCCTATTAAGAAGCATTTCATTTGGGAATAACCCAATTAAAGTACTACGAATATTATTATACAAATCCTTTTGTGAATGTATGCAGTATTTTTGACATATCCTGTTATAAACTGAATGTTTCTGTTTCCCTACAATTCATATGTTAAAATTCTAACCTCCAAGTGATGGTATTAGGAGGCCAAGGCCTTTGGGAGTTGATTAGGTCATAAGGGTAGAGCCCTCATGAATGGGATTATTGCCTGAAAGAGGAAAAACACTCTTAATTTCTTCTCTTTCTACTACTCACACTGAACACTTCTGTGACCAGATGTGTGCAGTTTTTCCCACACCAAGCAATTCTCCAATTCTCTGAAGGATATCCACTGGGCGTCCTACAATTTAACTACATCTGACACAACTACCTGGGAATAGCATCAGATCTCACAGGTTAAGGGCCCAGTCCCAGGAGAGTGGCCCCACTTCAGATGCAAACACAAATCCCAGGTTGTCAGCTGTGCTTCTGACTGACCAGCTATAAATCAGAGGTTCCCATGACCCCCTCCTCAGGTGCAATTAACTTACTAGAATGGCTCACAGAACTCGGGAAAACATTTTACGTACTAGATTACTGGTTTATTATAGAAGGATATAGTGCAGGAACAGCCAAATGGAAGAGACGCATAGGGCAAGGTACGTGGGAAGGGGAGCAAAGCTTCCAAGCCCTCCCTGGGAACCCACCTTTCCAGAACCTCCACGTGTTCACCAACCAGGATGCTCTCCGAACTCTGAACTTCAGGGATGTTTATGGAGGCTTCATTATGTAGGTATGGTTGATTAAATCATTGGCCGTTGGGGAGTAATTCAACCTCTAGCCCCTCTCCCTTCCCAGGAGGTTATGGGGTGGGGCTGAAAGTCTCAACCTTCTAATCACATGATTGGCTTCCCTGGGAACCAGCCCCCAAACTTAGGGGCTTTCCAAAACCCACCTCCTTAACAAAACTTCAGGTGCGGTTGAAAGGGGCTTGTTTTGACTAACAAAAGACACCTTCATTGCTCAGTCACTTAGGACGTCACAAGGACTGTGGGAGCTCTTTGCCAGGAACAGGGAAGAAGACCAAAGACATTTTTTTTTAATTTTTATTTTTATTAATTTTTATTGAAGTATGGTTGCTTTACAATGTTGTGTTAGCCCCTACTGCACAACAAAATGAATCAGCTATACACATACAGATATCCCCTCCCTTTTGGACTTCCTTCCCATTTAGGTTACCACAGTGCATTACGTAGAGTTCCCTGTGCCATACAGTATGTTCCCATCAGTTGTCTATTTTATACATAGTATCAATAATGTATACGTGTCAATCCCAATCTCCCAGTTCCTCCCACCCCACCCCTTTCCCCCTTGGTATCCATACATTTGTTCTCTATGTCTGTGTCTCTATTTCTGCTTTGCAAATAAGATCACCTATACCATTTTTCTAGACTTCACATGTATGCGTTATTATACGATATTTGCTTTTCTCTTTCTGACTTACTTCACTCCGTATGACACTCTCTAGGTCCATCTACATTTCCACAAATGACCCAATTTCATTCCTTTTATGGCTGAGTAATATTCCATTGTATATATGTACCATATCTTCTTTATCCATTCCTGTCGATGGACATTTAAGTTGCTTCCATGTCCTGGCTACTGTAAATAGTGCTGCTGTGAACATTGGGGTGCATGTGTCTTTTTGAATTATGGTTTTCTCTGGGTATATGCCCAGTAGTAGGATTACTGGGTCATATGGTAGTTCTATTTTTAGTTTTTTAAGGACCCTCCATACTGTTTTCCATAGTGGCTGTACCAATTCACATCTTATTATAACTCGTATATCACAGTGCTCTTAAAAGAAGAGACACAGCTGGCTCTCTGCTCTCTGACATGTGAGGATACCAAGAGAAAATGGCCAACTGCAAACAGGAAGTGGCCCCTCACCAGACACTGGATCTGCCAGAATCTTCTTCTTAAATTGTCCAGCCTCCAGAACTTATGAGAAATACATTTTTGTTGTTTAAGCCACCCAGTCTATGGTATTCTGTGATAGCAGCCTGAACTAAGACACATTCCAAATTTAATATACTCGAGATTATCAGCATCATCTTCTCTCCTTCATTTTAATTCTTCAATTCATTGTCCTGTTCATCAAGATGATGACATTATTTTCTGCAAGATTCAATCTCTAGAATCTTCTTTGATTCCTCTCTCTCCTTCACTCTCTGGATACAGTGACTCTTTAAACACTGTTGTTTTCTTCCTATTGCAGCTCCTTCTGCTGTATAACAAACTAATCGAAAATTGGTGGTATAAAACAACAACCATTTTATTTTGCTCACAATTACAGGGGTTAGAAATGCATGAATAGCTTAGCTAGGTGGTTCTCACTTGTATATAGTTACAATCAGACCTCAGCCGATGCCATAGCTGTCTGAAGGGTTAGCTGGCCTGCACATTCAAGACGGCTCACTCACATAGCTGGCCGTTGATGGTGGCCATCTTCGAAGCACCTACATGTGTCCTCTCCAGCAAGGTAGACTCAAGGGAGTCAGATTTCCTATCAGATATCTGGTTGCTTCGCGAGCAAGCATCCCAGAAACAGTAGACAAAAGCCGTATGGCTTTTTCTGACCTAGTTTAAGTCTTTTGCTGGTTGTCAGACATTGACTAGGACACCACTGATTTAGCTCTTCCTGCTTTGCTTTCTATATCTGTGTACATGTGAAAAGTGTTTTGAAAAACCATAAAGTATTGCACAAAAGTAAGAAAAATTTTAAAATGATTATAGAAAAAAATAGGTCTTATCTCTGTGACAGGATAGCTTAGTGAGACCTCAATTTGTGTTTCGATCTCGTATTTTTCTCCTCTTTGTTTCCATCAAGGTAGCCCCCAGTCTTCTGGTCCTTCGATTTAGGGACATTATGGGACCGAAGTGAAATTTCCTGACAATTTGCCTCCTGTCTTTCATTTTCAAAAGACCAGCCTTTTTGAGAAAATTATGCTAGAGCATAATGAGAAAAAACCAAGCGCCTTTTGAGGAGTGAGTAGGAGAACAGGGGAAAGAAAGAGATGCATGATAGGTCCTACTTCTCATCCTCTTAGAGCTTTCCAAGGGGGCTACTGATAACCTACCATGGTATATGTCAGGAGTTGGCAAACTACAGCCCATGGGCTGGTGCCTGTTTTTGTAAATAAAATTTGCGGGGGATACATCCATGTCTGTGCATTAAAGTATTGCCTATAACTGCAATTACAGTTGCAACTACAGAATTGAGTAGTTATGACAGAGACCTATGGCCTACGGCATATTAACTATCTGAAAAATTTTACCGCTGGTCTGTGTGAATGGTACCTCCTAGAGCTGAGTATAAAACCTGCACAACCAGGCAGCAGCCCTAAAGCTACAGATCCCTGGCAAGTATATCAACCCTACTGAGGCTGGAAACCACTTCAAATGACATGTGAGCTTCGGTAGGATCATATTCATGAGACTTGTGAAAGGAAAATCAAAATGGAGTCGGTATTGCTAAGAGCTCTCTAAACTGGAGCTGGGAGGCCATTGAGGAAGTGTGACTTACGCACCTCTCAGCCTGGATGGAATCTGACCTTTTTACCCGATGAAGTCATCCAGAACACCTGCCAGAAACTCAAGATATCTACCAGACCCTTACCTAAAATAACTCATCCCAGTCTACTTATTGGACCCCTACCCTAAAACAACTTGTGATTCCTTATGGACAAATATTTTCCGGCTGGCGTCAGAGTCAATCGCAGTTCTCAGCAGGCAACTTTTAATTAACAACGTCATGGCTTTTTGTCTTTATAAGCCCCTGACTTCTTCTCTTCCTCAGAGCGCTCTTTCGGGTTTACCTAAATCTGTGTCTCCTGAATTGGAATTCTTAAGACCCCAAATAGACTCTTATTTGCAGCCTCCTGTATAATTTTTTTGGCTAACAGACTGTATACATTTTAAAAGAGGATAAAATCATGACTCTCACACAATGCAAAATGAACACATCAAGGATTTTATTTAACTCAATAATTAATGAGAGAACCAGTAAGCTATATAAAAACCAGTTCAAGTGGAAATTGGACTTCCAGAGATTTATATTCTCTATCTGACAAAACTCACCTTCACTGCCATGAACAGGAATCATTTGCTTAGCTGTGCACAGGAAACATTTGCATTATTATTAGTGCTACAAGTTAACTTCTACCTCAATGGAGTTGTAAGATAACCTAGTCAAAGATAACCAAAAGCAGAGACAACCCACATGAATGAGCTTGCCGGAATGCCTACTTACATTACTAAGCTTTGCACAGTTTTCTCCTTTGGGACCAAAGACCACAGACAAGCTCCACAAATATTTTGCTTTATTTATTACCGTTGGGACCTTCAGATGACCCCACGGAAGCTGGATGATGAGTAAGATCAAATGATTTGCCAAACAAGTGTCTGGGTTTCAGTTTCAGAATACCTTTGATTTAAAGAAAATAAATTATGTTGATATTTCTTATGCTTCTGAGTGTCTGAAATAAAATTCCTATCTCTGTATTCAAGATCCTTGAGAACAGAGACCTTGTCTGATCTACTTCTGTTTTCTTAGACCTAATACCAGATAAATAGGTGACTGGTAAATATTTGCTAAATGGATAGAATGAATGCTAAGGAACAAGAGAAAACTGGGTATTTCACATAGTTAAATAAAACTTCCCTGGTGGCGCAGTGGTTGAGAATCTGCCTGCTAATGCAGGGGACACGGGTTCGAGCCCTGGTCTGGGAGGATCCCACATGCCGCGGGGCAACTAGGCCCCTGAGCCACAACTGCTGAGCCTGCGCGTCTGGAGCCTGTGCTCCGCAACAAGAGAGGCTGCGATAGTGAGAGCCCCGCGCACCGCGATGAAGAGTGGCCCCCGCTTGCCACAAATGGAGAAAGCCCTCGCACAAAAACGAAGACCCAACACAGCAAAAATAAATTAATAAATTAATAAACTCCTACCCCCAACATCTCCTTAAAAAAAAAAAACTTCTTTGGGGAAAAACTAACCATACACTGCCTCACATGTGTACTATGCAAATTCTTACCGGGGTTCACTGTATCCTGTGTCGGAGAAATAACAAGAAGCATCTGATACGGAAACCCAGAGGTTGCAGAGTGAGCCTTGGATCTGCCTGTTTTCTAAGAAAACTAATAAAGGAAAGAGCATCAAGCATAAAATTATTTTCTCTTATAGAAAAATTTTGTGCTTCCCTGGAAAACTATGCATTGTATGGGCTCTAGGGAACACTCTCAGGATTATCTGATTCTAGTCTCTTATTGTCCTTGAGCTCTTCTGCAACTCTGTAAATTGAAGATAAGTAGTAACAATGCAAAATTAATTCTCGTCTATTGACATACAAATATCCTGTCCAGTAGAGGTGCAATTGATTTCCCTTCCCCTCCTGCGGGAAAACCAATTTTCTTGAACCAGTTATAACATCTGCCTGGTACCATCATTGTAAGCAGATAGGGTAGGAGGCCCCTGGAGAAAGAGAACCAGGAATGGCTTTCATGACATAAGAGAAGCCATTTTGGCCTAAGCTGTTTTGTGATCTAAGTCTGGCCACAGTGCTTGCCCTTGAACAAGTCTCAGTAATGCGTTCTTAGGGGAAGTAAAGGAATGCAGGAACCCAGGAAAAACAGTCAAGAAACAACAGTTCAGCAAAAAAAACAAAAACAGAAAAACAGAGTCCTGCTTCCTCCTCAAGGGATATACATAACAATCTGATACAGGTCTTTGAGTTCTGCAGGAACTAAGGCCCCCTGATGTTGACCCTGCTGACTTCAATCAACTAAATCTTGGACACTGTAGACCTTTGCCCCAATTCTACACTGAATTCTCCTCTGCTCAAACCCCTCCATTAATATGCACGTACCATTAGCTTAAAACTTTCCCCATTTTGCTGTTCAGAGAGACACTTCTTTGGGAATGATCCCTGGTGTTCTCCTTACTTGCTGCAAGTAATAATAAATCCTTTCTTCTCCCAATCTTCAGCTTAGTGGTGTCTATTGGCTCGACACCCACCAACAGGCAAATCCAGCTTTTGGGTAACATCATTGGTTAATGAGGAGAATAAAATCTTTAACACCTATTCATTTTTATCTCTTTGAGAGTCATGATTTTAACCTTTTTTGAAAATTAGGTTTTAACACTCTCCACAATAGTATTAGTTTTAGGAGAAAGTAAATATACAATTCAAAACAGTGGAGGGGGGAAAAAACAGTGGAAAAAGGACACCAAGCTTTCAAAATTAATTGGGAGTTGACTTTGGAATAATTATTATTGTGCTGTAAGGATGCATTTAAACATTTATGCACGTAATACGTGAAGCAAGCCCACTAGGATAGCAATGGTATTCAAGTAATACTCTGAAAACTGCCTGTAAATACATTGTTTTAATTATTTACCTCACTGCCTCCATCAAAATGTCCTGATGAATAAGGAGAGGAATCTAATCCAAACATCAATTTCTTTTTTCTCCCCTATTTACATGTGTTTCCTACTTCCTCCTCATGTTAAATATCAATGCAAAAATCACACCAGTGTTAATATGTGTAGATGTTATAGGGCTGTTATCCTCTTAGAGTCTAATAAGGCACCTCCTCTTGGCTTTCCCAGATGAGTCATTAGAACAGCCCACTTCCTCCAGGACTTTCTGACTTAACATTCCTCAGAAAACAGAAGTCAATGGGATAGCCTCAAGTTTAGGTCACAAGGACCTTATTAAGTCAGCTGAATTTGATACCAGATACCTATCATTTCTCAACTCTGCAATAATCTGCACCATTCATTCTCTGGGGAAACTAAGAGGAGGAGGGTCTCCAGGGATAAACACTGAAAGAGAATGTTATACTTTATATCCCACCTTGGGGAAAGAGGCTAGGTGGCCTGAGGGCCAGACTCTTCCATTTTGGGGGAGGGGGCTCAAGGCCGCTGACACAAAGTTGGAGCTCAGGGACAGGAGTGGGGGGCTCTCTCAAATGATCACTCTGCTTTAAAAACGTTTATGGATTGCCTCTCATCAGATTTGTAGCCTTGGAGCCTCCTGTATCCCACACCTCCCCTCAGCCAGCTGTGCATCGGTCCCTAGAGTGGCGGTAACGGGGGTGGGGTGGGGGGTACTGATGAGGGCCTGGCCCAGGAGAGGTGGTCAGGCCTTACTATGGTTCTGCTAGAGGTAGATTAACTGGAAGATGATGTAGCTTAAGCCCCTTTCTGTTCCCTATCTAAATAAATACTTTTAAACAAACAAACAAACAAAATTATACTTTAGAAGGATTCTAAAGTATAATTAGTTGGGCTCTGTGGAAAATAAAACACACGCTGGGAGAGAAATGCTCATTTGGTAAATAAATGCGGTCTCTCCCCAGACACCAGGGCACTGTTTGGGGAAGAAAATTTCAGAATTGAATATGTGAGAAAATAAAAGATGATTTCCTTGGAGATTTCTTCAGGCTCTGAAAATAATGTGATATGTGCAAGAAAACACCAAATGTTCCCCTAGAATACAGAAACAACAACCCTAGTTGATTACTTTTTTTTTTAAAGCTGCCTTGGTGGGGGGAGAAAAGTTACAGGCTTTCACCAGTAGAGGGGAATACTGTCCTAGGAAAAAACACAGAGTCTCTCCAGGCTCATTTTTTTTTCACCATAATTCTTCCATGGTATAAGCAAGAGACGAAAGTTTCTACCTTGTTTTTCTCATTTATAGAATGTTTAACCACAGGGATTTTGTTCTCCTATGCCTAGAGTATAATTGTTTTGTGGGAGCAGAAAGGAGAAGCTGTGAGACCAGAGAAGAGTCATCCTGGAAGCTGCCAGGGTTAGGAGACCTGTGAGGCTGCGTTACAGAACAGCTCCAAGCCCGAAGGAATAAGGAGCTTGCCTTACATAAGTACTCCTTCCTCAAATGCCCCAGTGCAAAGCTTATTCTAGAATCTCCATGGTTCCTCATTGGCTCTTCCCTATTGGAGACTATTAGCCATTGTCAACCAATAGAAGCCTCAAAGGGATGGGCATTTATAATTTATCCTTCAGGAGCTATGGACTTTTAAATGTCTTGCTGTTCTCCACTTAATATCACGACGCCTTACATAAGGCTTTCTTTTCCAGCATTTCTAACACTGCAAAGCATTAAGAAATTGATTTCATGAAAGGAAGCTGTATCCTGCAGTGGAATTATATAGGAAATGTCACAGTGCTGAATGAATGGGAGAGTACATTTCCTTGTGAGATACTAGGATTGAAAAAGCTCCCTGCCAAACCAGCTTTAAAGCCCCTCCCATAGTCAGAGCCAGCAAAGGCCATGTTAGTCTTGGGACAAGAAAGTGGAGTCTCTTCAGCAGAACACTAGGATGGCACCCTCAAGTTAGAGAGAGATGCTGAAGTCTCACGTTATCCAGCCATCTTCCGAGCTGAAAGATAGAGAAAGAGAGAGGGTGGGAAGGAGGAAGGGAGGGAAAGAAAGAAATGGAAGAGGAAAAAAAAAAAAAACGGAAAGCTATCAGGTTGGAAACTCTTAGAGAGGAGGAAGTGATCTGACACCAGAACCCATTGCATATTCTTTACGTGTTGTTGCAAATAAATATCATGTAGCAGTTCAGATCCAATTAAGAGACAGAAACCACACAGTGATTTTTTTTTTTTTCACAGTGATTTTTTTTTAATTGAAGTATAGTTGATTTACAATGTTGTGTTAGTTTCAGGTGTACAGCAAATTCAGAATATATATATATTCTTTTTATATATATATATATATTCTTTATATATATATATATTCTTTTATATATATATATATATATATTCTTTTTCAGATTATTTTCCATTATAGGTTATTACAAGATATTGAATATAGTTCCCTGTGCTATACAGTAGGTCCTTGTTATTTATCTGTTTTGTATATAGTAGTGTGTATCTGTTAATCCCAAACTCCTAATTTATCCCTCCCCGCCTTCCCCCTTGGTAACCATAAGTTTCCATAAGTTTGTTTTCTATGTCTGTGAGTCAGTTTCTGTTTTGTAAATAAGTTCATTTGTATCATTTTTTTAGATTCCACATCTAAGTGATATATGATATTTGTCTTTCTCTGTCTGATTTACTTCACTTAGTATGACAATCTCTAGGTCCATCCATGTTGCTGCAAATAGCATTATTTCATTCTCTTTTATGGCTGAGTAATATTCCATTATATATATACTACATCTTCTTTATCCCCCATTCATCTGTCAATGGACACTTAGGTTGCTTCCATGTCTTGGCTATTGTAAATAGTGCCGTTATGAACATTGGGGTACATGTATCTTTTCAAATTAGAGCTTTCATCTTTTCCAGTTATATGCCCAGGAGTGAGATCGCTGGATCATATGGTAACTCTATTTTTAGTTTTTTAAGGAACATCCGTACTATTCTACATAACAGCTGTATCAATTTACATTCCCACCAACAGTGTAGGAGGGTTCCCTTTTCTCCACACCCTGTCCAGTGTTTATTATTTGTAGACTTCATGATGATGGCCATTCTGACCAGTGTGAGGTGATACCTCATTGTAGTTTTGATTTGCATTTCTCTAATAATTAGTGATGTTGAGTATTTTTTCATGTGCCTGTTGGCCCTCTGTATATCTTTCTTGGAGAAATGTCTGTGTAGGTCTTCTGCCCATTTTCTGATTGGATTGGATTTTTTTTTGATATTGAGCTGTATGAGCTATTTGTATGTTTTGGAAATTAACCCCTTGTCAGTCACATCATTTGCGAATATTTTCTCCCATTCCGTAAGTTGTCTTTTTGTTTTGTTTATGGTTTCCTTTGCTGTGCAAAAGCGTATAAATTTGATTAGGTCCCATTTGTTTATTTTTGCCTTTATTTCTATTGCCCTGGGAGACGGACCTAAGAATACATTGCTACGATTTATGTCAGGGAATGTTTTTCCTATTTCTCTTCTAGGAGCTTTATGGTGTTGTGTCTTATATTTAAGTCTTTAAGCCGTTTTGAGTTTATTTTTGTGTATGGTGTAGATTTACACACAGTGATTTAAACAAGGAAAGTTTAACATTAAAGGATTATGAAACTATGGCCAAAGAGTAGCTCACAGTATTTTAAAAACTATATATGTTACCCTAGGGCTGGGACAGAGAGTTCCAAAGGAAGGCCAAGTTTGGAAGGAAGACCTCCTCCCCAAGGCTGAGTTCAGACCTCACTGGAGAAGGTGAGGTTGCAGCCCACAGCATAGCAGAGAAGTTTACTGGTGTGCCTGGACCGGATCTGGTCTGCTGTCACTGGGCCAACAAGGAAGCAACCTTCGGGGGGTGCAGGCTTGCCCCGGTCGGCACACTGACATGCAGAGATAGCCCTCCAGGCACAGGCAGAGTACAGGTGAGCTTCAGCTAGTGGCCAGGGTCACCAGTGTGCTGAGGGAGTAAAGGTGCCTATGCGGGCAGGAGACCTGGAGTGCACAGCATCTATGTCGAGAAGGATGCAGGAAAGCGATCACCTAGGGTGGGCTGGAGCTGCAAGGGTGCGGAGGGGTCATACATGCTGGGTTCTTGGCTGGGGCAGAGCACAACCCTATGTTTTCACACACACACCCGTGACTGAGTTTGCAATCTCTGATAACAGGAGATCCCCTTCAGCCTGCTATGTCCTTCTAGCGCCCTCTGCTGAGAAAGCCCAACATCCTCCTTGCTGTAAAGGAGAGATGTTCCTTGGAGTTCCATCTTTTAACACAGAGCAGATATTGGAGAGTAAAGTTGGAGCTGAGAGGCAATAAATTGATAAGTGGTACATGTGAATAAGAAGTTGTATGTGATCAAATACCAAATATGGGTGTAATGGTTTGCAAAAAAAAAAAATTGTATTTCTAAAGTTCTCAAATCAAGAATCCCTCCAGGTATTGATTAAGTAGATTCTGGGACTGGATGGATCCTAACTGATCATTAGAATTAAGGTTCTGGAGTCTAGAGTGTCAAGTAAGAACTCCCACCACAGCCATCTAGATGAGGGAGCTCTATCGTGCTTTCATAATATCTAATGTCATAAAAACCCTGTGATGCAGTTATTAAAATCCCTATATTGCACATAAGAGAGGCTAGTGGGGTTCAGGGAAAGCTAAGTCCATCGTGATAGGGATAGAAAATATCTAGGAAAGTTAAAAGGGCTTCGAAATATTTTTAGCGTTTATTTCTCTTTCTTATAAAAATTGAAGTCTTTCTAAACATGAGGGGATAAAATGATCCAGGACTAAAGGCACTAAAGAAAAATAATCAATAGAGGGAAAGTCTGGTAAGGTGAGAGCACTGTGGGAATGGTGAAGATGCTGTTTCTGGAAACAGACTGCTGGGGTTGAAATCAGGGTGTGTTATGCAAGTGGGGCTGTTCTTAGGATTAACTTTGTACGGCAGAAGTAGTAGGCAAACTCGAGAAGGATTTTGAAGGGTGAAACCAAAACCGTCTTAAGCTGGAAAGAGGAAGACTGTCACAAAAATGAAAACTGATTTAGAGATTCCATATCTCTTAGACATCATGAAGCATGAGGCTCCTCCCATAAAAGGTTAGTACAGAATTTTGATGGAAGTCATATTATACCGCAGCTCCCAACAAATTAAGAGAGCACATCAGCAGATAGGAGGATTCTGTTATTTTCTCAGAGGGGTCAGAGCAGACATGGCTAGCGGGTACCTACTGGAGAAGGCACCCGCTAGAATGGAATGGGATGCAGTCAAGTTTGGATAAGAAACTTTACAATGCAGATTCTTTACACGAGTGGGAGTTGGTTGGTTGGTTGATTTTACTTTCTTGGCTCCTAACGGCTTTCGAAAACCTCTAACCTTACTAAGGATAAATGAAAGAAAGCTGTCAGAATAGGTGACTGTGTGCAGCCTGAGGCCAGGAGGGGACAGTCATAGGAAATGGCCAACCTGAACCTCTCCAGCCTGAGGCGTAAAGGGTGAAATTTAATAGGCATCTAGTAGAGGCAAAGTCTCCCGTGGTCCTGGATTGTGGGCATTTTGTGATAAAATGTTATTATTTTGTCAGACCTCTTAGGTATGTTTTTAAAGCCCACCTTTTATTGTTAATACGAGTTATGAGGCTTCTTACTGGGGGTTATATTTTGGGTTTAGAATTTGCCATTCATCTGAACTTCTCTCACACAGGAAAAATAGTCATCTGCAGTTCTTATCAAATAAATCCACCTCTTTCTTGATGCCAATGACCAGGTTATTTGTGTTCATTTCTGCTTATTAAATGAGGGACTTATGTCCAAACATTTTGCATCTAGCATTTAGATATTTTAAGGTAAACATACTCATTTCTAAATATTTCTATTCACTCTAACAATCCACTTGTTTCAATTGGAAATTTCTTGGTATGTCCCCAACTATAATAAGATACTTTTCTACTTTGAACTTCTATTGAATGATAACACAATTACACACGATGCTTGTGAAAAATAATTGGAGCTGGTCATGCTTTCTTTCTTAGACAGCCTCATTTTCTAGGAAGCAAATGAGTGGAATATAGGTCTTGCCCTTAATTTTCTCAATCCAACATGCTTGAAATGATTGCATAGTCCTGTGTTCCACTAGGACAATTCCATCAACTGTCTTATTCCTTATTCCGTGAGGATATGAAAAACCAGTATTATTTTTTTCTGGTGCATGTGGTACATCTATTTTTGTTCATTTTTATTTTTCAATTTTCTACTAAAATTCCAGCCTCTTAAGTTTTTTAAAATTCTGCCCATTTATTTTATATCCTAATGAGATTATATATTAATAAACTAATGTACATTATACGTGTTAAAATAATCT
Source organism: Stenella coeruleoalba (assembly GCF_951394435.1). NCBI lineage: Eukaryota > Metazoa > Chordata > Mammalia > Artiodactyla > Delphinidae > Stenella > Stenella coeruleoalba. The sequence goes on from NC_137150.1 coordinate 98,320,967, forward strand.
GATTTCTTACCTCATTGTGAGGAAAGTATAAAAACATATTTAATTTTGTTTCATTAAAACTGCTTACCTCAGGGGTCATTCTTTGGTGTAATCAGTGAATATTACATGTATATATAGCCCTGATAAATAAAGCACAGACACTAATAGGAAGCCCAAATCCAAGACCCTACTATTCATGGATTCAACTGCCCTTTGTTTACCAAAATGGTAAATTTCAATAAACGGTATCCATTATTATTCCATAGACTCAATCTCTAGCCAAAGACAGGGCTGGGGTGGGTGCTCGGACAGGAGATGCAGCTACTCTATCTGAGCACATTTGTAAAGAAAATATATTAGTCTAACAGTTGTTAACACCATGATAAAAAGGCATTAGAGGAAAATGTGTGAAAGCAGGACTCCAGCTAAGTAGAAGAGGAAGTCCAGTTGTGGTGTTTTTGTTGTCATTGTTGTTTTGCTGTTGATTTTAGAAGCTTGCTGCCCATCCAGCTACCAAGGCTTTGGTTTCCCTCTCATCCCTTCTTTCCCGCAGTCCAGGCTCCTTCCCCAGAAGTGAGAAGCACCCTACGTTTACCTCTGCCTCCAATGTGTCTGCCTAAAGTCTCACAGCTAATATGTGTCAAAACAAGATCCAAACTCAGTTCCCCTTGGCTTCAGTGTTCTCTGACTGACCTTTCAGTTCATCACAGAAATGCCCAGGGTGTAGCTGGCCTGGAGAATACAACGCGAATAGCACCTCAGTCCCTCATCTGGAATTCCAAAATCCAAAACCTCTGAAAACCACCAGTTTTTTGAAGTCTACAGTAAATTCATTTGGTAGGAAATCTGACCTGAACTGACATGAGGATATCTACTGCCTTTATTTCTCCCACTTGGTGTGAATACTCATACATTGCACCAGAGAAATACTAATGTGTTTCATTACTGTTCTCATCCCCTTGCTGTGGGTGTATATTGATATACTGTGTAAACAGAGCCGTCACATGAGGTCCCACACTTAGAAAAGGCCTGCACTGGGCTTAAAGCTCTGCTCTCACTATCTTGAAATCTTTAATAATTTTCGAACAAGAGGTCTTGCAGTTTTCATTTTGCACAGGGCCCTGCAAATTATGTAGCTGGCCCTGAGTATAAGCACTGAAGCATCTTTCTGAAATCTGAAAAATTATGAATTACAAAACACATCTGACCCTAAGGGACCTGAGCTGCTATGCTACCAGTATTACTGCTATTATTCCTAACAATATGGATTGAATGCCTCCTATAGGCAGGTGATCTTCTAAGCGCTTTCTCATGTTAAATATAACCTTGTGAGGTACATATTCATTTTAAACAACTTTCTTCATTTTAAACAACTGAGTAAAGTAAGACTTAGAAATCTACCCTAAAGTTTTTAAAGTCATCCAGATAGTAAATGGCAGAGGTGGAATTCAAACTAAGGTCTGTCTGACTCTGGAACCAATGAAAGAACATTTACTACTCTCGGAGATAGATGCTTTGGAAGTATTAGGATGAGCCATATGAGATCGCCAATATTCATTCATTTTGATGTAGAAAAACAGCATTTTCATCTGGCTCTACCTAATAGATGTGAAGGACTACTTGTAAAATACAAGCTTCCTTTAGTTCATTTATTTTTTTTTAGTTTGAAATCATGATTAAACTAGTCCTTCTGCTAAATTAAATAAAAGATTGCAGTAAAGTAGAAGAAAAATTTATGTCGTTCAATTTAAACCAAGTTGTATGTCTCATCCTGTCTCACCAGAGATGACATCACTGCTCCTAAATGGGGAGAACTGGTCACAGGGGAGACCCTGTTTTTATTGTGATCAGCTGCAGACCATCAGCAAGTATGACCTCATCTGCAGCTGAGGAGGTTTGACCTTTGCCCCCTTAGGCATGTGAAGCAGAAAAAAAATGCTTCACAGGCCAAGGAATGTAAAACAGGCAAGCATCCTTCAGCCTGGCAGAGTTTATCAGGCAAGTGTTAAGTGCAAACAGTCAGACTTGGACATGATGTAAAAGCAATTAAGAGAAAAAACAGTGAGTAGCCTGGGAGTTGGGTGGGTCCTTTGGCGTTTCTTGGAAATATTAGAAAAATATATTTTTCATTTTTCAAAGGTAAAAGATAAGAAATGAGCCTTTTAAAAAATTGTGCTTGTATGAATTTTACATAAAGAGATGGTAGAATTTAAATTCTTATTGTAATCAGCTTCCATGAGAATATCTTAGACCTAATCAAACCAATTTGGTCTATCAATGGATAGGTTAACTGCCTAGTTTTTAAAAAATTGTGAGACATGCTCTTCAGCTAAAGTTTTAAACTGTTGCCATGATAGTGAAGATTCTATAATAAGGGCTTAGGTTAGACACATATGTCCAGTAATGTGTGGAAGTTCACTGAGGGAAGTTGTCTATTCTTTCCCTGTCCTGCCTAATTCCACTGAACAACTCACAGACAGAAAAGCCTCCAATGTTACCGATTTCCTTCTATTCAAAAACTCCTTAATAACCATAAATTGTTTAATATTTTAGGACTTTTGACATGTATCCTTCAATGTAGCACTCATCTGCACCATGACTGGGAACTCTGAAAGTCAGTTTAAAAGCAGGGTGAACTTGTAAGATCAAAAAAGATTGTTCCTATCTCCTGGATGATTGTTAATCAATATCTTCTAAATCAAACAGCCTGTAGGAAGCAGACTTTGTGTTTCACTTGTACCTAACTGCAGAGATGGAAGCCTATCAAAAGAGTGCTGAGATCTGAAACATGAGAAATATTTCATCCAGGTAAATAAGGCAGTTCACTATCCTAATTTTAAGCTGGGCAGTTACCTAACCAACAGGCCAAGTCCTTTAAGTTTCCTGAGTGATTTTTATCTTACCTACTGCTTCCCACTCTCCAAGTGAAATGAAACTCATGCCCTCAAGCTGAGAATGAGAAGAACAATTGCTTTAAAAGATGTGAGAAAAACACCTGATGATATAGGTGAAAATCCTGGGGAAATCCTCACGTTCTCTTTTAAGAAGAGGGAAACTAATGGGAAAAACAATACAGCAGGATGATTGTTTAGACCAGAATTTCTCAAGTCAAAAACATCTGATCATTTAAGTGGTTAGTGTGTAATTATTCCCTTCATTCTTATTTTTTTGTGGTGCTAACGGGGGTCATTTTAATGCTTGTCTGATATATTTCTATTTGCTAAAATCCTGCTGAAAGTGAGATGTCAAATTTCAAAAAAGTTCTTATATTCCAGCAATATGTTTGGTAAGTAGAGATTCGAATTTCAGAGAGTTTTCCTTGGTTATGCTTCAGTACACCACAAAAAAAATAGTCACTACAATTTACCATCTGGGTCCAATAGACACTTTTAATTTGCATATTATGAATTCATTTTTAAATACAGAAGTAAACACACAGAGATAGTGTAAAACTTATTACAGAAAGAGAAGTTCAAAAGGGTATTGTACCTTATTGTCTCTTTTTTCCACTCTGTAAAGTTTATTGGATTTATAACTGGATGAAGTGAATGGATATAAATTGTGGTTTATCCATACGCTAGAATACTACTCAGCATAAAAAGGGCTAAACTATTGATACACTCAACAACATGAATATATCTCAGAAAAATTATGCTGAGTAAAAGAAACCAGACCGGGGGGAAAGTGGTAGGGGAGGTGGTGGTGGTGGGATGAACTGGGAGATTGGGATTGACATATATACACTAATATGTATAAAATAGATAACTAATAAGAACCTGCTGTATGAAAAGATAAATAAGATTAAATTAAAAAAAAAGAAACCAGAGCAAAAAACGTAATACATTCTATGTGACTCTGCCAGTTATATGAAATTCTTAGAAAATGCAAACTAATCTGTAGGGACACAAAGCAGATCAGAGGTTGCCTGAGGATGATGGGAGGAGGGAGGCAAGGGAGGGGTTACAAAAGAGCAAAAGAAACTCCTGGGGGCGCAGAGTATGCTCATTATCTCGATTGTGTCTAAGGCTTCCCGCGTTTATACACATGTCAAAACTTACCAAGTAGTATACTTTAAGGATGTGCAGTTTACTGCATGTTAATTATGACTCAATAAAGTTGCAAAATTTTTTAAATGAAATTAGGCATGAAAAAGACAAGGGCTAGGTCATGAAGGAACAAGGACTTGCAATCAGCTCTCTGACACTAAAACCCGCAAAGAGCAAAAGGATAACTCAGCCAAATGATAGGCTTGCCAGTGGGAGGGGACACCTTGCCTGGGGAGCTTGCCTGTGGATGAGCACGCAGGTCAAGGATAGTTCAATAGGGAAGTCTTCTTAGGAAGAATTCCCAGCACAGGGAATTTAATATGAGGGCCAGTCTTAAGTTTTGACATGTTTTCTATGCGATGCCTCTAAAATCCTAACAGTGATCTTAGTTCATCAGAGTAAAATAAATATGGATGATTTCATGTGGCTTTCCTCAACCAATGTATGGTTATGTAGCAAGTAAGTCTTAAAGGATTAGGAGGTAAACAGATACCACGATCCCGGAAATATGTCTGGGGACGTATTCACATTCTCTTTTAAACATAGGGAAAAACAATGTATTAGGATGATTGTTTAGACCAGGATTCCTCAACTTTAGCATTATTGACATTTGGGGTTGGACATTTCTTTGTTGTGGGGAACCCTGTGCATTATAAGGTGTTTAATGGCATTCCTGTCCTCTAACCACTAAATGCCAGTTGTGACAACCAAAAATCTCTCCAGAGATTGCCAAACGTCCTCTGGGGTACAGGACCACCCCTGACTGAGAACCACTACATTAGATTTGCTGTCATGTTTGATACAAATTCAGAAATTATATATAAGCAAACAATGAATTTAGAAAAATTATTTGCTTAATAACAGAGGAGGTTGATACCCTTAACATACAAAGAGCTTTTTGCAAATCAGTTAAAAGTGTACAGCTAGAGAGGGAAACATAAAACCAATAATAATTTTAAGAATTCCAAGTCAGCTTACCACTGGTAAGGAGTTTTGAAATTTATAATCAGTGGTCCTCTTCACTGTTTAACGTGTTAGCAAACATTCTCAAATCTTATTGCCTACAGTATACAGCATATCAGCCAGGGGTATTAGCGGATAATTTCTGAGCCAACAAACATCTGATAGCTTCAAATCTTTCCCTAGACTTCAAACAACAGTAGCCATAGTCTTTAGACAATCCTAATGCCCCTTATGTAACATCACTTGGAATAAATTTCTCCTAAATGTCAACACAGAAAAATTATCACACTTGAAATGATCTTATGTTTCCATTAATCAAATGAGATTCAAATGGTCCTTCCTGATTTAGCCTGGACTGCAAAAAACCCAGACTAAAAGAAAAGATCAATCATATACCCGTGTGAATAGGATGTGTGAGGGTTATAATATTATTTTTGTGGGTTCTTTGTTTGTTTGTTTTTTAAAACCAAACCTGGGGCTCTTCTTTAGAGTAAAATAGGCTCGTCACTGTTTGTAAGGCCATTTCTGAGTTACAAAAACTCTCTTCATGTTTTCCCTGTATTACCGTGTTTTTCTCCCTTTATTCCTCCATTTAATCTTGGCTGCCACAATCAAACAGAAAGTGCTAGAACACTTTTTCCTTGCATCTGTAGTAGAAACCTTAGCAGCAGACAGTAATTGTTCCAGGTCTATCAAATAGATGCAGATATTCTCTTTTAGGAATTATAATTTTCTGTTTAAATCTAAAGCTTTATTGTATACATGTATATAAAACATTTGGGGGAGACTGGAGGGGTGTAAATAATGAATAAATTAACTAATTCGTAATTCTCCTTTTGTTGAAAATGACAGTGGATAGAAGTTCTAATCCTAAGAAGCACTGTAAATGTTTGGAGAAGGCCTTTAAATGTGGATTCTTCAAAGCAACATTTGTATTCAGGGCCACTGATAAAAGATATATTGTATATGTGATAATTTCAGACTCTTCCATGATGCAGAGAAAGGATTTATTTGCATGCTAATGTATGCAAAAAGATAAGTAATTCCTCCCCTTCTTCTCCTGCTAAATACTGATCACAAAGCTTAGATTCAATGTCAGTCTCTGAAAGCTGGTACTCAAAGTCACTGCTGGGGAAGAGAAAAGCTTTATGTGTCTCGCTGGGCCCATGGACAAAGCCAAGGTTTTAGTCAAATACAAGGCTTACATTCCAGCTGTGCAATCATCTCCCTCTGTGACCTCAGACAAATGATTATACTTCCACATTCCTATTTCTTCATCTATAAAAAATGTCAAGGAAAGTTTGGTGGAGGGGGGGAAGAATCTCAATGTTCATCCTCAAACTATAGATCAAATTGTTATAATTAAACCCACAGCATAACCCAATCCCACAAACCTATAGTAGATGCCATTATATTATATCATTTGTCACTTAAAATCTGCTTATATTCCATCTGGTACAGACACAAAGGTGACGTATTATTTAACCAGCAGAGTAAATCCTATTAGACTGCACTACTAGCATTGCTCTTTCCCTGCGCTCTTTTAACTCCTTCAAAACAAATGTTCTTCTGGGAAGCATGAAAAAAATGACTGAATATACAGGATGTGAAACATTTTTTTAAAGAGTGAATCAAGTTTAATTTTAATCAAAATCCCAATTCTACTTTTAATATTATCCTTTGAGAATGTTGAGAAAAAAAAAAAACTTGGATTATGTTCTTAGATGAATAAGAGAAAATTGTTTCTAGTCCTAGTTCTATGAATAACCAGGTATGTGACCTCAGAAAATTATGGCTGAATTATAGGAGAAAATATTATATAACAGTTATTTTATACATTTAAGAGGCTTTATAATAACATTGAAAATAATTATAATATTAAGTTAAAAATCCTTTAGAAGTTTTTTTGCATTTTTAATAACTTAGGAAAGTGTTCAAATAATATTAAGTGAAGAGGCAAGAAAAGGGGTACTAATTGTATGTTTAGTATAATCTCAGCTGCCAAGACTAAAAAGGCCAAGACTAGAAGGAAATCCAACAAAATGTTAGCAATAGTTGTCTTATTTATTATGGTGGAATTGTAAATGACGTTTTTCTCTTCTTTCAACTTTTCTTTACAATATAATATTCACTAATACCCATATATTATCTTATAATTAGAAAATAACAAACTATTCATAAAAGAAAAAAGAAGGGCTTCCCTGGTGGCGCAGAGGTTGAGAGTCCGCCTGCCGATGCAGGGGACACGGGTTCGTGACCCGGTCTGGGAAGATCCCACATGCCGCGGAGCGGCTGCGTCCGTGAGCCATGGCCGCTGAGCCTGCACGTCAGGAGCCTGTGCTCCGCAACGGGAGAGGCCACAACAGTGAGAGGCCCACGTACCACAAAAAAAAAAAAGAAAAGAAAAGAAAAAAGAAAATATACAACTCCTATGCAAAGAGAATACTTTAGCTTTCATCCATCTGTTAATCCTGCAAACAGTAGTGACAGTTATACCTGAGAATGCTTCATAAACTTACACACCCCCAACATTTCAGAATCCCACACCTTGCAAAAACTGATTTCCAGGTATTGCTTATTTCCACTGTTAATAACTGGAGTCAAGTGATGCAGACGCAGGGTTGGCGGTGAGGGAATAATCGCTCTTGCCACAGACCAGGAAGCCATTGACCCCACTGCAGGAGGTGACGGTGGGCAGCTGTGACACACTGGGAAACACCTTAGTAATAGAGCCACAAAATAACTTCCTAAATGAGCTTAAGACATGCCTAGCCAATGTATCAGCAAACCTCTGTGGCTTTATTACCCAACCCTCTTCCTACAGGAAGCCACCTCCCTCTCCCACAGAGGAGTCATGAGGTCAGCTCTGGCGCTGCCACGGCTGCACACATGCTCCCAAAGGGCTCTCCAGTGTCTTCCTGAAATGTACACACAAAGCTCTTTCCTAGTACAACTGTGACCCATTCCTTCATTTATTCTATATTTATCAAGCGCCAAGTATGTGCTAAACCTAGGAGACAAAAATGCCTCCACGTTTAAACATGAAAGTTTAAAACAAGCAAAATTTGACTCACTCTGGCAAGTAGTATCTTGAAGTTATAACCTGGAGTTTGCCTCAAGGCATGATAGAAGGAGGTTGCATTTTATTTTATTTTATTTTATTATGGTTTTTTTAGTTAGTTTTTGTTCTTTCTTTTATTTTCAATATTTAATCTTCTCATCAGAGGTTGCATTTCAGAGTCAGGCAGATCTGGGCTTGAATCTTGACAGAAAAAAATATTAATGGTTTGCCCTGGTTAATTTACATAACCTTTCTGAGCTTTGATTACTTATGTACAGTGGAGCTAATAAGATTGATGACATTTAAAATCCCTGGCAGATCATTGCAATTCTCAGTACATGTTATTTGCCTTTGCTGTTAGCAACATATATTTATTAACAACTAAACATAATAATAAAGTCATATTCCAACAAAAATCACTGCTACTTCAACAGCACAGAGAAAAAGAGAATAATCAATTTATCTGATCAGAGCAGTGTGCCCCTGAGGAACATTGATAGAGAATAGCCCATTAGTCCCTCAGATTCCTGTAATAAACTGAAATCATCGTAGACTTTTAAAATTTGTTTTTAGTTGTATCTGACAGAAGCACTAATTTCAGCATAGAAGTCCCCCAAATACGTAACTGACTCTAAAGTAAGGTACCCTACGAGAGAAACACCTCTCTCTGATCAGTCCAAACTACTAAGAAAAATACAACCCAACACAAAAATCTCACATACTGTTGAATTTTGGCTAAAGCTAAACATGCCAGAAATAGGTAACCAGCTCGACTAGCTTAAACCACACTCATCAAGGAAACAAGAAGAGTCGCTCTGTATCCTCAACCATTGTTTTCTAGATAGTAGGGGACAACCTAAGTGATTCTGAATGAAAAGAGAAGGGATGCTTTCTGAAATATAAGAGATAAATTCCAGGTTAAACCTTCATTTTGCTGAAGGTGAGGGTACACAGAGGGATGTTGCAGGAATGTGGCTTGGAGGAGGCTGTAGATCGCAAGCTGAAGTACTTGTGTTTATGCCATTATCATTGCATTTAAAACTTGTAACATACGTATGACCTAAGCATTTTAGAGACGTAGGTAAGGCCACCTTGCAAGAAAGGGGAAGGCAGGGTAGACACTCAATTTCCTGACTCCTAGGCCAGAGTTGATTCCCACCCTCCCATGTGGCCTAACAGATGTCTTGCCAATGGACTAATAAGCTCAATATTTGGCAGACTGGAATAGAGAAATTTGCTTATATTTGTTACATTGTTTTGTGTTACGGTCCTGTAGCATGTGAAATGACAAATTTGTTTTGGTTGCATCTTTAGGGTTAGTATAAACAATAGATGTCAACAGACATTATGAAGAAATATACAAAGAAATCACACGTGGATATAATTATTAGAGAATCACTTAGGTCAGCGCTCCCCAACCTTTTCGGCACCAGGGACCGGTCCATGGAAGACAATTTTGCCACAGACGGGGGTGGGGGTGGGGGTGGGGGTGCGGGGGGGTTGCTGGGGGGAGGGATGTTTCAGGCAGTAATGCGAGCGATGGGGGGCGATAGCGGGCGGCAGATGAAGCTTCGCTCGCTCGTGCGCCCACCCGCCCACAGCTCACCTCCTGCTGTGTGGACCGGTTCCTAACAGGCTGATGACCGGTACCAGTCCACGGCCTGGAGCCTGAGGACCCCTGACTTAGGTGATGAAATAAATCATCAAGATTTCCCTTTCTAGAGAAATGAGCAAACAGAGGGAAAACATGAGTTACCATGCCTGTCTTTCTTTGGATGGCGTCCCCTCAACCTTAAACGAACTATTTTACTTCCTACATATTTTCCTCCTTGAAACTCTTTGATATTCAGATTAACTAAAATGCGTGAAGCCCACTATTTGCTGAGAGTAAAGGAGAAGTCTAACTCCATTCACAGCGCTTCGTCTGCTCTTTTTGAGCTGTGACAGTATTTAGAGCAAGACTTTTAAAATGCCATCTTTCTGCTCCTGCATACAGTGTTTCATCAGAGGCAGGCCCTGACTCATCCTGACCTCTATAGCCTTCTTTTCCGCATAGATAGAATTACTTGATCCCCACCTGAAGACTCCTTACCCCCAATCTAAGAGACCAATCCTGACAGTTGGCAGAAAAGACATAAATAATGCCAGCTCTCTATTCTGGCATTCATCCTGTGATACTTGCTCCTAGTTAGGTCATAAACTTGCATTCCAGTCTCTAATTGTGAGGAATTAGAGGACAGCAACTGAGTCTTGTTTTCCTTTGTACCCTCAGAACCTAGTATACTCATGGCACACAACAGTCATTCAGTGTTTGCTTACTGACTGACTGATTAATTGGACTGAGTTTCTGCCTTGTTGGTGAAACCCAGTCACCACCAGTTTGGGGACTCAGTCTCTGTTCTGATCCCTGTTGGTTACCTTTCTAGTACTGTAGCTCTTCTAGGACTCAGGGCCCTCCCTTTCTGAGTCCTGGAAATTCACACACAGACCTTAATTCCTACCTTTGAGCATCCTACTGCAAATATCTGGCAGTGTTACAGTTTGATTAGCTTCTTGGATCGCCAAATGTCATCTCTCCCTGACTCCACCATCACTCTGACTTTGTGACTTGCCAGGAGACTGCATCGGCCTGCATAGAATCTCCTGAGGGGTATCTTTGCCCAGGCTATGGCTTTGATGAGTGTAATGTGTACTGCCAGATGTCTTTTGCTTATCAATTTCACACAATAATTGATAAGCAAAATCACCTTCTTTTATAAAAATAAAATGATTTACATTTTACCACAGCCCATTCCATTTGCCTCTAAAACCTATGACTATCTGAATTATATCAGGGTTCCATGAAATAGTCTGTCAAATGCAAAAAAGAGATAGGCAAAATAAATCTTATTTATCCAAACAGAACAATTAAGTCACCTCAAAGCTCCTCATTTTCCTTACTAAACTTGTTTGTGTGTGCCTGTGTGTGTGTGTGTGTGTGTGTGTGGTTTTGTTTGAGTGAGTTGAACTGTCTCTACACTTTATATTTCTTTCCAGTTTAAATAACAGGTCAGTCAACACATTTCCTCATATTGACAGTTTCAATCTTAAGCTCTTGCTTCCTCCTCTTTTTCATAAAGTCAAACAACCTAATGGACTAAAATAAATCAGAGTTCAGGGAGTTCCTGAAGTTCCTGAGTTCCTGGCTCAATTCATCAAGGAATCTGTAGACTCAAGTGTCTTGGCCTTGATACTAGAAACTTACCTCTAAGAAAACATCCCAACCAAAAAAACAACCTCTGCCTGCTCACTGCCTACAAACACTACGATGAATAATTAGAAAAGTCCCCTAGAACTTGAGGAAAATCAGAGAAATGTGTTACCTTCACAAAATAATGGACAACATTGTCATCAGTTTTTCAAAATTCTGTCTGAGTCATTGAGGAATGAATTGTTTTAAGAGCACTTTCACTTGCTAAGAGGAAGATGACTCATGGTTTCAAAGACAAGTTGGTGCCAAGGTTGAGGCAGAGCAATGCTTCCACTTTATCTACCTCAGTGCTCTTAAACCTAAACCAGTTGTTTGGAAAATCTGCTTAATCTTCTTCAAAGGTCTACATTACCAGAAGGATCACAAGGTCATGTTTGTCCATCTCATGCCACATCCTGAGGCCAGCAATGGCCAAGTACAGAAGTCCTCAGAGGAAAGGACACAACATTTTTTGTGAAGAGTACAATGAAACACTCAAGCGAAAATATTTTCTTCTAACATTGCTTCACCACATGAGTAAATAAAGGAGATTAAATTTAACATTTAAGGATAAAATGATGTTAGAGCAATTTTCTCCTTACCTTCAACTTCCAGATCTAACTGGGTCACAAGGCGTTAGAACTGGGTCATTTAAGTTAGGTCAGATTTGCCATTACCTTGATTTAAAGTCCAGGGGAAGTAAACTGGTATTGAGTTCTCATGCAATTATGGTAAAATATGATCATTACATTTAAATGTATCTCCATGGCTGATTAATATAGAAAGTCATGAGGCGAAAGATGGAGGTAGTGCAACAGTCATTTGATTGCTTTAATTGCCATAATGCTTCCATGTGTAGTAGGTCATACCTTTTTCTCAGATGTGGAGGAGGAAATAGCCTCCTTTGCCCTTTTTCTGAGGGTGCAAAGTGTTCGTCACTGGGCTGGGTTGAGGGAATATTATGAAGCACTTAACTGTGGCTACCCACGACACACAAAGCACAGGAATGAAACCACAACTGATGATGCTTTGTACAGATTTTCCAATAGTACTATCATATATCTTTAAATACTTTCATACTGGTCATTCAGAGTAGCAAAAATTTTTTTTTTTTTTAACATCTTCACTGGGGTATAACTGCCCCAAATGGTGTGTCAGTTCCTGCCCTACAACAAAGTGAATCAGTCATACATAAACATATGTTCCAAGAGTAGCAAAATTTTGAAATTCACCTACTGATTCATCCTTGGCCTTCACCCTTGAAAACATGCACCCTGGCTTCCTGTATGGAATCATGGGGATCCGAGGCAACTCCCTAACAAGTAGTTGATAGTTCCTCTCCAAAGAAAATGATTTGAAGGGCTGAACAAATAACACCAAATCTCTCAATGTATACAGGAACAGGAAATGACTGAGCACCTTGTTGGTTCTCTAAAGACAGAGGCAAAAAGGTAGGGTCGGGGACTTGACTTTTTCTGTATCCCACCCTTTCCCTCATTGTTCCAAAAGAAAATCCTGTTAGAACTGGAAAAAATAATTAGGACAAGTTCAGAGATGATTAAAAGACTGAAATTAATTAAAAGAATGGACTTGTGAGAAAATAATAGAAGCACTGGTCCAATGAGAGTAGAATAGCCATGTGTATGGAAGAATATAAATGGAAAGGAGAAAAAAAAAACATTGTGCATAAGAATGGTATAACAAAAAAGGGTGAGATTTATTAACAATAGCAATAGTTAATTAGTGAACTCTGCTAAATGCTATACAAGCATTATCACTTTTAACCCTCACGACAACCTGGAGAGATAGATATTGGCTCCATTTTATAAATGAGCAAATAAAGACATGCAGAGGTAAAGTAATTTACCAGGGCAGCTGGTAATTAGCTGGAATTCAAACCCAGACTGTTTGAATGCAGAGCCTACACTTTTAATCACAACACCATATTGCCTCTTAGTCTCACTTTTTTTTTACTGACAAGCTGTATGACAGTATCCATCTGCCTCAATTTTTTTTCATAAAGTGCACAGTAATACATTATTTGTGTTTGTTTATGAACTTGGACAAGGTAGAGCACTATTCTAAAAAGGCAGAGTAGCGTAGTGGTTAGAGTTGGTCTGAAATCAGACTGAAGGGGTTCAGTTCCCAGGTCTGGTTGGCCCCTTTCTCTCTGTGACTTTAGGCAAATTATGTGACCTCTCTGTGCCTCTTCTTCCTCCATGGTAAAATGAGGATGTCGGTAATTCCTACACCATGGGTTTGTTATGAGAATTAAGTGAGTTGTTATTGGTAAAACGGTTAAGACAGGGACTAGCACATAATAAGCACTAAAGTGTCTTAGTTAAATAGATTTTTAAAATCTGAATAGGTTAAGGCAAAAAGTGTTTAAACTTTAGTATGAATTGGCTATAATTAGCTACGTTAAGCAACAGCTTAGCAATCGATACTTTTTATAGCCCCTATTGCCCTCTGCTAATTTTTTAACCAGAAATTTGATTTAAAATGCCAACTTCATCTTTAAAAAAAACCTCTGAAAAGGAACTTAAATATGGTCATCAGCACTCAGTCCTTTTCCTTCTCTCACCAGCACTTTCTTCTCTGTTTGCCTCTATTCTCAGGTTGGTTCTGTCTGTGTGGTTGTTCCCAGTACCCACGGGTCTCCCTTATCATCCTGAGGCTCAAAATCCCAGTGAAAAAGATTCTTATTACCAGTATGTTCAACCAAGTCCAGAACTGACTCTCATTGGCCTGAATTGGGTCGCCTGATGATCTTAGAACCAATCACTGTGCATTGTAGCCAATGGACTGAATGTGCCGATTGGCCTCACCCATACCATGTGAATGGAGGGTGGGAGAAGGCGTATATCTTAAAGAAAATGAAGGTGTGTTTATGAGAAGAAGGGGTAACCAACGCTAGAGAGACAAGACAATAAATCTCTACCATAATAACCAATAATATTTTCATGCCACAAAAGTTGCGTTGGGAAATAAAAAACTTGTTTAAGTATTTTTTGGCTGTGCTGTGCAGCTTGCAGGATCTTAGTTCCCTGACCAGGGATGGAATCCAGGTCCTGGCAGTGAAAGTGCGAAGTCCCAACCACTGGACCGCTAGGGAATTCCCATTATTTACGTATTTTTAAATAATGACAAACTCTTATGCCGAGGTTAAGAAACTTGAAAGATTTTGTTCCTATGGCATTCTCCCCCTGCTGAGAAGAAAGATGCCTTTCATAAACAGAAACTTTTTAATATTTGTTTTCACTTTTTAATTTTGTTAACCATTTGCAAGTCTTATTTGGAAACTCCATTAACCTTGTTCCTTTTAGTTCTCTTATAAAGACTAAAGATAAACTCAAGCAAAGCATGAAAAGTCCAACTAACCTGTTGAAAGTGCAATACATTTTTTTGTTTTGTTTTGTTTTTTAATTTTACCGTGATGACTCCTAGAAAAGAATCACTGAGATTTATATTCCTTTCCAACCTTCCCGCCCCAGAGTGAGATCACAGCTCATTCTGTCCCATACATTTTCTTTACATTAATGCCCTCTTTCTACTCAGATGAACACATTAAATACATCCAGAAAAACTGGAATTAGGATGAATAGACAAAGAAACTTTAGTGTCAAAATTCATGTAAGAGAAATGTTGCTATTTTATCTTCTTAAAATCAAAAGGAACAGTGCTCAAAAGCCAGTTTTACTTTCTTTCCATGAAATCTTAGTATAGTTAAACAGAAGCAGAAGATAAAAGTGGTATTTGGAAACTCCCTATATTCTATAATGTGGTTAATGTTGTCATACTGTCTTATCTAGGAATTTTTCTGTGCTCCTCTAAAGTGTCAATCGTCACATTTTAGAATGTTTATCTTCTACAGTTGTTTACCTCATCCTTTTCTAAGTCACTGGAATGATATTTCTAAAGAGTTACTTTAGATTAAATTTGGCATTGACCTTATTTTTTAAAATGTAGGACATTTTACAAGCCATAGTGAATTCTTCCCAACACGAAACCGACATGACATATTAGCTTTGTGTAGTGATAACATTGGAGCCCATGAAATGTACTAAACTGCTTGCATTTCCCTGGCTCCCTAATGAGCCTGCATTCCTGCATGTACACATCTTATTTTCAAGTGAGGTGTAAGAATTGTTGAGCTCAGAGGTGTCAGTCCCCTAGCTCTGTTGTGTGTGTTATCTCCCCTACCAGGCATCTTTCCACAGGCAGGGCAGAACAAATATGCTGATATGTTTCTATGAATAGAGTAAAAAACTCACATCCAAATTCCCCAAACCTCATGCAATTCTGTGGGTGATTTAACCGAGCCCAACCTCCAATTCCAGATCTTGGGGGGGAAGAAAAGGTCCATTAGCCCTTTTTTGGTTAAAGAATATAATAGTTTAACAGCTTGCTCAGCCTCAATTTCTTCCCTTCCATGTGTCTGGAACCTCTGTCTTATAACCCTCAGGAAACATCTCATCTAGTAAATCCTAAATTTCTGGGGTGATGAAAAGACCAGAATCGGAATGATGTTCTGTGTGATTCTTCAGCATGTAATTTGGAGAAAGTAGATTGTTAGAATAACCATTAACTGCATGTTGGAAATCCTGCCTTGCCTCTTCGTATTTCTTTTTCAGAAATGGAAGTCTTCAGGCCACTATAAGCTCTTTAGCAGGAGCATAGGAATAATGGTGACTTTGAAAATTCTATTGCCGTGATCTCAAAATAAGCATTCTTATATGAAATGGAAGGTTAAAATGTAAAAAGTCATTCTAATATATTCATTTAAAAAAAATAAAGTATCAGTAGAGGTTTGCTTTTTTGTACCACACAATTAATTAGGTAAAGCCCTAATACCTTTAGGGCTGCTATGTGAAAAGCAATGTCTTTGTGCCATTGAGATGTCAGTGACAAACTTGAAGCAAAGGCAATTTAAGAAAAAAAAAGGGGCAAGGATGAAGCCTGTGGGAAGTGAAGAAGAAAGAGAAGGGAAGGGAAATGAAGAAAAGAGAATGAAAGGAAAGGAAAAGAAGTGAAAGGGAAAGGAAAAAAAGGAGGAGATAAAAGACTATATAAATGTAGCCTACATAAAAGGGCTCTTGACAGATTAAACCAGCAACTGTTCACAGAGGGAGGGAATGCCTGACCCATATACATGGGAAAGGTGACACAGTTCTTGGACCTCTGTCGAGAAGTGGGAGCCAGAGATTTATTTCTCTAGGCCAAGTCTAAGTATTAGACATTCTTTCCACTGTTACATTACAATTCACAACAAAACAATATATATATAGTCACACCTACTTATCTTCCTTCCTGAATAGCAAGGAATAACTTCCTGAATAGCTCAGTTCAAAAAACATAAGGTGGAGTCTTGTCGAGCCAGTAGCTCCCGTGGGGTGGGTAGGAGCAAGGGGCCGCAGTGGCCTGGCAAGGAGGAAGAGCCCCAATGCTCAGTGAGGACGGTATCTATACATGATGTTATAGTTGCTGGGCATAGGGCCAGGCTGTTGGTTACATATATGGGTGTTGATCAAGTAAGTAGGTATGTTGGAACTGTGTGAGAACAGTGGGGATCGCTTTCTCACTGCCACTGAAAGGACAAGCTAGGATGAATCCTGAGGTGTCAGATTGAACTTAGAAGTATTGGTATAAACACATAGATTCCAGTAGATAGATGTTAGACAGGTAGGTGGGTAGGTAGGTAGATAGATAATGTTGTGGTAGCCAGCCTCTAAAATAGCCTCCGGTTTTCTTGAATCCAAGTATTCATACCTTCGTGAAGTCCCCTCCTATCCTGAATGGGGTTCACTTGTGTAAACAGTAAGAGGTTATAAAAATGAAAGAGTGAGACGTTTGAGGTTAAGTCCTAAAAGACATCAAGTTTCCTCACCCTGGGGGAATCCAGCCACGCACTGTGGTGACACTCACGCAGCACTGTGGAGAAATCTGTGACATGAGGAAAAGAGGCCTCCTGCCAACAACCAGTCTCAGCTTGCCAGACATGTGAGAGAGCCACCCTGAAAGCATATTCCTCAGTCCCAGTCAGGCCTTAAGGTGACTACAGTCCTGGCCAGCATCTGGACTGCAACCTCATGAGAGGGACTGAGCCAGAAATCACGCAGCTAAACCGCTTCTGAATTCTGACTAAACTGTAAAGTAATAAATATCCATTGTTTTAAGGTACTAAGTTTGTTATGTAGCAACAGATAAAATATACATATACAGAGCACATACTTACATATATTCCCTAGCTCTATCCATTGCTAAGGTCTGGGTGCAATGACACTTTGAAACCTATGAGCTGTACCAAATGCCCAGATCTCAGTTTCTAAATGTAGTTCTCCACTAAAAGAAACCAGGGCTCCTTGGAGAAATGGCTGACTTCAGGGCTAAAGCAAGGAAAAATTAAAGGTGAGTATGAATATTTTATTAGCAAGGAAATGGTCAAGTAATTATAGAAGCCATCTTGAAAGGGCACCCACTGGCCTCTCTAAGGAACTGACAAGTTCATACTAATACAAATAAATAAGTGAAAAAATAAATTGGAAGAATAAATTCCTTGCAGTAGAATGTCAACTAATAAATACAGGAGAAATGGTCTAATTAGAAAATAACTATTTGGCAACCATCATAGTAATAATTAGTTCAGCCATGAAACATCAATAGATGCTAAAATTAGTGAGTACAAGGTTGCTGAAGAATGAAATGTTTACATAGTCTCAACTATTCACAAAATACTTATTAATTGCAATGAAGAAAAGAATGAGTTTTCACTGGAGAAATTTGGCAGACACCACCTAAACAAATTATTAAAATTAATGTCATCAGTAAGGGGATAAATTGAAAACATGTACCATGTAACTGGATGCAATAAGAACGCAAAATCATTACTATGGTAGTCCAGCCCTAGAGGAAGCACAACTTGAATCTAACCCTAGGGAAACATTAGATAAACTTAAACTTAAAGATAGTTTATAAATTAACTCAGAAAAATGGTCAAAGTCATGAAAGTAAAAAAAAAGACTGAGGAATTGTTCCTGATCAAAAGGGGACTACAGAGATAAAATAAGCACAACATGTGATACTGGATTAAGTTCTTTTTACTATAGGAGACATTTGGGGACAAATAGCAAAACTTGAATGATATCTGTGATATAGGTGGTAGCAATGTATCAACGTTAATTTCCTAACTTCAGTGGTGTTACTATGGTTATGCAGAAGAGTGTACTTATTTGTAAAAAATACACACTAAAGTATTTGAAGATTATAAGGCATCTTATCAACCACTTGCTCAAATGGTTCAGAATGAAAAATCTCTTCAAATTATTCTTGCTACTTTTTGTAGGTTTTTAATTATTTCAAACGAAAGGGGAAAAAAAAAGAAATGTACCACAGATCTGAAAATTATAGCCCTCATTTGGCAGAGAATATAAACGCAATTCAGAGACACACAATACTAAATAGAAATACACAGAAAGGGCATGCATAGCAGACGTCATACACAGGTAAAGTGCCAACAACAACAGCAATGAAAGAGAAAGTAGGAATATGGGGGGTAGATTCAAATAGAGACGTCCACTGAATTACTTAGTGACCCAAGAGGAAAGAGATGGTGTGTCAAAATAGAGTAATTTAATGAGGGTTTATTTGCAATGATGTGGACCAAGGTAACCATATATCGAAGACTTAGTAATAGTCTAATGCCTAAGCTATTAAGAGGGGAGGGAGTAGTACAGGAACGCAGAGAAAGAGTCATGCCTGCTGCCTTGAGAGAATCCATGACTGCTGGAGAGACACAGCTAGCTAGAGGAGACCTTGCAGGAAGGGAGCCATAGCCTCACTCCCCTTTCTCTCCCTCCAATCTATAGTCAGCACTGTCAATTGGCAAAACTCAACCAGAAACCCCCTGGGAACCCACTGGTGTGATCTGTATGAGTCACCCTGTCTGGGCAGAAGACAAGGTACAGAATAATTGAGGGTCAGTCTGATGGGGGTCAATGGAAGACATCTGACCTGCCTACCTTAAATATATGAAATTAAGACCACCAATATTTAAACTCTGTAGAAATACCTGTCAATAAGGGTGCTGTTTAAAATCTTTGATAAAATTTCAGAAAGAGAGATTGAAAATTCTTTCAAACTGCAAGTAAAACAGCCATTCCAGTATAATTAGGCGGGTCATCCACAGCAAGGGACACAAAAATCATTAGATGATTCAACACTGTACAAAGAAGTACAGTTGAAAGAGAAGAGAATCTGGAAAGCAACAGGAAGGAATTATTAGCCACATTTCCTTTAAGCATAACTGTCCACAAGTTTTACCAGTTCCCTAGTGAAGAGAATTGAAAGCAAATATCAAAAATTGGAGACACAATTTTGCTTAAATTATCTGTTTGGTAAACTGCATAGAGTTCTCATAACTTTGTGTACATTCAATCCTTTCCATTTAATCTTTTTGTTTCTGTATGAAGTTCAAAAGTCAAAACCTCTCCAGGTATATAAATCTGAATTGAGTAAATCTCATATTTAAATTGCAGTCAATAGTTGTTTTTTGTTTTTTTTTTTTCCAACCCCAGTTTGGCAGGTAAAGGGCTGTTCTCAAAAATGAAGCCTTAATAAGATTCCTACCTGGCTAATTGTGTCAAACATGCTTTACAGCACAGACAGGTGTACAGAACCAGAACAGTTTGCAATCAGGTAAGTCTGTCTCATAGGTTTCCTCACGTTTAAAAAGCATTTAATACAAATATGTAAAAGTTAGAGAAAAAAAAAATTGTTTTATGATAGTAGTATCTTTGGCCTTTATAAAGAGCCTTTACTCATTATATATCTTTATTATAATATTTTTATTTTCATAGCAACACTGTGGAAGGCCCAGCCTATATTAGCTCCAATTTATATGAAAATATAAACTAAAATCTCTATAGCGAGTAAGCAGCAGAGACAGGATTCAAATCCAAATTTTCTGAATCCAAATCTAGTGACTTTCCCATTATATAAGTCTACCTAAAATTAAACCCAGAAGTACAGTCAAGTCACTTCACCTATTTTCTATGAACACTTTAAGATTCACTGTACTGTTACCATAATGAAGAAAGAATTTTCCTCCAATTAAATTGAAGCAAGGAGGGAGAGAGAGAGAGAGAATAAGAAAGAAAGGGAAGGGATGTATAGGTTTGTATTTGAAGGACATTCTGCTAAAATTCACTTGCAGAGAGAAAGTGTTGCTTTGAAAGCAAGGCTAAGAGCCACTGGTGATCTTTCTTCATATTCTTTGCCATAGCTCCAGCCCATGAATGGCTACTGGCTGGAATACTATTCAGGTAACTATCAGAAAATTCAGTTCTACTGCTTGGGAACATCATTGCTAATAAGAAAGAGAGATGTACTGGGAGAAACAGTAGCAAAACAAGAAGAAGAGTCATCAGGCATTTGTTGAATCCCTGGCAGTAAAGAAACAAAGATGAGAAAGTATGATATCAATCAGAATGGAATGAAATATATTGCAGGGATAAAAAGCCACCCACTTCCCACTCAAAACTAGGATTTATTTTGTGCTCTCACTGCATGTCTATTGTGATTTGGCTGCTTCAAGTCATCCTCACCCTGGGACCCAAGCCAGTGAAGCAACCTCAGTCTGGAACACTGCTGGTCATCGCAGCAGATGAAAAGAGAGTACACAACAAATTGCACACTGCTCTTAAAGAGTCCATCTGAAAGAAACACATATCCTTCTCTTCACATTTCATTCCCCAAAACAACGAATGACCAAAGCACGTGACCTCTTTAACTCCAGGGCAATAGAGAAGTACAAATCTGCTGAGAAAAAGAACTGGAAATATTTGTTGAACAGAACTAATGAATACCAGACACTTTCCTGCCTGGACCTTGCTGTCTAATGCCTAGTCTTCTTCTCACATATGCAGACTCCCACAGTACCTTCCAGGGACAGAGACAGGCAGGGCTCACCAACTATTCCACGTACATCCTTATGTTTCCCAGCCTCCCTTGCAATTCGGTTAGAGCTGGGTGATGAGTTAAGGCAAACGCCATTGAGTGGAAGTGATATTTATGACTTCTGGGCCTGAGAAATTAAGAATTGGACTCCATCCTTCTTTTCCTGTGCCAGGGAAACCTCAAAAGCCAAGTGTTCCTTGTAATGTAGCTACAAGATACTGGAGGCTCCATCAGCCTGGTTTCCTGAGTGACTATGTAGAGAAAAACTTCCCTCATCCCCTGTCTACCAACTCTTTCTGGACATATAATGCAAATAAGATGAACCCTTGGTTGTATAAGCACTGAGATTTCAACATATTTATTGTGGCAGCTAGCATTAATTATCCCAATGAAGAAACTAATACCTGAATGTGGGGTGTTGGAGTAACAAAACCTAAAACATGTGAATTTACTTAGTGGGTAATGAACAGCAAGGAAACTGATATCAAAGGCTGAAAAGATAATGATACGTGCTTTGCAGTGGTAAAATATTTGGTATAACTATCACATGCAGTGACTTGGAAGTCAGCTCACCTGAGTATTCAGCCAGACGTTTCAGAGTAAAATGATGGAAAATAGATCTTCAGTACTATATATTAGTGGCTTTTTGTTCCCTTTAGCAAGGCATTGCCAAAAAGAAATGGACTCAGAAAGAACTGACCATTTGAAAGTAGGCTAGAAGGGCATTGTAGGGAAAGACCATAAATTTAGGTCCTTCCAGGTTGGAAAGTCAAGTACTTCTACACCTCAGAAGTAAGAAACAGGACTAAAGAAGTTTTGAGTTACAAATACCCAATAAAAATTCCTAGTTGATCAACGTGCTTCTAGGCAAAGTCAGATTAAAGGTGTAATCTTCCCATTTAAACTCAATAGTAGTCTAGATAATACAAGGTGTGGGGATGAAGAAGCACTGAAATGAAGCAGATCTGAGGACCAGGTTTCAAAAGAGTGAGGTTACTGGTACATGAAATAGATCAGAAGCCTCCTCTGAAGGGAATAAATTGCCAAAGAAGCAAGAACTTTGACCAAAAAAGCATTTGACTTAAAACCTCCAAACTTCCTTGATGAGAATGTGCTGAGAAAGCTTTTCAGCCCCCAAGGAGGGAATCCACTCCCAAAGCTCACTTCAGAGCCACTAAAGAATAAAAGTAAAGGACACATCCTGTGGAAGACCCATAGACAAAGAGATTCCTCTAGAGGCCAGAATCACAGCCCAATGAATTAAGGAAGTCTCTCACCCCAGATACTCACAGTGTCCACTCAGTGGGATTTCAGAACTTCCACGGCCCAGTGACTGCTGGCTATCTCCATTTCCCCCTCTCCAAATCAGTGTGTCCTTTTTCCCCCATTGTTATCTATTAGAGAGTAGGGAGAGAGGGAGAAAACCAGTCTTTGTAGTTCTTAGGTCTTCAAACCAGAGGAGCGACATCTGGACCTGACGGTAGACTTCACTGTGATGACATTCACTCAATGACTGCTGAGGTGATACACAGAAAGAGACAAGTTCTTCTTCGCATTTTAAATGTTTTGAGCTCTTACACTACTAGAATTTAAAACATTTGTGTTTTGAGTTTTAAGAATTTTGTTAGATTGAATTTAGATATGGTAGAGAACCAAAGTGGATTATCCCTATTTTGTCTCTCTGATCAAGGATAAGAGAAATTTTGTAGAACGATAAGAGCAGATATTTTGGATCCCAGCCTGCTACTAGTAATCATACAGGCACGAATTAGGTATGACCTAATTACGTATGACCACAACCCAACAGAAATTAACTTCAGCAGAAAAGGAAGTGAGTTGACTCCTCTGGGAAGCATAACAAGATAGGTCATGAACTTGGAAGAGAAGCCCCAGAAACCTCAGAGACTGGATCAGGGCCTCAGGGCCACCACAAAGTTTGTCTCCATCCAGTTATTATTTCTGTTGTGCTCTGCTTCTCTTTGCATGTTGGCTTCTTTATTTTTTACCCCATGCAAGGTCTCTCCACACAGTGGAGAGGATAGCCACTGACAATCCAGGTTCATACCCATACAGTTTACTAAGTGGAAAAAAGTGATTCCCCTCCAACTATAAGTTTCTGGTGAAGAATTCTGATTGACCTGATTTGAATAATATACAGACCCTTGTAAATAACTGTCCAGGTGGCTGTGGCACTATGATTGGCTCAGCCTGAGTCATGTGCTCAATCATGCCTGCAAAGGTAGAGGATAGGAGCGCCATGATCAGTCGGTGTACCAGGACCATGTAAAGAGGAGAGGAATTCCCCCAAAGAAAGGAAATGCTGTAGCTATAAAAAGGAAAATGGAAAAGATGAGTGGGCAGAAACAAGAGCTACCAGATTCCTCTAAGATAACTTAGATACCAATAGCAATGCCCACCATGGTATATACCGAGAAAGCATACCTACACAGAGAGGCATGGACACTTCCATCCAGAGCATGTCTGACTTTGGTCAGTTCTAGCGGTTACCCAGTCTCCCTGTCAATTTCCCCACTGTGATTCACTCCCACTCTTCAGTAGAATACGCAGATCTCCTGGGACAAGTTCTATGATTATAGTGACGTTCTGCCTCCTTCTCATTACTCTTCCAGGCTTGGGAGTGACCCCAGATTAAGTTCACATGCTCTCTTCAGCACTAAAAACCACAATATTTACATAAGACTTACATACATTATGATTAAATGATTAAATGCTTTCTAATTACCAAATACTTTCTAATACCTCCACCAGATTAATGTTTCTACAGTGCCACTTTGTGTCACCCCTCACTAAAAAAAAAAAAAAAATTCTAGTCTCTCTAAATCTTCCCATATAAACCACAAATTCCAGGCCTTCAAAGCACTCTATAATCTAAGCCCTAAATATCTTTGCAGTCTGACCTTTTACTAGTTTTTTATTCATGCCTTCTTTCCATACAAAATAGGCTATATTCCCTGTTTCTAGTGTACATATAATTTTTTTCATCCTTCCTCTTTCATTTTTGAAACCAACATATATTGGTTGCTTTCTTATGTGCCAGGTACTGTGCAATAAGTACCAGGGATGCAAAGATGAATGAAACATGAACCCTGCCTTCAAAGGACTCTAACTGTAGAAGAAACATACATTATAAATTATTATAATTCTCTGTGAAGCATGTCATAGGTATGAGGATATTGCTAGTCCAACCAACTGTATGGAGAATTAGGGAAAGTTTCCCCTTGAATATGATACTTAATCTGGGACTTGAAAGATAAGTGTAAGTTTGCCAGGTGGAAGAATAAGAAAGAGAATTCCAGGCATAGAGAAGAACGTATGCAAGGGTCTAACAAATAGGAAGATAGGCAGCTTGTTCAAGAAAATACAAGCTTAGTAGAAGCTTCCTTAATTTATGTTCACTAAAACAACACTGGAGATTAAACAATGCACTGATTTGCCTGTGTAAACACTGGCTGATGCATAGGACAGGCTAAATGATTACAAGTTAATATTATACTCTCCTATTCACCCATAGAATTCTATAGCTGCTAGTTGAGTTTAACACTGATTAAGAGTCAGTGGCCCCCTTTCCCAAATCTGTTGTACTTGTTATTATAATCACACAATTGAATTAAGTGTTATGTAAACCAGGGATTTTCAACCTCGAACTATTGACATTTGGGGCCAGATAATTCTTTGTGGTAGAAGACTATTCTGTGCCTTGTAGGATATTTAGCAGCAGCCCTGACCTCTCCCAGCAGATGCCAGGAGCACCCTCCTTTGAATTGTGATAACCAAAAATGTCTCCACACATTGTTAAATGTCCCATAGAGGGTGCAAAATCATGACTGGTAGAATTGGGCCAGATTATAAAGGGCCTTCTATGTGGACTTATTTTCTAAGTATGCAATGAGAACCATTGAATGTTTTTTAGTAGTAGAGTAACATACGTGGTAATGTATCTCAAAGGATAAATTGGAAGAGGTGAGACTAGAGACAGGAAGACCCATCAAGGAGGCAATTGCCATAGAGCAAGCGAGACGTAACGAGAGTATTGATGAGCACAGTTGTAGGGATGTTTAGAGACAAACTGAAGAGAGAATTTTGGAGATAAACAGATGTCATTCACTCCAACTTCTCTTCTTCCCTGTGCTCACCTATTAAATCCAACCTATCTTCAAGGTTCAGCTAAAAACTCATATCCCCATGTCAAACCAAACAAAATGACATGTCCTCCTTTGCACCCTGGTAACTCATTATTTCAGCTGCTCTTAGGCCGCCTGGTAATATTGTTAATTCAATGCCTAGATTATAAACTAGATTTTAATTTTAGATTATAAAATCCTTAAATACAGGATCACGTTTTGTTCACATTTGCTTTCTACTCAGTGCTCAGTACCATGCTTTCCATATAACAGATGATCAATATTATTTATTGAGTGAATTTATGGAACTCTAGCCTAAATTGCTCCAATAGATTTATATGTGTCACTTGAATTCTCGCTGTAAGCATTGGGAGAGTCTGGGCATAAATTAACCAGCACTGCATTCTTTATATATCTGTTTCCCACAGTTCCTATCTATTCACATCACTGGAGGAAGTTCGTATTCATTAATCTTATAGCTTTTCTTATAAACCGCTCATTGGAGAAACTCAGGGAAACATCACCACATGATCCCTTCAAAACTAAAAAAGTAACTAGAGGTTAGATGGTATCAAACTAGTGACAAATGATATTGAGCTATGTTAAACACGACATGAATGAGTGTTAAGCAAAAACACCCATGTGGATTTTTCTCAAGGTCAATGTTTTTTCCTGCCACATAAGTCACCAAGATCATTACTCTCTCTATTCTCTCAACTATATTCTTATTCAAATTGCTCACAGCTATCTTATTCATTTCCGTGAAAAGTGGCAGGAAATATTAATTGTGAACAAAGTTTTCACTACATATTAGGAAATCAGGTACCTGAGAAATAAAGCTCTAGTGATAGAGGTTAGGACAGATATGAAAAATCAAACTGAACCACAGACACTCTGTGTATTGGAATTGTGTTTCTGCAGCAATGAAAATGGCCAAATTGTTTAAATCAATGGTTTTTTTTGAATATGTATTATGAGTTTCATACTCTATGGGCAAAGCAGGAAGTACAAAATGAACAAAGTCAAGACGTCTGCTAATAAGGCTCTTACAGGGGCACAAAGGAGACAGATGTAACTCATATCCGTGGTAGCGTGGGGCATACAGGTGGGATGGCTCTCCTGGGGACATTTGCTTCAAGCTCCTTTTTCTACTATTTCAACTTATGGACCATCTTGGGGTTTTACATATGTTGTCTCTATTCCACACCAGATAATCCAGACATCGTATCTATGTGATTTTCACAAAATTAACCCCAACACATAATGTCTTTGTGCACATTGCCAAATATATTAATGGGTTAAGGTGACAGCAGTGCTAAAAGAAAATACTTGAATATTAGATATACCAGCATTTTTAAAGTCCCTTGGCTGTTTCTATCAACTTTGCTTCAGTCTCCAACCTCTTGCCTTCCCTTCAGTTTCTTGCTTATTTGCTCTACGTTTCTCTACTTTTACTCCTTTCTCAAAGCCAAAAAAAAAAAAAAAAAATGCAAGGCAGTCCCACCTTCTTCTTATTTTGTCTTTTCTTCCAGACTCTTCTCAGGAGCCCTCTTTTCACATTCATTAGGATATTTTCTTAAACACATACAGTTACCTACCTTCACTAAGTGAAGTTCCGGCACCAGCTGTTAGGATAATTGTTTTTTATCTGGTTACATCTTCATAAGCAGAACCAAGTGCCAAACTACTGATAATCAAATGTGAGATTTCAGAACTGAGAGGCCAGAAGGATAGGTGGGACATTATTCCAGTTTGGAAAGCAGAGATCGCCTAAAAAAGAGGGGAAAAAAAGGCTTGGAGGAGGAAATTTACATGATCAGGAAACTAAAGAGCATAATGGGTTTAAAGATGTGGTAGAATAAAACTGAGAACCAAATTTGCATATCAATTTGAAATAATCATGTTTTATTTTTCATCAATTAATATTTACTTAGTACTTGTAATAGTAGTAACAATCAAAAAGTTATAATGAAACAAATAGTGATATCTACTATATAATAGGCGCTGAGCTAGTTTCTATAGTTACAGTGGTAAAGGAAGTACCATATTTCCTTGGCCCTTACATGCATGTTTTCCCCAAAATTTTAATATTTCTGAAATTAGAATTTATTTTAACTTTTAGCTATATCTTTTTTTCCCTAAACAAATATTATTAAATAATGAGCCCTTAAGCTCATGGAAATACAGTAATTCCTCAGTTCAAGAGGCTTGCTTGCAGTCTAGAGGATGTATCACTGAAGGTGACTGAGGAAAAAATAATATAATAAATGAGTTAAGGAAAATGCATCTGAAAGTGACAGTTTAAGATGAGTGGGGATTGGTGGCAGGGAGCAGAAGAGGCTTAGACAGATGTGAAGTGTGAGCAGCTTGGCCCAGGGTTGTGATATAGCAAAGGAAAGGCAGGAATGGACGTAACATATAGACATGTTAATTCAAAGTATGAATAAGTCGATATCACTGAATTTTTGGAAAATTTGAACAAAACTTGAGAAATTGGTCAAAGATATTGCTAAGTCTTCAAATATGACTGACCAGGAGGATGACAGTTCACTGAAAACTGCAGAGAATTCAGATTCAGCACATGGGGCATTGAGTTTTGCTTAGACATATTGAATAACCAGATGGAACAACACAATAAGTAGTTGAAAATATATTAGGGAGCAAAGATTAAGAAATAAAAAATGTAAAGTCGATGGTTGTTTGTCAAAGGTTTCACTTTGTATTATTCTAATGTGTAAATGAAGTTCTAGAAAATCGTTGTTAATTTCCTTTCCTAATATTCAAAATGATGTTTCTGGTATACTGCCCAAATGGGGAAGATGTCTTTTACCCAACTAAAGAAAAAAAATAATCACACTTTCCCACAGTAAGACTACATTATAAATAACCTATAAATTATTTAAAATTATTATTTATTTTATTACTAACATTTTAAATAATACATAATTTATTTAAATATTATTTATTTGTTTAAATTATTATTATTATTATTCACTGGACACCTCTAAGTGCCAGGCACAGGATAGGTGTTGTAGGATAGAATCATGAACCAAATCTTTGCCAAACCCACTGAGTGAGACTTAGGAAAAGTAAGAGGGTTTTTAACAGGAGGATTTTACATGTCAAAACCAAGGGGGCGGGCTTCCCTGGTGGCGCAGTGGTTGAGAGTCCGCCTGCCGATGCAGGGGACACGGGTTCGTGCCCCGGTCCGGGAAGATCCCACATGCCGCGGAGCGGCTAGGCCCGTGAGCCATGGCCGCTGAGCTTGCGCGTCCAGAGCCTGTGCTCCGCAATGGGAGAGGCCACAACAGTGAGAGGCCCGCATAGCGCCAAAGAAAACAAAAAAACAAAAAAAACCAAGGGGGCTAACCATGGGTCGTTTGTAACCATAAACTCAGGCAGTTCCATTAGTCTGGCAACAGCAAGCTGTCAGAGAGAGGTTTCTTTATAAGTATATTAGGAAGGTACAAAAACCATCTCCACTCTGTAATGATCAACATGAACAATTTTACTAGGAAATCCATCCCAAAGGAGAATACAGTTTAGCAGATGGGACCAAGCTAACCAAGCTTAACAATTCAAGTGCTAACGTGAAAAGTTTTCTGAATGAAGAGAGGCAAACCTTTCTCCATCACTTGGCCCTACTTTCTAACCTAATTATAATACTTTGGCTTTGAATTTTTCTGGAAGCCTACACTGTACATATTGGTGTACAAATTCCACCATTCTCCATATACATATACCCATTAGATTACTCTTTTCAGGAATTATAGCACCAAGGATTGTAGTGAGACTGAACTAAATAAGTCCCAGAGAAAAGGCATGAATCAATTTCTTGGTATGGGATTCATGTCTCCTGACCATTTCCTTTGTATGCCCACCCCAGTTTGGGGTTGTCGTATAATGTTCTTTCCCTGACATTGATTTATCCAAATTATTGTTTGGCAAGGCCACAAGGTTTTATGTCACTGAGACAAAAAGAATTGTAATTTTGGAGATAGGACACAGGTTTTATGTCACTAAGACAAAAGCAATTGCAATATTGGGAATAATCCATCCTTAAGAATGCAAATAATAAGACTGAATGTTAATTTACAGGGAACATAAAAATCATTACATTGTTTTTCACTGGAGTTCTTTTGTTGATCATCTAGGGAAAAAATCTTCTATTTTGTGTTCTTATGAAAAGGACAATGAGTTTATATATCTTTAATGGTTTTAATTTGAAGAAAAAGTGAAAAGTGTCTTATGGTGTATAAAAATCTAGTTGTAGCATTTCCAGTTTATTATATAAAAGTGAAAATCACATGATTTAGGGACTAAGTGCTTTCTAACTCTCATGGTCGGTCTCTGAAAGAGAAAAGACAAACACCTAGCTCTGATAAATGCTGTCCATTATAATATTTCATTCTTATTAATAAAAATGCTGATAATACTCAGGCATTAATTTAAGCACTTTACATATGTTAAAACAGTTAATCCTTGCAATAAACCTTCATAGTAGGTACATTATAGTTATCCCATCTTATAGACGAAGAAACAAAGTTTCTTCAGGGAACTTGCCCAAGGTCGTACAACGAGCAAGTGTCAGAGGTAGGCTTTGAAAACCAGACCACCTAGCATCAGACACCACACATTTACCCACACTGCTGGACAGCTTCTTTACTCTAGTGATACTTTTTCTGCTGCTATGACTGCCTCTGTAATTCACTGTATCCATGAATTACCACGCTCTGCTTCTTCAAGTCAATACATCACTCCAATGGTACTTAATCAAGGACTCTCAGGTGTGCTGCTTCCCCTCAGGTGTGCTGCTTCCCCTTTGGCCATGATTATCATAAATTGGTCTTAATGCCACCCAGACAAGAACGCCTCTGTATTGGTCCATTTGGGCTGCCCTAACAAAATATCACAGACTGAGTGGCTTAAACAACAGAAATTTATTTTCTCCCAGTTCTGGAAGCTAGAAGTTCAAGATCAAGGGACCATTAGGGTTGGTTTCTGATGAGGGCTCTCTTTCTGGCTTGTAGATGGCTGCCTTCTTGCTATGGCCTTTCTTTTGTGAAGATACAAAGAGAGCTCTGATATCTCTTTCTCATGTAGGATTAGGGCTCCAGTCTTTTCGAATTAGGGCCCCACTCTTATGATCTCATTTTTCCTTCATTACCTCCTTAGAGTCCCTATTTCCAAATATAGTCACATGAGGGGTTAAGGCTTCAACATATGAATTTGGAAAGGGGAAGAACACAATTCAGTTCATAAGAGCTTCCTTCTGCCAAATATTCTTTCTTGAAAGAAATGAAATCCCTCTATTTCAGGCGCTCCTCCTGGCCTACCCTTCAACACCATTTTCATCATTTATATCCTCTATATGTTACTCCCAACTTCCAAGTTGTTTACCTGTTGGAATAATATAGTCAAAGGACTGTGTAAAGGGTTTTTGTGTGCTTCAGTGTTTCCAAAGCACAATATATCTGTGCATACACACAAAATACACACATACGCTCAGACACATATATATTCATAACTTCAAAATGGAGCCCACTCACTTTAATACTCAAATGAAATGATTCTGAGCTCCCATCACACTTCTTGCAAGAATGTCCCTTTTCTCAGGGTCTTCCTTCTTGTGATGGCACCAAGGGATGGATTATTTTGCCATTTAAGAAGTCAAGCAACTTGGTTACTATCATCTAAAGGAGAGAAATCAGAAATTATTATCAGATAACTGACGAGTTTTGCTGTTTTCCACCATTGCTGTCAGAACACAGGTGATTTAGAAATAGATTCTCCATGTTTGGTGTAAAAGAAGTCTCTCTTGAGTATTATGGAAAAAAACTGATGCTACTATAGGTTGTGACTCTCAATGTTTCAACAGTTTAGTTCCCAAAGCTCTTTTAACTAATACT
Source organism: Stenella coeruleoalba (assembly GCF_951394435.1). Lineage (NCBI taxonomy): Eukaryota > Metazoa > Chordata > Mammalia > Artiodactyla > Delphinidae > Stenella > Stenella coeruleoalba. Next base: position 98,352,250 of record NC_137150.1, read on the forward strand.
CACAGATATCTTCCTTACTGCTAATCTATACTCCAAAGAGGTCTCCACTATAAAGGCCCAGCACCACCTTTCTCCACCTCAATAACCTAACTCTGAAAGTGGAGAAATTCCCTCTTTTGTGTTCCAATACCCATCTAATTTCCTGTCTCAGAATGAGTGACATTTATATCCTGAGAGAACCCTATCTTATTAGATCCAGTCCTACTATGGGTAGGAGAAACAGCTGTTATTATTCATCATACTTAAGAAATAAGAAAACCTGAGGTCAAGGAAGTTAAATAACTCATTTGAGGTCACAGGACTAGTAAGGGACAGCCTAGCCTCAGTCTCAGGATTTCTGACACCCCACTGCTCTCTTTACCATCTTCATGTTCTCTCTCTCCCTTCATTGTGGGGTCCTGCTGTCAGTCGATCCTTCTGATAAATACTGCCTCTTCTCAACAAAATCTTTCTCTTTTTTTCCTTGATATCATCTGACTATTCCCAATAATACCTACTAGTTTATCAAATGCCCCTTTGTTACATCTACTGCATTAACAAACCATCCCTCTATAAGTACTGTTAATCTTGTTAATGTAAATGATCAAATTGGAAATTTCAAGCAAGAATAAAAATAAACTTCTAATAAAGTAAAATTAACCAGCAAGCTAACATGACTGCAAAACACCCCACATTTGACATCATTGTTATGTGAGATCATAAAACAGTCCTCACGCCGTTTCCCAAAGGACTAGTTCTACATCGCACTACACAGTATCATCTACCTAAGCACTGATCTTTCTGCCTGTGGAAAGAGAAGATTCTGCATGCTACAATTTTTACCGGGGAAAGAGATTTCCCAGAATCTCCTGTGGGCAGTGTTAAATGCTTCTGCCTATTTCTGCACGATGCTGCCTCTGACTCAAAGGTCTGTTATCAACCCTAAGGAGACTCTTACATTCCCTGCAATTACAATGACCATCTTTCCCAGACTCTAACCAAGAGTTTTTATGATTTCTAAACTTTTAGGCCAAGAAGTCTTACACATATAAACACTAGACAACTTTTGAAAAGAACCCTAGAAAATTTGGCCAGAAATAGGGTTTTTTCTTAAACATTTTGAGTACAAGCAAGTTGGTCAACATTATAATTTATCCTTAGCAATGACTTTAAAAAAATGAATGGATATCTTCAGTGTTTGGCATTTTGTTTATTGTGAATTATGGTGAATTTGCCCTCCTTTACTCATTTTTGTCTGCTTTTCAGAATCCAGCGGGAGTGGGAAGCAGTGGGGTTCTCACTTTTTTGTTTTATAATTTCTAATTGACTTTCAGAAAATTATTCCTGCTTTAAACTGATTTTAGTAATGGAAAGTTGGAACACTAGCGTCCAAAGAACCATATTATATACATGCAATAAGTGTTTGTTTAATGTTGGAATAATCTAAGTACACATCTGACCAAAGACCTCCACTGTTACCTACTCTGGAGTCTTGTGGGTCCTTCCACAACTGTTTCTGTGTTCTTTTTTTAATTTTATTTTAATTTATTCCACAAAATAATATGATGGTACACATACTGTTTGGTAATTTTCCATAATTAAGTAGCCCATGAATCATTGGGTTAAAATATTTTCATCATGATTTTATAGATGAAAAAATTGGAGGCTCAGAGAAGTTAAGTTACTTAATACCTGTTTGACTTTTAGCAGCTCAACCCCTGTCATTGTTTCCAGTGTTCAAAAGTTAATGCTATTTCCATATTACCTTTTTACATGACTTGTTTGTTGCTGAAGTGGTGGTATTCACTGAACTATTCCAATCGTCTGTGCTCCTTTTAGATCCTTGTGTTGTGCCTAGCTAAAATTAAAATATAATTCAGACTTTGAAACATTTTTCTTCAACCCTATAAGGTCAACTAATCCAAGTAAAAATTAATCTATTACCTGATTTAATTCAACTTAATTGCATGCAACAATTATTAGTGAATATTTAATATATACTTAACTCTTAGGTACTGTTACTGTAATGTGAGCATTATTAATACCATGTTTTAAAAACTGAGACAGTATAACTGAAGCTAGATTGTGTAGACAATTAATATACCTTAGAAAGACTAATAACAGCATGAGAATATTTTTAACTTTTCTGTGAAATATCAGATCCCATTAACTCGGAATTTGGGAATATTCAATCCTAAAATTGACCAATATTCTATGTGTAACATCTATGAAAAAAAAGGTTTGCCAAGCAAATTAATGTTAACAAAAATCCAAGAAAAGCGGCAGCCTCTTGAGAAAGTTGTCTGTAAGCAAGCACATAGTAGTATCATTTGCAAAAAACTACTAGTTGAAGACTTTGGACTTATTGATGTGTCTGAGGAATTTTGTGGGTTCTATTTTTAGCCACCTGTTTGCTGAATCTTCATAAAAGAATAGCGTTATGTTCATTTCAAAAGAGTCTATATCAAAACCTTTTAAACTCTTTCTCCTTTGCTTTCCTCTCCTCCCCTCTGATCCTCTACCCATTTGCCAATAGTATAAAATTAGGAGATTTTTACCATATTTATTTAACAAGCACCTTACTCTATAAATGAATGATCCTTGGTCTACTTAGCAAATGCATTTTGAGAATGACTTATTCTATGACGCCATGGGGTTACACTGGGGATAGTGGGTGAGACTCACAGAAAGATAATTTTAACTTTAAGAGAAACTTTTTCATTGTCCGATCAGTCCACAAATAGAATCAACAGCACCTGTAGAAACAAGTTTTCCCTTATGGGAGGTATTCAAGCACTAGGTGGGGAGGTTGAAAGGAGAATTGAAACTTTGGAAAGTGTTGAACTACATGATTCTTAAAGCCAAGAATGTATAATGTTGATGAGGATAATGACATGAGTGTGAGGAGGAGAGAAAGGAGGAGAAATTGGAGGAAAAACAAATAACTTTATAATTCTTATTTATAAGTAACTATACTCTGGGTTGAATGTGATTCCCAAGAATAGTGATGTTGTTCAGTGATGTAGCAGTATTGAACTGGAATCAAACTTTGCTACCTTTAAATAATTCTACTGAAGAAATTTGTTTGCTTTTAATAAATAAGGGGTTTTATTGCCCTAATTTCTATAATGTTGATGTATGCATATGCTTTGGAGCTAGGCAAATGTAGATACAAATCATTGCCATGTGATCTTAGGCAAGTTAATTTACCATTTATGGTCTCAGTTTCTTCACCTACAAATGGACATAATAATAACTGCAGTGACACCATAGTGTTACTCTGATCATTAAATGAGATGCATTTAGCACAGAGCCTGCTACACAGCATGTTTAGCACTGTGTCTGGCACATAGAAAATACTCCATTAGTGATGCCTATTATTAAAATATCTTAAGTTAATAAAAAACTATCTACCACACGTGAATTTCCCCAGGAGGCCATTGCTTTCTAATCTTCATCTTCTTCAGGTGGGGGGTGGAATTCCAATAATGAAACCATAGCTTCATGTGGGATTTTTTTTACTGAACCATAGCTTCATGTGGGATTTTAATGGGTATTTCCACTGAAGGATAAATTTTTTTTATATGATGCTGTATAGATTCACCAAAGGATGACTCACTCTTCTCTTCTAGATTTACCTGCTGGTCACTGATTGGTTTTCAAACGATTTATTAACTTTTTTATTTTTAAAAAATACAAAATCATATTTTCTTATGAGCAATATCCATATGACATTAAATCAAAAACAGAATTCTCATAAACGCTAAACTTTTGCATTCCTAGACAGCAAAGAAAGATGGTCAATGTAGTGCAGGATTTCAGAACATTCACATCTGTAACCAAAAAGGTTTTAGAAAAAAATAATCACAGGATAAAGTGTCATTCATTCTGATTGTACAGAAATATTTCAAATTCCCCTTTCCTCTTTTTCTATGCATTTGCTGGTGTTTGTGTTTCAGGCAACAGTTTTTCTCATCTCAGTCATTATAATAGATGTATACACACAAATTCAAGGGTTCACAACTGGACAAGTGTGAGCACCATCAATGTCAATTAGTTCATTCCACCTTGCTGGAGACTAGAGAGGTGGAATGATTGATTTTCAGGCTTAATATGTTTTCTTCATAGAGGTTTGACATATATTGGTGGAATGACCAATTTTAATAAAGTACAGAGGCAAGAAGACCAAATATCCCCTGCATGCCCCTCATTCACCAGAAGACACCTTCCTTTGCATAGCCCTTATTCACAACTAATTTTTAGCCTGGGTCATCTTTTCTCATTCCTACAAATCCGAAAGGTCCATAGACATTTCCTATAAGAGTTCATCCTGAGTAATTATTGCCTGTGATTCAGCCCCCAGGAGTCGAATTCAAGCCTGGGTGTGTAGCTAAATTTTTCAATAAGTGAGAATTTCTAATGAGGAAACCTTGTAGTAGCAAGCCCGCCATTGCAATCTGCAGCTCTTACTTTGAAACAGCGAAGCACAAATGTTGTCTTTCATCCCATGCAAAATAAGCCTTGAATATTTGCAAGACTAGAGGGACAGGCTCCACTTTTATAGTAATGATTCACATACTTCTGTCATCTTGGGCATGCATGTTACTCACCTGACTTTCTTGGAGCCATTTCCCTAAATTAGCTAATTCATAAATACAAACATATCCAGATCAGGATTTTGTTTTTTTTCAATTTTTGAATTTTATTTTTTTATTTTTTTACACAGCAGGTTCTTATTCATCATCAGTTTTATACACATCAGTGTATACATGTCAATCCCAATCGCCCAATTCATCACACCACCATCACCACCCCGCTGCTTTCCCCCCATGGAGTCCATAGGTTTGTTCTCTACATCAGTGTCTCAATTTCTGCCCTGCAAACCGGTTCATCTGTACCATTTTTCTAGGTTCCACATATATGCGTTAAGATACGATATTTGTTTTTCTCTTTCTGACTTACTTCACTCTGTATGACAGTCTCTAGATCCATCCATTTCTCAACAAATGACACAATTTCGTTCCTTTTTCTGGCTGAGTAATATTCCATTGTACATATGTGCCACATCTTCTTTATCCATTCATCTGTTGATGGGCATTTAGGTTGCTTCCATGACCTGGCTATTGTAAATAGTGCTGCAAGGAACATTGGGATGCATGTTTCTTTTTGAATTATGGTTTTCTCTGGGTATATGCCCAGTAGTGGGATTGCTGGGTCACATGGTAATTCTATTTTTAGAATTACCATGTGACCCAGTAAGGAACCTCCATACTGTCCTCCATAGAGGCTGTATCAATTTACATTCCCACCAACAGTGCAAGACGGTTCCCTTTTCTCCACAGCCTCTCCAGAATTTGTTGTTTGTACATTTTCTCATGATGCCCATTCTGACTGGTGTGGGTGATACCTCATTGTAGTTTTGATTTTCATTTCTCTAATAATTAGTGATGTTGAGCAGCTTTTCATGTGCTTCTTGGCCATCTGTATGTCTTCTTTGCAGAAATGTCTATTTAGCCCTTCTGCCCATTTTTGGATTCGGTTGTTTGTTTTTTTAATATTGAGCTGCATGAGCTGTTTATATATTTTGGAGATTACTCCTTTGTCTGTTGATTCATTTGCAAATATTTTCTCCCATTCTGAGGGTTGTCTTTTTGTCTTGCTCATGGTTTCCTTTGCTGTGCAAAAGCCTTGATGTTTCATTAGGTCCCATTTGTTTATTTTTGTTTTTATTTCCATTACTCTACGAGGTGGATCAAAAAAGATCTTGCTGTGATTTATGTCAAACAGTATTCTTCCTATGTTTTCCTCTAAGAGTTTTATAGTGTCCGGTCTTACATTTAGGTCTCTAATCCATTTGGAGTTTATTTTTGTGTATGGTGTTAGGGAGTGTTCTAATTTCACTCTTTTACATGTAGTTGTACAGATTTCCCAGCACCACTTATTGAAGACTGTCTTTTCTCCATTGTATATCTTTGCCTCCTTTGTCATAGATTAGTTGACCATGGGTGCGTGGGTTTATCTCTGGGCTTTCTATCTTGTTCCATTGACCTATGCTTCTGTTTTTGTGGCAGTACCATATTCTCTTGATTACTATAGCTTTGTAGTATAGTGTGAAGTCAGGGAGTCTGATTCCTCTGGCTCCATTTTTTTCCCTCAAGACTGCTTTGGCTATTTGGGGTCTTTTGTGTTTCCATACAAATTTTAAGATTTTTTGTTCTAGTTCTGCAAAAAATGCCATTGGTAATTTAATAGCGATTGCATTGAATCTGTAGCTTGCTTTAGGTAGTATATTCATTTTCACAATATTGGCTCTTCCAATCCAAGAACATGGTATATCTCTCCATCTGTGCGTATCATCTTAAATTTCTTTCATCAGTGTCTTATAGTTTCCTGCAACAGCTCTTTTGTCTCCCTAGGTAGGTTTATTCCTAGGTATTTTATTCTTTTTGTTGCTGTCGTAAATAGGAGTGTTTCCTTAAATTCTCTGTCAGATTTTTCATCATTAGTGTATAGGAATGCAAGAGATTTCTGTGCATTAATTGTGTATCCTGCAACTTTACCAAATTCATTGATTAGCCCTAGTAGTTTTCTGGTGGCATCTTTAGGTTTCTCTGTGTATAGTATCATGTCATCTGCAAACAGTGACAGTTTTACTTCTTCTTTTCCAATTTTTATTCCTTTTATTTCTTTTTCTTCTCTGATTGCCGTGGCTAGGACTTCCAAAACTATGTTGAATAATAGTGGTGAGAGTGGGCATCCTTGTTTTGTTCCTGATCTTAGAGGAAATGCTTTCAGTTTTTCACCATTGAGAATGATGTTTGCTGTGGGTTTGTCATATGTGGCCTTCTTATGTTGAGGCAGGTTCCCTCTATGCCCACTTTCTGGAAAGTTTTTATCATAAATGGGTGTTGAATTTTGTCAAAAGTTTTTTCTGCATCTACTGAGATGATCATATGGTTATTCTTCTTCAATTTGTTAATATGGTGTATCACATTGATTGATTTGCATATATTGAAGAATCCTTGCATCCCTGGGATAAATCCCCCTTGATCATGGTGTATGATTTTTTTAATATATTGTTGAATTCTGTTTGCTAGTATTTTGTTGAGGATTTTTGCATCTATATTCATCAGTGATATTGATCTGTAGTTTTCTTTTTCTGTAGTACCTTTGTCTGGTTTTGGTATCAGGGTGGTGGTGGCCTCATAGAATGAGTTTGGGAGTGTTCCTTCCTCCACAATTTTTTCGAGGAGTTTGAGAAAAATGGGCGTTAGCTCTTCTCTAAATATTTGATAGAATTCACCTGTGAAGTCATCTGATCCTGGACTTTTGTTTGTTGGAAGATTTTTAATCACAGTTTCAATTTCATTACTTATGACTGGTCTGTTCATATTTTCTATTTCTTCTTGGTTCAGTCTTGGAAGGTTATACCTTTGTAAGAATTTGTCCATTTCTCCCAGGTTCTCCATGTTATTGGCATAGAGTTGCTTGTAGTAGTCTCTTAGGATGCTTTGTATTTCTGCGGTGTCTGTTGGAACTTCTCCTTTTTCATTTCTCACTTTGTTGATTTGAGTCTTCTCCCTCTTTTTTTTTTTTTTAACATCTTTTTTGGAGTATAATTGCTTTACAATGGTGTGTTAGTTTCTGCTTTATAACAAAGTGAATCAGTTATACATATACATATGTTCCCATATCTCTTGCCTCTTGCGTCTCCCTCCCTCCCACCCTCCCTATAACACCCCTCCAGGCGGTCACAAACCACCGACCTGATCTCCCTGTGCTATGCGGCTGCTTCCCACTAGCTATCTACCTTATGTTTCGTAGTGTATATATGTCCATGCCTCTCTCTCGCCTTGTCACAGCTTATCCTTCCCCCATCCCATATCCTCAAGTCCATTCTCTAGTAGGTCTGTGTCTTTATTCCTGTCTTACCCCTAGGTCCTTCATGACATTTTTTTCCTTAAATTCCATATATATGTGTTAGCATACAGTACTTGTTTTTCTCTTTCTGACTTACTTCACTCTGTATGACAGACTCTAGGTCTATCCACCTCATTACAAATAGCTCAATTTCATTTCTTTTTATGGCTGAGTAATATTCCATTGTATATATGTGCCACATCTTCTTTATCCATTCATCCGATGATGGACACTTAGGTTGCTTCCATCTCTGGGCTATTGTAAATAGAGCTGCAATGAAAATTTTGGTACATGACTCTTTTTGAATTATACTTTTCTCAGGGTGTATGCCCAGTAGAGGGATTGCTGGGTCTCATGATAGTCCTGTTTGTAGTTTTTTAAGGAGCCTCCATACTGTTCTCCATAGTGGCTGTACCGATTCACATTCCCACCAGCAGTGCAAGAGTGTTCCCTTTTCTCCACACCCTCTCCAGCATTTATTGTTTCTAGATTTTTGGATGATGGCCATTCTGACTGGTGGGAGATGATATCTCATTGTAGTTTTGATTTGCATTTCTCTAGTGATTAATGATGTTGAGCATTCTTTCATGTGTTTGTTGGCAGTTTGTATATATTCTTTGGAGAAATGTCTATTTAGGTCTTCTGCCCATTTTTGGATTGGGTTGTTTGTTTTTTTGTTATTGAGCTGCATAAGCTGCTTATAAATTTTGGAGATTAATCCTTTGTCAGTTGCTTCATTTGCAAATATTTTCTCCCATTCTTTGGGTTGTCTTTTGGTCTTGATTATGGTTTCCTTTGCTGTGCAAAAGCTTTGAAGTTTCCTTAGGTCCCATTTGTTTATTTTTGTTTTTATTTCCATTTCTCTAAGAGGTGGGTCAAAAAGGATCTTGCTGTGATTTCTGTCATAGAGTGTTCTGCCTATGTTTTCCTCTAAGTGTTTGATAGTTTCTGGCCTTATATTTAGGTCTTTAATCCATTTTGAGTTTATTTTTGTGTATGGTGGGAGTGATCTAATCTTATACTTTTACATGTACCTGTCCAGTTTTCCCAGCACCAATTATTGAAGAGGCTCTCCCTTCTCCACTGTACATTCCTGCCTCCTTTATCAAAGAAAAGGTGACCATATGTGCATGGGTTTATCTCTGGGCTTTCTCTCCTGTTCCATTGATCTATCTTTCTGTTTTTGTGCCAGTACCATACTGTCTTGATTACTGTAGCTTTATAGTATAGTCTGAAGTCAGGGAGCCTGATTCCTCCAGCTCCATTTTTCGTTCTCAAGATTGCTTTGGCTATTCGGGGTCTTTTGTGTTTCCATACAAATTGTGAAATTTTTTGTTCTAGTTCAGTGAAAAATGCCAGTGGTAGTTTGATAGGGATTGCATTGAATCTGTAGATTGCTTTGGGTAGTAGAGTCATTTTGACAATGTTGATTCTTCCAATCCAAGAACATGGTATATCTCTCCATCTATTTATGTCATCTTTAATTTCTTTCATCAGTGTCTTATAATTTTCTGCATACAGGCCTTTTGTCTCCTTAGGTAGGTTTATTCCTAGATATTTTATTCTTTTGTTGCAATGGTAAATGGGAGTGTTTTCTTGATTTCACTTTCAGATTTTTCATCATTAGTGTATAGGAATGCCAGAGTGCATTCATTGATTAGCTCTAGTAGTTTTCTGGTAGCATCTTTAGGATTCTGTATGTATAGTATCATGTCATCTGCAAACAGTGACAGCTTTACTTCTTCTTTTCCAATTTGGATTCCTTTCATTTCCTTTTCTTCTCTGATTGCTGTGGCTAAAACTTCCAAAACTATGTTGAATATGAGTGGTGAGAGTGGGCAACCTTGTCTTTTTCCTGATTATAGTGGAAATGCTTTCAGTTTTTCACCATTGAGGACGATGTTGGCTGTGGGTTTGTCATATATGGCTTTTATTATGTTGAGGAATGTTCCCTCTATGCCAACTTTCTGCAGGGTTTTTATCATAAATGGGTGTTGAATTTTGTCGAAAGCTTTCTCTACATCTATTGAGATGATCACATGGTTTTTCTCCTTCAATTTGTTAATATGGTGTATCACGTTGATTGATTTGCGTATATTGAAGAATCCTTGCATTTCTGGAATAAACCCCATTTGATCATCGTGTATGATCCTTTTAATGTGCTGTTGGATTCTGTTTGCTAGCATTTTGTTGAGGATTTTTGCATCTATGTTCATCAGTGATATTGGCCTATAGTTTTCTTTCTTTGTGACATCCTTGTCTGGTTTTGGTATCAAGGTGATGGTGGCCTCGTACAATGAGTTTAGGAGTGTTCCTGCCTCTGCTATATTTTGGAAGAGTTTGAGAAGGATTGGTGTTATCTCTTCTCTAAATGCTTGATAGAATTCTCCTGTGAAGCCATCTGGTCCTGGGCTTTTGTTTGTTGGAAGATTTTTAATCACAGTTTCAATTTCAGTGCTTGTGACTGGTCTGTTCATTTTTTTGTTTGTTTTTGTTTTTGCAGTATGTGGGCCCCTCACTGTTGTGGCCTCTCCCGTTGCGGAGCATAGGCTCCAGATGCGCAGGTTCAGCGGCCATGGCTCACGGGCCCAGTCACTCGGCGGCATGTGGGATCCTCCTGGAGCGGGGCACGAACCCGTGTCCCCTGCATTGGCAGGCGGACTCTCAACCACTGCGCCACCAGGGAAGCCTGGTCTGTTCATATTTTCTATTTCTTCCTGATTCAGTCTTGGCAGGTTGTGCATTTCTCAGAATTTGTCCTGTTCTTCCAGGTTGTCCATTTTATTGGCATAGAGTTGCTTGTAGTAATCTCTCATGATCTTTTGTATTTTTGCAGTGCCATTTGTTACTTCTCCTTTTTCATTTCTAATTATATTGATTTGAGTATTTTCCCTCTTTTTCTTGATGAGTCTGGCTAATAGTTTATCAATTTTGTTTATCTTCTCAAAGAACCAGCTTTTAGTTTTATTGATCTTTGCTATTGTTTTCTTTGTTTCTATTTCATTTATGTCTGCTCTGATCTTTATGATTTCTTTCCTTCTGCTAACTTTGGGTTTTGTTTCCTCTTTTTTCTCTAGTTCCTTTAGGTGTAAGGTTAGATTGTTTACTTGAGATGTTTCTTGTTTCTTGAGGTAGGCTTGTATAGCGATAAACTTCCCTCTTAGAACTGCTTTTGCTGCATCCCATCGGTTTTCGATCGTTGTGTTTTCATTGTCATTTGTCTCTAGGTTTTTTGGGTTATTTTTTTAGAAAATTTCTTACAGCAGCTTTGCACCTTACTAGCAAGTCACTGATGTCAGCATAATTGAAATGTATCATGCTGTTTTGTACACTGAGCAGACAATTCATAAATTTACTTCCATATTTTTATTATAGAAAATCAAAGGATGCCACTTATATTGGAAAGTGGTACACACATTTGAAGACATCCACAGTAGCTGAAAGAGGAAGCAAAGAATGATTTAGTAACATTGAGTTTGTAGTTGGCTACCTCCAAAGGAACCATGGGAATCACATTTTAAAGAAGGAATGATAAACTAACCTTTACTGCATAGCTGTTTATATGGGGACAGGGTACACTGGCATGGAACATTCTTTTCACAGTTCATTATATGACTTAAACTTTAATTAGAACAAGATGGGATGTACAGCTATTTTGTGAGCAGAAAATTTATTCTCCAGAGAAAACAGATTGTTTAGGATGTGTTGATAATTGCTGTGGTCTTTTTCTATGAAGAGAAAAATATGATTTTATTTCAGAATATATCTCTATGATTGCTTCTCTAATATGGTTTCAAGAATATTCCTAATGCCCAAACTACTAAGAAAAAATAATGAGGCAAATGAGCCAGGAGGTACTCAACTTGGTGAAGAAAAACCTGCCACAAAGACGAATCCAATGTCTTTGGCTTATAGTAAAACCTCTCTCACATAACTCTAAAGATACTCAGCAGATCACAAGAGAGGAGAACAAAAGAAGAAAGCAGAGAAAAAAGACCTGCAAAAAATGCTACCTCTCTCAATTAGTAAAATAATAAGATTATAATTCTATTAATTTATAAAGATAAATACATGTATATGAACTCATTCAGTTGGTTCCTTTGAACCTGGTGTTATTGTCACTTTGTTTCTAGAGATCCAACAAAAAGCTTAGCCAGGTTTTGCTGTAGAAAATATATCCTGATCCTTCATGGATCACTCTTTTTCATCATCCTAATTTTTATAGTTGTTCATTTTCTCATGCTAGACAGAAAATATAATAGCAGAATATCCCTGTCCTTCTATGCACATGGTCAGTATTCAGATTCTAAGTAAAAAATTTCTTTTCAAAGCTTCCTGAAAATGTCTCCCAACTGGGGCTGACATCACTGGCTCTTTATGACTTCATGTAGCCCTGTCAGCTATTCTCCTTGGCAGTAACAGATGAGATTTTACACTTTAAATATTTCACACCTACTTATATGTAGAGTACAACTATAGATGGTATTACTAGCTAGGCTAGAAATTTCTCATTGGAATTCTCCAAGACATCATTTAAAACAAGTTTTTGTATTTTTAGGCAATAGATTTTAGATTTTTTTTTAAAAAAAGAATCATCTACATCTAAATCTCCCTATTTATTTTATCTCAATGAATGTGATCACAGCAGTAGGATTTATAATAAAGTGCTTGATAGTGCAAATGTTAACATTTGTCTGTGAATCGAATCTATTATTATAAAAGGCAGAAATTTAAATACTGTAAAGTATACAGAAATATTCTTGATGATATAAAAACACTTTTAAAGGACAATAGTGAATGTTATTTTTGAGAATCCAGCTTAGGTGGGAAACTATAAAAAATTTCTAAAGTCTCTTTCTGATCTAAAATTATATGATTGTAATTTTAGATTTTACTCCATTTTTTAAATTTTTGAGTCAGCTTTGCAAGTTTCTTGAATTCATTCCCATCTTGCAACCTTCTTTAAGGTTCGGAACTTGGATCATGCAAAACCTGTGGTCATCCAAAATATTCTGTCATTTCAGAGAAAAACAAAACTCTGAGAAAGCTCCTAGAGCTGATTTAGGTTTCACAAGGTCCTAAAACTGTGACTCATGGATGTCCAACAAGACTATTGGCAACTGCAATACATTAATGTTTCATAAGCTATGGTGATGGTTGTCTGTTCATTCTCTGCTTAGAATGACTGTTAGCGATCATGGTACTGGCACCCCCTTCAAAGAGCTTTAGACAACTTCCTACATGAAAACTCTCACTTCTCACAACCTTCTCTCTTTGCCCCATACTATCTCCTCACCTCCTGGTCAGATCTTGCCTTTACCCAACTCCTTTTGGCTTCATCTCTAGTTCTCAGCCCCATGCTTGCCCCTATAACCTGAAGAATAGATCTGCCCTCTTGAATTTTGAGTTATGGATCTTATCTTTCCTGACACAGTTTGTTGTGGCTCCACCTTATCTTCCCAGGAAATAGCCCTGACATCAGTCGGCTTGACTGACAAACATTTAGGAGGCAGAAACAATTCATCCTATTTCACATCTCCTGCACCATACCAGAATTCGTGCTCTAGCCCCTTAACCATTCTCCTAACTTGAGGTTGTCCCTTTCCAATCTTTTCTCCATATCTTTGCTATTATCATCCTAAAACACTTCAATATCTCCTTAAAGCCTCCCATGATTCCATGCTGTTTTAAGGTCTACTCCAAACTCCTAAGCCTAAGAGTACCTTCTACATTCCTTTGTTCCAGCCACAGCTGTCTCCTCACTCTCTCCAGAACATACCAAGCTGATCCTACCTCCCACTTAGTATGCCCACTTTGCCACTCTCTTAATCTTACCCAACATTCAGGTCCTAGCTCAAGCTCACTTCCTTCACAAACTTCTCATAACTGGTCCACATTCCTCTACCCCTATTTGAATACATCTAGCAAAGGGATTGCAAGGGTATGTTGTCTGTAGTATTCATTGTGATACTTAACTAAATAGAATTGCACTATGTTGTTACATTCGGTCATCTAATGTGTAATGTGAATGACCAGTTTTTCTAACAGTAGGTTCCAGGAAGATAAGAACTGTATCTTAAAATTCTTTAAACTGTTCATAAGACTAACAAGTAAATACTTGTTGAAAAAAGAACCCAGAAATTCAAATGACTTTCAAGATTTTTGTCTAGTCATCCTTGGGTTAAGACAAATAATGGGTTAGAATATCTCATAAAATATTTTCTATCCCTGTATTTCTCAGATACTAGACTTTCAAGGTTTTATTTATGGAAGTTATAATTACAATTCATGTTTCCAAATAACCAGATGGACTATTATCTCAATGCATCTGCTATATTTCTTATTTTGCATGGGTTTTTAATTTCCATGAGTAATTTGATTCACACAAATTGTCTTCTTTTCAAATACTTCTAACCTGAGCTCTGATCAAGAAGAAGAAGAGTAGAATGATTAAGATTTGGGTTTAAATCTCTGGCTTTAAATTCTAACTCTACCAACGATGAGTTGCATATCTTAAGCAAGTAGCTTAAACTTATTTTGCCTTTATTTCTTCATCTGTAAAATGTAAATATTAATAATAAGTGGATCTACCTTATTAGGTGGTGTTAAGGACTAAATAACATATGCGTTAAGCAGTAATTATATATATTATAATTATGGTAAACACAAAATACATGTTAGATCTTATTTTTATCAATCATTTCTCTGTAGGCTAAGAGCCAAACATGGAGACAACATACAGATTTTGATGTAATTCTGTTTCTAGAACAGTCAGCTACTACCAATATTTTCCATAGTCTGACCTAATTCACAACTTTGAAGCAGACTAATGATAATGAACCTGATTCTTCCCTCAGTCACAGAAAGGGAAGGAAGTGAATTCACTTCATCCACATGGTTTCAGAGTGCAGAGACAAGGGGGCAAGGCCAAAAAGACAAGGTGAAAGCAGAGAAATGGTTTTCTGACATTCTTTTGGAGGCTCCCCTTTTGGTGATGTGTTCAAGCCTACACTTAAAGCCTTGAGTAAATAAAACATCAGTATTTCTCACTCCAGTCATCTGACTTGATTGTGTTTTATCTAACTAAACTGGCATGTGGGTTAGCTGAAGTTAATGAATTTGGCACGATTGATTGGTTGCTTTTGTCCTAAGTTCATTCAGCCATATCGTTGTATGCCCACAGAACTTGTCAAGATGAAAATTGGTCATTTAAAGCCAAATTTCATTCAAAATTTCCCTTGTCTTAGCAACCCAATTATTCTTTATAACTCCTTAACTAATAAAAATTTAATATTTAAAGTGTTTTTGAAATCACAATCATTTTATTAACTATATTCAGTTAAACAAATACTAATTTGCCATGAAAATGTATTATTGTCATCAGTGCTAACATTTATCCATATGTGTCTTAAGTAACCACGGAAACAATATGGAGTGAACAGAAAATAAGTCTGAACAATAAATGTAGTTGCTGAAATATAAGAATGTTGAATGTTGAGAAAGTTATTAAGGAAAAGGTTTACTCCAAACCATTCCAACTGGGCCATTTATCTCCCCTATGGCTTCTCTTCATCTTCATCGCTTCTCCAAGGTTCTCCCTCTATCACTTACTTATGGTTCCTCATAAGTCAGCAGGAATACATCATTAATGATAGGTTTTACTTGTTTTAAATCAAACATTTTAGTGAACTGTTTGGAAGGACATCAGTATCTAAATCCTCTAGTGCATTTTTCCAAAGTGTACCTGAATTATCAGTTTTTTTAAAAAAATTCTCATCAAATAGACCTAAGAGAATTATAATGATTTGTACATCCTTTGAAATGTTAGGATTCAGTTCACTTCATGTAATATTGATTTTACAAAGCACTAGGAGGCCCATTTCTAGTACTGAGTCAGTACCAGTCTAGTCATCTGATCTTGAGGAAATTACCTAAGCTCTTTGAATCTCAGATTTTTTTTTTTAATCTGTACAACAAAATCGCTAAATCGAACAATTTTTAAACTGCCTTCTAAATTTACTTCCCTATTTTTTTCATGGGATAAGATCTCCAACCCATATAAGAAAATAAATCACATCAGTAAATTTCAGTTATGTCTCATCTATCCTTCTGCTGTTGCCCTGGCTGCAGAGTTTGAGGTGAGAGAATGAAAACTTTCCACTTGGAGGTATTTTATTTGATAAAAATTTATGATAGAAATGACAACCAGTATAATAAGTTGATAATTGTAAATAAAATACTCAGAGTGGGTAAGCACCAAGTTAAATATTGATAATGTGCAATGCCCTCTTTAAAGGAAACAACTGTTAAGAGACCTCATCTATAAATTCATCCTGTAGCTGGAAATTTATTTTCAACAACATACATCCTAATTCAGAGTTAATGCTAAAGACAGTAAAGAGGAAGAGATTGGTGGAGTCAGGAATAGTAGTTAAAGCAATTTTCATGTTGCTGAAATGTAGCCAAGAATATCTGCTATAGTGGTTGAATGTTCTCCAGGACAGTGTGACATAAATTCAGTTGCATCATTTAATCTATAAAGAGATTAGATGAGGACATGTGGCTCCACTCTCTAATACCAAAAGGAGAACATTCTCTGGATGCACTGAAGCAGAGATTGGGTTTTACATGATGCTTTTACTGTGGGAATAAGCAGAAGTTTAAATTTGACAGAAATCAGTCTGATGAAAATCAGTCCAAAATCCTGAAGAAAACTAAGCAGTGACCTTGAATAAGTACAATGCACTATGCTTCTTGCCATTCCTGTTTCCTTCTAAATATTTTGCCTGGCCCCTTGAGTTGGCAGAGGTACCATAAAATGGTGGCAAAATGCCTGGAATGAGGCAGCTGTACACCAGAATTGTTCATTTTGCTGTTCTTCCTGTACAAAATGAATGTGGCCAGCCAATCCTGGAGGCATGGGGCCTAGCAATCTGTGTTTTAAAAAAGCTCCCCATGTGATTGTAATACACACTCAAGTTTGAAAACATCAACACAGATTTCATAGTTTCACCATGCTTCCTCCCCATAACCACCCCACAAGGGTAACAAGGCTTAAAATGACTAGAGATATTAGATCCAGTTTCTAATTTCAGTTCAGTTTTACTAAAAGAATCAGAAAGATCTGACACCTTGGTTTTTTATCCTTATTAAAATCCTCTAAAGCATCACTATTAAAATCTAAGCATTCTTTCCAAGTATCAAATGAATAGAGTATTTCAATAAACATCTGTTGATCTTACCAACTTTATCTTCCAGACAATCTCTGAATTAAAGAGAAAGGTGATGATAATGAATTTACTCTTTAATATTGAGAGGAACTCTAGCAATATGCCATCACAGATATGAAAGGAAGAAAAATCTCTCCTTGTGTTCTCTCCTTTGCTTAGCTAAAAGTAGCAATAACTCCAGGAATTTTATCTCTTAGTGGACAAAGAGCTATGTATAACAAAACTAAGATCTTATTTTTTCATTTTTCTTATATGATAAAGAAGACTAAACCTGAAGGATAAATTCAGCTGCAAATAGATTAAACAATTTAGAAATGTATTTGTCTCCAATGTAACAGTCTGGAGGCAGGTAATCCAGAGCCCACGGTGCAGTCCCAGGTGTCAGAGACTCAGACCCTTTCTATCTTGTTACTGTGCCACGTGTGGCTTTCATGTGGAAATCAGTGTCCAAAATGGTGGCTGATCCATCAGCCATATCTACATTCTGAGCAGCAGGTACAAAGGGGAAAGAAGACATGCCCTTTACTTAAAGAAAACATTCCAGAAACTGCACATACCATTACTTTTAGGTCCCATTATTTTTATTTATACATACCATTATTTTTAGCTCCCATCATTAGACCTTAGTTATATTGCCACATCTAGCTGCAAGAGATGCTGGAAGAAGAAATCTTTATTCTAAGCCGTCTTGTGTCCAGCTAAAAGGAAAAAAAACTGAGGAAGATGGCTATTGAGACTCTTGTCACCAGTGGTAATATCCAGTGCTGGCAAAAGTGTGGGGAAATAGGCTTTTAAAAAAAATATTGCTGATAAGAGTATAAATTGGTGCCATGTTTCTATGAACACTTTGGAAATATGCATCAAACACTTTCAAACATGACCCCAACACTTTAAAGAAGTTATCCTAAATTTATTTTAAAAAGGATATGTTACTATAATACTTAAAATAGTGTTTTTTCCTAGTTGTGGTAAAATAGACATAAAATTTACTATCTTAATCATTCTTAAGTGTACAGTTCATTAGGGTTAACTAATTTCACACTGTTGTGCAACCAATCTCCAGAATGCTTTTCATTTTGCAAAACTAAAACTCAATACCCATTAAACAACTACTCATTCCCTCCTTCCCCTTTCCCTCTACTCTGCTCCCAGTCCCTTTACTGCTCCCAGACCATTCTACTTTCTGTCTCTGTGAATTTGACTACTCTAGGTATCTCATGTAAGTGGAAAGATACAATATTTGTCCTTTTGTATCTGTTTATTTCACTCAGCATAAGGTACTCATGGTTCACGCATGTTGTAGCATGTATCAGAATTTCCTTTACTTTTTAAGGCTAAATAATACTCCACTGTATATATATGCTACATTTTGTTTATCCTTTTATCCATCAGTGGGCACTTGAGTTATGTCTCCCTTTTGGCTATTGTGAATAATGCTGCTATGAACATGGACACATACCATAATGATTTTTTTTTTCATAATGATTTTTTTTTACCATAATGATTTTAAGATCACAGTTTTTGCTCTTACTACTTATTGATGGGAAAATACATTGCTACAACAATAACAAAAACTCACAAAGAATTGCATAAAATAAGCTTCTACTTATGACCTCGACTTATGAAAAGCATTCTCATAGGAAGCTGAAGCTGATCTAAGCATAGAAGTCATATGGTACTAGTATTGTTATTATCATTGTTCTTGTTAATCTTGTAATGCCTTTGCCATGTTTTACTATTAGGTTAGTGCTGACCACATAAAGTGAACTGGAAAATGCTCCCCTTCTATTTTCTGGAAAAGATTGTGTAGAACTGATCATCTTTCTTCCTTAAATGTTTGGAAGGATTCATCAATGAAAACATTTGGGTCTGGGGATGGGGGGATAGTCTAAATTATGAATTTGATATCTTTAATAGTTATAGGATTATTCAATTGATCTATTTCATATTGGGTGAGTTGTGGTAGTTTGTGCTTTTTGAAGAATTGGTCCATTTCAACTAAGCTATCTAATTTATGTGTGTAGAGTTCTTTGCAGTATTCCCTTGTTATCCTTTTGATCTCTGCAGGGTCTGTAGTGATATCTCC
Organism: Stenella coeruleoalba; assembly: GCF_951394435.1. Taxonomy (NCBI): domain Eukaryota; kingdom Metazoa; phylum Chordata; class Mammalia; order Artiodactyla; family Delphinidae; genus Stenella; species Stenella coeruleoalba. Next base: position 98,371,465 of record NC_137150.1, read on the forward strand.
TGATTCATTCCTGGTTTATGTAACTTGTGTCTTCTTTTTATTTTTTATTGTTGTTAATCTTATTAGAGGTTTATTAATTTTATTAATCTTTTCAAAGAATCAGTTCTTTGTTTCACTGATTTTTTTCTCTTTTTCTGTATTCAAGTTCATTTATTCATGTCCTGTTTTTGAATTTTATTTTATTTATTATTTCATACAGCAGGTTCTACTACTTTTCCATTTTATACATATTAGTGTACAAATGTCAATCCCAATCTCCCAATTCATCACACCACCACCCCCCTGCCACTTTCCCCCCTTGGTGTCCATACATTTGTTCTCTACATCTGTGTCTCAATTTCTGCCCTGCAAACTGGTTCATCTGTACCATTTTTCTAGGTTCCACATATATGCGTTAATATACGATATTTGTTTTTCTCTTTCTGACTTACTTCACTCTGTATGACAGTCTCTAGATCTATCCACATGTCTAAAATGACCCAATTTCATTCCTTTTCTGGCTGAGTAATATTCCATTGTATATATGCGCCACATCTTCTTTATCCATTCATCTGTCGATGGGCATTTATGTTACTTCCATGACCTGGCTATTGTAAATAGTGCTGCAAGGAACATTGGGATGCATGTTTCTTTTTGAATTATGGTTTTCTCTGGGTATATGCCCAGTAGTGGGATTGCTGGGTCACATGGTAATTCTACTTTTAGAATTACCATATGACCCAGTAAGGAACCTCCATACTGTCCTCCATAGAGGCTGTATCAATTTACATTCCCACCAACAGTGCAAGACAGTTCCCTTTTCTCCACACCCTCTCCAGAATTTGTTGTCTGTAGATTTTCTCATGATGCCCATTCTGACTGGTGTGAGGTGATACCTCATTGTAGTTTTGATTTTCATTTCTCTAATAATTAGTGATGTTGAGCAGCTTTTCATGTGCTTCTTGGCCATCTATATGTCTTCTTTGCAGAAATGTCTATTTAGGTCTTCTGCCCATTTTTGGATTGGGTTGTTTGTTTTTTTAATATTGAGCTGCATGAGCTGTTTATATATTTTGGAGATTAATCCTTTGTCCATTGATTCATTTGCAAATATTTTCTCCCATTCTGAGGGCTGTCTTTTCGTCTTGTTTGCAGTTTCCTTTGCTTTGCAAAAGCTTTGATGTTTCATTAGGTCCCATTTGTTTATTTTTGTTTTTATTTCCATTTCTCTAGAAGGTGGATCAGAAAAGATCTTGCTGTGATTTATGTCAAAGGGTGTTCTTCCTATGTTTTCCTCTAAGAGTTTCATAGTGTCCAGTCTTACACTGAGGTCTCTAATCTATTTTGAGTTTATTTTTGTGTATGGCATTAGGGAGTGTTCTAATTTCATTCTTTTACATGTAGCTGTCCAATTTTCCCAGCACCACTTATTTATTTATTTATTTTTAATTAATTAATTTATTTTTGGCTGCATTGGGTCTTATTTGCTGTGTGTGGGCTTTCTCTAGCTGCAGCGAGTGGGGGCTACTCTTCGTTGAGGTGTGCGGGCCTCTCATTGCTGTGGCTTCTCTTGCTGCAGAGCACAGGCTCTAGGTGCACAGGCTCAGTAGCTGTGACCCACAGGCTTAGTTGCTCCATGGCATGTGGGATCTTCCCAGACCAGGGCTCGAACCCGTGTCACCTGCTTTGGCAGGCAGATTCTTAACCACTGCGCCACCAGGGAAGTTCCCCAGCACCATTTATTGACGAGTCTGTCTTTTCTCCTTTGTATATCCTTGCCTCCTTTGTCACAGATTAGTTGACCATATGTGCATGGGTTTATCTCTGGGCTTTTTATCCTGTTCCATTCATGTATATTTCTGTTTTGTGCCAGTACCATACTGTCATGATTACTGTAGCTTTGAAGTATAGTCTGAAGTCAGGGCGTCTGATTCCTTCAGCTCCGTTTTTTTCCCTCAAGACTGCTTTGGTTATTTGGGGTCTTTTGTGTCTCCATACAAACTTTACGATTTTTTGTTCTAGTTCTGTAAAAAATGCCATTGGTAATTTGATAGGGATTGTATGGAATCTGTAGACTGCTTTAGGCAGTATGGTCACTTTCACAATATTGATTCTTCCAATCCAAGAACATGGTATATCTCTCCATCTGTTGGTATCATCTTTAATTTCTTTCATCAGTGTCTTATAGTTTTCTGCATACAGGTCTTTTGTCACTTAGGTATTTTATTCTTTTTGTTGCAATGGTAAATTGGAGTTTTTCCTTAATTTCTCTTTCAGAATTTTCATCATTAGTGTATAGGAATGCAAGAGATTTCTGTGCATTAATTTTGTATCCTGCAACTTTACCAAATTCATTGATTAGCTCTATTAGTTTTCTGGTGGCATCTTTAGAATTATCTATGTATAGTATCATGTCATCTGCAAACAGTGACAGCTTTACATCTTCTTTTCCAATTTGGATTCCTTTTATTTCTTTTTCTTCTCTGATTGCCATGGCTAGGACTTCCAAAACTATGTTGAATAATAGTGGTGAGAGTGGACATCCTTGTCTTGTTCCTGATCTTAGAGGAAATGCTTTCAGTTTTTCATCATTGAGAATGATGTTTGCTGTGGGTTTGTCATATATGGCCTTTACTATGTTGAGGTAGGTTCCCTCTATGCCCACTTTCTGGAAAGTTTTTATCATAAATGGGTGTTGAATTTTGTTAAAAGCTTTTTCTGCATCTATTGAGATGATCATATGGTTTTTCTTCTTCAATTTGTTAATATGGTGTATCACATTGATTGATTTGCATATATTGAAGAATCCTTGCATCCCTGGGATAAATCCCCCTTGATCATGGTGTATCATCCCTTTAGTGTGTTGTTAGATTCTGTTTGCTATTATTTTGTTGAGGATTTTTGCATCTATATTCATCAGTGATATTGGTCTCTAATTTTCTTTTTTTGTAGTATCTTTGTCTGGTTTTGGTATCACGGTGATGGTGGCCTCATAGAATGAGTTTGGGAGTGTTCCTTCCTCTGCAATTTTTTGGACGAGGTTGAGAAGGAGGGTGTTAGCTCTTCTCTAAATGTTTGATAGAATTCACCTGTGAAGCCATCTGGTCCTGGACTTTTGTTTGTTGGAAGATTTTTAATCACAGTTTCAATTTCATTACTTGTGATTGGTCTGTTCATATTTTCTATTTCTTCCTGGTTCAGTCTCGGAAGGTTATACCTTTCTAAGAATTTGTCCATTTCTCCCAAATTGTCCATTTTATTGACATAGAGTTGCTTGTAGTAATCTCTCATGATCTTTTGTATTTCTGCAGTGTCTGTTGTAACTTCTCCTTTTTCATTTCTAATTTTATTGATTTGAGTCCTCTCCCTCTTTTTCTTGATGAATCTGGTTAATGGTTTATTAATCTTGTTTATCTTCTCAAAGAACCAGCTTTTAGTTTTATTGCTCTTTGCTATTGTTTTCTTAGTTTCTATTTCATTTATTTCTGCTTTTATCTTTATGATTTCTTTCCTTCTGCTAACTTTGGGTTTTGTTTGTTCTTCTTTCTCTAGTTCCTTTAGGCATAAGATTAGATTGTTTATTTGAGATTTTTCTTGTTTCTTGAGGTAGGCTTGTATTGCTATAAACTTCCCTCTTAGAACTACTTTTGCTGCATCCCATCAGTTTTGGACTGTCGTGTTTTCATCGTCATTTGTCTCTAGGTATTTTTTGATTTCCCCTTTTGTTTCTTCAGTGATCTCTTGGTTATTTAGTAACATATTGTTCCACACAGCCTCCATGTGTTTGTGTTTTTTAAGTTTTTTTCCCTGTAATTGATTTCTAATCTCATAGCCTTTTGGTCAGAAAAGATGCTGGATATGATTTCAGTTTTCTTAAATTTACTGAGGCTTGATTTGTGACCAAGATGTGATCTATCCTGGAGAATATTCCACATGCACCTGAAAAGAAAGTAAAATCTGCTATTTTGGGATGAAATGTTCTATGAATATCAATTAAATCTATCTGGTCTATTGTGTCATTTAAAGCCTGTTGTTCCTTACTAATTTTCTGTTTGGATGATCTGTCCATTGGTGTAAGTGAAGTGTTAAACTCCCCCACTATTTTTGTGTTACTGTCAATTTCCTCTTTATAGCTGTTAGCAGTTGTATTATGTATTGAGGTACTCCTATGTTGGCTGCATATATATTTATAATTGTTATATCTTATTCTTGGATTGATCCCTTGATCATTATGTAGTGTCCTTCCTTGTCTCTTGTAACTTTCTTTATTTTAAAGTCTATTTTATCTGATATGAGTATTGCTACTCCAGCTTTACTTTGATTTCCATTTGCATGGCATATCTTTTCCCATCTCCTCACTTGCAGTCTGTACGTGTCTCTAGGTCTGAGGTGGTCTCTTGTAGGCAGTATATATATATGGGTCATGTTTTTGTATCCATTCAGCAAGCCTGTGTCTTTTGGTTGGAGCATTTAATCCATTCATGTTTAAGGTAATTATCGATATGTAATGTTCCTATTACCATTTTCTTAATTGTTATGTGTTTGTTTTTGTAGGTTCTTTTCTTCTCTTGTGTTCCCACTTAGAGAAGTTTCTTTAGCATTTGTTGTAGAGCTGGTTTGGTGGTGCTGAATACTCTTAGCTCTTGCTTGTCTGTAAAGCTTTTGATTTCTCCATCAAATCTGAATGAGATCCTTGCCGGGTAGAGTAATCTTGGTTGTACGTTCTTCCCTTTCATCACTTTAAATATATCATGCCACTCCCTTCTGGCTTGTAGAGTTTCTGCTGAGAAATCAGATGTTAACCTTATGCAAGTTGCCTTGTATGTTATTTGGTGTTTTTCCCTTGTTGCTTTCAATAATTTTTCTTTGTCTTTAATTTTTGTCAATTTGATTACTATGTGTCTTGGCATGTTTCTCCTTGGGTTTATCCTGCCTGGGATTCTCTGCACTTCCTGGACTTGGGTGACTAGTTCCTTTCCCACGTTAGGGAAGTTTTCGACTATAATCTCTTCAAATATTTTCTTGGATCCGTTCTTTCTCTCTTCTCCTTCTGGGACCCCTATAATGCGAATGTTGTTGTTTTTAATGTTGTCCCAGAGTTCTCTTAGGCTGTCTTCATTTGTTTTCATTCTTTTTTCTTTATTCTGTTCCATGGCAGTGAATTCCACCTTTCTGTCTTCCAGGTCACTTATCCGTTCTTCTGCCTCAGTTATTCTGCTGTTGATTCCTTCTAGTGTATTTTTCATCTCAGTTACTGTATTGTTCATCTCTGTTTGTTCTCTAGTTCTTCTAGGTGTTTTTCTTTAATTCTTCTAGGTCTTTGTTACACATTTCTTGCATCTTCTCTATCTTTGCCTCCATTCTTTTTCCAAGGTCCTGGATCATTTTCACTATCATTATTCTGAATTCTTTTTCTGGAAGGTTCCCTGTCTCCACTTCATATAGTTGTTTTTCTGGGGTTTTATCTTGTTCCTTCATCTGGTACATAGCCCTCTGCCTTTTCATCTTGTCTATCTTTCTGTGAATGTGGTTTTTGTTCCACAGGCTGCAGGATTGTAGTTCTTCCTGCTTCTGCTGTCTGCCCTCTGTTGGATGAGGCTATCTATGAGGCTTGTGCAAATTTCCTCATGGGAGGGACTGGTGGTGGGTAAAGCTGGCTGTTGCTCTGGTGGGCAGAGATCAGTGAAACTTTAGTCCACTTGTCTGCTGATGGGTGGGTCTGAGTTTCCTCCCTGTTGTTTGTTTGGCTTGAGGCGACCCAACACTGGAGCCTACCCCGCTCTTTGGTGGGGCTAATGGTGGACTCTGGAAAGGCTCACGCCAGGGAGTACTTCCCAGAACTTCTGCTGCCAGTGTCCTTGTCCTCATGGTGGGCCACAGCCACCCCCTGCCTCTGCAGGTGACCCTCCAACACTAGCAGGTAGGTCTGGTTCAGTCTCCTATGGGGTCACTGTTCCTTCCCCTGGGTCCCAATGCATACACTATTTTGTGTGTGCCCTCCAAGAGTGGAGTCTCTGTTTCCCCCAGTCCTGTCAAAGTCCTGCAGTCAAATCCCACTAGCCTTCAAAGTCCGATCCTCTAGGAATTCCTCCTCCCATTGCCAGACCCCCAGGTTGGGAAGCCTGACGTGAGGCTCAGAACCTTCACTCCAGTGGGTAGACTTCCATGGTGTAAGTGTTCTCCAGTTTGTGACTCACCCACCCAGCAGTTATGCGATTTGATTTTATTGTGATTGCGCCCCTTCTACCATCTCATTGTGGCTTCTCCTTTGTCTTTGGATGTGGGTATCTTTTTTGGTGAGTTCCAGTGTCTTCCTGTCGATGATTGTTCAGCAGTTAGTTGTGATTCCGGTGCTCTCTCAAGAGGGAGTGAACACACGTCCTTCTACTCCACCATCTTGAACCAATCTATTTGTGTCCTTATTTATTATTTTCTTCTTATGCTTGCTTTGCAGTTATCTTACAATTCTTTTTCTAATTTCTTAAGATAGGAAGTTATATTATTGATTTGAGACTTTTCTTCTTTTCTAAGGTATCCAGTGCTACAAATTTCCTCTCAGCACTGCTTTAACTAGATCCCACAAATTGACATATGCTGTATTTTATTTTTCATGAAACTCAATGTATTTTTTAAATTTCCTTGAGATTTAGCAGCATGGAAAATCCTAGGCTGCCAGGGTTGCTTGGTTCACCAATAATGATTTAGACAAGAAATAAAATTACATAAAACATACTGACAATTATATTTTCAAAATAGTATTATGCTTTCCTTAAAAATTGGTCTACTTTCTGTAATTATTTGTATACAAATTATAAAAGTAAAAATGCATATTATAAAATGCATAAGATGTTGACCTGGGCTTCCCTGGTGGTGCAGTGGTTGAGAGTCCACCTGCCAATGCAGGGGACGCGGGTTTGTGCCCCGGTCCGGGAAGATCCCACATGCCACGGAGCGGCTAGGCCCATGAGCCATGGCTGCTGAGCCTGCGCGTCCAGAGCCTGTGCTCTGCAACGGGAGAGGCCACAACAGTGAGAGGTCCGCATACCATAAAAAAAAAAAATGTTGACCTATATTAATTTCACTATTTGACTTATTTTCCCTACAAAAACATTAGTTTTTTTATATGAAAAAAATATGAAACTTTGTTTCATGTAGTTCAACCTAATAATTCTCATAATGTGATGCATACAGTCCTTCTTTAATCATTGCCTCTCAATATCCCATTTCAGGATTCAGGATAACAAAGAAAAAAAACTGTGTGATATAGATCAGAGTCAGCAGCATGACTCAGAACCAGCTGAGGTCATAGGTCCCCTAAGTCTCCCAGATAAGAGAGTAAATTCTTGAGAGCTAATTGAAAGAGAAAGATGAAGCCTTGACTGGCTAACTCAAGTTTTTTCTAGAGTGTCCGAGAGGTCAAGGTATCAGAATGAGAAGACAATGCCAAAGATGAGGTCTCAGATAAAGGCTGCTTGCTCCATTTTGAGTTACAGGTGACAATCTAGTATGTCCTAAAGAGGGTAATGTACAGAATTAGCTAGATAGAAATCTGTCTCTGTGACTTACAGTGTGACATTAGGTAAGTTTGCATTTTTTTAACCTTGTCTACAAAGCAGGGATCATAATGCCTAACTCGTAGTGTTGTTGCAGAGATCTAACTAGATAACATATGTTGAGTGCCTGGCACAAATTAGGGGCCCAGCATATGTGAGTTCCCTTCATCAGTGTCTAAGGAAGTCATGCTCTGGAAAACCCTAAAGTTAGAAAAATGGTATATGTCACTGGTTCAAGCATGAACTTTTGAACCATGGTGCCTGTTTTCAGATCTCATTACCATGTGACTGTTGGAAAACTATACAACCTCTCCATGCCTTGGTTTTCTTTCTATGAATGATGTAACAATACTGCATACCTCCTCAGGTTGTTGAGGAGATTAAATGAGCCAATATATGTAATGTGTTTAGTACACTCCCTGGCACATAGCAAGCACTATATAAGTGCCATTTTATTAGTAGTTTGAGAAATTAATTGGGGTAGAAGAAAATTCATTCTGAAGGGAAACATGAATTCCAGAGGCAGAGGGGAAAGGAAGAGGAGGAGGAAGTGGGGGAGGAGAAGGAGAAATAAGAGGAAGGGAGTGGAGGGAAAGGAGGAAGAGAAGAGAGAAAAAAAGGAGAGAAGAGGAGAGGAAAGGAGATTAAGAGGAAGAAATATATATATTTAAAATATTCCCTTTATTTTTCTAAGAAGTTGGGAGGGATAGTATTAACACTGTGCCAGACAGGATGTTTTCTACATGAAATGTAGAATGGTATGAAATGGTAATGAAATACAGAGTATTTTTGTTTGTTTTTGAAGAAAAAAAAGCAGGTAATGAGGACAAGTCCAGAGAAAAAGACTTTCACAATTAATGAATGAGAACGTAGATAAAATAGCAAATGGAGAGGGAAAACTGCTATGCCCCTACATCACAGACACTGTGGATTCCATTTCAGAGAAGAGAAATTGTGAGTGACAGATAATCACTTCATTTACTTCTTAGGTCTCTGGAGATAGTTCTTGATGTGAGAGTATCTTTGAGGAGCTCCTTAGTGATTTTTCCACTTGATGGATTGACATCTTCATAGCACATTGTGAAAATTGGTTTTGCTTTATCTCCTAAATGCATAACCTTTCGGTTTTCTTTTTAATAATTGTTTGCAACTAGCTTGTATGACAGCACTGAACACAGATACCACTGATGTTGATGAATGGTTGGAGGAACGCAGGTTGCATTGCACTGAAAGGGTAACACATTATGTCTATGTAATTGCTTCATCTCCCTTGGGGTAGACAAAGTTCAAAGAAATGTGAACATAGATGACTCACAGATATGTTCTTTGGGGTTGTCCCGAATTCATTTCTCTAATTACATTAACCTTTTCTCCCTTCCTCAGTTATCACACGTGCACTCGCTGTACAGGGTATCTTGACAGGGTATTCAGCCACTTAACTTTACTACTTTTATTTATTGCAGCATTTTCTCAAAAACAAAGCACTTAAAAACACTGAAGTGGCAGGAAAACATCCATATATTTTTGCAAAACATACGGTAAGGAATTTAGGAGTTTCATTTTAAGTATTATTCTTTCAAATGTCATGGTAATATTGCTTATTATTATATGCTTAATATGAGTTTTGAAAAGCTTTGCTAATTTGATGTTTTCCAGTTAACAATTGTGTGGAAAGCTGGTTTTTGGCTAAAAACTACGTTTGAAAAGCCAGATTCCTAAAACACCTTTGTGGGAACAGTATTCCAATTAACATTATTTTCCCACAAATGAGATGTTCAACAAATGGTCATCCAGACACTTCTTGAACCTTCTATTGCCTAGGAGCCCACTGCTTAATAAGGCAGCCCTGACTACTGCAGAAGACTTTGAATTTTAGATGATTCCTTTTGGTCTTGAGCTGAGATATTAACCATACCATACACCATACCTCTTCCTTGTGAATATTCTTGGAATATATGAAGACTGCTATTATATGTCCTCTTTGACAAGCTTCTGTCTCATTTCATATTGAGTGGTCACTGGATCAAACATCATTTTTGCTAATCTCCTAGACATCTTGAGTCTGATAATATTGCCCATGAACTCTGACACCAAGATAGATGAAATATTCCAGCATAATCTACTGGTCAGAGTAGTTAGAATACAGTGGAACACTTACCTCCTCTCTGCTGAATCATATTGTTCTTTACCAGAAGTCTGGGGTTGTGATAACCTTTTTAGAAGCAGCTTATTCCGATTCAAATCCAGTTTATGACCAACTAAAAACCCTTGTCCTTTTTCATATAAACTATTATAAAATCAGTCCTTTCCTTACCTACTGTATTCTGCCATTTGTTTTAGCAAATCTAAAATATCCATTCTATTGGCTTAACTATTACACCATGATGAGGGCATCAAAACAGAATGACTAAGAGCATGTACTTCACAGCCAGTCTACTTGGATTCAAACCTTAACTCTATCCTTTCCTTGCCGAGTGGCCTTGGGCAAGTGACTTGAAGTTCCCCGTCTATGAAATATGAATTAAATGGGCTAATGTGTGTAAAGGATGTAGAAGAATGGATATAGTAAGCACTAGACAAGGGTTTGCAGCTATTATTTTATGTTCAGCTGTTTCTCCCAGCATTGTATCATCTGTAGACCAGAATACTGTGATTTCTATTCATTAATCCAAGTCATTGATAAAAATGCAAATAGGATAGCAGTAAGGACAGACCCACAGAATTCCCCTCAGATTTCCCTGTAAGTTTGAGTTCTAAAGGTAGAGGAGACAGTTGCCTAGCTTTCTGTCTAGAATGTTGGAAGAGGCGGTTTCACAGAATTATGGAGAAGGCTATAGAGATAGCAGCACAGCAGATCTATCCATGAGAGGGCCAAAAATAATCCTCCTCAACTTCCCAAGTCTTCCATGACCTAAATTAGTATAGAGAGCAGTCGAAAGTTTCCATGGGCTCTGAGTAGAATGTGGGGTTTAGGTGAGCATGCACTAGAGAGAAAGCAAGATGATGTGCCTTTCCAGCATTCTTCAGTGTGAACGACGGGTGGGTATCAGAAAGATACAGGGTGGATAGTCCTCCAATAAGATTAGGATTTAGCTGTGTCTTTGTAGATTGTAAAGGCAGGGGCAGAACTCAAGCTGGGTTGGTGCCTACAGACCATCCAATTGCCAATGGCATCAAATCAGAAGAGTTACCTCTAGAGCAAAAGGCTAGTAAGGACCACTGTAGGTCAAGACCTAAAAGCAGATAGCTCCCTGCCCAGTGATGTCTTGAGGCAGTTGCCTCATAGACATTCCTGATTACATTTCTTGTATACATGACTTTTTCTGAACCATTGTGAAACCATAAATGCATACACTGCATAATTAAAGACCCTCCCCACCATGCACACTCCCTAAGTTTCCCACCACCACCTCTTTTTATGCGATACCACTATAAAAGGGTTCAAGGGCATTCCTTGTATTAAAGTGAAAAGCACAAATTATTTAACCACTGTAGATGAGGTATAAAGTACACAAATACATCATTATCCAGTTATACTGAAATGGCTTTAACCATGAAACAGTTCATTTAAACATTCCCTATGATACTTCTCCTTTTAATGTGGTATAAGCCACTGGCTCTCAACTTTGGGGGTCACTATATCCATTCAGATATGATTGTTTAAAAGTAACAGAAAACCCTATCCAAGTTCGTTTACATAACATTTATCAGTCACAGGAGGGGAAGTCCAGATGGAGGTCAGGCTTCAGGACGTGGTTGAACCAGGGGCTCAACAATGTCAGGACGCCAGTTCTTTGCATCTCTCTGCCCTTCGATCCACAGTCTCAGACTCATCCTTTCATAGTTGTAGGCTGGTTTCCAGGCTGGGCCACATGCTTCCTCAGACTGTGCCTTTAGTTGAAGAACAGTTTTTCTCTCTCAAGAGTTAGGAAAAATGCTCAGCGATGGGTACATCAAGCTTATTTTTCTATTCTCTCTAATTTAAACCAATTATTGCAAAGAGGTGCAGGGTTATCCTTAGGTCAAGCACACCTCCCTAGAGCAGACATTATTTCCCAAAACTATATCGCTGCTACACAGTGGGGAGCCATAGAATGAGGGAGTTAACTACCAGGACTGCTTTTGTTGAATCTGAGGAACACAATGGAGCCTGTTCCCAGAAAACACAAATATATACCAAAGTTTTCACACAATTTCAGGGGGTTCGCAGGAGCTCCTGAAGGACACCTAACACCTTCTCTAAGGGTCCATAGACCTCAAGGTTATAAACTTCTCATCTAAACACTGAACCTGGGGTGCAGTCATTCTAACATTACGCCTTTCTTCTCTCTCTAGGGACAGAAATTCCACAGTTCTCCCTTTCATCTTCAGAGAAGCGAGGGCATCATGTATATGCCAGGATGCTCTTTGGTCTTAACGTGATATATGAAATCAACTCCTCCAGGAGTGCCAGCTTCATTCTTTCTCCTTCCTTCATTCTGTGCTTTTCTTCACCTCTCCACACGCTCCATAGACCCCCGTGCATGGATGCCCATCCAGTTTCCAGATCACATTTATCCTTCCTTTCTCTTTGCCTTAAATTCTTTCTTAAAAATTATTTCCTTAGTGCCTACATTCTGCATCAAAATATCCCACATTCTAAAGTACAAATTTATTAAGCATTTACTGTGGAGCAGGCATGCTAGTAGGCATTTTGTGTACATTAAGTTGTAAAATCTTGACAACTTCATAGAAAAAGTATTATTTGCTTTGTTCTAAGGCGAGGAAGTCGCCGTACAGAGAGGTTAGTTAGCAAGGGGCAGAGCTGGGATTTGAACCCAGATTTTCATTTGACTCTAGGTCATGTGCTCTTTCCGCAGCATCACCACATTCCTAGACTTTCTATGCTCCCCTTATGCCTGTCTCAACCTCAGTTCTGGGCATGACAAAAAAGACACCAAATTTCCAAAGAAGTCTTTGCTAAATACCTCTTAGCATGTTAAATATTTCAGGTCTCATATTTATATAAAGCCATGAATATATCAGTTCTTGATCCAGAGCTCATCCTTCAATTTACAACTGCTGTGTGGGGAATTTTATCCTAGTTTCATAACTGATGCTCTCAAGAAAGGGAATTTTTTTTCACCAATCACAAAATTTCAATTTTTTCTTTTTCTCTACTTCTTCTCAGAAGGTCTTAGTTTGACCTAGTAATCTGAAATATTTGGCATGTGATTTTTGAGCAAAAAAACCAGTTGTTTTCTTCCCTCCTTTTAGCCCTAACTCTCTGAAACTCTCCTTTAGTTTTCCTAATCTTATTCATGGAGACCAATCGTCTTCTCCACATTCCAGTCAGGGGAGTGGATTCACAGACAGAAACAATCTTTCTAAAATGCTGTGATTATGAAGAGAGACAGAGCTCTCCTTTCAAAGCCCCTTGCTTGAAGTAACCATAATCACACTGCGGTTCTGTGATGTTGATAACCAAATCAAATACCCTCCTCTCCTTGAGTCAGAAAAAATATCTTGCTATTTATGATGTATATAAATAACAGCTACAAAATTAAATATGACACACATGCATGTAAGGATAAAAGAGAAAACTGAAGCTTGGGTATCTTCACAGTCCTGAGACTAGGTTGATAGAATGACAATGTAAGACAAAAGGAGACTCTGTAGGTAGATAGTAAAAGGACTGGGGTAATATCAAAAGTATGGTATGGTACAGGCCCCTATCAGAGCAGATGCAAACCTTAGGCCTCGTACTGGCCCTAGAGGGCCTCCAGCCATGCCAAGGCCATCCTGTTTAGATGCTGGAGAGTAGAAGGGGTGGGGAGCGGTCTGGAGAGTCCTGGGGGAGGTGCCATGATAGTGAGGGTGCATTGGCTACTTATTTACTGAATAGAAATATCCCATACAGAGCTTCTACCCTCAAAGGTGTGAACCTGCTACACATCAGTCTGGAGAAAGAGAAAGGTAGGTGATCAGACACCCAAGAGTACCCAGGACAGTCCAGTTTGTACTTGTTATTCCAGTGTCATTATCAATAGCTCCTTCTTAGAGAATCATGTTTGGTCTTTGTGTCCTTGTATTAGGATGACCATATGATATATTTTAAAGTGTCCTCGATTGGACAGTATATGATACGGTCACCCTAATAAAAGGACACAAAGACAAATTATGGTTCTCTTTGAAGCAAGAAGTCACAGGCAGGGGAAGACCTTGGCATCCGAACAGAGAAAAAAATGGTAACAGAGAAAATATCCCTACTAATCGCCCAGCAAAGACTGTGGGTATATGAATGTCAGTTTTCAAGGTAATCTAGGGACTCAAGGACACAGCCAAAGACAGCCCAGGATAACAGGGCTGCCAACAGATGCCACTGCCAAAGCTCCAGGAAAAGTAAGAGCTGGAGGAAAAGCAAAATACACAGGGAAACTTGGCAAGAGACTCCTTCAGCTACAATAAGCAAAACAAAAGACAACCCAAAGAATGGCTTGGGCTGCTTTGTATGGCCTTGGAGGCCGTGCACCACCCAGCGACAAGGGTGCCATCCCACAGACTACGATGAGAATGCCACTCTCTAGAGTTGAACAATACACAATCTACATGTGGCAGCCTCAAGAGTAGCATTATTCCAGCTTCTCTGTGCCCACAGAGAATATAATTTTTGATATGCACACTTTTAATTAATTACATTTCTTTTCTGAAATGCCTACAGTCTGTTCAATCATTCATATGGTTTATTCAGGTTATGTGCCAAGAAGTCCATGGTATTCATTACTTGGCAGCCTTGAAGAAAGGTAATCTCTCCATCCCACCATCAAGGAAAAAAGTATATCATAGACTGCATTTAAAAAATAAGGAAGGGCCTTCCCTGCTGGCGCAGTGTTTAAGAATCTGCCTGCCAATTCAGAGGACACAGGTTCGATCCCTGGTCCGGGAAGATCCCACATGCCACGGAGCGTCTAAGCCCGTGCACCACAACTACTGAGCCTGCGCTCTAGAGCCTGCGAGCCACAACTACTGAGCCTGCGCACCGCAACTACTGAAACCCGCGCACCTGGAGCCCGTGCTTTGCAATAAGAGAAGCCACTGCAATGAGAAGCCTGCGCACTGCAATGAAGAGTAGCCCTCACTCACCGTAACTAGAGAAAGCCCATGTGCAGCAACAAACATGCAACACAGCCAGAAATAAAGTTAAATTTAAAAAAAAAAAAATTAAATAAAAAAACAAATAAGATAAAGTGGTGAAAAAAGATTCATTAGGGATTCTCCCATACTGTGGGAAAATTCATAAACTACGTTCTTATCAGTTCACAGGCCCTATCACTGCCTTTGTATAATATTCTTTTGCTTGACAATTAAAGACCATCACATGTTATATGGTGGGCAAGGATAGTCAAGGAGATTGCATTTATTATAATCCTGATATCGTTAAAACAGGCATCTTTCAAATCATCATGGAAAATAAATATAGTACTAGTATATTCCAAACTCTCTCACAGACAACAGGTACAAATGAGGAATTCATTTACATTAATACCCACAAATTACAATGTCTTCAAGCCCCTCCTTTTGTTGCTAGAACTAAATGGAGAAATAAAATTTTCTTTGACAAAAGGGTCAGGGGTGGCTGAATTAAAATGTAAATGAGGAATCTTAATGATCTAAAATGATTTTTTTTTTTTTTTTTTTTTTTTTTTTTTTTTTTTTTTTTTTTTTGCGGTACGCGGGCCTCTCACTGTTGTGGCCTCTCCCACCGCGGAGCACAGGCTCCGGACGCACAGGCCCAGCGGCCATGGCTCATGGGCCCAGCCACTCTGCAGCATGTGGGATCCTCCCGGACGGGGGCACAAACCCGCGTCCCCTGCATCGGCAGGCGGACTCCCAACCACTGCACCACCAGGGAAGCCCTAAAATGATATTTTGACAGTTGTCAGGAGGTGGAAAAAAAACAGTATAGTTTGTATGGTAGCTAGTAACTCTTAAGATCATACTTTGCATGTTCCCACCTTCATGCCTTTGTCTACACCATTCTCTTCTCTGATCATGTCCTAACCTTTCAACCTACTGAAATCCTGTTAATCTTCAAGGCCTCTTCTCTGAAGCTTTCCAGATTCCTCCAACAAAATGCAATGTCTCCAACCACTACATCTACACCTATTTCATGGTATGCACAGGACTCCACTTTGTATCACATATATTTGTATGGCTGTCCAGTCATCTCTAATAAACTTCCCAAACTTATGAGAGAGCCATTCTTTATTCATATTTGTATCTTACTATAGTATTGAGAGGAATATGCTTAAACATATTATAAATGACTTAATATTCATTTAATCAGATTAGGAAATAGGGAATAGCAGTCTTTAATTCTATATTCAGCATTCATGAAAGCAACTCTTATGCCAATTTACAACAAAATCTTTTCAATACACAGTCATCTTAGAATATGGTCACTGTGGACCTGCCTTATGTTTTGTTTTGGCAGGGTTGTGGTGCTTCCCTCCCCACACACATACACATCAGTTAGGATTGCATTTGGTTGCAAATAACAGGAACCTGAATATGTAGACTTTACTAAATAGGGGTTTATTTTTTATTTTTATCCTGTATCATGGGCTTTAGGACAGAAACTAGTGGCAAAACCTGGAAATAGAAGGGTGGTACCTAGAATCTAAAAAAGAAGACAATTTTTCTGAGTCAAAAGAGTCACGATTCTTTCATTGATACATTATTAATTCACCAAACTTTTATTGAAAACCTACTATGGTGCTGTCTACTGGCAAGAGACACTAAAATTAGTATAAAATAGTCCATGATCTTTAGCAACAAAAATTTAGTAACTTAGAATGTAAGCATTTGTGTAGAATGACAATCACAGTTAAGCCTGGATCTTAAGATCCCTGTGATCTTAAAGCAATGGTCTATGGATCACTTCACAGTAAGGTTTAAGGAAAAAAAATGAAGCTCCCAGAAGGGATTCTCGAAAACCTTTAACCTAGGCTAAGAGAAGCCAACAGTGTAAAGTGATATTTGTGATTTCCAGTAACTTTTCATAGTTTGTACCATGCCATTTATTCACACTGTGGGGAGGTGTAGGTGGACTTCACACAATTGGATGTAGCAAAGCAGCTGAAAGCATGGAGGAGGGGAGGAGGTGGGGCAAAGGAGAGACACAAGCATGACTTTTGACAGAGAAATTGTTCCTTTTGGGGTTATGGTAGTGAAGGGTTATTCTAAGATCTACTGGTAGTTGAAAAGAAATGCCATCAGGACCTAGTTTATTTTATCACAGATTTCTCATATGTTTCATTAGAAAATTTCACAGTTTTGTTGTCAAACTGACTCAGTGGAAAAGAGCCTGCCACTTAGGTTGGCACCAAGTCAGTACATGCTCTCACCCACCTAGTAAGTAGCTGTTAAAATGCAAACAGAGCATTGGGACTCCAGGGATATGGGATGAAAGTACCCACTGACCAAGCCTGCTTCACTGAGATCCTCATCAGGCCCAAGACAAAATTTAAGTAGCATAGTACTGGCATGGGAGAATGTTCCAGAATCTCAGAAAGTTTCAGAACATTTCATTTATTTTTATTTATTTATTTATTTATTTATTTTTGTGGTACGCGGGCCTCTCACTGCTGTGGCCTCTCCCGTTGCGGAGCCCAGGCTCCGGACGCGCAGGCCCAGCGGCCATGGCTCACAGGCCCAGCCGCTCCACGGCATGTGGGATCCTCCCGGACCGGGGCACGAACCCGTGTTCCCTGCATCGGCAGGCAGACTCCCAACCACTGCGCCACCAGGGAAGCCCTCATTTATTTTTTAGATACACATTGTGGCTTGGAATTGTGAAAGCAGGATGGTGAAAGGGCACTAGAGTCCTGTAGTTCAATATGTAGACTTTCATTTATTTACCACCTCTCCCCCCATTTTCAGCTCTGATTCTTAAATTCCAGGCCTTCTGCCTGATAGTCCCTCAATTTACAAAACTCTAGCCCTTGTCCTTATTGGCATATACTTTCCTAATTCTTCTAATGTCATTTTAATATCATTTTGAGGCGGGAATAAACATTTGTGGTTAATCCACCACTTTTTTTTGTTTGTTTTGCGGTACGCGGGCCTCTCACTGTTGTGGCCTCTCCCACCGCGGAGCACAGGCTCCGGACGCGCAGGCTCAGCGGCCATGGCTCACGGGCCCAGCCCCTTCGCGGCATGTGGGATCCTCCTGGACCGGGGCACGAACCCGTGTCCCCTGCATCGGCAGGCGGACTCTCAACCACTGCGCCACCAGGGATGTCCAATCCACCATTTTTAACTGGAAATTAATCTCTCAGAATCTTTAATCCCTTGTGGGACTCCGTTCGGCAAAGATAAGGAATGCCAATACATTCTCTGAACACTAAATTCAATGCTATACAACTCCAGGACCTGGGCTTGTGCACCTTTCAAAATATGCAAGACAATTTTTTTATGAACTTTCAGAAAATACAAGAGGTAAAATGGACATTTACGAGCACAGTTTTCAAAATAACCATCTGTATCAAATGACAATTTTGTAACAAAAAAATTAAAATGCACTTTTATTAGGTACTTGTTGCCTGTTGGTAGCAAGCTTTAGAAAATATCTAGGTCACTGAGTGATATAAGCAAAATTCTCAGAATAATATGGAGGCAGTGTGGTCAAGCGGAAAAAACAGGATCGCTCACATGAGGCAGGCTTGGAGTCTCAACCCAGCTGAGTCCTGGCCTAATCACACTGAACCAGTGTGTCCATGTGTGAATAATTATAGTTCACTGAGATGCCATGAAACATCAATAACATGTAAAATGCCTAGTAGAGGTAGATGCTCACGAAATGTGAGTCCCCTTCTCTTCCTCTTCTGGCTGAGGTCCCTGATCATGGGAGGTGACCCAGTATTAGAGCACGTGATTCTTCAGTTGCTGTAGGAGAGTACCTCATCCTGATCACAAACAGCCTTATGATGAATCCTGGTGACAGGAAATTGTGTGCAACTAATTCCTACCATGAGAAAGCTGTACCCACTGTGACAGGCAAGCTGCTTGCTGGAGACCGAGGGGCCCATTAAGCAAGCACTGCATCTGACCTGTTGCCGGGGTTTTAGACACTGCCCTGCAGCCTGGCTTGCTGCCCATTGCTCCTGGCGGCTGTGAATCAACATTGTGACAGAGAGGGCACTGGGTCAACTACATTCCATTAACGGATCAAAGTGTTTTCTTTTAGACTCTTACAGCAAAGCAGATAGAAGATGGAAGATATACAGCTTAGAGTGGACACAAGCGTGGCAGAAACAGACATATAAGGATTTTTCAGCGTAAATCTGAAAAAGCCAAAGACCCTAATGAACTCACACTGCCTGGTTGTCAGAATTAAATCTTCTGGCCCAATGGTTCTCAATGTTTTCCCCACCACTACTCAAAGGAGTCCACAGGTTTATATAAGGGGGCCCTCAGAACTTGTGAAGCCTCATCAGGTGATTCTGTTGGAACTCACCAACTCAGTAGAGTAGCTCATTTATTCCACAGTCCAGGAAATTGTGTCATAATTTTTATGCAGCTTGTTTTTAAATCAATTTGGAAACCTGATGGAGAAAAAATTAACATTCATTGGTAAGCTGTAGAATTCCGAGTTTTTTTACCTTTTTTTTCAAGGATATTTTACATTCTCAAGATATTATCAATGACAATTCATACTGTCTTCTCCTAAATACAGTTTTCTTATTTATTAGCTACCTTAGGTCCATGAAGATAATTTTTTTTTTTTTTTTTTTTTTTTGCGGTACGCAGGCCTCTCACTGTTGTGGCCTCTCCCGTTGTGGAGCACAGGCTCCAGACATGCAGGCCCAGCGGCCATGGCTCACAGGCCTAGGCGCTCCACGGCATGTGGGATCTTCCTGGACCAGGGCACGAACCCGTGTCCCCTGCATCGTCAGGCGGACTCTCAACCACTGCACCACCGGGGAAGCCCCATGAAGATAATTTTTAAAGAAAGATATTTAGAGATTACTCACTTTACCTTTCATGAATGTTAGCCGCCTCTTGTACTGATTTGGTTTGGGAAAATAAAGGTGGGATTTATTTCATATGATAGAATGGAATGAGATTCACAACTATGAAGATGATTCTAGGACCGTGAAAAAAAATCTTGACAGGTAAAGAAGGGCTTAAATTCTCTACACACAGAATATATAGACATACATGTTGGGAAGTAACTTTCAGGAGAGAATATGTGATTACAGATGGGATTTGAGTGGAATATTTTAACAGATCTTTAAACATGGCTTGTTTGTTTCATTTTGTTTTCCATTAGGACACAGATGGTGTTAAAAAATTTCATTCTGGGCCATGTTTAATTTCTCTAAATGGACAGCTGCCATAAGCATGTATGTTAAGAGTTTGTTCATTAGGAGAGAATTTCAATTTAATTATATACAGTATTGCATGGCTCTCTGTTGGGGATATTATTTTGTAGGTGATTTAATTAATTCCATGCATATGTGACTATCTAACAGTTTCTAGAGCGAGTGGATATACTTATATTGTGATAGGAATTACTTTGTTAATATTATTTTTACATATGTGAATAATCGTACATGACAAAAGACCAAATTGAATACTGAATTACCTTATGTCTGCTATTTGATTTGGGGGAAATAAAATCACTTTTACTGTTTCAAATCAAACAGCTAAACAAATAGTTAAACTTTATCATTAGATGGGGCTGTTAATATCTGAGCATCTTCCAAATGAGATCTAGGTAAATAGGAAATTCATGATATTTTGTTACTTATGACTTTTTGTAACTTAATAATTTATATATTTTACCAAGGCCTTCTCTCACTCTCCATTTTAGTCAAGTTAGTAGTAGCAAATACAATGATTATATTTATCCAAAATGAATCTACATATTCTCAGATCTACAAATAGGAACTAAGCTTTGATTTAAAGGGATCACCAGTAAATAATGCCATATATATGGTGAGAAAATAGTTTTATTTATTCAAAATTGTATGAGCACTAGGCATGTACTGTCCTTCAAGATTAAAAAAAAAAATTAGCTAGGTCAGGGAGATTATATTCTGCTTTGTTTCTCTCCTAGGAGTTATCTTGGTCTGCAATCAATCCTTCAGAAAAATCCCTCACATTTTCACTTTTGTGCAGTATGTTAACTATGAGCAAAATGATAGTGTATGTCAGTCAAATGTAAAGCATTACTTCTATTGGTTTTAAAACCTGATGATTAATGCAGAAGCTCATGGCAAATCAGGTTAATCTGAGCAATATATTATTTCCTTTTAGTCCACAATCTGTCACTTCACAAACCATGGTTAATAGAATGCCCCAAATAAAAAGATCTGTTTAAATGAAAATGTATAATATATTCTGCATCTCATTTATATCTTATTGTGTTGAAAGGTAGGCTAACATTAGCTAGTCTGTGAATAGGATATGAAGGAGATGATATACTTGTTTTAGAAGACTTAGGTATTCCTTTTAAACACTAAATTTCCAAAGGCTTGCAATTATTTAAAATATTAGCTCCTATTTTACTGACTTATTGCATTTAAAGAATCTAAATTAGAATTTAATTAAAAGATCCAAAAGGAATCGTTGAAAGAATATGCACATTAAAAACAATCCCTAATAAAGAAGGTGTGGCACATATATACAATGGAACATTACTCAGCCATAAAAATAAATGAAATTGAGTTATTTGTAGTGAGGTGGATGGACTTAGAGTCTGTCATACAGAGTGAAGTAAGTCAGAAAGAGAAAAACAAATACCGTATGCTAACACATATATATGGAATCTAAAAAGAAGGGTTCTGAAGAACCTAGGGGCAGGACAGGAATAAAGACGCAGATGTAGAGAATGGACTTGAGAACACGGGGAGGGGAAGGGTAAGCTGGGACGAAGTGAGAGAGTGGCATGGAAATATATACACTACCAAATGTAAAATAGATCGCTAGTGGGAAGCAGCCGCATAGAACAGGGAGATCAGCTCGGTGCTTTGTGACCACCTAGAGGGGTGGGATAGGGAGGGAGGGAGGGAGACGCAAGAGGAAGGAGATATGGGGATGTATGTATATGTATAGATGATTCACTTTGTTATAAAGCAGAAACTAACACACCATTGTAAAGCAATTACACTCCAATAAAGATGTTAAAAAAAATAGAAAAAAAATCCCTAATTCTATTCTCTTGGATCCTAGAAAATAAAAAGTAGAATTATTGTATTATTATTCACTTGTGCTAGTATAATAGATGTCAGCTACCTGGATGATTCCAAATCTTCTAGCTTGCTACAATCACCTGGTCCTTTAATACTTCAATAAAATTGTTCGAATATCCTGACTTACCTAGGGACGGAATTCTAGTCTCTTGTTAAGAAATGGGGAGTGGCATAGCGGTTTAGGTTTCACCAAATCTCTGGTTCTAGGAGTCTCCTTCTTTCTCTGAATTTTTGATCTCCGCTCTCATTTCACCTCCTGAGGAAGCAGCCCTTTTCCATATAGGATCAGTAAGCTCTACAACCTGATTGTGCCCTGTCCAACTTGTGTGCAACTCCCCTTTTCCCAAAATTTCACCCAATCTATGCTGTGACTATAGCAAACTTAATGAAGAATTTGGGAGGAAGGTGGTATGGGGGTGGCATATGCCTCAAACAGCTAGAATTATTTATCAAACTATCTTTCAAAGCATTTTTGCATTCCAACCACTGGGGAATTTGCACTATTTCTCGCCTCTCCTCAGCTCCAGCTTCCGTTCAAATCACTGGCCAGTTTTATCTCCTCTGGCCTCCCCCTTCTCCTTCCTGGTAAGACCACCCTCCCCCTCCAAGGTCCCATTAGCTCCTCTCACAGAACAGAACTGGAGCTCTTCACCCAGCCCCAGTTCATAAAGGCATTGCTGGGCAGGATAAGGGGGTGTGAGGCATACCCTTTAAACCACACTCCTGCTCAGCACAGACAATGCTGTCCCAGACAGGAATTCTGTAGTCATCAATTTCCTCTCCCCCCTATAATAGGAAGTGATTTAGGGATTAAGGACTTAGAATTTGGCTGTGAGACGAGAGCGAGCAGCAGACAATGAGAATTTGGAAGAATTGTCAACCTTTATGCATATAACGAGACCTAAACATCTTCTGCTCCAGACAAGGAAACTGAGACCTAAAGAGGTCAGGAGCCTTACTGGAGGTTATATAGCACTTTCAAGTTGTATACAACTGTCTGGTCCAGAACTGTTTCTATGAGCTCATGAAACAGCTTGATTTCTCAGAAGCCAAACAACATTTCATCTCTATATGTTTAATTCTAGACTGTGCTGCCAGCAAAGGTCCCAGAGGAAAGAATACAGGCATATAGAGCAGGGAAGGCACGCAGCTACTGCACACCTAAATCATATTATTGCAAATACTCTGGTATGTTCAATTTTCAGTTCTCTGGTAACCATTCATGTGTAATTAATCCTCTAATTTGTCGGCATGATGTTGATCTTACGGAGGGCACTTTTCACTTAAATCCTTTGCAGCTTTCATCAGAGATAAAATGTCAAGCTGAAGCCTCCTTGTTCTGACCCAGAAGAAAGTGAACTGGTTAAATTTCTTATGTTCCTAGAAAAACCAAGGAGGGTGGGTTGGGGAAGGAGAGGTAGAAAGAGAGAGAAATGCTTGTAATGGAGGAAGAGGCAAATGGAAAATGATCACAGCCAGCCATGTTGCTGAAATATGCCAAGAAAAACGATTTAACAGCATTATCCACTAGTAGAAATTCAATATCTTCTATAAATTAGGTTCTAACACTTCTGTCTTAAATTTGCCATAACAGATACCTAAAGAAATAATTTATAAATATCAAGGAAATAGGAGTAATAAACCTGAGAGCTACATTTGACTGACATAACTCACTGAAAGAAGCTTACAAGATAGAAAAATGTATCCAAAGCACTTCCCTTCAGGGAAAAGTAGAAAGTCTCCTCAGCACAATTCAGACATTTAGTAACAATCTTGGTTGTAAACATTTATCCAAACAGTCAACAGGACAAAGAAAATGCTCCTGTGAAAACAGTAACCAGATCTTAGGGCTCTGGTCTTTGAAGTTTGAAATATTTCCCCAGAACTGCCACATTCTTCTTTCTCCTATTCCTCTAAAAGATCACAAAAGTAAATTCTCTTTTGTTCCCTCTTTCTGTTATCCTGCCAAAAATACACACTTACTGATAAAGCCCATCAGTGATTCATTACATACCATCATCCCAAGGTTTCCACTATAAATGCCATATTAAATGAGCCTCTTCTGTTTTATTAATGCATAACAGACATTTAATAGCAATGATGGTGCCAATGATTCTTACTGTATCATACCATTGAAACCCAGACGTTTCTGTACAGACAGAAGCAAAGACACTAGCCCCCAGGTTCTTTTTCTCCATCATATTTCCTTAGCAGTGGCAGAGCTGGGATTCATTTGGAAGCAGAAACAGTGGGATGTAACCTTTCTTTTCATATTTCTCCTTTTCTCTACAGATCAATTCCATTTTCTCTATTCCACCACTCATTATCAATTGAGAGAAGAAAGAAAGAATGAGAGAAAGAGGAAGAGAGAGAGGACAAAAAGGGGAGGACAGTCTGGGAATTAATTTAGGCTGAGAATCTATACTTATTTTTAAATTTCTTAACATAAACTAAACAAATACATGAAAATAATACACATTTTAATTTTCTTGAATTTCGTATATAACTACCCCACTAAGGCTTTCCTAAAGCCTTAGTCTTCCCCAGAGCCTTCATCCAAAGCATTAATTCATTTACTGGTCAACGAATAGAGTCCACCATGACTCGTACAAGTTATAGTGCATGTGAATGAACTCCTGTGCGGTGAAGACACTGCTCGGTTTGTGTTTTCTTTGTTGGTCTTGTCCCCAAGGAAACCTCTAAAGCACATATCTTTCTAAGACTCTGTAGGAAGGAGCTGGGACCTGGATCTCCTTTGTGAAAGCACTTTAGCTTCTGGGGGTCTCTGGCTGCTATGATGATGGCCTCCTCTAGACCTATCCACTTTGGGTCCTGATAAGAATCCTCAGTTCTGACCTGGCCCAGGCATCTGGGTCATGTGGGTTAATGGTCCTGGACAAGTACTGTTCCCCCTGTTTCAGCAGATGTCAGCCCCTAAACATACCAAGTCCCAGAGGCAAGGAAGGTGACAAAATTGGCCAGAGCAGCATGTAGGCAGTGAGAAAGTTCACATAAACTAGAATTCCACTCTACCCAGGCATTATCCTAGAAATGAGTGCCTGTTATAGTCCACTGGTGTGAAGTCTTACAAGATTTTGGTCTTCTCAGAGCAGTCTTCTGTCATCATTTTTGCAACTTAGTAGAATGACAATGACCAGAAGTGGGGAGAGAATAGAGGCAGAAAGAGCTTCAGTGCCTTCCCACATCTGTGCTATACCTATAATTCCCTCATACAGACAGCAATAGGGCCTCCACAGATGTTCTCTAGCCAGAGTTCTGTTCTCTGTATTTCCAAAGCAAAACCCAGGAAACTGAAGCATAAGAATACATATCAAAATTGTCAAATGGTATCAGTCACCAAGAATGTCTGATTTCACCTCTGTATAACTCTAATTTGTCTCTTTCTCATCCCCTTCCTGCCACTGACCTCATTTAGAACCTCTTTGCCTATATATTCTCCACTTTTAATAACCCTTTAAGATACCAAAGGGTCAATAAAACAGGAATGAAAAAAAGGGATGAAAAAATATAAGTGTTCCTACCTCTTGTTTTAGGTATATGTAGGTATACCTAGTCGGGATCTTTTCATCCTCTGTTAACAAGGAATAGAGGTGCCTATGGCCCAGTTTTTCCTGGTCCAGGAAGCCTTCTATAACCTGTTAGCTCACAGGTGAATCCTCTCCCTCTGGTGCAGTTCTATGTAGTCAATAGAATGCCATACTGAGATTCACAATATCTTGTTCTGTCTACCACCTCTATGACCTCAAGGTTATCACTCAATGCCTGATGAAAGGAATTGTCCAACAAACAAGATGGGTTGTCTCAGAGAGACTATCTATCCGCAGAAGTCCTAGCACATGACTGACGGCCTGCCACATTAGTACATCATGTTCATCAGGCCCAGTACTGAACTCATGATCTTGTCTTCTACTTCCTCCTCCAACCAGTTTCCATTCTCACATTCCCTTGTTGTATGATAGGCACTGCCTTCTACCTAGAAACCTGAGCATCTTCCTCAACTCCTCCTTACTCCCCACATCTAATCAGTACGACATTCATAAATATTCCTTGGAAAGTCTCCCCTTTCCAAGCCCACTGCTACTGCAGTTCAGACTCACCATCACTCCCTGTAGCTGTACAAAATCACTGGACCAGTCTCCAGACTGGCTCTTCCTGGCCTCCAGAATTGCTCTTCCTCCAGCCCATTCCTCACCTACCTGTCTGGTTGAGCTTCCTAAAATAAAAATTTGATAATATCACTCTTTCTTAGAGCCCTTTAGTTGTTTCTTAATGTTACTAAATAAAATCCTGACTTCGTAGCCTGTCTTAGGTCTTGCCCCTACCCACTTTTACACACTAGTCTTCAGTTACTCCCATTAAGTCAGCAATTGTTCACCCCATTCCGCTCCATCAACACCATTCACATGGTGCCTGTAAGCCAGCCTACTTTGCCTCTGGCCTGAGATCACCTTCCTCACTTTGTCGTCGCATTCAAGACTCTGCTGGAGTTTCATCCTCACTGTGATGGGTCCCTTGAACTCCTTCCACTGTGGTACTGTGGCATCAGTCCACACCTCCAGCGTGGCACTGATAGAAATAGATTGGTTTATATGTTCGCCTCCCCCGCAGAACGTAGGCTCCTCTGATTGAACTTTGTTTGCCCACTGTCTACTTTAGGTCTTAAGCATAATAGGGTTTAATAGGCATCTAATAAATGCTTATTTAAGAAATTTGGTAGAAGGGTTCAGTGTATGAGGGGTCAGCAGGAGAACTGAAAAAGATGACCTTCAAAGTCCTTTCGAATTCTCAGATTTTCATTTGAGGATATTAGTCCCTTCCATAGTTTTGAAATCACATCTACTTATGACCCTCACCCATGACTTCGAGGTACTTCTCAACCTGAGCTTTAGACTAAAATGTCCACCTGCCTGTTATGTAACTTCACACACAAGCTAGTGGATATCTCAAATACATTTCAGTATGTCCAAAATTAACTCACTTGCTCACACAATCTGACCCACCTTTCCTGTTTATTAATGACACCATCCTCGTCCTAGAGGCCCATGTTAAGAACATCCAGATGGCACCTTTCTCCTAAAACTAATCTCCACCTAGTCCTGTGGATTCCCCTTTCCCCAAACAAGTTCTTTTTTGTCACTCCATCCCTCTCACAGTCTCCATCAGATTACCTGTGACTCTGATTAGTATTTATTTTATTCTGACTTTCATGATGTATTTCCATCTCTGTCCCAATACAAGATACTGGAAGATTTCTGTATTATGACTGCAAATCCCACAACTCTTAGCAAAGGGTTTGCAGGTAGACAGCAGGTGTTCAACAAGTCTTGGTAGAATCGCTCAATGCATGTTAGGATGTTAGGTTTAAATTGCTTTAGGGGCATGTATCTTGTTATATACTTTTTTGTCCCCCCCAATAGTAAATATAGTAAAAGGTATAGGAAGCAGGAAATACATATATTTTTAAAATTGAACACTGTATCTGGAGTTGCTGCAACAACTGGCTGTAGTTTTAATAAAAAAAACACGCTCTGCTATTGAAAAAAAAAAGTCCCTTAGACTCAGCTCCCAGCTGAAACCAGCCAGAATCCCGGTTTCCCACCCCTTCCAGTGGCCTGATGTGCGGCGGGGGAGG
The DNA here is from genome assembly GCF_951394435.1 of Stenella coeruleoalba. Lineage (NCBI taxonomy): Eukaryota > Metazoa > Chordata > Mammalia > Artiodactyla > Delphinidae > Stenella > Stenella coeruleoalba. The sequence continues at coordinate 98,398,887 of NC_137150.1, forward strand.
AGCAATGGGCAAGCTGGGCCCGAGGAGCAGGGAAGAGCGAGCTGGGGGAAGTCCCGGAAGTCATTGACCAGAGCAAGCAGCCGCCTCAGCCGGATCAGCTCGGGCTGTGGTCCCAACAATAACAGGAGCGCGGGCCGGGCGAGGGCTGCCGGGGGCCCGAGTTTGGGGGCGGAACCCGGATTGGGGGGGCGGGTGGGACGCTTCCCAAGGCCGCAGTGATTGGAGGAGAGAGATGAGGGGCGGTGGAGCTCGAGGAGTGGGCCGCGGAGCTAACGGGTCGACCGAGGAGAGAGCGTGTTGATTGGGTGACGCAGAGGGAGACGGACCAGAGCCGACCGAGGATTGGCCGTGGCGGGCTGTGAAGGCGTGGCCAGCGCGCGCGAGAGGGAGCGCGAGGGAGCGGGCGACCGCCCTGCCAGCTAGCCGGAGTCCGGGGCGAGCGCGGCGGGCAGGGGTCGGGTTGAGGAACGCGGCGCGGGAGGCGCGTCCCCCAGCTGCCCTCCGCGGCTCGAGCACCCCACTTCCTTCCCTCCCCTCCCTTGCGCTCCGGCCTGGGGTCTCCGGGCGGGGAGCGGAGGGAAGGGACGAAGGAGGAGGAGGTTTCGCGGAGTGAGGGGCGGAGGGGGTCCCGGAGCGGGGCGAAGCGCGCGCTGCCTCTCACTCTCCTGCCGCTGCCTTTGCCTCCTCGCCCGGTGCCGCGGCCCCGGGGCGCCCGCACTATGCAGGCGGACTGCCGGCCGCCGCGATGGCGAGCCGGGCGGTGGTGAGAGCCGGGCACAGCCCTCATCGTTTCCTAGTCCGGGCCGCGGCCGCCGCCCCCGCCCGGGCCGCGATCCCCCTCTCCCGCTCCTACCCCCTCCCTCCCCGCTCCAACTCCTCCTCCCCCTCCTCCTTCCCCATGCCTCTGTTCCTCCTCCTCTTACTTATCTTGCTCCTGCTGCTTGAGGACGCCGGAGCCCAGCAAGGTGAGTGGTTCCCGAGGAGTGCGCGGCGCGCGGAGCCCCGGGTGGGGGCGGGGGGGGGCGTCGAGGGAGCCTCCTGGGCGCCGGGTGTCCGGGCCGTTAATGAATCTGCAGACGCGCGGGGTAGGTGCGGTGCGCTTCGGTGCGTGGCCAGACCTGGCCCCGCACTCGCTGGGTTGAGTTGATGAGATGGGCTGTCTGTTGTCCCCCAAGTTGGCGCGGCTTTACTTTTGGGGAATCCCATTCATTTTTCTGAAAAGAGGGAATTGAGACCTTGCTGTGAAGGCCTCCTTTTGGGTATTGTATTCTTCTACTGGGGAAAGTCTTGGAGAGGAAAAGAAGTTTTGGAGATGCGACCCCTAATGTTAAGCTAAATGGATGGATGGACAGAGTAGAAATGCAAGGTAATTAAATAGCATTTAAATCCATTGAAGGCAAGTGATGATAATTATCATCTTTTGTCAATGTGCTCAGGTTCAAAATCGAATGAAGTTTATTCTGGTTATCTTTGAGTGTTGGATTTAGAACATGCTCTTTGCAATCCCTGCCTATTCAGGATGGTGGTCTAGATTGCCTGGGTCAGACACTGGGTCTGGGACCCAAAGCAGCGTACTCTTGCCCAAATGGAGCGTTCCGTGTTAAAAGGGCAAGCCCTTACAGAAAGTGACAAAACTTTTTTCCGTTAACAATCCTTGAAAAAAAACTTTACTGAATACTCATAATGGAAAGAGAATACCAGGCTGATTTCCTCCCCCTTTTAAGTACTTTCTTCAGGCAGCGAAAAGCAATTTTTGAAAGAGTTTGGCATCAGTTATTGAACACGTTTTTCCATTGCATTTCACTGCATTTTATTGCAGTGAGAGGGATAAAGATTGTATTGTTACTTATCGCTGGGAAGGGTTTTGGGTTTTGGGTTTTGGATTTTGGTTGATCTCCACATTTAAGTCCAGCTTAATGTTGCTCTCATGGTTTTCAGTAAAGTATGGAATCATGGCCATAAGCCTGTCATTGTGAAGATGCTGAAACTTTGACAGGCATGTGGAAATAAAATGTGAATGGGAAAAATGTATTTGGTAAACTGACCTCTTTCAGATCTAGGCAGCATTCAGGTTTCAGTTAGATCATCTCCTTAAACGAATTCTTGAACATCAGCATTTAATAAATTAGTGTGAAATCCTTTCCTCCATTTAAGTTTTAGAACCTGTGCTTCTATTTTTCTCCTAGTAGAAAAAGCAAAACAGGCTTATATATGGCTAACACTGATTGATTGGGTCTTACTTTGTGGCAGGCACAGCCCTAAGTGATTTATGTCTATTAACTCACTTAATCCTCACCACAGCCATCTGAGATAAGTATTGTTATTCCATTTCAAATATAAGGAAACTAAGACACACAAAAAATAAGGTACCTTGATACAGAACTCTAACTACATAACCAGAATATTCTGACCATTTTGCTTATTTCAAGATCTGAAACTGTTTATATCATGTTTAAAAAATAATCTTTGAACAGGATAGAACCAGTTAAATGTCTCCCCTCCAAATGAGATAATTGCCTTGCTTTTAGAATTTCTTAAACCTGGTCTAATTATACATGCAACATTACCTTATTTTTTTAAGTTTAATTTCAGTTTTTACCAAAGCATTTTAACATGGTTCTCTTTCACAGTGTCATGTTATATAAACATCAATGTAGATGAACACAAATAGAAATGATGCTGGTAATTTAAAAGACCTGATTTCTAGTCCACCTGTTTATTGGGTAAATTTTTAAAAATCATTTAATTTCTTTGTACCTCAGTTTTCTACATCAGTGATAAGAGAATATATACCTATTTCCTAGCTTGATGAAAATGAAATGCTAGTACACAGGAGTTTTGAAAAGGGTAAAGTACAAATAGCTATAACTGATTATCATTGTTAATCTTTTTTTTTTTAATTTTTAAAAAATTTTTGGCTGCGTTGGATATTTGTTGCTGCACGCAGGCTTTCTCTAGTTGCGGCGAGCAGGGGCTACTCTTAGTTGCGGTACGCGGGCTTCTCATTGCGGTGGCTTTTCTTGTTGTGGAGCACGGGCTCTAGGTGCGCGGGCTTCAGTAGTTGTGACACGTGGGCTCAGTAGTTGTGACACGTGGGCTCAGTAGTTGTGGCTCGTGGGCTCTACAGTGCAGGCTCAGTAGTTGTGGCGCACGGGCTTAGTTGCTCCGCGGCATGTGAGATCTTCCCGGACCAGGGCTTGAACCCGTGTCCCCTGCATTGGCAGGCGAATTCTTAACCACTGCACCACCAAGGAAGACCCTATCATTGTTAATCTTGAGCTTACTAAATTGATAAAGTAAGGGCCATTTAGGTATACATTGCCTGAAAACTCAGGAATCGTATGGGATTTGAATTCCCTAATTTTTAAAAATTATATTTCTTACCCAAAGAACCCTGATGAGGTCTGTGGTGGAACTGCAGTCAGTGTTACTAGTCTAACAGATGTGCTTTAGGGTCCACTGGGATTCTTCACATAACCTAAAAAGAAGTCAGATTTCAAAATGAGAAGCAGTGCTTTAAAAAGCCTATAGAATTTTTAATAATGGGAATGTCTGCAATATTGTAATGTTAAGTTACAAGCTGGAGTTTTTACTCTCCTTTATAAGAAGTCTTGGTAAGAAGTCTGGAAGGATATAATTTTAAAAAAAGATAACAGTTGTCTTTTGATGATAGAGTTGTAGATAATTTCTTTATGCTTTTCCAGATGTTCTGCAATTTACATATAGTCACAATAAAAAATAAGCTGTGAAAGAATGTTTTGTGATATATAGATTTCTTTTTTCCCTTAGCCAGCCTAGGTAGAAATGCATTGAACGTGTATGCTGAGGTAGAACTGTGCTTCAGGATTTTTTTTTAATCTTTCAGACATCATTTTGAAGTAGCAGAAGATACTACACTCATTCCAATTAATGCCGTACATACATAGCTATTCCTCAGCAGATTTTCTGCTGACCAAGTGTTTTTTCTTTTTATTTGGCCCAGAATAAAATTTATCATTGGTCTGAAAACTTGTCAACCTTTCACAACAGAGATGTATTTTAACCAACTTTATTTCATTAATATATGTATAAATTCTGTTTATTCACATCTGTTTAACTATGATGGTGTTTTAGGCATGGCTTGTATTTGTGTATTTTGAGTTCTAAGTTTGATATTAAATTTACCTTCAAAGTCTTTTTCTTTTTTATTGAAAGCATTTTTTCCGGTAGAATGTATGTCTTTCTAAAAAACTTAAATTTGTGGAACTTATTATGCTGATTGTCTATTTGCTACCGTAATAAATTAACTTAGTAGGAAGTTGAGGGTCTACTGTGAATGAATTTAAGTCTCTGGTTTACATTATGACTGTAGGAATTTGTGTCACCTCATCTTAGGAGTTCAGCTTCCTCATTTGTGTCATGGAGGGTTTGCCTACCTTCTGGGTTCGAGTATTATTTGAATGTGGTAAAATATCAGAGGGATTAATTTTAAAAATCCATTGAGACTGACTTTATTCCTATTAACATGAAATGTTTGTGAAGGTAGTGATTTTTGTTGGCTAATTTATCTATCAAACAAATCAGTTTCTTTCTTAAAAAGAATCATTCAATTTCACAATGATATTTGAACTAATGTGTGAAAAAAATATACAGTCTGTCAAGTAGTGCCTTTATTTGCTTGTGATGTGGGGAAATAGTTTTTGAACACTATTTGTGAATTGTCAGAAATGAAGAACATGTCCCTCTGCAAAGAACGTTTGTGATTATTAGTAATATTGACATTGTTAATTTAGAATTTTCCATTATCTTTTTTTAGGTCTGATAAAACATTAGGGCTCTTATATGTACTTACTGTTCAGAGGCAAAAATCAGAGCATCCTTTTTCTGCTATATTTCTGATTAATTTTACATAGTGAAAGTTAGAAATATAGCACGTATTCCATATGTGTTAATGATCAGATTTTAAATCCACATTTTAAAAACTTGTAAATGAAAAATTAATTGTAAAATTACATGTTAATGATTTTTAGGTAGATTTCCCAATGTTATCAGCAGAGAGAAAACTTTATTTCCCTCTGGAAATAGTTAATAGTTCTATTTGAACATCTAAGCTTCATTCTAGAAGACCAACATTAAAAAAAAAAAAACTTAAAATAGTGAAATGGGTATGAGTTAAAGTACCAGAACTAAAACACAAATGAATTAATTAATTTCCAAAAAGAAAGAATCAGATAGTATGATGAGGAAAGGCTAGATTTACATAGAGTTAGATTTTAAATTTAGGACTATACTTTACAAAATGAACCTGGGGTGTGAAAGCTCAGGTGGTAATACTGGGTATGAATTGAATGCATGCAAGTAGTTTCCACTTGGCACTTCTTGACTAGTTGGAAAGATGTGGAATGATGACATAAAATTATAAGGATCAGGAAAAGCTTTGTAGAGATAGTGATATTTGCTAAATGTAAATAGTGATATTTGCTAAATGTGATTGTTGAAATATGAAGTGAGACAGCTTGGCAGTTTTTCTTGTGTTGCTCATGGATTCAGTTTACTTTATAACAACCTTATGGCCTTAGCACTTTATTTATTTTAAAAATATTGTACAGATAACAATTATATAACAATTACTCAAAACCAAAAACTTAACTAATAATTATCCACAGTCCTACCCCCTTATCTATCCATTTATAATTTTTGTCTTCCTTTCTAGTGCATATTCACATACCTACATAATCTTATGTGGTTGTAATTTTAATAGTGTGGTGTTAAGTTCTGTAGACATATCATGTTAAAATTAATTTGTAGGCTGATTTAGCACACAGAAGCATACTTTGAAAATACAGCAAGACAAAAATTTCAAAATCTAAAAATTTTTCACAGGACATTCATTATTTGTGAAGTAATTATTATATTGTTTAGAACTGCTATTACATTATTTTCTTTATTTGATTAAATTCTTCATTCAGGATAGGACCTTTGAGAAAGTATGTCAGTTCAAAGTATTAGTTTAGAAACACATAATGCTAATTTTCCAGGTCCTTATGTGGATTAAATCAATATACTCCCATGAGGACAAAAAATACAGATATTCAAATAAACTAGAATTTAATGAATGCCAGTGTCCACTGAAGCAGATGGTGTAATGGGGTGATCTTAAAACGTTGCCAGAACATCACCTACTAGGTCCACCTGCACTCTAAAGGATATGTAGTTGAAAGAAGAACTTTGGTTAGCTGCTTGAATCATGGGGAAGACCGCAGATGCAAGCTCCCTCGACTGCTTTCTAAGGAGAGTAGGCCAGGAGTTCCTTTCCTTTGTGGAGTACAGTGCATGTGAGTTTGCAGTTTAAGTGTGCAAACTTAATTGCTTGGGATAAGAGAGAAGATGCTGGTACTCTTTATCATTCTCTCATTAAAAACTCTCAGCATGGAAGAGTGCCAGCTATACGCTCCTAGGGCTGTGTGCACATTGGTCAATAGAGTCCTGAGACAGTTACGATAGAGTAAAATATTGTCATTGTCTTCAGAGGTCCTACAGGCTAGTTGGGGAAATAATTATCTTCATGTTGGAGTATATGGATAAATAACCAAGGGAAGTTGCACAGTGCTGCGAGTTTGTAAGGGAGAGAGAGTTCACAATACCTGGGAAGTAGGAAAAAACCTTGCTGATAAAATGATTTTAAGCAGGTAAGCTTTTAGGACTGGTAGGTTTCTAGTTCACAGGGATGGCAGACATTTCAGGAGTTAAGATCACAGCATCAGAACAGCAGGGAGTCAGGAAAGCATGTGAGTGTCAAAGCCATCCTTGCTGCAATGAGTAGCATGCCTCAGCCTCTGGTCCTGGCCCATTGCTTCCTCCTTGAGCCCAATACCCTGCACACTTGCCCCATGTTTGGGCAAATATGGTTGCTTTCTAAGGACCAGGGTTCTGTGCACTGGGGTACTGCCCTCTTGGAGCTATGTTAATACTTCCATAGTGTGGCCAGCAGCCCCTTTATAAGATACAATCCAAACTCCTTTGCATATTATATATGTAATTTTTTCAGAGTCTGGCCCCTTCCTTTCTCTCTGACTTAATCTCATGCCAGCATCCCTCACCCTTTGTATACAGCTCAGGTATAAGACTGAGATTTTTATTCCTCTAATATATAATTTCATCCTGTTTTGCCTTGTTCCTGATACTGATCTCTTTACATGTGTCATTTTCTCCACTTGAAGAGAAAGAGCCCCTTTCTTTGTGTGCTTGGTAACCTCCTTATCATCCTTCAAAACCCTTCTTGGGTATCATACCCTCTAGGAAGAGTTCTCTGTCACCACACACACTCATCTCCAATAGTAATTTCCTGTTTTTTCTGTTCAGTCATTAATCACAATGTACATTAAATATTTGTTTCTGGCAGAGAGTTTTATTCATTTTCTTATTTCTAATACTTATCATGATGTCCATCATTCAAAAATATGAATTTAGGGGAAATCCCTGATGGTCCAGTGGTTAGAATCTGGCACTTTCACTACTGAGGGCCCGGGTTCAGTCCCTGGTCGGGAGCTAAGATCTCACAAGCTACTCGGCGGTGCCAAAAAAAAAAAGAATTTAGAGCTCATTTCTGCAGTGAATCTGCTGCCCGAAGCACATTATTTGGAGTTAGTCTCTGGGCACCTGCATGCCCTTCACACTGTTGTCCTTTGTCTGATTCCCTCAGTCAGCAATCAGAGCCTGGGCTTCTCAGTTCCATGAAAATAGAACCCTTTCTTGAACCTTAACCTACTTGCACAAGGCCTAACATTCTGTGCAGTGTTTTCCCAGCCTCCCTCTTCCCAGGAGCTAGACCCCTTTGCTTTTGTAATGAGAGGAGTCCTCCTTCAACTGCAACTCTGAACAGAGCCATGGTTTCTACTTAAAAAACACTGCTGTGCTCCCCTGTCAAATAGGTGGTCTTTAAGAACTGTGCTAGCTTAAGTCAGTGTCAGCAAGTGGGGTGCACTCCTTTGCCCTCTCTTTCAGATTCTGATTTGAATAGCCACCTCCAGCCTTATAAAAGTCCCCCTAGTTTTGGTTCTAGTAGTTGCCTGCCTCCTTTTTCTTTGCCAGCCGAAATTCCTGGATAACATTCAGGTAGCTACAATAATTTGGTGTCAGGAAAGTAATGAGAAGCAGGCTGAAAAGGTCAGTGGGGACAAGACTGTGGAGAACTTTCCTTGTGGGGCAGACTGAAGAGTTTGTACCTGTGATGTTAGCAATGACATCATCCTTAGGTACCTCTGCTTCTACCCAGTCCATCTCTAGGTTCACTTGTCTCAGCCCAGGTTAGTCATCTCATTGATGCTTTTCCCCTCGTCCTTGACAGATCCCAAACCTGGCCCATGTGCCAGTCCCCACTGTCCTCTTTCTCTGGTTCTGGACAGCTTAAGGTTGCAGGAGAAAGGCATGTGGCCTTTGTGACTAGATCTGCCTCAATAAGGATGACTAATCAACCCTCACGTGGGGATTTCTGCTCAGCACAGTAAAACTTTGCCTCCTGCCTTGCCTTTTCTTCTTCCTGAAATCATCTCTTACACCTTATCCAAAACACTGCTTCATCAGGGAATATAAGTTGTGTTTTAGTATAATTTAAACTTCTGTGGTGCTTCTTACCTTGTACCTGGAAACATGCTCAGGATGCCACTGGCTTGTATATACATCTGTCAACTCGTTGCTTTCCAGGTACCTTATATCTCTGCTTTTTTCAATGACCAACTTTCTGACAAGTAGACTACATCTGTGCTGTACATTTTCTTAGTGTCCAGCATGCAAAAGATATTTGTTAATGATGATTCCCTCGCAGTCTAGCTTCTGCTCTTCTGAAACTGTCACTTAAACTGTGAGATTCTTTTTTTTCTTTTAAACCTGAGAGCTTTCTTTGTCTTCACTATTTTTTACGTGGGTGGACTTTGAAAGTATGGAGATATTGGAGTCAGACATACTTGGATTTAAATACTAGGCATGTCACTCTCAATGTTTTGAAATGTATAACTCACCTCTCTAGAATGTATGAGGGCTGCGATCAAATCTGTTGGGTAGTTGATAAATTTTGGTTCAATGAGTGAAACAACGTGTGAATGAAAATTTTGTTTCTCTTTCCCTATTCTACAGTTAAAATTTCCATTTTCAAGTGTTTGCTTTCTACTGAGATCCAGTGCTTCTCCATCCTTCTGCCCCTTCTCCCCATCCCACTTATTGTGTAGGAAAGTTCACCCTTAGCTTACTTAGTGAGAGGGGTCAGACCACGCAGTGGAGGCTTGTGACAGCAGGGCGTGATTGTTCACATATGTCCTTTCCTGGCCTCCAACCCACCCAGACCGTAATACTGGTTTTGTCCCCTCCCTTTTGACCTCTACTTTCTCTCTCCAACTTCCTACCTGTTGATAGATTTTAGCTTTCTTTGCTCTCCACCCTCAGATCATTTTCAGGTTCATGGTTTATCCCTTTCTTCTTGGTATGCCCTGTTTCTGGTTACTCTTTTTGTCCTAGATGCTAACTTTATAGGTCTGGATATGAGACAGACATTCTGTTGCATGGGTGGAGGAAGAGTGTTTTGGTTAGTGAGGTTATAGGGAACAGAAAATTAAATCTGCTTAAAGTAGAAAGGAAAAGTATTGGGACCATTCTGAGGTAACTTGTGGAATCTTCCTAAGAACTGAGCCAACCTAAGCCCAGGGAAAAGCAGGGATGCAGCTGGACCTCAGACACCAAGAACTCAGCTTAATTCTGTCTTGTTACAGTCTTGCTTTCTCTGCATGGAACAAATAATGGCTGCTGGCAATCCTCAAGGCTTGTAGCTTCAACACTGGAGAGATTCTGGGGTTTCCCTAACATACAAGGTCCAAAAATGAGGGCAGGGCAAGTTGGCCTCACGTTGGCCCAGTGTGAGTCAGTACCCACCCTTGAACCAGTCAACTAACCAGGGGGCATGAGGTCATATGAAAACTGTTGCAAACTGCAGAGTAGTTCCCAGAAGGAAAGTGGGGTACTAGATACATAGAGGCATCATCTTTAAAGAGAGTGTTCACATTTATAGAATCCAGTGCTTTTTAGATAAGTTATTACCAAACCCTCACAATTACCTTGGGAGATGGGTGGTATTATTCCCATGTATAGCTGAGGATTTAGAGGTTAAGTGCCAGGATCATCTCAAAAGTTGGCATAGCTAGAATTTAAATCGGAAAGTCTGTCTGATTCCCAAGCCTATATGTACTTTTCTACTGTTATCACTTACCTACCAAGTGCCTACCACTGGCTTGTTTGGGTTAATTATTTTCTAAATTCAGCAACATGTGTTAAGAGGCTGGTATGCCCTATTTCTATGTCTGCGGCTACCAAGGCGAACAGAATGCATTGCCTGTCTGTGACAGAGCTTTACAGCTGGTGTGGCAAAGCGACATAAGTATGCATAATTAAGCATATTCGGTACAGTAAAGAGACTTCGATGATGGAAAGGGAGAGAGAGACCAGGGCTTTCAGAAAGGTTTCCCAAAAGAGACAACGTTGAGTAGGTATTTGCCAGGTGGATATGAGGAGGAAGGACCTTATTCTCTGCAGAGCAGAGTAGCACGTGCAGTGACGGAGGAGAGAGAACGTGGAGCATAGCGGGAGTCACCCACAGTTCCAGAGCTGGAGCAGAGAGGTTGTGGGAAGAGTCAAGAGATGAGATGGGAAAGGGAGTCCAGCGACAGATTATTATGGACTTTGTATCCTTGCTGAAGAGTTTGAGGTTTTATTGTATCACCGGTGAAGAACAGTTGAAGGATTTTTAAATAAGGGACCTACGTGACCCAATTGGTGTTTAAGAAACTGGCAGGAGTGTGGGCAGTGGATTAGAGCAAAGAAAGGAAGTGGGGAAACCTGTCAGAGAACTATTACAAGGGCCTGCACTCCTTAAGAGGGACGAAATTTAGAGATATTAAGGAAACAATGTATAAAACTTAATGACCAGTTAAATTTGAGAGAGCAAAGGTCATTTAAAAATGCTGGGGTTTTTTTCTTTCTGGAATCCTCTTCTCCCTGCTTTCCACCTCCCTCTTCCACCAGTATTCCTGCCTAGTTAACTGTTATTTATCCTACACACGCACGTACGCACACGCACGCGCGCACAGACACACACCCTGTCATATCCATTACTTCCCTGCAACACTCATCGTCCCTGAAATTATTTACTACGTCTGTCGTACTATTCTGTAAACTCTGTAAGGACAGGGGCCTTGTCTGTCATTTCTCTTGTTCCTAGCACCTGGTTCAGTGCTTGGCACATGGAGGATGTTCCCTGAATGCTTGGGGCACGTTGAGTTTGAAGTGCTGTGGAATTTCTGAGCAGAGGAGCTCAGTACAGAAGTAGATGACACGTTTGAGGGTTAGGGGAAAGGCTGGAGACTACGGAGCATTCTCCCTTTCTGTGGTAGCTGAAGTTGTAGGGTGGGGAGATGGCCCAGGCAGCACAGAGGGCAGGGAAGGAGCTCTGGAGAACAGCAGCATCAGCAGTCAGTAGTTGGAAGATAAGTCAGCTAAGGTGCTGGAGAAGTTGCAATTAGAGAGTCAAAAGAAGAACTAAGATGGGGAAGAAGAGTTTTAAAAAGGAGGGAGGAAAGATAAGGAAGGAAGATGGGAGGGAAGGAAGGGACAGCGATGCCACATGCTGTAGAAAGGTCACAAATGATAAAGATGGGAAAGTATTGACTTTTGGCAGCTCAGAAACAGACCGCTTTAGTGAAGAGTACATTGGAGAGGTAGGTCTGCCTTTCCTAGGGCTGCCGTAACAGATTGCCACAAATTTAGATGGCTTCAGACAACAGAAATGTATTGTCTTATAGTTCTGCAGGCTAAAATTCTGAAAGTAGGGTATTGGCAGGGCAATGCAGTCTCTCTGAAGGCTCTAGACCAGGGTCCTTCCTTACCCCTTCCTAGTTTCTGGCAATTGCAGTCTTTGGAATCCCTTTGCATCATTCCAGTCTCTGCCTCTGTAGTTATGTGGTATTTTCCCTGTGTCTGTATCCGTGTCTAGATTTTCCTCTTTTTATAAGGACACCAGACATTGGATTAGGGTCTGTCCTAATCCAGTATGGCCTCATTTTAAATTGATCACATCTGCTAAGACCCTGTTTCCAAATAAGGTTACATTCACAGGTACCAGCAATTAGGAACATATAATTTGGTTGTTGGGACGGAGGTGGGCGGGGGGGGGCGGGGAGAGTACAATCCAACCACAACCCTTTGGAAGCTGAATTGCAGTATTTTGAGCCTAGAACGGAAGCAAAGAAGTAAGACATCGAATGTAGAGAACTGAAAAAAATCTCTCTGTAAAAGAAAAAAAAAAAGTGAGAAAGAAAGTGGTAGATGTTGGGGAACACTGGCTGGAGAAAGATTTTTTTGTGTGTTTTTTTTTTTTGGTTGTTGTTGCTCTTAGTTTTTGAAATTTGTTAAAGTGCAGATCCTTCCTAGGCTCCACTGCAGAGCTACTTTCCAGTATATAATTTGCAAAAAAAGGCAAAATTATACATGTCATGCAAATATAAAATTAACACATGTCAAAGATTTTATTCAACTCATTAATTAATGAAGGAACCAGTAAGAAGTTGAAACATGTCCAAAGAATATTTGAGAAACTAGGTGTTTATAGGTAGTTTTAGGCTGTGATTGCTAGATTGGATGGCTAAAACTGTTTAATGGCCAATAGGGCCATAAACTCTAACATGTGGGATTATTTTTTTCAACTATACAGAAATTATATGCATCTCTACAAGACAACAGTCTACAAGTTTATGTGTAGCCAAGACTGGGACCTTTAATCAATGATAAACAACAAATCCAATTAAGTATTTTGCCCTAGGTTTGGCCTCTATGACATTTAAAGGATCTGCTGCTCACTTTTATTTTTTTAACCTATTTCCAAGTTTCAGGTAATGTTTCTGACATATTTATTAGAATCTATGGAGACAGAGATGGGGCCTGAGAACCTTTACGTTAAATAGCCCTTAGGTGGTTCTAATGTTGAATAAATTTTGAGAACCACTGAGTAAGAGAATGCTGAGTGGCTTTCAGTGCCCATCTGAGATCAGAACCTATTACTCTAATGACAACTATTCCCTGGATTGTGTGATTTTTTTCCCAGTAGTGCTCAGCTCCTGGGCAAAGAGAGTTCATATGATCCAGGGTGGAGGGCTTGCCAGGCAGATCCTCAAGAAGGACATAGTGGCAAGGAAGTGAAGGTACCAGGAAGAGTGTAGTTCACACACTGGACATGAGGTCCAGGCTGGGTAGGGAAAGAAATGAGGCTAGGGCAAGATAGTAGATGGGGAGAAAAGAGAGAAGTTCACAGAAAGTGTGCAGTGGGTATAAGAGAGCAGAAGGGTCAGGAGACTGACCGAAAGAGTGAGACATTAAAGTTGCTGAGATTTCACAGGTGGGAGTAATCTCCGGTAATGGCAAAAACAGTCTAGGTTGTGGTTTCATGAGTTACCGAAGTGAAGTAGAGGTCACTGGGGAGAAGATTAGTGAGAATTACTTTCTCATGATTTACACTTTTCACAAGACACTGTACTTGAAGCTTTAAAGCTGATATAAATCTTCTAAAGTAATGAGCCATTGTTCTGATACCTTAGCTAGGTTGTGGCCAAACGCACCGGACCTACATGTGATGAGCAAAAGCCTTTCTGGTCTTTTATGACCATAATTACCCTCAAACATTTATTGAGCACATTAGTATGGGTTAGGCCCTTGATAGTAGGTGTTTTCATACAGTATCTCTTTAAATTCTTACCCTCTGTGGTTTGAGATGTTAGTGTACCCATTTTACAAAACTCAGCTTTAGCATCAGTAAACAACCTTCTCAAGGTCACAGTGAGTGGTAGGTAGGGCATTCAAATTCATCAAGTGACTCCAGAACCAATTTGCTTAACCATTATGTACTATGTAGAGTGTGTGCTTGGTGGGGATCGGAGAGGATTTATACATCTCACATTCCTTCATGTGATTCAGTTTTGTAAATTATCACACATGCAGAGATGAGTGTGGGCTTAAAAAAGCTTGAGCTGAGAGCTATTTCTTTTCCTTTAAATTGCCACAGTAACCCTCTTTAGGCTCTCAGTGCATATCCATCTTAGGCAGTATTAAAAAAAATGAGTGAATTAAAATAGGACCTTGAATTATCTTTTCGAGATTGTTGTGATGCAACTTTAAAATCTTAAAGTAACAGGACTGGTATAGTACTTTTTACTCTAAAAATTCGTAGTGCTAAATAAGGGATTAAAAATCTTCACTGTAGTCAAATGAAATAGGATATCCTTGTTAACGCTTGCAAGTTATTCTTTTGAACACTTTTCTACTCTCTAAATGCCTTATTTTCAGTTTATTATAAGATCGCACAGATGTGTTACAAGATGTGACAGAATGACACTTATTTAGAGGAAGTATATAGTCAAACTCACCTGTTCACAGTGACGAAAATCCTTGAAAGCTTATTGGAAAAGTATAAACCTTTCCTAGTTTCTAAGAATTGTAATGAAAGTTACATTGCTCTACATTTTTGGAATATTTGTGCAAGCTTCCTGCTTTTGTCTTTGTTCTTGTTAAAGAAAGTATTTTTAGAAGTCATACAGTGTTCATGTTAATAAAATTAAATAATTAAGATAACTTATATTATTTTTAATAGTAATGTGACTAAAATATGGGGTTAGCTGGAGAGTCGCATAAAATCAGCATCATGAGCACATACTTATCCAAAAAAACACACTTGGTTTGAAGTTTAGAAAGCAACCTAAAATAAGCATGTGTTCTTTGTTGTATTAATTCATTATTATTTAAATTAATGTTCTTTGTGTTTTCTCTAGGGAAAAGTAGTTTAAAAAAATTACTCAGCTATTTTCCTGGAACAGTATCAAAATTTGTATCTGGCTTAACACATCTGACCTGACAGTCTTCAGAGGAAGCGAACACATGTTCTATGAGTAATCCCCTAGATAAATCTGCAGCCAAACAACGGGACAGTGAGATCAAATTCCAGTGTTTTTTCTCCACTGAAATAAAATTAAAATTCAAAAATTACATTTACAGGCTTCTATCCCTTATGGTCAGTTACAGTCTGGTGGAGACCATCTGCGGCGGCGGCGGGCGGGGGGCAGGGGAGGAGAAGAAGAAGCTGACAGTGATGGTGGTGATGATGGAGTTGGAGAAGGAGAAAGAGTTGTCGATGTGGTGGTGTTGGTGAGAGTGAGTGTATGGATTGGTCCTACAATACCCATTTTGAAAATTATTTTTCCAGTAGTGGTTACACTCCCTTTGTCAATTCTGCCTTGTAAAAATGAGTAATAGTAGGTGGTATTAGCCTGATCACAGATTATTATTCTTTCCAGTTACAAAGCTTAGCAGAAAATCTGGAGACTTACTTCCTGACCCTATTACCATCCTTTTTCAAACCCCAATGTTAAATGAGGGCCCCTGACCAAGAAAAATACTTGAGGGCTGTAGACTAATAAGAAGGACCTTTTTTTCCCTTTAACTTAAAGAAAAATAAAGCATTCTGTTTACTTCTTTGACCTTGTGGGGAAAACTGTTCCCTGGGTTGTACCCTCAGCAAGTACAACAGCATTACCCTTTGAGCCAAAGGAAAAAGAACTAAACTCAGATCTTCTGTTGGAGATCCTAGCCTTTGCTCTACGTCAGCCCGTCTCAACCTCCACACTATTTGACTTTTAGGATCCATCACCCTTTACTCTGGGGAGCTGTCGTGTGCATTGTAAGATACTTCAGCAGCATTCCTGACCTCTACCCACTAGATGCCTGTGGCACCCCCCCCACCCCAGAATTGTTCCAGTGTCCTCCACGCACATTTGAGAAACCCTGCTCTCAGTATATTAGGTGATTTGTTGATAATATTTTCTAGATTTTAGTGTTACTTTTAAATATTTTGTCCTATTTTAAGTATTTTGGTGTAGAATAGGCTTCGCTTTTAAGAACTGTAAAAATAAACTGGAAGCACATGTTCTAATTTGGGGGTAAAAGTGAGGACAAGATCTTTTTCTGATTTGAGAATTCAACATTGTCACCTTTGGATGCCTAGTACAGTGTTGTTCATTGCACAGGTGGGGACCCTTTAGTGGGTCAGGAAGATATATTTAAGACACTATTGAATCAAGGTGTAAAATACATTTCTTACTTTGGAATAACAGAGAAAAACATTTGAAAACTGCTGGCCTAGTGTCCCTTTCCAACTGTAATATTCAAAACATATACTTCATAGCAGTAGGTGTTTGGCCAGGCCAGCTTAAGCTATTTATCTAGTCAGGTTACACTTATCAAATAGTCTTGGAAATATGGAACATTCAAATTTGTGCATTGCAGTAGATTTGAGACTTTCTTTTAACTTTAGTTCCTGGTGCGTATCGTCTTGTTTGCGAGAGGAGGAAGCTCTGAACTCCATCACATATTTTAGAACATTCTTGGCACGTTACTTGTGGACTGTTCATACCCTCCCCCTACACAAGATGCTGAAAAAAGACAGCTCCATTTTAATTGTTTTCTTCATCACCATGCATGCAAAAGTCCTGTTTTTCATCAGTTAGTATTTATTTTGTTAGCATTTGTAGGAACTGTGCTGTATGGAGGAAATGGCAGAAAACATTTTGTGCATTTATTGAGAATCAAACATAAATATGAGCATAAAGATATTTAAGAATTGCTCCTAACACTCTGCTTGTAATCTTTTTGTAAAATTCATTTTAACATGACAACTTTAAGTTAAATAATAGCCTGTGGGGAATACATTAAATGCGACAATCTGCCATTACTAAGTCCTGACTTCAGCTGTTAATAGCAATATTCTTGGCTTTCTGAAATCCATCAACACTTCTAATCACTTAAGAAGCTGCCTTAGTTTCATACTTACTAAAGAAAATACATTTATAGTTTGAGTTACTTCATTTATTCAGGGCTACTTTTTAAAGATTGAAACACTTCCAGAAAGCTCGTTTTCATCTTTTCAGTAGTAGCAGAACATTTTTGACTAGTTTCATATTTTTAGAAGATCTGTCTTAGGATGGTTGTCTTTTTCTCTAAGGAAAAATGTTAATGATTATTCAAAAGTTTTTTATATTACAATTCATTTATTTTCACAAGGGAGGTTTTTACATCCTTATGTTTTTAATTTAGATAATATCCAATAGAGATATTCAAGGTATTTTCATGGTAGTTTCAGGGGAAATTTGTGGTTATTTTACTTATCCTCTGAGTTGTATAACATTCTAAGTTTTATATTTGCAAAAGATCAGTGGCTGTGTCACACAAAAACTCACAGGTTTATTTAATGGTGGCTTTTTGTATTATGATGTTATTGAACTGCTATGCCTAGTTCTTGTGTGTGGAGTGAAGGCAAGTGTAGAAGATAGGTGAAGTTTAATGTTGGTTAAAAGCTAAGCTTTATGTGAGAGAGATTTGTTTAAGAAGCCAGATTGCTGGTTGACCTGTGAAAGCAGACTAAGTAACAGTACTAGTGTGGATTTGGCAATAAAATTTCTTTATCAGCAAAAGATATGAAGTATTGTCATCAGAATCTAGGTACAGAGTTGTTGTTCCTTCCTTAAAGCTAGTTTTGAGACTAGTTTGAGATAACTTTTTCATAGGTTAATGTACAGTTTCCTTATTCATTCAATTAATAAACATTTATTTTGCAACTACTACTTGTAGATACTGTATTCTTATTCATAGGCTTTTAAAGCTTTCATCTGTTCTAGTAAATGATATTAGCACTACGCTGTTCTTAAAAATAAAAAATCAGTATAAAATTCTGTTACACCCATCTGTATCCATATTGAGGTTAAAACTCAGAAGTGTCACTTCTAATATAGTTTTCTTTGTTTTAAGTTCTGAACTCTTCCAAAAGGTGATTATAAATAGCTCATTTGAAAGAGAAAATACTATTATTTTGAAAGGATGTATTCATTTTCCTATTAAAAAGACATCCATTTGAATCCCATCGTTAGGAATGCTAAGCAGTGCAATTGGAGCAGCAGCTAAAACTTCTTAATCAGTATTAACGCCTCCTTCCAGGCGCTCAGTAAAATAACAAATTTTATGATAAAGGGAAGAATGCAGATATTTGATTTTTACAAACAATGTGTTAACTGTTTCCATATTCAGTTGCTGAAGAAATTTCTGGAGCAAATAATGCTGCTACCAAGATATGAAGGTCATTTTACTAATCTTTAATAAGTCTAATAAACTGTTTTTTTGTTGTCATTCTATAGGGGAAAATGAGGCTTTTGGGGAGGGACAACTGAAAAGTCAAATTTCAGTAGAACATAAAATTAAACTATGAAATATTGCTTTAATGCCTTCAAGAAGGAATGCCTTACATCGTGTAATATGGTCAGAAATCTGCATGATCTTTAGTATAGTTTAAGTGTTTTTAGAAATCATTTGACTTCTCACAGGGATTTTTGAAGGGGTTTGTGCTATTTGTAACTAAATAGATGAAGCTGATCATATACATTTATTTTTATAGTTGACATTTATTTTGAACAATTACTATGAATTGATACTCTTTTAAAGACTGGATTTATTATGACATATATAATTATTGCTAAGTTATGTTTACTTCTATTTATTTTGATTGGAAAGTTCTTTGAACTCATAAATTATACCAGTAATCATTGATTATTTTAACCTAACCTGGCTTCTCCTGGCTCCTGTGAGTAGACCTACTAAGAACTATGTTGTCTGTTTTATCTTGTGTAAGGAATGTATTGGTGGTACAAAATATCTGACGTCATACATATTTTAAAATCTTCACAAAAAATCCTGATTATTTGTAGTGTAAGTCAAAGATGTAAAGAATAATTTATCGTCCTTTTAACTTTTTTTTTTTAAAGGTGATGGATGTGGACATACTGTACTAGGCCCTGAAAGTGGAACCCTGACGTCCATAAACTACCCACAGACCTATCCTAACAGCACTGTTTGCGAATGGGAGATCCGTGTAAAGATGGGAGAGCGAGTGCGCATCAAATTTGGTGACTTTGACATTGAAGATTCTGATTCTTGTCACTTTAATTACTTGAGAATTTATAATGGAATTGGAGTTAGCAGAACCGAAATAGGTAGGAAATTTTCAATACGTCATTGCCCCAAGTTTTAAAACTGAAGCAGTGTTTGATACTTAACATTGAATAACTATGCTGTATAGGATATGTGGGAAATTATTGAAATGTGTGGAAATCTCAAAGTTGAATCTTCTTTTGGGGAGAGAAGATTCTTATCTGTTTATTCACTTTTCTAATAAGCCTGTGTTGGTACATTTGCAACAAGATGCCACTCTACTGCTTCTGAGGAGGAGGAAGTTAATTATCTTTTTTTGTTCATTTTGTTTTTCTTTGACCATTTTACTTGCAGTTAAAGAATGTAAGTATAATTCATGCTTAGGAGTCAGTATATCATGGTAATTAAGAGCATGGGTTTTGGATCCAAACTTCCTGATATTAAATACTTCTGCTATTAGCTTGCTGTGTGACCTCGGGCAAGTTACCTTATCTCTGTTTCCTCACTTGTAAAATAGGGCATGAACTAGTACATGTAAAGTGCTTAGAACTGTACCTGACATATAATATATGCTTAGTAAATATTAGCTGCTGTTGTCTTTATTCTTAGCTAAGAGCAGCTGGTTCTCAATTATGGCTGCATATTAGAGTCACTTGGGAAGACTTTTAAATAATACTATATACCTGTCCCCATTCTAGAGCAGTTCAATCAGAATTTATTCGGTGGGATCCACACCTCAGTATTTTTAAAGCTACCCAGGAGAATATACTTTGAGGTCAAGTTGAGAACCTTTGGCTTAGAGATCAGCACCTTTCTCTGAAGCAGGAAACATAGCAAAATTTGTAAGGCTGTCTTGGTGAAATAACATTATAACATAAAGAACTCTAAAATTCTCTGTGAGTTTATTTGGAAAGACTTATTGATACAGGTGTGTAACATGTCTTTCAGAACTGTAATTGGAGCCCACTATCTTGTTCTTTAAGCATCATGTTCATCTTCTGGCCTCCTCTCTGTCTCTAGTCAAACCATTCATCTCTTCTCCACTTTTTGGCCTCTTATCTATGAGAGGAACAATTCCTGGCCTGCTTACCTGGCTGCTGATTGATAACCTCTGTTGTCTCCCAATCAACTCTTGATTAACCTGGGTGCTTGATCACCACGTGCATATTGCCACAAATATATGGTGTCGGATAAGCTTTTAGAAACTCGAATCGCCTGAGGATCTAGAAAACACTGTTACTATAATACTGATAGAAGACAGTTGCATATTAAGTGCCTCCTGAGTAGATGCAATAGGGAGTAAATGGTACCACCTCAGCAGTCTTGAAACAATAATACAAAAAGTGAACCACAATCTGATCATGCCTCTAGCAGTTTACATGAAATAAAGGAGCTAGAGAAACACACTTTATCAACTATAAAGACTCCTTTTTAAAAAAATGCCACTTATATCTAAAGGGGAGGAGGTCGAGGGAACTGTCGTTCATTTAGAGATACATCTTCCAAAAGTAGTGTGTGGACCTTGTGACCTTGTTTAGGTCTTGATTCAAACTAACTGACTGAGAGAGGACATTTTTGAGAAAAGCAGAATCTCAAATTCTGTGGTAATGTTATATTTTGTGTATTCAATATCTGATTTGTTAGAGACCCTTTGAAGTTCAAACAAAAACGTCTCTGATTTGTTTTTAAATATTTCAGAGAAAAAATGGTAGGAAGAGGGCAGGTGAAACCAGAATGGCACACAGGTGAAGCTGAGCCATGGGCACATGGGAGTACATCTCTCTACTTTGATGTAGTTTTGAAAATTTCCATATTGAAAGTGCTTTTTGTTAAAAAGGAAAACCATAGGATTATGTATTTGGACAATAAGTAGTGTCATGTTGCTAGGCAGGAAGAGTGGCACGGGAAAAAAATTGAGCACAGGTTTTAAATCACTCACTGGGTTCTCATCATAGCTCCAGGACTTACTTGGTAAAATTCTTTCTACAAGTCATCAGCCCAGACTTCAAAGTCATCATCAGTACTGTAGGAAGATTAAATGAAATAATATTTTGCAGTGCTTGGGGCGTAGTGGGTGTCCACTACTCAGCTCTCCCTTATTTCCATTGGTTTTGTTTTTCCTTATTCTCTCTTCATACAGGTGAATGGAAAGCTGTAGAAAGGTCAAGGGGACGGAGTGATGATGGTTCCTGTTGAGCTTTAGTTCTGCTCCTCCCCCCACCACCTACCGTATATCCACTGGTCCTCCATTTGGGGAGCAGTTTGTGGTTAGTGGTAGAAAAGTAACTTTCCTGACATCGCAGAGAAATAAAGGTCATTCAAGAATAACTGTTCTGGTTAAAGTCGATGTGCCAGGAATTACAGAATAGAAACAAATACATTGGGTATCAAGATTCCAGTGATTATGGTAAAGAATCCTCTTTTTCGGGCTTCCCTCTTGGTGCAGTGGTTGAGAGTCCACCTGCCGATGCAGGGGACACGGGTTCGTGCCCCGGTCCGGGAAGGTCCCACATGCCGCGGAGCAGCTGGGCCCGTGAGCCATGGCCGCTGAGCTTGCGCACCCGGAGCCTGTGCTCCGCAACGGGAGAGGCCCACGTACCGCAAAAAAAAAAAAAAAAAAAGAATCCTCTTTTTTCTATATTGTCTTTTCTCAGGGTCTCTTCTGAACAGAAGCAGGTTCAAATGAGCTGCATTTTCCTATAAAAAAGTTTCCTATTTTGGTATAAAACTTAGATTTTTGGTTTTTTTCTCTATAGGTGTTAATTTTAGGGACTTTCCTCCCCTGAGAGATGGTATTGTGAAATAATCAAGAAAAGAAAATGAAAGGAAGAATGATTTCTCAAGGAATCACTTTTTAAATCATAAATTCATTAGAATGTGTTTTAACTGATACAGCACTTTTGGACAGTTATTTTCTATTTTTTTTGGATTGGGCAATAATGTGTAATATTATTTAAATATATGAGTTTATTATGATTTTATATAACAACTTTCTAAATAGCTAGACTGTCCAGAAATCTTTGTGAAATTAGTGTAGTCGTACTCATTTCACTGACAAGCAGGATGTGTTTAATGATAGAGTAAAGATTGGCTCTCTAGGTCTGTCCCTTTTTTAGGCAGATTGTATTGGAATGAGAAAATTCCATTGTGCCTTGAATTTTACTTTTCCATTTTGATTATTCTTTAATCCCTGGTGTCTGAGACATAGTGGTTGCTCTGTAAAAATGAAAATTAAAGTAAAATCATTCATTATTAATCTTAACTTTTTCTGTACATATATAAATATATATCTCCAAACTATTTTGCAACTTGTTTTTTTCTCTTTTAATATTTAGACATCTTTTCATATTGGTCCATAGACATCTGCTAGCATCATTTCCCTGATGGATATTGTTGATAACTAGTCCAAAAATGAAATTTAAAACCATATTAAAAAGAAAAATCTTTGCTTATGTGTAACCTTTTCCCACTCTATTGTATATATTTTCTTCCTAGATTTTGCTTAAAATTTCCATTTTAATTGAACTTTTTTTGGGATGAGGGATATTGTGAATGGGTCTCTAAAAGAGAAGCTAAATATTTTAAAACCTAATAGCTATTAAAGGAAAATGCATCCTGTAGAAGAAATGTAAATGTGTCCGTGTGTTCAAAGTTATATTTAAAGATATACATTCTGTCTTACACCTTCATCAAAGTACCTTTTAAAGTTGTCTCTTAAATCTTCAGGTGACATTTACAAAGAGGGAAACTGAGGTCCTCAGGGCTTCATCTGGTAAATGATTCCGTGTCTCTTGTGTTTTCAGAAAAGTTTCTCTTTCTGTATTGTTTGTCCCCTTTCTCTCTAATATGCTTAGGTCTTCCTAGTTTAAGAGAAAAAATAAATTTTCTTTCTCTTTACCACCAAACCTCTTGAAAAAGCTATAGTGATGATAATATTAGGTATTTAATGATGATAATGATTGCTAATATTTTTTGAATTCCTACTCTGTAGAGGCTCAGGCTAATCGTGAAAATAACTACCATGCATGCAGTGCTTGCTATGTGCCAGGTACTATTCAAATTACTTTTATCAATTAACTTATTTAGTCCTCACAAGAACCCTTGAGATAGATACTTTTATCACCCCCATTTATTACTGATGAGGGAACTGAGGCACAGAGAGGTTGAATAACTTCCCCAAGGTCACATAGCTAGCAAATTGCTAAGTGGGATTCAAACCTAAGCAGTCTGGCTCCAGAATTGGTGTCTTTTACTGTAAGCCCTTGACACACTTGATTCCATTGAATCCTACAAGAATCCTGTACATCATTCCCATAAAACAGATAAATAGAAGATCAGAGAAGGTAAGCAACTCGCCCAAAGTCATATAAGCAGAATTGGGACTTGAACTAAGGTCCGGCTAATAGCAAAGTCCATAATCTCAACCACTAGGCTATAGAGTAATAGATACCAGCTATTACTCCTTAATCTTTTACTACATGGTCTCCTTACTGCAAACTGTTGAAAATAGCAACTTTTTAATAAACATTAACTTTTTCCTTTTAGCTATTTATTTTGGCATACTTTTTTTTTTTTTTTTGACCATGTGACGGCTTGCGGGATCTCAGTTCCCCGACCAGGGATTGAACCCGGGCTATGACAGTTAAAACCCCAGAATCCTGACCACTAGGCCACCAGGGAGCTGCCTATTTTGACATAATTTTAGACTTAATAGAGAAGTTGCAAAAATGGGATAATTTCCATAAACATTTCACCCAGATTTTCCAAATGTTACCATTTTATCACATTTGCCTTATCCCTTTCCCCCACAAGCATACACTCTTTTTCTAAACTGAGAGTACTTTCAAGCATGATGTTCCTTTACCCCTGTATATTGTGTTTATTTCCTAAAAACTAGGACATTCTCTTTACATGACCACAAAACAGTTATCACAACTAAGGAAATTAACATTGATGTAGGACTGAGCTACAGGAGCTGCTGAAATTTCTCCAGTTGTACAAATAATGTCCTTTATAGCAAAAGAAATTCTCAGATTATGTATTGCATTCAGTTGTCACATCTTCTTAGTCTCCATTACTTTGGAGATGAAAGGAGTGGACAGTTCCTTGGTCACTCCTTGTGTATTGTTATGTTGACATTTTTGAAATAGATAGGCCAGTTATTTTGTAGGATATTTCTTAATTTGGATTGTCTGATGTTTCCTCATGATTAGATTCAGGTTACAGACTTTAGCAGGAATGCCACAGATGTGTTCTCAGTACTTCCGATCAGGAGGCTCACAATTTTGATTTGTCTCATTACTGGTGATGTTAACTTTGATCTATTGGCTAAGGTGATATCTCCCAGATTTCTACACTGTAGCTATGTTTCCCTTCACAATCAATATGCATATCGTGGGGAGACTCTTTGAAATGATGTGAATACTCCATTAATGATTCTTTTCTGAATCAGTTGTTATTATGATAATTGTCAACGGTGGTTTTCTTATGTCATCATTCCTTTTATGTTGATTAGGTTTTTCTTCCCTACTGAAAAAATGAGCTTTTCCTTCTCTCCTATTTATTTGTTTGTACCAGTGTGGACTCATGGATTCTTGTGTTAGTCCGTTGTTTATCATCCTTTACTATCATTTGTTTTGATTCTCAAATTGTCCCAAATTTCCATTGAGAGCCTCTTCAGACTAGCTCCTGTCTCCTTTTGTGATGTCCTCATCATTTTTTAAGTACTTCCTTCTGGTCTGGCACAGGATTTTCTAGATTTGTCTTGTACTTGTCCTGTCTCAACCCTGAAATCATCCATTTCTTCAAGGAATCCTGTTTCTTTTTAGTGGAAAATGGTATTAGAAATCAATATCTAGTCTGTAACTTCAGGCCAGTTGGCTGCCATGCCCTATTAGCAGATAGATTTAGTAGATAAATATATGTATATATGTACTTAAGTATATACAGGTATGCACATTATATCTTTTTATATTTATCTACCTATATTGATTAAAAAGCATGAGTTCATACTGATACCTTTAATCCTAATCCAGGTTCATTCTGTTCCTTCCCTTTTCATACTGGTAATCACTTCTCTGACAGTGAGGTATCTAGCTCCTGTTGTCTACAGTATATGTACTTAGTTCACTTATTTGTTTAGTGCTATAATACACAGAAAATAGTTTCAGAATTACTAATCCATGCTTCTAAATCAAAGAAGCCTGCTACCTAGAATCCATACTTGCTTAGTCTTAACCTGAGGACCTTTAATCTAAATACTGTGTTCAGTACTGCCTGGGCTAGATTTCCCCCACCACCTCCTGCCCTCCAGTGTGGTTATGTTATTATCCATTTGTAGTACGGTTTGGTTCATTGACTTCTGTTCATATTCCATTGTAGGCTTTTTCTCTAGTTAGTTTTCTTTTTATTTTGTTGAGAATGTGAAACATTTACATGGTTCTCAAAGTTAGAACTGTACAAAAAGATATACTTAGATAAGTGACAGTCCTTCTTACTTCACTCCATATTTTCTGTCCTTTCCACCCTATCTCCACCCACCCCCTGTAGCTAACCAGTTGTATTAGTCTGTTTTATCTTTTCTACTTCCTTTTTTATACAAATGATATATTTAGATTTTATTTCCCCTTCTTATAAAAAAACCCTAATATACTATTGATATTCTTTCCTACTTTGTTTTTCTCCCACTTAATAATGTATCCTGGAAATCATTCCACATCAGTTCATAAAGATAGTCCTTATTCTTTTTACAGCCACAGAGAACTCCATATTGTGAATGTACTGTGGTTCAACCACTCATTTATATCTGGATATATAGATTGCTTCTGGTATTCTATGGTTACAAACACTGCTGCAATAGATAACTTAATGCATATGTGTTTTTGTATTCTTGGAGGTGTACCTTCAGAGTAAGTTTCTGAAGTGTAGTTATTGGTTCAAAAGGTAAGTGTATACATAGATTTGTTAGCTATTGCCAAACTCACCTCTACAAGGATTGTGCCAATTTACATTTCCACCCGCAGTGCATAAAAATGCCTGCTTTTCCACAGCCTTGCCAACGGAGTGTGTTGTCATGCTTGGTACGTTTTGCCCACTGATAGGTGAGAAATGATATCCCAGTATAGTTGTAATTTGCATTTCTCTTACTATGAGGAAGGTTGGACCTTTTATTTATTTTTTAAAATTTTTACTGAAGTATAGTTGATTTACAATGTTGTGTTTAATTTCTGCTCTACAGCAATGTGACTCAGTTATACATATATATTCTTTTTCATGTTCTTTGCCATTATGGTTTATCAGAGGATATTGAATATAGTTCCCTGTGCTGTACAATAGGACCTTGTTGTTTGTCCATCCTGAACCTTTTATTTATATGTTGAAGGTCCATTTTTTTAAAAAAAAAAAACATTGTTTGCCCACTCTTTCAGGTTTTTTGGTCTTTGTTTCTCGTAGGTATTAGGAATTCTTTTATCTTTTAGTGATATTAGCCTCTATGCGATACATGATGCAAACAATTTCTCCTAGTTTGTCAGTTGTCTTTTGACTTTGTTTATGAAGCTTATTTATAGTGGGTATTTTTGCCATGTAAAATTTTTTAAATGTAGTAAATTCATCAGTCTTTTGCATCTGGATTCTGAGTCATATTTGGAAAGCCTCTTCCTATATCCCTGTTAAACATAAATTTACCCATGTTTTCTTTTGGTACATTTATGTGGTTTCTTTTTTTATATTTAGATCCCTGGTCCACTAGGAGATATTCTCTTTTACGGTATGAAGTGTAGATCTAATTGTATTTTTTCCAGATGACTAACCACTTGTCCTAGCACCAGGCATATAAAAGTCTGCCTTTGCCCCAGTGGTTTGAAATACTACCTTTATCATATACTCAAATTCTGTATGTACTTGGGATCTGTTTCTGGACTTTCTGTTGTGTTCCACTTGTCTATTTAGTCATATACCAGAACCTCAGAGTTTTAATTATAGAGGCTTTATAGTGTGTCTTAATGTCTCATCTGGGTAGTCTCCCATTATAGATATTCACTTCTGGCATTTTCCTGGCTATTCTTGCCTGTTAATTTATCTGTCAACTGTCCAACTTCATAAAAATGGTTGTTGGTATTTTTTAATTGGGATTATATTGTTTGTAAATTGTCTTTATGATGGTTGAGTCATCCTGTTTAAGAATAATCTGCTTTTTTTCCATTGTTCAAATCTAATTTTGTTGTCTTTCGGGAGTGTTTAAAACTTTTTCTCATGTAGGTTTTACATATTTTTTGTTAAAATTATTCCTAAATATTTTATCTTCTTTGTTGCTGTTGTAAGTGGAGGTGTTTTTGTTTTGTTTTATTTTGCCACTATGTCCTCAAGTTTCTAAT
The DNA here is from genome assembly GCF_951394435.1 of Stenella coeruleoalba. Classification (NCBI taxonomy): domain Eukaryota; kingdom Metazoa; phylum Chordata; class Mammalia; order Artiodactyla; family Delphinidae; genus Stenella; species Stenella coeruleoalba. The sequence continues at coordinate 98,426,300 of NC_137150.1, forward strand.
TATATGAAGACTGTTGATTTCTATATGTTGACTTTATATCCTGCCACTTTACTGAGGTTTTTATTTTATTTTATTATTTCAGTTAGTTTTATCACTCACTTTCTAGGGATTTCTGGGTACACAATCACATCTACAAATAGAGTTTTTACTACTTCTTTTCCAATTCTTATGCCTATGATTGATTTATCTTATCTAATTACATTGGCTAATACCACCAATCAATACCATGTTAAACAGTAGTGGAGATGGTGGGCATCTTTTACTTGTTCCTGGTCTTAGTGAAAATGTTAAGTGTCTTAGTCAGCTTAGACTGCCATAACAAAATACCACAGACCAGGTGGCTTCAACAAGAGAAATTTATTCTCGGTATCTGGAGGCTAGAGGTCCCAGAGGAGAGAGAGAGAAAGAGCCTTATTCTTTCATGTCTCTTCTTATAAGGACAGTAGTCTTATCAGATTAGGACCCTACTCTTAAGACCTCATTTAACCTTAACTACCTCCATTAAAGGCCTTGACTCTAAACACAGTCACACTAGGGGTTGAGACTTAAATGTATGAATTTGGAGAAATACATTCCGTTCATAACAGGAAATATCCCTTGATTTCTGTTTTCTTGAGTGTTTTTCATTAGGAAAGAGTGTTGAATTTTATTGGAAAGCTTTTTTTAGCCTTTATGAAGATGATTATATAATTTTCTCCTTAGAATCTTTTAGTATATGTGTTATATTAATGGATTCATTAATATTGAGCCAACTTTGTATTCCTGAAATAAAGATCACTTGGTTATGATGTGTCATTCTTTTAATACAGTATTGGATTCTGTTTCCTAATATTCTGTTTAGTATTTTTACATAAATATTGATAAGTGATAATGCACAGTTTATTTTGCATTGTCTTTATCAGGTTTACGTATTGATGTTACATATTAAATAAAAAGTTTTCCTCCTTTTCACTTATCTGGAAAAATTTAGAGAGCATTTTAACAAGCTAGTTTTTGAAGGTTTCACTCTGTGAAACCATCTGGACCTGGTGCTTTTTTGGTAGGGTAGGTCCTTAATAGCTTTCTTTCGAGGAGAATGATCTGTTTCAATATTCTGTCTCTAAGGAGTTCAGTTTTAGTAAACTATTTGCCAGGCAAGTTACCAGTTTCACCTAGGTCTTCAAATTTATTTGTAGCAGTGTCTACAAAATAGATTCTTATGATTTTTTTCCTAATAGTTATTTCAGTGTTTTTTCACTGGATATTTCCTCCCATCATTTCTTGTTTTGTATATTTGTGCTTTCGCTCTTTTTTTTTTTTTTTTACCACTTTGATTATTAGCTAGTGGTTTGTGTATTTTGTTGATATTTTTCAAAAAATAGATTTTGATCTATTAATTATAGTTAGATCTGTTCTCTTTGTTTTCTGCCTTACTAATCTCTGTTTCTAGTTCCATTATTATTTCATTTTCTTCTATTATTTTCCTCATTGTGCTTGCTTTTGGCTTATTTTTGTTATTTCTTCCTAGCTTTTAACCAGGAATTTAATTTATATTTATTCTTTCATTTTTATTGATAAAATTATCTAAAACTGTGGATTTTACTTTGGTCACATATTTAAGACTGATATACCACAGATTGATTTATAGTATTATAATTTTTTAGGAATTCTTTAATTGTGTTTTGTATTTCCCTTTTAACCACTAATAATTTTAATTGTTTATTATTGGATAAATAATAGATAAATAGATTTATTTCAATTGGAGGTACCCTTCTTTGTTACTGTTAATAATTTTTAGTTTTATTGCATTGTAGTTGGAAAACATTGTAATATTTCTACTTTATGGAACTTATATTTTATGTATAACCTAAGATATCTTTTTTGTGAATGTCCCATGTATGCTTGAGAGGAAGGTTTATTCTGTAATATTAAGATGTAAAGTTTAATATGTATCCAAAATATGTCTTATTATGCTGTTTAGTTTTTCTATATCCTTATTTTTATCCACTTGATCTCTTATTAGTGTATCTTTTTTCTTTTTTCTTTTTTTCTTTCTGTATTTCTTTGGGTTCTTTTATAAAGATGATTGCAGTGTTATTGCATAGCTATTCATAATTATAATGCCTTCATTTTAAATCCTGACTTCTAGCATTAAAAAGTTTCTCCTTTGTCATATGTAGTTCTTTTTAGTTTGCATTCTTCTATGTCTGACATCAGTATCACATACACACTGTCCTCCTTATCTCTTATTATATTCATTTGCTTGGTATACCTGTCTTTGCTCATTCCTTTATTTTTAGCCTTGCTGAATCATTTTGTTTTGGGTGTGTTTCTTTTTTTTTTTTTTTTTTTTGCGGTACGTGGGCCTCTCACTGTTGTGGCCTCTCCCGTTGCGGAGCACAGGCTCCGGACGCGCAGGCCCAGTGGCCACCGCTCACGGGCCCAGCCGCTCCACGGCACGTGGGATCCTCCCGGACCGGGACACGAACCTGCGTACCCCGCATCGGCAGACAGACTCCCAACCACTGCACCACCAGGGAAGCCCGTGTGTTTCTTATAGATAACATATTTGGGGGTCTCATTTTGTGAACTAAATTGAAAAAAATTTTTTAAATAACTGAGTTAAGCCCATTTGCATGTTTGTAAAACTGAAAGCTTTTTTGTCTTAACTCTATCATATTAAGTTATAATCGTGTGTATTATATTTGCTGTGTTTATTTCTTTACGTTATTTTCTTTCCTCCTATATTTAAACTTCTTTTGGAGTTTAATAAGCTTTGTAGTTTAAGTGTTAACCTTCCAATTCTACTTTCTTAAATACCTCTCATCCCCTCTTGTCTTCATCTTTTACTATCTGATTTGTCTATTTTTAATGGTGTCTTTTCATTCCTACCAATTGCCTATAACTCCTATTTATTATTCATATAACATTCAATGAACTATTCTACTTTCCTCTTTTCCTCTCTCTTCTTTCCCCATTTTTACTCTGACAGAACATAAATTCATAACATATAGCCTATATCATATAATATCCTATTCTTCAACCCATCTCTACCTTTTCTCGATCAGTGTTTAAACATATTAAATGTTCACTGCCAGTCTTTTTGCTTTAAGTTCTCTCAGTTATATCTTGAATAGATGAAGTTCATCTTTGAATAGATTGATTCCTTAAGAAAGGCTAATGGGTACAGAGTATCTTGCATGTTTAAAACTGCTTAATTTAAAATTTTTTCTTACCTTGAGAGTCAGCTTGATTTGATATATAAGTTCTTGGTTCATGTGTTCATTCTTTGAGTTTAAAAAAAAATCCTCTTCCATTATTGCCTGGCTTTTTATATTGTTTTTTGAGAAGTTTGATACTAGTTGAATTCTCTTGCCTTTATAAGGTATTTGATCTTTGTATCAAGGCTGTAAAGATTCCTTATTTATCTTTAAAGTCAAATAGTTTTACAAGGATATGTATTGAAATTTATCACTGTGAGTTAGTGTTCATTGTATCTAATGAGCTCTTTCAGTATGTAGAGTCTAGAAAGTTTTCTTAGATTATAGTTTTAATATTATTTCTCTTCCATTGTCTTGTGTATCTTTTTTAGATGCTTAATTGTAAGAAAACTGGACCTTGTTTGCCATTTCAACCACATTCATTTCAACCACATTCTCACTGATCCTTTTTACTTTTTAAAATTTCCTTTTCATTGTTATTTGTTTTCTCCTTCAACATTCATTATCATGTTTTCATTAGAATCTATTATTCCTTGTGTACCTTGTAATATGGTCTTCATTTCTGACATAACTTTGTCACTTTTTTGTATTTCTTTTCTGAGATCAGTCAACTCTTATTTTTTTTTTCTACTTTTTGTCCATTTCTGTTCTTAGTTTTTGAGTTTCTGTTTCGAGGTGTTTTGTCATATCCCCAGTTGCTTGTTTGAGGACATTTAATTAAGTTTAGTGTTGTGTTCCAGTTTCCTTCTGTTTTACCATTGTTTGGGGGGATGAGAGGGTTTCCATAAACTGAATTGTTGAGATTCTCATTTTTTGTTTTCTTTTTTTACTATGTTTTTTAAGTAGATAAAGACTGCCTTAGTATTTCTGTGGACAGTGCTGGTGGTTTGCAATGGTTTATTAGCTTTGTAGTTTATGGTAGGTTCATGATAGCCCTCTTCTGCTAGTGCAGTAAATTTTTCTTTTTCTCTTTTTTTTTCGGAAGAGAAGAGGCTATAGAAGGGGAGGAGTTATGTATCCTTTTTTTTTTTTTTAATCTTGCAGGATCCTAAATTTCCTCCTCTTGTTTTGCCCCCTGCCCCCCCACCTTTACCATACAGTTTCCATTTCTGTTACTTTTAACCTACTTCTCCCACCAAAGTATTTCCTTTCCAAAATTGCCCTATTCAGGATTTCTTTGCTCTTAAGTTCCTTCTCTGAAGTCAGTGCTCTTACCTACCAGTGGATTTTTTTTTTTTTTCAGTATTTTCTGGCTGTGCATGGGATATCTTAATTGTCTTTGTCTCCCCCAATGGGTCTTTCATTAACCTTTACCACTTTATTTTTAGACTCCATGGAATCTATTAATATGCTTTAGGGACCGGTGACCCTAGTAAAAATAAATAAATTTTGTTCTTGAAGTTCCTTACTGTTTCTTTTAAAGTTGTCTTTGTAAAAAAAAATAATTATTTTATGTCAAATTAAAGTGTGAAGTATTATTTCACTTGAAAGAAGTGTTATTACAATATGATCATCATTGTTAACAGTTTACATTTAGAGTAGTTTTCCTTGGGCAGGAATTAAAGAAGTGATATTTAATCTTAATGATTATAGGTATTTTGCCTGGTAGATGTGAGAGCCACAGAATTTCATGTGAGATAAAATCCTGGCCTGTGAAAGCATGAACTCAGGAAGGCTAAAGGCATCTCATATCTGTTTATCATGAAAATACATTGATTACTGTGAATTTTTTTCATTAGAAGGCTTGATGGATACTTATATTTAACATGAACTTGTCCCTAATGCAGAAGCATCCTATGAGGTTGCTTGTTGCATTGGAAAGTATAGAAGCCACATACATTTTGAAAGACCTTAGTGAATCTTTGTACCCTAGAATGGTCAATCTGGTTTGTGGCCTAGAACAGAAAAGAAATGCTAAAGCTTTGTCTCTATAAATGATGTCATTACTTCAAAATGTTTCCTCTAATGTTTTGAGGCAGGTTAATGAGGAATTGACAGCTGTCCCATTTCTCATCGGCATTCAGCTGGATGAAAGTAATCTACACGATGCTGACCCTATCCAAGAATTCCTATTTGTGAGCCCTTATAGGAAATATTAAAAAGTCTTTGACATCTCCCAAGTGGTGAAAAGTTTACTTTTCCAGAAAATCTTTGAAAGAAATTTCTTGGTATGCTGTATATGTCTCACCTGTGATGTTTGGCAACACATCTGGTTTTGCTGAAGTCTATACACTGTTATGACTCATTGCTTTTTACATTAGGGTACTCGGTATGAGAAAACTCTGCCAGCTGTCCTGAAAGAAGCTGTCAACTTAATAAGAGCCAGGGCCTTGAGTCATTACCTTTTCTAGAGTTTTTATGAAGAAACAGAAGCAGAGTATGGAGCTTTCTTCTATCCAGAAGTTTGCTGGTTTTCCAGAGGAAAAGTGTTAGAGTTCTCAATTAAAGTAGAAGTTTCACAAGAGAGAAGGAAAGCCTACTAAATTTGATGGGGAAGATTGGTATTGCTTTGTGTATATTTTGGTTCTTGTGATTGCAATAAAATTTTCTATCAAGACCCTTTGGTCACCATCATGGATAGTAATAAAAACTTAGATGCTCTTTTGTCCATGACACCATTATGAAAGAGGATATTAGAGGAGGCAATTATTCTTAGAGTCAAAGAAATGCAAAATTTTTAAAGCTAAGTATATTGCCTCCCTGACTTTTAGATTAGTGAAAAACATTTAAGTTTTAATATTTTGGTATGGGTGTGATAAAATTGGTCCTTTTTTAATATTGAGGCTGTATTCATTGGTATAACTCACTTGGGTAGCCGTATGGAAGTATATATTAAAAATCACTCCTAAGGAAATATTTCAAAAGATAGAAGAAGATGTGTTAGGAAGATGTTTGTTGCAACATTATTCACTATGTAGAAAAATTGGAAGCAAACTAAATTTCTAACAGTAAGGAAACTTACTTAAAGTTAAGGAATATCCACCATATAGCCACTTCTTGGCTGTCACTGTTTGCTATGAACATTCTGTTACCTGTCTTGGTGAACATGAGTGCACATTTCTATATCGAGAAGAAGAATTGCTGGGTCCCTGGGCTTGCCTATGGTCAGCTTTATTAGATACTGCCAAATGCATCTGTGGTAGTGCCACTCCATGCCCACCACCAGTGTATGAGAGTACCAGTTATTATTCTCTGTTTTTTCTTTTTTCACCCTTCTAGTTTGTGTGTACTGATATCACATTGTAGCTTTGCCTTGAATTTACCTGATGGCTAATGATATTGTTCTCTTTTCATTTATTTATTAGCCATTGAATATCTTCTTTTGTGAAGAATCTTGAAGTTTTTTATACATTATTTTCTATCAGATGATTATTTTCTTATTTGTAGGGGTTCTTTTATATATTCTGGTTATGGATTCTTTTTAGATATATTTATTACAAATATTCTCCCTTTATATAGCCTTCCTTTTTACTCCTTTATTGGTATCTTTTGCTAAGCAGACATTAACTTAATTTTAATGTTCACAGTAATTTTTTTTTATGGTTAGTACTTTTTGTATTATCTTCTTAAATCTTTGCCCACTTGCAGGTCATGAAGATGTTCTCAAGGTTTTCTCCTAATGCTTTATTGTGTTCCCTCCCGTACATTTATATCCTCAATCCATCCAGAATTGATCTTTGTGTAGGATGTGTGAAGTAGGAGTAAAAGTGTCAAGGTACATTTTCCCACATGGACCGTATTCATTTTAAAACGTGCAAATACTGGATCTGTCATATATTCATGAAAAAAATAACACTGAAGTAGCCACCTTCCCTGAAATCAAGATGCACAATGACTTTATGGTGTTGTAGAAAAACATACTCTTAAAGTAGTCACCACTGTCTTTTAGAAGGAGAGGCAAATCCATTCTTAGAGATATTACTGAATTCCTTTTAAACACAGTAAATATTTGTTACTTGTCCTTTTAAATATATACCCAATAGTTGAATTGTTTAAAGGGAAATTAGATCTGTACCCTTCTATCGTTTTCCTCTGCAGGTGAATTTTTGTTGAAGCAGCCAAAGCTAATACTAAATCCAGCCAAAAACAACTTATTGTTAGTCACAGCATAAGAGGAATCATTATGAGAAGACATCCTAGTCATTCAAAATGAGAACACAAAATCACTTGAAGTCGGGCAGCTAAATTTTACAACTGAAACTCGCTCTGGCCCACCAAGCACAAGGCAGTGATCCTTGAAGCCCGACTTTTTAAAGAAACTGTACTGATGGATGTTATTTAATGATAGAATCTTCTCTAAACATTTTCTGGGGACTGCAGTGGCTTCTTATGTACTTTAGAGGCTTCAGCTGTGCACTTGCCCTGTCCCACTGCGCTAAGTTTTCTGAGGGCAGCACTGTGCCTATCTGGTTTCATCACTGAATCCCTAGCACATACCTAGCTCAGTGCCTGGATATTCAGTAAATTAGTTCCTTTGAGAATTCCAAGTTTTGTTTTTGAGATTAGAGGTGCTTCTGTACATGGGCCCTAAAAAGCTGTCCCCAAGTCTATTTGTAAATTGAGTGATGTTCTCTAAGCAAGTTCCATTTCTATTAGAGGTGGACAGTTGATGGTGCTTTTGCTTTCTCAAATAATTCCCCATTCTCCACCTTATCTTTCTAAGTTGCAAGTTCCTAAAATGAGCATTGTTCCATGGCACACCTCTCAATAGGTTAAATGATCTTCCACTTAGTTGAGAACATAAATCAGGTTTCTTAAGCTTTATGACAATATTAACCCCACCTCTAGTCAATCTGAAGTCAGATGGATCTCTCCTCTCTTTTGAATACAGAGCATTTTATTTACCATCTTCCAGAGCTTAATTTGTTGCTGTTCATCATCTACCTAAAGTGTAGTTGGTATGGGTATTAGAAGAGGCATGATATCCTTAAGATCTCTAAGCTCTATTCAGGTGGATACATATATACTGCCAACAGAGGCCAGACAGGTAAAATAAACGAGTGAAATGGACTAGGTTATAATAACAACATTGCCACAATGATAAGTGATAACTGAGCTTCAGGATTGGGGACATTAGGGAATGGTGGATGCTATGGCAAACTGGAGTGTGACTTTTCCCTTTCAAAAGGGACATCCATTACTTAGGTACAACCACTTGGAAAACTAGCCCAGGTTTCCTTCTTTTTTTTTCTTGTGGTGTTTCAACAGAAGCCAGAAATTCAGAATTTATGTGGAGTTTCCAGATTTTTTAAATCTTGGCAAGTACTTCAAACATTTTTGAAATAGTTTAGGCTCAAAACTATACAGGCGAAAAGGGCAAGTAAAGTACATCTGTCTGCTAATTGAGGGCCTAAGCCATATATACACTCCAATTTGCATGCTGTAGTACTTATCTCAGATTTGATCATCCAAAAGCAAGGTATTCTTACTATACACCGAAGTAAATTTCACATTGTATTAGTTTTCTGTTTTATAACATTACCACAAATTGAGCAGCTTAAAATGTCAAAATTTCTGGAGTGATGTGGCCAGGATCCAAGAAATACCAGCATCTTCTAGAAGCTGGAAGGAGCAAGAAAGTGGATTCTCCCCTAGAGCCTCCAGAAGAAATCAGCCCTGCTGATACCTTGATTTTAGCCCTGCAGATGAAGCAGATCCTGAAAGAAGAGCAATAGAAGAAACATTGGTTTGCTGTTGGTTCCATGACCCAGTGGAAGAGGAACACATGCAGTCAAAACCCCAGAGAAAAGTATGAAAGAGCATCTAAACGTTCCCAAAAGGGTGGAGAATGACTAAGAAAAGCACCAACAGATGTAACAAGATAAGGAAATGGAAGAGCTCATGGATCAATGACCAGGGATGGCTTTGGGTCAGACACTCCTTCCCCACTGATATATGGAATTCACGTAGTTCTAACCTATATGCCATCCTTGGGAAGATGAGAGGGTGAGTGGAAATTTGGATCTGAGCTACATTAAACATGAAATGACTTAGAAAATACTAAATTGATCAAGTCTCTGTATAACTGACTCATTTGTGTGTTCTATTATCAGGGACATGGGTGTTGAAAACTCAGAAAAGGCTGTAGACAAAGTTTACATGTATTTTATGACTGATTTTTTTGCCAAAAAATACTCTGAACAGACTAAATTCTTAGATATATTGTAAAAAAAAGAAAAAAGTTCTATTAAAGTGGGGAAAAAAGACATTAAACTTGGAAATGTATTTTTGTTTTTATTGATTCTTTGGAAAATAACCTTTTGGGGTCTAGCACATAGAAACTGTTTGTATTTGGATATTTATTTATGCAAAATAAAAGCCAATCTTGAGGGGAAAAAAAGAACAAAATTTCTTATCTCAGTTTCTGTAGGTCAGATGTCTGGGCTTGGCATGACTCGATTCTCTGCTCAGGGTTTTGCCTGGCTGAAATCAAGATACCAGCTGGAGATGCGGTTCTCATCTGGGCCTGAGGCTTCTCTTCCAAGTTCACTGGTTGTTGGCAGAATTCACTTCCCTGCAGTTATAAGACTCTGGTCCGCATTTTCCTGCTGCCGATCGGCCAGGGACTGCTTTCAGTTCCTAGAGGCCGTCAGGAGTGCTAGCTCACCACCTAGATGTTTGCTTTTTTTTAGGCCAGCTGGCATGCGTCTCTTGAATTTCCAGTTCTGTGACTAACCAGAGAAAACACTCGCTTTTAAAGGGCCTACCTGACTAGGTGAGGCCCACCCAAGAAAATCTCCCTCTTGCCATATTTGTAATATAGAAGTAGTTAATTTTTTTTTAAAGCCAGGGGTCAGGGGTAGCATAAAAGGATCACATACCAGAGGAAATTCTAAAAGTCAGTGCACATTGGAAAAATTTAGCTTCACTCGTTAATCAAGAAAATAGAAAATTACCAAGTTTCTTTTATCTTTAATACTACTGGGGGCAGAATAAATTGATACAGCCTTTCTGAAAAGCAGTTATGTAGGTGTGGTTTATGTTAAATAAGAGCAAGTATATGAATTGATGAATAAAGAGAATACTGTGCTTGTGTGTGTGTATATATACACATAAACATACACATGTGTGTTCATTTAATGATGGCTGTAACCCTATGAGATAAATAGTACTATAATTTTCATTTAACAGATGGTGAGAGCCAAGGCATTGAGAGGTACCCTTCAGAGTGTTACTAGTGGTTATCTCGGTGTAATAGGATTATATAAGAATGATTTTTTTTCTCCTAATATTCAAAATTTTTATAGAATTTTTAAAAGCACTTATAAACAGGAAAAAAAATGGTAATAAGGCTGCCTTGAAATAAACTCTCAACCTATATTGGAGGTAGTGATGTAAATCAGTGTAACTCTTTTGGAAGGCAACATGACCCTGTAATTTTAAAAAAATCTGGCCTCAATAATCATTTTAAATATGGGGGAAAAAAGGCTGTGCATATGAACAAATCTATTGCATCATTATCTAAAATATGGGAAAAAATAGAAACCTGAATTTCTATGGTAAAGGAATTAGTTATATAAACAATGACTTTTCCACTTAGAATTATTACAAAGAGATTATTGGTTCTAGCTCCTGCCACATTTTCCTGGGCCCCTGAACTCTATTTCCTTTGGAGCTTTCATGGACTTCTTAGCCACTTTCTCCTCAAAGGCTTCTTCCCACTCTACTGCTGTTTTAAGTTTCCTGTGGTGTTGACAGCCATGCACCCAACCCCCTCCAGCATCCAGGCCTTCACATAGATGATCCACTTAACATCTAACATCTCTTCCCATTCAGAGATACAGCCTTTCCTTCTCCCAGAAGGCAAGAGATTTCTTCTCTCCCGTAGTAGACTCTAGATAGGTCGTCTCAATTCTCACAGCTCCTTCTGTTGCCAAAGGATCACACCATTCTTTCTTTCAGATTTATCACCATCTCTCCGTGCCAGTTTACCCTAGGATGTTTGCACCTTTTAGCCATTATGAATAATGCTGCCGTGAGCTATCCTGTACAAGTTTTTATGTGGACATATGTTTGCATTTCTTTTGGGTATATGCCTAGAAGTAGAATTGTTGAGTCATATGGTAACTCCGTTTAACCATTTGAAGAACTGACAGGCTTTTTTCTGAAGTGACTGTACCATTTACCAGCAGTGTATGAGGGTTCCAGTTTTTCTATATGCTTGTCAACACTTGTTGTTATCTGTCTTTTTTTATTCTAGCCATCTTAGTAGGTGTAAAGTGGTATCTCATTGTGGGTTTGATTTGCATTTCCTTAGTGGCTAATGTTTTTTTTTTTTTGGTGTTGCACATTCTGTGCGCTTGAACAGTGACATTTGTTCATGATTGTGGTATCATACAGAGTATTTTCACTGCCCTAGAAGTCTTCTGTGCTCTGCTTATTCATCCCTCTTCCACAACCTCTGGCAACCATTGATCTTTTTATTGTCGCTGTAGTTTTGCCTTTCTTGAATGGTGTATGGTTGGAATCAAGCAATATGTAGCCTCTTCAGATTACCTTCTTTCACTAGTGTTAGTCGTTTAAAGTTCCTTCATGTTTCTTCATGGCTTGATAGCTCATTTCTTTTTAGTACTGAGTAATGTTCCATGGTCTAGATGTACCACAGTTTATCCATTCACCTACTAATGGACATCTTGGTTGCTTCCAAGTTCAGACAATTATGAATAAAGCTGCTATAAACATCCATGTGCAGTTTTCTGTGTGGACATAAATTTTCAACTCCTTTGGGTAAATACCCAGGAGTGTGATTGTTGGATTGGATGGTTAGACTGTTTAGTTTTGTTAGAAATCCACAAACTGTCTTCCAAAGTGGATGTACCGTTTTGCTTTCCCATAAGCAGTGAATGAGAGTTCTTGTTGCTCCACATTTTCACCAGCATTTGGTGTTGTCAGTGTTCTGGATTTTGACCATTCTAATAGGTGTACAGTGATATCTCAATTGTGTTTTTAATTTGTATTTCCCTGATGATAGATAATGTAGAGCATCTTTTCATATGCCTATTTGCTATCTGTATATCTTCTTTGGCCCATTTTTAAATTAGGTTGTTTTCTTATTGTGGAGTTTTAAGTGTTCTTTATATATTTTGGATAGGAGTTCTCTATCAGATGTGTCCTTTACCAGATACGTCTTTTGCAAATATTTTCTTCCAGTCTCCGGCCTGTCTTCTCAATCTCTAGACATTGCCTTTTGCAGAGCCAAAGTTTTTAATTTTAATGAAATCCAGCTTACCAAATATTTCTATCATGGATCCTGCATTTTCTGTTGTATCTAAAAAGTCATAACCATACCCAAGATTATCCAGATTTTCTCCTAGGTCATCTTCTAGGAGTCTGGTAGTTTTGCATTTTACCTTTAGGTCTGTGATCCATTTTGAATTGATTTCTGTGAAGAGTATAAGGTCTGTGTCTAGATTCTTTTTCTTTTTTTGCATGTGGATGTCCAGTTGTTCCAGCACAATTTATTGAAAAGACTATCTTTGCTCTGTTGTATTGCCTTTGCTCCTTTATCAGTTGACTGTATTTATGTGGATCTTCTGGGCTCTCTATTCTTTTCCATTGATCTGTTTGTCTATTCTCTGACTGGTAGCACACTGTCTTGATTACTGTAGCTTTATAGTAAGTCTTGAAGACAAGTGGTGTCAGTTCTCCAACTTTATTCTCCTTAAATATTGCGTTTTCCATTCTGGCTCTTTTGTCTTTATATATACTTTAGAATCTGTTTGTAGATATCCAGTAACTTGCTGGGATATTTTTCCAGATTTATTGAGAAATAATTGATATGTATCACTGTGTAAGTTTAAGGCATACAGCCTGATGGTTTGATTTGCACACATTGTGAAATGACGACCACAGTAGGTTCAGCTAACATCCATCTTCTCATGTGTGTATTTATATATGTGTGTGTGTGTATATATATATATATATATATATATAATAAAAAAGAAGACAAGAAAAAAAATTCTCCTTGTTATGAGAACTCTTAGGATTTACTCTCTTAGCACCTTTCCTATATATCATGCAGCAATGTTAACTATAGCCATCATGTTGTGCATTACATCCATAGTACTTAATTTATCTCATCACTGGAAGTTTGTACCTTTTGACTACCTTCTTCAAATTTCCCCTCCCCCCACCCTCCACCTCAGGTAACCACAAGTCTGATCTCTTTTTCTATGCATTTGTTTTTGTTTTCAATTCCACATATAGGTGAGATCATATAGCATTTGTCTTTCTCCGTCTGACTTATTTCACTAAGCATAATGCCCTCAAGGTCCATCAGTGTTGTTGCACATGGTAGGATTTCCTCATCTTTTATGGCTGGGTAATATTCTTTTGTGTGTATATGTACCACAACTTCTTTATTCATTCATCCATCTTTGGGCACTTAGTTTGTTTCCATGTCTTAGCTATTGTTAATAATGCTGCTGTGAACATGGCAGTGCAGATACCTTTTTAAGTTAGTGTTTTTGTTTCCTTTGGATATATTCCCAGAAGTGGAATTGCTGGATCATATGGTAGTTCTGTTTTTAATTCTTGGAGGATCCTCCATACTGTTTTCCATAGTGGCACTACCAATTTACAGTCCCACCAACAGTGCACAAGGATTCTCTTTTCTCCACATCCACACCAGCATTTGTTATCTCTTGTCTTTTTGATGATCGCCATTCTAACAGGTGTGAGGTGATATCTTTTTGTAGTTTTCATTTGCATTTCCCTAATAACTAGTTATGTTGAGCGTCTTCTCATGTACTTTTTGGCCTTTCACATATCTTCTTTGGAAAAGTCTATTCAGGTCCTTTGCCCACTTTTTTTATTGCCTTTTTTTTTTTTTTTTTTTTTTTTGGCTGCACAGGGCAGCATGCGGGATTTTAGTTCCCTGACCAGGGATTGAACCCACGCCCCCTGCAGTGGAAGCATGGAGTCTTAACCAGTGGACCACCAGGGAACTCCCCTTTGCCCATTTTTTAATTGAGGTGTTTTTTTTGTTTTACTATTGAGTTGTGTGAGTTCTTTATATATTTTGGATATTAACCCCTTATCAGATACATGGTTTGCAGATATTTTTCCCATTCCATAGGTTGTCTTTTCACTTTGTTGATGGTTTCTTTCACTCTAGGGAAGCTTTTTAGTTTGATATAATCCCACTTGTTTATTTTTTATTTTGCTGCTTGTGCTTTAAGTGTCATGTCCAAAAGATCATTTCCAAGACCCATGTCAAGGAACTTATTTTTTTTAATTTTTGGCTGTCTTCGTTGCTGCGCACGGGCTTTCTCTAGTTGCAGCGAGTGGGGGCTACTCTTCATTGCAGTGTGCAGGCTTCTCATTGCAGTGGCTTCTCTTGTTGCAGAGCACTGGGCTCTAGGCACATGGGCTTTGGTAGTTGTGGCTCACGGGCTTTAGAGCTCAGGCTTAGTAGTTGTGGTGCAAGGGATTAGTTGCTCTGTGGCATGTGGGATCTTCATGGACCAGGGTTCGAACCTGTGTCCCCTGCATTGGCAGGTGGATTCTTAAGCATTGCGCCACCAGGGAAGCCCCTCAAGGAACTTTTTATGCCTTTGTTTTTTCTTCTAGAAGTTTCATGGTTTCAGGTCTCACATTTAAGTCTTTAAAAAATATTTATTTATTTGGCTGTGCCAGGTCTTAGTTGTGGCACACAGGATCTTCATTGCCGCATGCGGGATCTTCATTGTGTCATGCGAGATCTTTAGTTGTGGCATGCGGGATCTAGTTCCCTGATCAGGGATGGAACCCGAGCCCCCTGCATTGGGAGCACAGAGTCTTAACTGCTGGACCACCAGGGAAGTCCCTCACATTTAAGTCTTTAGTCCACTTTGAGTTAATTTTTGTGAGTGGTATAAGATAAGAATTCAGTTTCATTCTTTTACAGATGAATGTCTAATCATCCCAACTTGCTGGCACTTTTATTCAGATTGAACCTATAAATTAAGTTGTGAAGGACTGACATCTGGACAACATTTAGCCTTCCTGTCCATTAACATGGAACATCTCTCCATTTATTTAGTTCTTTGATTTTGTTCTTCAGAGTTTAGTAATTTTCCTCATGTAGATCTTATACATATTTTGTTAGATTTATACCTAAGTATTCCATTTTGGGGGGTGCTAATGTAAATGGTATTGTGTTTTTAATTTTAAATTCCACTTGTTCGTTGTCGATATATAGGAAAGCAAATGATTTTTGTATATTAACCTTGCTGTAATCACTTATTAATTAAAGGAGTTTTTGTTATTTCTTCTAGATTATCTACACAGATGATTGTGTCATCTATGAACAAAGAGAGTTTTATTTCTTCCTTCCCAATCTGTATGATCTTTTTTCCTCTTTTCTTGTCCTGTTATGTTAGCTAGTACTTCCAGTATAATGTTAAACAGGAGTGGTGAAAAGGGACATTTTTTGCCTTGCTCTTGATATTGGGAAAGCTTTTAATTTCTTACTATTAAGTGTGATGTTAGCTGTAGGTTTTTTTGGGGAATGTTCTTTATCAAGTTGAGGAAGTTCTCCTCTATTCCTAGTTTTTTTAATCATGAATGGATGTTGGATTTTGTCGAATGCTTTTTCTGCATCTATTGATTTGATCATGTGGTTTTTCTTTTTTAGCCTCTTGATGTGATGAATTGCATTGATTTTCAAATGTTGAACCAGGCATGCAAGATTTTCAAATCTTGCATGCCTGGGATAAATCACACTTGATCGTGGTGTGTAATTCTTTTGTACATTGTTGAATTGTATTTGTTAATATTTTGTTGAGTATTTTTACATCTATTTTTATGAGAGGTATTGGTCTGTAGTTTTCTTGTAATGTCTTTGGTTTTGGTTTTGGTTTTAGGGTAATGCTGGCCTCATAGAATGAGTTAGGAAATATTTCCACTGCTTCTGTCCTCTGAAAAGAGATTGTAGAGATTTAGTGTGATGTCTTTCTTAAATGTTTGATGGAATTCACCAGTGAACCCATATGTGCCTGGTGTTCTCTCTTTTGAAAGACTATTAATTATTGATTCAATTTCTTAAATAGATATAGGCCTATTCAGATTGTTTACTTCTTGTATGAATTTGGCAAGTTGTGTGTTTCAAGGACCTGTACATTTCGTCTAGGTTATCAAATTTGTGGACATAGAGTTGTTAATAGTATTCTTTTATTATCCTTTTTAATATTATGATGTCCCCACTTTCATTTCTGATATTAGTGATTTGTGTCCTCTTTTTCTTAGTTAGAGGCTTACTGACTTTCTTTTCAAAGAGGCAGCTTTTAGTTTCATTAATTTCTCCATTGTTTTCATGTTGATCGATTTCTGTTCTAATTCTTTTCTTCTGCTCACTTTGGATTTAATTTGCTTTTTTTTTCTAGTTTCCTAAGGGCTAATGATTTTTCAAACATTTTTATTTGCCCAGAACATGGATTCTTTTAGACTATAAACCAGTGTGTCATGGGTTTTATGGTGATTAATATTTGATTAGCTTTTATAATTATATTTTTCTATATCCATATACTGTTTTTTGAAATTCTTCTCTTATTTATCCATGAGAAACTTCTAACAAATTTGGCTGGCTTTGAGAGCCATCAGCAGAACCTATAATTGTTGGCAGTTAAATGCTTCTTGTTGATTCAGGAGTACCTTTGAATAACCAATTGGGGAAAGCAGTTAGAGAATTAACGAGTATATTGGCCCAGATTAAGGATGAATTTTCTTCTTTCTTTCCCAGAGTATTTTGCCAAGTGCTTGTGTTACTTGTATAATGGGTAAAACCTGTGATCAAAGGCAAGCCAAGTGAGGAGAGATACCATCATCCTGGCTGGGAATAAGAGGTGAAAATAGGTTTTTATCTGGTATATATTGATCTCACTTAAGCAAGGAGAGCTGTTGTGCTTTTCTTTTCTTCTTGTTATTTTTTTAAATTGGGATTCTTTAGGACTGCCTTTTGAGTTTCACAGAAAAAGAGGGGTTTTAAAAAAATGTTCTGTTTCTACCACAGATTGAATTTATACACATTTCAGATGACAAGAGAACTCTAAATAAATAAACAAACAAGAGGTAAAACTGCAATGCTAATAGAAAATACTTTTATGATTATGTCTATATTATAAAAGAGTTAAAAAATTTTTTGTTTCACTTCAAGAATATATTTTTGTCAATTATTTATTTTCATAGAGCACTTTCACTTTTAAATCTAATAACTTGGAATTTCCTAGTATTCGTATACATGATATAATTTTTATAAAGTAAGGATACTTCTGTGTGTCATGATCATATTCTTTATGATCATTTAAATATGACCTTTTTTGTTTGTATCTAAAAGTATCTGAAAAGTCAGTATTTGTACTGAGCACCTTTATGAGCCTTGTAATAAAATCCTTAAATGGCAAAGAACAGCTAGTGCTGGTAAGCCCAGCTGAACCTATTCATTTTTACAAGAGTTAACTGGTTTATGTAAAGGTTCTAGCTGATACAATTTTTCTTCCTTTTACCTATTCCCACTGGGCCTTAAGATTTAATGTGATGGGCCCTGGCTCTGCACACATTTGGTTTTGCTAACAAATTATACAATGTCTAATATTTTTAGTATTTGAGATAATATTTGGAATAGCATGAAGTACATATTATATTGCTCTGTTTTAATATTAGGTCATTTTTTAATATTTAGTATTCAAAAATAATACAGTATTTAATGTTTGTCCTATTTACCAGACTGTTTCTAAGTTATTTAGTATTAAACAATCTAAAGACTTAATCATCTTTTCTTCTTGTATATTCAGATAATAACTGTTATAGGGTTCTTTGTTGTTTTACTTGAAAGTTAAAAATATTGATAGCTATATTTAAATTGCATTCCACATTTAGCAATAGAAGGCTTTTTTTTTTTTTTTTTTTTTGCACAGTAGGTGTTTTTAAAGAAAGAATGAGCAAGGACTTCCATGGTGGTACAGTGGCTAAGACTCCACGCTACCAATGCATGGGACCCGGGTTCAATCCCTGGTAGGAAACTAGATCCCACATGCCGCGACTAGGAGTTTGCATGCTGCAAATAAAGATCCGGCACTCAGCAACAAAGAGCCGGAGTGCTGCAACTGAGACCCGGCACAGCTGAATAAATAAATATTTAAAAAATAAAAAAAATAAAGAAAGGATGAACAAGACATATATTTTATATTGAACACCATAGCAAACACCTAAGACGTGTGTGTGTGTGTGTGTGTGTGTGTGTGTGTGTACACGCGTGCGTGTATGCACACCTTGATGTTTGGTATTCAGTTTTTTCAGCTGTCAGAAGGGGCATGGAATAGATCTCTGAAGTTCTCGTTCTGCTGTGTCTGATTCTGTGACCTACTTTTTCTTTGTGCAAAACACCTCACAATAAAAATTGTTTTAATGTTTGCATTTCTTTTGAAAGCTTTATCGAGATACAATTTATATACCATAAATTTCACCTATTTTAAATGTATAGTTTGATGAGTTTTAGTAAATTTATAGAGCTGGGTGAACATCACTAAAATGCAGGTTTAGAAATTTCCATCACACCAAAAAGTTCCCTTGTGCCCATTTAGAGTCTGTTCCCACTTCACCCCTGGTCCCAAGCAGCCACTGATCCTATGTTTTATCTTTTTATTGCCTTTTCTAGAAATATCATAAATGGCTTCTTCTATTTAGCATAATGTTTTTGAGGTTCATCATTTTTGTTTTGGGCAAATAGAAGATAACTAGAAGTGGAATTGTTGGGTTGTATGAAATGTATGATACGTATATTTTATGTTTAACATGTTAAGAAACTGCCAAATTGTTTTTCAAAAATGGCTGTGCCCTTTATGATTCCATCATCAGTGTATGAAGGTTTCAGTTTCTCCACATTCTTACCAATATTTGGTTTTGTCAGTCTTTTTGATTATAGCTAATCTAGTGGGTATGTAGTGGTATCTCCTCATTAGTTTTAATAATGCATTTCTTTAATGACTAATACTGTTGAGCACCTTTTCATGTGCTTATTTGCCTTGAGTGTGTCTTCTTTGTTAAAGTGTCTGTTTAAATCTTTTGCCCATTTAAAAAAATTGGATTGATTGAGTTACAGGAGTTTTTTACACATTTCAGATGTGAGGTCGTTATCAGATTAATGTTTTGCAAATATTTTTTCTTAGCCTGTCGTTTTTTTCATTTTCTTAATGGTGTCTTTTAAAGAGCAAACATTTAAAATTTTGATAAAATCCTAATTATTATTTTTCTTCAATGGATTATACTTTTGGTTTTGAATCTAAGAAATCCTTGCCTAACCCGAAGTCACAAAGTTTTCTTTTATGTCTTCTTGTAAGAGTTTTATAAGGTTAGCTCTTAGAGTTAAATCTGTGATCCATTTTGACGTAATTTTTGTGTATATTGTGAAGTTCTAAGTTGTTTTTTCATATTGATATCCAACTGGCTTAGTACATTTGTTGAAACGACTGTTCTTTCCCTGTTGACACTTTTGTCAGAAATCAGTTGATAGTTGTAAGTAGGTTCATTTCTGGACTCTGTTCTGCTCCATTCAGATTAATGTAGATATTTGCCCTTACAATGATGCCACACTCTTCTTGATTACTGTAGTTTTATATAGTAAGTTTAAAAGCAGGTAATGTAAGTCTCTCTACTGTCTTCTTTACTAAAATTATTTTGGCTATTCTATGTCCTTTGCATTTCCATATACATTTTAGGTTCAACTTGTTAATTTCTAAAAAAAAAAAAACCTGCTAAGATTTTGATATGGATTGCATTGAATCAGTAGATCAATCTGGGGAGAACTGACATCTTAACAATATTGAATCTTCTAGTCCATGAACTTGGTATATCTCCTGATTTATTTAGTTCTTTAATTTTTTTCAGCAGTGTTTTGCATATTTTAATGTACAGGTTTTGAATTTCTTTTTTTTAAATGTATCTAAATAGTTAATCTTTTTGTTGCTATTATAAATTAAGCTTTAAAAATTTCATTTGAGATTGTCACTAGTTTATGGAAATAAAATTGATTTTTTAAAATTGAAGTATAGTTGATTTACAATATTATGTTAGTTTCCAGGTGTACAGCATAGTGATTCACAGGTTTTTTTTTTGCAAATTATATTCCATTATAGGCTGTTACAAGATTTTGAGTATAATTCCGTGTGCTACACAGTAAATCTTTGTTGCTTATCTACTATATATACAGTAGTAGTTTGTATTTGTTAATCCCATACTCCTAATTTTTCCCTCCCCACCTCTCTCTCCCCTTTGGTAACCATAAGTTTGTTTACTGTGTCTGTGAGTCTGTTTCTGTTTTATAATGAATTCATTTGTATTATTTTTTAGATTCCCCATATAAGTGATATCATGTATTTGTCTTTCTGACTTCAGTTAGCATGATATTCTCTAGGTTGCTGCAGGTGGCAATATTTCATTCTTTTTTGGCTGAGTAATATTCCATTATGTGTGTGTGTGTGTGTGTGTGTGTGTGTGGTGTATATATATATATATAATATATATATATATATATATTATATATATATATATATATATACACACACACATACACATACATACCACGTCTCTTTTTTTGTCTTTTTTTCTTTCTTTCTTTTTTTTTTTTTTTCCCCTGGCTGTGTCGGGTCTTTGTTGCAGCGTGTGGGCTTCTCTCTCTAGTGGCCCGTGGGTTTTCTGTCTCTAGTTGTGGTGTGTGGGCTCCAGGGCATGTGGACTCCAGAGTGCTTGGGCTCCAGAGTGCCTGGGCTCTGTAGTTTGCAGCACGCAGGCTCAATCGTTGAGGCACGCGGGCTTAGTTGCCCCGTGGCATTTGGGACCTTAGTTCCCCGACCAGGGATGGAACCCGCGTCCCCTGCATTGGAAGGTGGATTCTTTACCACTGGACCATGAGCGAAGTCCCATACCACATCTTCTTTATCCATTCATTTGTTGACAGATGCTTAGGTTGCTTCTGTGTCTTGGCTATTGTAAATAGTGCTGCTATATTATGAACGTTGGCGGGGGAGGGGGGTGCATGTATCTTTTCAAATTACAGTTTTCATCTTTTCTGGATATGTTACCAGGAGTGAGATTGCTGAATCATATGGTAGCTCTATTTTACAGTTTTCCATAGTGGCTGCACCAATTTACATTCCCACCAGCAGTGTAGGAGGGTTCCCTTTTCTTCACACCCTCTCCAGCATTTATTATTTGTAGATTTTTTGATGATATCATTCTGACAGGTGTGAGGTGATACCTCATTGTAGTTTTGATTTGCATTTCTCTAGTAATTAGTAGTATTGAGCATCTTTTCGTGTGCCTGTTGGCCATCTGTATGTCTTCTTTGGAGAAATGTCTATTTAGGTCTTCTGCCCATTTTGATTAGGTTATTGTTTACAGTTGACTTGTATATCGACCTTGTGACCTTATCTCCCTTACCAGTTCTGATGGGGGGTTTTGGTTGATTATTTAGCATTTTCTACTCACATGAAAATGTATAGTCCTTGAAAATGATATCTATGGAAGTTCACATTACTCTAATTCAAGTGATGTTGTTCAACTTAAAATATTTTTAGAACTTTTTATTCAGAATTTGTTAAAGTTACCAGGCACATAAGAAAAATCTATTTTTGCTTTTTTTGGTCTCAGACATGGGCACACCGCAGAAGGATGTTATTATCAAGTCAGATGCACCCGACACCCTATTAGTGGAGAAGCATGCAGATTATATAGCATCCTATGGCTCAAAGATGATTACGAATACTGTGTGTCTGAACATTTGGGAATGAGTGGCATCTATTGGGGTCTGACTGTAATGGATCTCATGGGACGGCTACATCGCATGAATAGAGAAGAAATTCTGACATTTATTAAGTCTTGTCAACACGAGTGTGGTGGAATAAGTGCTAGTATTGGACATGATCCTCATCTCTTGTACACTCTTAGTGCTGTCCAGATTCTTTCTATGATAGTATTAATGTTATTGATGTAAATAAAGTTGTGGAATATGTTCAGAGTCTACAGAAAGAAGATGGTTCTTTCGCTGGAGATATTTGGGGTCCCACTAAGCAGCTGGTCTAACTGGAGTTAATCGTCTGCTGGAAGTTCCAGCATGCACTGTGCTAGTTATATCAGCATACAGGAGTACTGGAACAGAGGGGGCCAGTCTAAAAGATAAGGGCTGAATGCAGTGCAGGCAGGAGAGTCCAGCTGCTTCATGGGATGTGAAAATCTACTTTTATGTAATAGGGAGAAATCAACACAAGATTCTCTTTTTGTGCAGTGGCAACTTTGGCTCTATTGGGGAAGCTGGATGCTATTAATGTGGAAAAGGCAATCGAATTTGTTTTATCATGTATGAACTTTGATGGTGGATTTGGTTGCAGGCCAGGTTCTGAATCCCATGCTGGGCAGGATTCCTGGCTATTACTAGTCAGTTGCATCGAGTAAATTCTGATTTACTTGGTTGGTGGCTTTGTGAACGACAGCTTCCATCAGGTGGACTCAATGGAAGGCCAGAGAAGTTACCAGATGTATGCTATTCTTGATGGGTGTTGGCTTCCCTAAAGATAATTGGAAGGCTTCATTGGATTGACAGAGAGAAACTGCGCAGTTTCATTTTAGCGTGTCAAGATGAAGAAACGGGAGGATTTGCGGACAGGCCAGGAGATATGGTAGATCCTTTTCACGCTCTATTTGGAATTGCTGGATTGTCACTTTTGGGAGAAGAACATATTAAACCTGTTAGCCCTGTTTTTTGCATGCCTGAAGAAATACTTCGGAGAGTGAATGTTCAACCTGAACTAGTGAGTTAGATTAGATCCCTTGATGCAGAAGTTGCTTAGTGTAGTTTTACTGTTTTAACATTTCAGTATTTGAAGTGCTTAACAAACTTAATGGCTGCCATGTTAATATTTTGTACATGAATTGTGTTGATTTTAATAAATTATATAATTATACATATTGTAAATTAGAGATGTTTATTGTATCTTCAGCTTTCCATTTCCTTCTGAAATGCTGTTATTCTGAGCGTAATATTTTGTTTATGCTTCAATGTATTTATCTTGTTTGTCTCCATAACAGCAAACTGAGTTGAACTTTATTTAGCTGATGAAGTCTTGTGTTCTGATTTTCCCATGTACTCCCTTGATATGTTATATATAACTATAGTTAATATAAATTGGTCTTTGTCAATGAGAATGTTAACTGATAAAGAATTGATGAACCCCATAGGAATTAAAAGATGAAAAAAATAAATGGCTGAAATTTGGGAATAAAAAAAAAGAAAAAGAAAAACCCATTTTTATTAGTTATTGGTGGATATCTTGCTCTAATTTTTTTTTCTGCCCTTTTATCTTAATAAACTTAGATCTGTACTGAGGGAGGATATGTTATTTTTTACATGTCTGTTAGACATTAAAGGATAAAAGTTTGTAGGCAGTTAGATACATGCATCTGAAGTTCAAGGAAAAGGCTATGTAGAGGTATAAATGTGAATTGTCATATCATAGTTAAAGCTGTAGGACTAGATATGATCACCTAAAGGGGTTGACAGAAGTCCAACAATTCTTGGAAGAAAACTTGAGAAGGTCTGTAAAAGGTTTAAGGGGTGCCCAGAGCTCAAGAATCTGTTCCCCCTTGGGGAACATGTTAAGAATACTACTGCTTGACTGTCAATTCACTTATGAGCCACCTGCCTGCATGAAATGCTTTAAGTTAATTTTTTAAATTCCTTGTCACAGTTTTAAAGAGTATAAATATATTTCACAGGAAACTGAGTCATTATAAGGTCAGTGATGCCTGTATACACTGTTTTTCCTTTTGAATCATTTGAACAGTTATTACTTGGAATTTTTTTTCTCTCCAGAGTAATGTGAGTTTTTCATCATTAAACATTCTAGTCATTTTAGATTAATTTAATGCCCAGTTTGGTATATTATTATGATTCTTTTACCTACATTGTAAATATTATCGACTTCATGAATCACACCAAATATCTGCTTTTCTTTGATTCCTAGGCAAATACTGTGGTCTGGGGTTGCAAATGAACCATTCAATTGAATCAAAAAGCAATGAAATTACAGTGCTGTTCATGAGTGGAATTCATGTTTCTGGACGAGGATTTTTGGCTTCATACTCGGTTATAGATAAGCAAGGTAATTTTCACTTTATATCATGATTCCCACATTTTACAGTTTCTGAAAACAAAAATGCAATGTTTTCTTTGAGTACCTGTTATCTGAGTTTGGAATACAGTAGGAAGACTGAACAGTTAATACCACATACATAAATCTGACAAAATTAGATCGGTTTCAGAATTTTAAAAATTAAGTATATTAACTTTATATAAAGTCTTCTTATATACTTACCTTTCCTTAGTAGAAGAAATATTAAGTTTTCCACCTTTATAAGATTGGAACACAAATGATAATAACTTTAAAATATCTATCAGTGGGGCTTCCCTGGTTGCACAGTGGTTGAGAGTCTGCCGGCCGAGGCAGGGGACACGGGTTCGTGCCCCGGTCCGGGAAGATCCCACATGCCGCGGAGCGACTGGGCCCGTGAGCCATGGCTGCTGGGCCTGCGCGTCCGGAGCCTGTGCTCCACGGCGGGAGATGCTGCGGCAGGAGAGGCCACGGGGGTGAGAGGCCCACGTACCGCAAAAAAAAAAAAAAAAAAAAAATCAGTTACTGAAATGTATCAATTTAAAGCTTTATTATCCACAGTTTACCACTTCATCTTACTGTGTTAAAAACCATATTACCATTCTTTTCAAAGAAGAGACTTGCATAGCACCAGGAGTAACCTGGGGAGTGCTCTCTGAGACACTACAAGATAAACATGAGATATTTTCTAGATTGTTAATATTTAGAATCTGAAGGGGGGAATTAAAAGCAAGGCTATTAAGTGAAATAGATACACACTATCTGTCTCATTAAAGTTTCATTCAGAGTGTGAGAGAGGAGAGCTGTTCTGTGTGAAAAAAGGTCTACTTTCCCTTAATTTCTAAGCTATGGAACAATGTTTGAAGACTAATAAAATCCCTCAGAGTGAAAAAGAAAACTCATTTGAATGGAATAATGGAAAGAAAAGAACTGGAAATGTTATGCTAAATGAACAATTAATATATTTGACAGAACGAGGAAAACTAAGGCAGTGTGGTGTTGTAGAAGGGGCACTAGGTAGCCCTGGAATCAAAGCCTGCCATTGCCGTGTACTAAGCAAGTGACCTCTGACCAGTCATTTCACCTGTCAGTTTCATCTGTAAATGGGTTAGTTGTGAGGACTAAATCTAATAATACATGTTTAGTGTCTGTAGGCACATAACATAGTAGGCAGAAGACAAATGTTAGTTTCCCCCCTTTGACTACTGTACACACACACATCTCACTTTCCCCACTCCTGCCCCGCCCGCCACCATCAGAAGAGTAAGGTAGAAAACACAGAGTGAAATGATAGCTTTCCATCCTTTCGGTTTTACTTTGTGAAAGTCTTGGGTTGATGGGTGAGAGGATAGAAGATAATTACTTTGCTTCTTATTCTTCTTAAGTTTCTTGGTCGCAGTATCAGGTTAAATTATTTATTTTGTGTTTTCATATTTTCCCCTTTCTCTGTTTGTTATTTATTGAGTTAAAGGTTTCTGGAAAATAAGTATGTCCTCTTTACAAAAAAAAGTTTCTTACATTGGATATTTAAATTATGGAGCTTTTGATCCACGGAAACCTAAATGCCCTTATTAGAGTTTCTTAAGAATTGACAATCATCTCAGATACCACAATCAGTATATTGTAGACTTATATACATCTATGCCAGATTTAAAATGGCTATGTCACTATTTTAGATGACTCTTAGCTTCCAAAGATTTTTTCGAAATATCCACCTTAATCAGGAACTTCTTTATAGTAACACTTTACAAAGTCATAATCATCTTGGGAAATCCTCATCTCACAGCTTGCTCCTGAATTTTTTCTTAATGTTTTTGTGCATTCTTACCCATCCATCAAGCATTTGTTTCATTTGAAGTGAATTGGCTAAGTTCAAGAGAACACTGGTTGAATTTCATATTACTTCTTCTTGGGTGGCCTTTCAGACATAATTTCTTGTAATGGCTCATTCATTTGAAGGCTGGTGCACTTTGGTTGAGAGTCTCAGTTTGTTTCCATCCAAGAAACTTAGCTGCCACACTGAATTCCATGAATATTTTCAAGGAACATCGCTACATGTCCCCAGCTTGATAACCTAGTTAACGGTTTAGAGTATTTGGGAATGAAAAAGTTGTGAAAAATCTTGCTTCACTGGCTTCGTCATTTGTTAAACTGTCACAAAGACTTGTTAACGTTATAGTGTGATGTGTGGTTGATACAGCCATGATTTTGTGTAAGATAGACTAATTTTCATTACTTCTTACAAGAGCCCATTGCAAAATTATATTCCCTTCAGTGCCTTATTTCCTGCAATAGGCCTGGCACCGGGAAAACAGCAGTAAATGAGACAGACGCAATCACACCTTCACAGGGCTTACAGTACAGGGTTGGAAAAAGGCATTAAACACATGGTTACTTAATTGCAGTTATAATAAGTATGATGAAGGAAACATTCAAATAATGGGAGGCCAGAAGGGTGCGGGGAGTAGAAGATTGGTGAAGAGCAAAGCTCTCCTGAAGAAACCACTTCTGAGCCCAGAACCAAAGGATTAATTGGAGGTTCCAGACATACAGGGAAGAACATTGTAGGGAAGAGAGCAGCAGGTGCAAAGGCCTTAGGGTGGGAAGGAGCTTTGGAGGAACTGGAAAAATAACCAGCACAGCTGGGGTGAAATCAATGAGTGGTAAGTCACATTATTCAGGGCCTTGCAGAAAATGTAAGGGTTGGAGTTTTATCCCAAAAAAAGTGCATGGAAGCTGGTAGAGCAGAGTAGTGATGTGACTGGATTTATGTTTTTGTTTTTACGATTCCCTGATCTGTGAAGAACGGGCCCAAGAGAGAGAGGAAGAATTGTAGGGAGGCCAGGTAAGAGGCTATTTAGAGGGGACTGGATCAGAGATGACCAAATTAAGAGATCTTGCTATAAAAGTAGCTCCAGAATTAGGCCAGATTCTAATTTAATTCTTTTTAAAGACTTTTGAACCAGACATGTCTTCTACAGGGAAACATTTCAAAGGATTAATATTCATTCTACCTGAGTTTATGCTGAAGTAAGAGGCTTCAGACACAAAGAAGCCTCTTGGATGAGGTGCTGAGCTGCTACAGTGCCTCGGTGATGTCTGGGGCACTGTACCTGGTGTGCTCTTCACTTTAGGGTCTAGTTTTTATAACTTTTATGGTTTTATTCCTCTCTGTTATTTTTAATGATCTTTGAGCAGTAGTTTCCAGTCTTTTACATTGACAATTACCACTTTTAATTTTCACCTGTAAAGCTCATTTTTGAAAGATTTTATCCACCAGTGAAAGGAAGTTTTCCTGTTTCTATTGGGTAGCAAAGAAAGACAGATAAAAATATTAATCAACACTTCAGTAATAATTAGAGGATTAGTAATTTACTCTGAGTTGGTATAATTCAATCAGATTCGAACTAGACTTTCTGAAATTGAAATTTTCATCTGAAAATGAAGATGTACGTGGATCCTAGACATATCCTGGGCAACATATTAGCAACCACTGTTTAGAAGTTCTGTAGAGAGAAACTCCTTAGTTACTGCTGGTCTTACTGAGAGAGGCAAAGCCAGCCATTCACAGGTCCAGACTCAGTAACTCAGATCTTTTAATCCAGAATAATAAATGATACCGACATTTTCATTCTAAAATGTAAATGTAAAAAACAGCATTTACCACTGGACTTGAAAAATAAAATAAATTTTATAAGTGATTTGCTCTAAATTCCTGGTTTTGAATCTGTCCAACATTAACCACTTTCTAAGAAAAGCTCAACATTTCTAGGATGACTCTGGGCAATCATTTTTTAGGTAATTTTAGTTACGGAACAATGAGCTCAGAAGGCATGTCTGCATTTGCATTGATAGCTTCAGGTCTTTTAAGGCAGCCTCTGTTTGTTATGTGCCATCAATTTGGGGCGGGGTGTGTATCTGTGTGTGTGTACACATATATATGTATATGACCAGCTGAAAAGTGATAGTCTGATATTCCTTTTTTAGAACATGAATTATCACTTAAAAAGTAATGTTAAACCTCATTACTTCAAATTTTACCAATCCAGAATTTTGTATTGGTCACTCTAAAGTTTGCCTTTATTTTTTTTAGGAAAAAACAGGAGCTAGTTTAAAATTACATGTGAAATAAAATGATCCAATGTAGATGTATTAACATGCTGCCTAATTGGAACTCATAAACACTTGTTTATTCATTGCCTCCTGACAATGTGCTTAGGACTTGGGGACAGCTGAGCCTGACAAATATTCCCATTTGACAGGGTTATTATTGCTATATGCTGGGTTATTTTTAGACTTAACACGGATAGTATAAAAGGTTTTAATTGCCACATTCTTTAACCACATTTTTTTGCAAATATTTTCCATTTCTTCCATCTTCCATCGGATTATATTAACTTGTAAATGAAACATAGGGGCGGAATAGAGAACTCCTTTCTAATAGAGTCCAGATTTCTGTAACTGGTTGTTTTTTTCCTGCATGGGATGTTTTTGGTTTTGAAAATAGAGCATGAATTCCTTAGATTGTTTGCTACCTTAATTGTACAGTAATTTTATAGAATCCTTTCTGTTTTGAGTGCTACACCTAGCTATGTTTCTATTTTTAGTTTTTCTGTTGTGTTCCTAATTTTTGTTGTTGTGTCTGGCAACGTTTTAAAACTTTTAAACTATTTAGTAAGATTTTATTAATGAAGTCTCAGTTTACATGCATATTTTTAGATTTGTCCTTATTTATACACAAATGAATATGTATAGTGTTTGTGTGTATACATGCAGAAAAATATCTGTATTTTGATGTCAACTTGTACAACAAAGGTGCTGATGAATAAGTGTTACCAATTTTGCAGAGAAATTTATAAACAAAATTAATTTGTTAAAGTGGTATAACCCAAAGAGGCAATTCACCTTTATGAGATAGAGTTTATTTCAGACTGACAGATAACCTCAAGAGCACCTTAATGATTTTAAGTGTTTTCTATGTGTTTTGGTTTTTTTTTTTTTTTTTAGTAAGTTAGCAATTCTTTTAAGGGGCTAAGTATGTGTTTGTGCTATCTTGTGCTATCCGGGGGACAAATTCATTCACTGCTACTCTTACTAAGATATTATTAGTGTCCTTGATACTAGGTTACAAAAGAATTTTAATGTGTCTTACAATCTTTAATATTTTTAATGTCTCTTATATTTTAATATAAGATGTCTTATGTTATTTCAATATGTCTTATAATGTCTTTAATATGTCTTATATTCATTTTTTAGTATATAGAAATTTAGGTGTGGAGAGGGTTTGATCTATCCATATGTAGCTTGTAGCCTATTTGACTTACTGCTTAGGCAACTGAGCCATGCCTACATCATCTGTGAAAAAAAAAAAATTGACTGTTTTCATCTGAGAAAATTGTTCCTGAGCTCCTGTTGTGGACTCAGCTTCCATAGATGGCATTGTAATATTTCTAAGAGAATCAAGATTTATTCTCTATTCTCAGTATGTAAAAGGAGATTAGATGTAAAATGCCACATAAATTATCTGCCACTTAGTAAATGTTAGTTGATGCTGAATCACGGTAAATTATGTTTTATTATATATGTAAATTTCCCTTCACTAGATTGCACATGGTACAAATCAGTGCCAGGTTCCTATCGTGGAAACAAGGAATTATTCCCAAGGTCACACAATAATATTGACACAAGAATTTAGCAGAAAGGTGAGCCTTGTCCCACATCCTCTAGCTCTTGAACAAAGTAGCTATCTGTACACCTGCAATGCAAGGTTGCTGACAAAGTGAGAATTGGGAAAGAATGACCTCGGGTCCCTTCAGTTTCTGGGGAATTTGTTATTTAAAAGAATTTCAGAGCAAATAAAGGAGAAGAATTTGTAGTATACATTGTCTGGCTTCGTGTATTTTCTTCTTTCTGGTAAATATAATTACTTAGTTACAGTGCTTTATGCTTCCTTGAGTTAGAATAAATAAAGGCACTCAAGCATCCCTTCCCTCAGAAGTAAATGGCTTCAGCTGGACAAAAATTATACCCTGCAGCTAATATAGTTGGTGATATACTCTCGTAAGTGATGGGTACTGACACTGCTGAGAGTCTTTTCAATTTATTCAAGAGCACAAAACAGAGTATTAATTGGGGGAAAATCTAAATCTCTTTCACAATCCTTTAATCTCAGGAATAGACAGTGCTGTCAATCAAAAATATTTCTAAGTTAGTAGCCAATATGCTGATATTTTTTATTATTTGTGAACTTATAAAATATCATATTTTCATGGTATTACATGTGGGTTAACATTAGGTATCATGTTTTAAAAAATATTTCATGGAATAACTATGAAGTTCCCAAGCCTATGCAGTTACTATATATTAGAAAAAATTTTAATTGTACTTTAAGTAAAACCCTGTTTATAGGATATCAATTATGCCTCATAGTAATATTGCTAACTAAGTTAGAGCTGTCTTAGAAAATCTGATGTTGATGTCTTCATTAAGAAAACCCTGAAATCTGTCATCCTGTTGTTGATTATCGGCTCATCTTTGTTTTCGTATTTTTCTTGTGCTCTTCCTCATGGTCACATAATCCTGCCTTCAAAACCCCACGGAGGCCTGCCTCCTCTTTAAAGCCTTCTGAGGTTAAGGAAGGCAGATGTTAGAGCAGCTCTTTTTATCGGGATTATGATCACACTCACTTTGGGTTAGACTCTGCTGCTAAAACTAGTGTAGAATGTGCACTGTAGATGCCACCTCTTCTTTGGGCCGCGCGGGGGAAATGAGGGAATAGAGTGCTGTGAGCTTCAGCAGAATCCCTGAGGGCGTTCTGCGTACTACTACTGCTGCCATTCCCTGCTGTCCAGAGCACCCAAATGAAGTTCACAGTATATTTGGTGTTTCGTGTAGTAATGTATATGTTATAAGTATTCTTTTGTATGTATTAAATATTGGAGTAAAATTACCAAAAAAAAAATTCCCATCCAGAAGCTCTTAGTTGAGAACTGAGTGAATTAAATACTGCCCTTCACTGTGAGCATATATCACTGATTTTCTAGTATTGTGTGCTAGTATTGTGTTAGAGTGGATCCAGCTTGATAATTGAGCTGACAATGAATACTTTATCAGTACTTATTATTATAATCACTGCCCTAAGCACTTTACGTGGAATGCATACTTTTAATTAGCACAGGTCAGAAGCCTTCAAGTTATGGTTGACTGTGTCTCAAACTTCACATCCATCACCACCTCTCTGAATATATACGTACGTATATCAGAGTTTGACTACATCTCTTGGCCTCCACTGCTACACTAGTTCACGTTACCATCAACTTTTACCTCAATTATGGCAAGAGATTCCTCCCTGACCTTTGTTTCTGCCCTTTCTCCCCTTCAGTCTACTCTCAACCCAGTGATCAGTGTGATCCTATTAAATCGAAGGTCCCATCTCATTCTGCCCAGTGTCCTTACCTCCAAGACACCATTAGGATATGGCTTCTCATGACTTGTTTGGCTTCATCTCTTACTTGTCTTCCCCTTGTTCGCTCTGGCCTCAACAATGCTGGGCACACTTCCTTCTGAGGGCCTTTGTGAGTCCCTTTGACTGTTCTCCGTTATCCACATACCTGATACCTCACTCCCTCACCTGTTTTAGAGTTTTATTCAAATGCTTCCTTCTCAGTAAGGCCTACCCTGACCACTCTACTTAAAATTGCAACCCCTTAACTTTCCCTAACTTCCTTCATTTTTCTTGTGTATTTATTATCGACTAATATACTATATATTTTTCTTATTTACATTGTCTATTTTTTCTTACCCCCACAGGAGGTACACTTCATATATGCAGGGATTTTTGTCTGATTGTTCTTTGCTCCATCTATAGCACCTAGAAGAACACCTAATCATAATACATACTTATTAAAAACTGTTGAATGCATGAACAAATGAATAAATAAACAAACTGCCAATCCTGGCTCTGTCTTTTACTAAGCTTATTTCATCCATCGATGCAAATATGCTGTATATGAAAGGAAATTATTATTACTTCTATGATAGCTTCTTTTTCTTTCTTGTTTTTAAGATTTTAATAATAGTTTTATTGAGATAATTCGCATACCGTACAATTCATCTACTTAAAATATACAGTTCATTGATTTTCAGTATATTTAGGGTTGTGCAGTTATCACCACAGTCAGTTTTAGACCGTTTTCATCACCACAAAAGAAACCCTGTAGTCAGTAATAATCAAGTAATAATCACTACCCATTCGCTAATCTTTAACCCCCTCCAATCCTAGGTTACCACTAATCTACTTTTATCTCTCTAGATTTGCCTATTCTGGATATTTCATATAAGTGAAATCATGTAATGTGTGCTCTTTTGTGACTGGCTTCTTTCACTTAGCATGTTTTCGAAGTTGATCCATGTTGTAGCATGTATGAGCACTTACTTTTTATTGCCAGGTAATATTTCATTTTATGAATATACCACTTCTTTCACATTTTGTTTACCCATTCATCAGTTGATGAACATTTGTGTACACGTGTTGTATGGACACATGTTCTAAATTTTCATGGGTATATACCTGGTAGTGGAATTGCTGGGTCATATGGTACCTCTGTATTTACCCTTTTAAGGCACTGACAGACCATTTTCCAAAGCAGTTGCACCATTTCACAATTCCACTAGCAATATATGAGGGTTCCAGTTTCTCCACATCCTTGCCAACACTTGTTACCTGTTTTTTTGATTCTAGTCATCCTAGTGGGTATAAAGTGGTATCTCACTGTAATTTTTATTATTATTTCCCTGATACTTAATCATGTTGAGTATCTTTTCATGTGCTTATTAGTCATTTGTATATCTTCATTGGAGAACTGTCTATTCAGATCCTTTGCTCCTTTTAAAATTGGGTTAGGGACTTCCCCGGCAGTGGTTAAGACTCTGAGCTCCCAATGCAGGGGGCCTGGGTTCGATCCCTGGTCAGGGACTAGATCCCACATGCCACAACTAAAGATTTGGCACAGCCAAATAAATAAATAAATATTTTTTTAAAAATTGGGTTATTTGTCTTTTTAATGTCTAGTTGTAATAATTCCTTACGTATTCTGAATACTAGATCCTTATCAGATATATGTTTTGCAAATATTTTCTGTCATTCTTTGGCTTATCTTTCTTGTTCATGATAGCATTCTTTGAAGCACAGCAATTTCACACTTTGATGAAATCAGTTTATGTGTTTTTATGTATTTGCTTATGCTTTTGGTGTCATATCTAAGAAACTGTTGCTTAATCCAGAGTCAAGATTTATACCTATATTTTCTTCTAAGTGTTTTATAGTTTTAGCTCTTGAATTTAGATCCACCTTAAGTTAACTTTTGTTTGTTTGTTTGTTTATTTTTTTGTTTCTTTGCTTTTTTTTTTTTTGCGGTACGCGGGCCTCTCACTGTTGTGGCCTCTCCCGTTGCGGAGCACAGGCTCCGGACGCGCAGGCTCAGCGGCCATGGCTCACGGGCCCAGCCGCTCCGCAGCATGTGGGATCTTCCCAGACCGGGGCGCGAACCCGTGTCCCCTGCATCGGCAGGCGGACTCTCAACTGCTGCGCCACCAGGGAAGCCCTGAGTTAACTTTTATATATGATCTGAGGTAGGGGTTCGGTTTCTTTCTTTTGCATGTGGATATCCAGTTGTCCCAGCATCATTTGTTAAAAAGACTATTTTTACCCCCATTAAATTGTCTTGGCACCCTTGTTGAAATCAATGACTGTAAATTTGAGGATTTATTTCTGGACTCTCAGTTCTATTCCATTCATTATGATAACTTATACATTGCTGTGAGAAGTTTGAGTCAGATGGTTCCCTTTGAGTTGCATTCATGTTGCCTAGGCTGTGTTCTTGTTAACTGGGCGCCTTATAGTAATAGTGATTTTCTGGAAGGCTGTTTACTTGGGAGAAGCTTTCTAGAAAGGCACGTTTTAAAGTTTCTCAATTCCCTGCTTAATTGATGTTTTCTTTGCCTTCATGGAGTTGTAAAGGTCAAAATCTCTAATCGTGACTTTCTTTCTTTTTCTTTTGTCTTCTTGGCTGTCCTTATAGCTTTCCATTTGGAATTCATATTTTCCTCTTAGGGAGCTGTTTTGAGCCCCCATGGAATTTGAGAGCAAGGTCAAGTGAGTTGCATACATTTGTGCAAAATCTGGAGTTTCAGCACTGCATGGGCTTTATTATAATAAAGCCCTCTTCTAATCAAGTATATCCATAGTTGACTAGGAGATTCTGGCATGTAGCCTGAAGGTAATAGGGCCAGCTGGCAGTCTTCTTATGGCTTGAATGCCATATTGGACCACACAGGTACCTTTTCATCCCAGGCTATTAATCTTAGAAGTTCAGTTTCTAATCTTAGAAGTTGGAAACTCTTTTGGTGGAACAGGAAAGTGGAAAATCAGTTCTTTATTGACGCTGTGTAAAGATTGCCAGGAATATCTATAGAATATACAGGTAATTCAGTTTGTCTGCTTTTCCTAGTCAGTTAACCGGGTGATAGTGAACCTCTCTCCAGGCATGTATCCTCTTAAACTCCTAAAATACAGATTTAACTTAATCATCATTCAAGTACCTGTACTATGTAGATATTCATCCATGTAATCTCTCTCAAAATACCACTTTCCTATTAGTTTAACAGTTATTATGCTCTAGTTCTTTCAAGACACATACCAGTTGGATAATAAACATAATTTTTCTTCAAAATTGTAAAATAGAATAATCAATTATTCTGTGCTTGCCATTGATTTAACAAATATTTGTACACCTTCAGTGTGCTGGGAAGAATGCGAGGTGTTATCTCTGTCAGTGTATTGGGAACCCTCGGCACAGTGTTTGGCTAGCATTTATAGGTGAAATCACTCACCTTTGTGATTGGCTTAGGACCTTCTTCCAGGTTTTCCCCCTACAGGTTAGTCCATGATTGGACTTAGCCAAACATGCTAACAATCAGAAGCTTTTATTCATCCATTTATTCAATAAATGTTGATAGAAAGTCTCCTGTTATGCCATATGCTGTGATTGCTGCTGGCGATACAGAGGTGAAGACTGACAGCCTCAGTCACTACGCATGGGCTAGGCATCATAAAATGATGTTGCTTATCAGCACTAAAATGATTGCAACAGATCACTCTTATGTGACACATGGTACTATGAGAACATCTAATAGTCATCCCTTCGTTAAACCAAAAATCCCTAAGTGCCTACTGTGTGCTAGCACAGTTTGACTTGCGAAGATCAGGAACAGCTTCTGAGGGGATGCGACAGTTAAGCTGAGATCTAGAGAGGAGTGAGCCAGGTGAAGGGATAGTGGAAGCGCCTTCCTGGCCGAGAGCACAGAGGAAGAGGAAGAAAGCTAGTATGAAAAGAGGCCAAGACGGGCAAAACCAGACTGAGGTCGGACCTTGGGGGCTGTGTTGAAGACTTTGCCCTTTGTCCTAAGAGCAGAAGGAAACCACTGAAATGTTTGAACTAGAAGCCACCTTTTTACACAAGCCTGTGACCTAGGTCTTAATTAGACAAGGTTAGCTCTTACACAGATTTGATTTTGAGATAGGAAATGTTAAAACTTTAAAGTTCTGTCTTATGCAGAGTGTGCTTTAGAATTACCTGGAGGACTTGTTAAAATAGCTTTCTGGGCCCCACTGCCAAGAGATGCTGTAGGTCTAGATGGTGTTCAAACTTTTGAATTTCTAGTAACTTCCCAGAAGATACTGCCGCTGCTGGTCCTACTCCTGGACCAGATTTTGAGTTGCAGTTAGTTAGAGCCACAGAATTAACTCACCTTTCATTTGTTATTGTTTCCCTCACGGGTAACCAGCAAAGGATCATTTTTAGTCATATAGTAACAAGAAATATTTGCTTCAGAAGCTATCAATATATTTTATAGAAGCTACTTCAGGGCTATAAATTATACTTATCTGTGTGCCGTCCATGTGTGTGATACGTGATTCTATGAGGCGATGTGGTGTATTCAATATTGGGCAGACATAGCCCCAGAAGTCCAGATACTTAAAGAAATTGTGATTGCCAAAACCTTATAAAAAGTTAAAGTACTATCTTGATAGCTGTTAAGATTTTGAAATTTAGAACAATATGATATGGGTTTGGAAACAGTTGGTGTTTCAGCAAGAATAAACCTATTACTATTGAATCCGTTTTTGTTTTTTTTTTCCTAGATCTAATTACTTGTTTAGACACTGCATCCAGTTTTTTGGAACCTGAGTTCAGGTATGACCATATTTGTGACTTTTTTTTCTTAAATGTTACTCTTCATCTACTTCATCCTCATCTTATGTACTTAAGATTAATGTACATGGTGTGACTCATAATCATTGTTCTGAGACATCAGTAAACCAGAGCTTATGTAAAACCACTGAGTTGCCATGTTTAAATTTTGCCTTAACTTTTAGCATTTGAATCTTCTCCACAATGGAAGTATAATTTGGATATACTTTAAAAGTAGGATTAGTCACTCTTCAAATCTGGCAAAACTCCTAATAAAGGTAGAAGATCCATTTATCTTTGCTCAAAAAGAAGTAACAGGAGGGTTTAGGCTGTTAGAGAATTCCTCACTGTTCTTACCCAGGTGGCATTTTTATTAATACTACCATTTCCCTGCTTTACACCCTTGTCTCTTGCTTGGACTAGGATTCACTTGTAATTGGTTTCCCTTTTCTAACCTTTGCTGGCTTTTTTCTGCCATTCACATTCTGCCAAGTTATTTTCTAAAATCTGTATTCGATCACTCCCCTGCTTTGAAATCTTCAGGAGCTACTTATTATGACAAAATGCCATCCCTATTCATTAGCCTGGTTTTCAGGGTCCTTCACAAGTAGTCTTTGGGCCATTTTTCTAGTCTCACGTTAACGTACTCATGTTGAAACATCTCTGGATTATTTATACTGCTCTGAGCTCTCAGAACTTTTGTCTGGAATCACTTTATTCTTCTCTGTTTAGCAAATTCATTCTCATCTTTGAAGACCCATCTCACTCACCTCCCCCAACTTGCTACTGCTCCCCAAAGAACCTTCATTTTGTCTTCAGGAATGGTTCTCTCTCTGTGGGCTGGTGGGGCTCTTCAGCCCTCGTCGGGGGTTGTGGCCAGCAGAGGTAACCCTGGCATCGGTGTATGTCACACGGCCCTGCCAGAGGATCAGCTGTCTTGGACCCTCCACTCTCCAGCTCCGTCATCACCACCCACATGCAAGCTGCCGTCCTTTCTCGCCTGGACTGCCTAACAGTGTCTTATCCTCCACTCATGGCCCTTACAGTCTCTTTTCTTTCCAGGAGCCAGAATAACTTTTTAAAAAAAAAATAAAAATCAGATGATATGTATAGACCATCAAAATCCTTTGTTGACGTCCTCTTTTTACTTAGAAATATACTCCAAGACTCCTCACCACAGCCCCCCTGGCTTCTGCATGATCTGATCCCTGTCCCCCCTTCCAAGTTTCTCTCAGACTAACCTTACCTTTCTCACTGCACTCTACCTGTACTGGTTGTCCTCGGTTCCAGACACACACAGGCCATCCTGCCTCAGGGACACGCTTTTCCTTCTGGTTGCGGTGCACATCCCTGCACTGTTCCAGTGACAGCCGGTGGTTCTCTGCTGAGGCTTCCCTTCGTCAGAGCCCCGTCCACTGACCGAGGCAGTACAGAGCCCTGCATATGAACACAAACTCTGGAGCCCATCTACCACGACACAACTGCGTGACCTGGGCACACAGCTCATCAGTTTCCTCATCTGTAAAATGAGGATAATAATAATACCTACCATGTAGGGTTCTTATGTGGATGACTTGAAGTGTACTTAGAATGTTGCCTGGGACACAGTAAGTTTGCTGAATGTATTACTTCTATTGTTAGATTCCTCCCGGTTACTTCATAGAGTGCCTTTTCTTTATAGCATAATCATAATCTAAATTTAATTAATCATAATCTAATTAATCTAAAGTATCCATTTAATGTATTCTCCCACCACGGGAATGTAAACCCAGTGAGGCTGGCACCATATCTGCTTGGTTGACCCGGTACCTAGCACAGCCCAGCACTTAACAGACAATGTAATAGACATTCATGTAAATGTGTTAAGTGGGTAGGTGGATGAGTGAGTGAGTAAATAAATGAATGCCAAACATTTTTTTTAAATCGACTTAAATTTGATCAGTAGAGAGCTGGTGAAATAAATTGAGCCTCATCCACAAAGTCCAATGTACTATTAAATATATGAATAGCTCTTACAGTAGAAATATGTCCGCCATTCATTATGAAGCAAAATAAAGCAGTATGTAGAATATGGAATAATTTTTGTATATATGTCTGTGAAGACGTGTAAATGGTTGGAAGAAAATCTTAAGGGCTTTTTAGAAGTGGTGGTTCTCTCAGAGTGGTGAGATTATGGTATTTACATTGAACTGAAAACTGGGTAAGTGACATTTTTTGGTCTTTTTCCCCAGAAAGTACAGCACTATATACCCTTTAACTTGTTTTTATTTCACAGCAAATACTGCCCCGCTGGTTGTCTGCTTCCTTTTGCTGAGATATCTGGAACAATCCCTCATGGATATAGAGATGTAAGCTGGATATAGACTTATGTTAAAGTGATGATAAAACTTCATTTTTTTAAACTCCTTCGTAGATAGATGTGTAATCTATTGTGTATCTTTATCTTGATTTTTATTTTCTAGGAATTACTTCTTTTTAGTAATATGTAACATTTTGTTGTTTTTCTTCTGCTAAAAACCTGTTCTGTGTTGTATTATCAATAATCTATCCCATGTTTATTAAGAAAACTGCCCAGATCAATTAATTTCTAGAGGAAGAAGTATAAGTGTCTTGTTTATGAATTATCAAAAGAAAATTTAAAACTAATCTTTTATCTTTCCTCCCTGAAGTCCTCACCATTGTGCATGGCTGGTGTGCATGCAGGCGTAGTGTCAAACATTTTGGGTGGCCGGATTAGTGTCGTAATTAGTAAAGGCATCCCGTACTATGAAAGTTCTTTGGCTAACAACGTAACGTCTGTGGTGTAAGTATATATGCTGTTTATAATAAGCGTGTTGCACGGGGTGGGATAGGGATGAGTTAGACCTGAGCAGTATCATTGTTGATGGTGTTCATGAAATAACCTTTGTGTGATAAGGACAGACGTTGATGGTGTTCATGAAATAACCTTTGTGTGCTCGATATCTGAGTGTATTGACGAGCGCAGGCAAGGTCTTGCTATCTTGGCTTGTTCTCTGTTGGTAGTCATTTGGAAGAGTGATTTGTTTCTTCTTTTCTAAGTGTTGAAAGAGCCCAGAGTGAGTCTAGAAGTATATTGCCAAATCCTTACTTCGTTTTAAAGATCAGAAGGCATAACTAACTACTCTGTTCCTTATAGCCTGTGTGGCCCATGATGGATTAGGATAATTGAAACGCTTTGAATATAAATCAAATTTTGGCATAAATCAGAGATAGTATTATGAATCCCTCTCATCCCAAGAGAATATTTTAAGAATGTATTTTCATGGTATTTATGATCTACTGTATTACAAAACATAGACTAGGCATCTAAAGCAGGAGAAATTGAAACATTGAATAGAACCATAGTATGAGTGATCTATTTGTAAATCTTGCATCTTAGACATGCTCGGTCCTGCAGACAATAAGCGGAATTGAAGCCAGCTTCTCTTCAGGTCCTAGGCCAGTTTCATTCAGAAGGCCAAGAGTGTGATCCATACTCAAGACAGTATAAAGCAGGAGGCAGCAAACTTTTTCTGTAGAGAGCCAGCTAACAAATATTTCAGACTTTATGGGCCACATGTCTGTCACTCATTCTTTTTTGTTTTATTTACAACTTTTTAACTATGTAGAAACTGTTCTAAGCTTTCTGGCCATACAAAACAGGCCATGCATGGGCTGTCATTTCCTCATCCCTGCTCTAGAGTCAGCTACCTTTCCTTCCTCTGGTTTCTTCTGGATGATTTTATGCAGATTGTTTCATTCCTTTCCACTGTTACACCTTTAGAAAGAATTTTTTTCATGTGTTCTCTCTTTCATATTTAAAAAAACGGACAGGTTGCATCCATTTGTGATGGTTTGAGCGTTGTGCTAAAGGCAGGAGCATACACTGATGATTTTGATGATTTTATCCCTCCAAGTTCCTTAGGGCCTTTTGACCTGCCATATGGTGAACTAATAACTAACAATCCCACCCCTCCACTCTCCCTAAGCACCTATTCTGCCGGTTACTTTGAAATTCAAATGCAGTGCTACGTTGTAACACTGAAACTTTTTCTTAGATACATTGATTTCCTGTAACAAATGCAGTCTCTCTTAGTAGTAGCCAGCTTTTCTTCTGTTTGCCCCAGGAAGCTTGAGCCTCTTTCTATGAGAATTACACTTTTCATTATATATTCCCAAAAAGCAATTGCCACAGAAACACTTTAGGAATCAATTTATTTCATGAAAAAGAAATAAAATAAGTACATATTGAAGGTTGCATGGATGCACTTGCATAATCATATATGAAACTAGGCACTAGATACTTGTAGAGAAAATTGATTATGCTGTCTAATAGATAGCCATAGATGGTGCTTAGTGAAATAAAAACAAAAGAAAGCTTTGCTAAGACAAATATGAGGAAATCATGTGGTTATATGAGTGTCACCAAAAAAGTCTTTCTCTCTTTCAGGGGACACTTATCTACAAGTCTTTTTACATTTAAGACAAGTGGTAAGCCTCTCATGGACTTTATAACTTATCATAATTTGTATAATAGCTAGTATTTTTTGAACACTGTACATCAGGCACTTTGCCAATTGCTAGGTTGGGTTTTGGGTTTTGGGGTTTTTTTGCACTTTCTCATTCAGTTATCACGAATAACTCTATGAGGTAAAAGACGTGCTTAATAATTCAATGAATGGAATAAACTGGAGGTTTTATATTAATAGGGAAATGATCATGTAAGCATGGAAGTTACCTTAGAAAAAGGGAATTTTGAATATGTCTGAAGTAATTAACTCAATCAACAGAAAATATTGAGTGCCTTTTTTCATTTGTCAGGCACTGTTCTGGTGCTAGTGAAACAAAAGTGAGCAGAATAAACAAAATTGTGCTTTCCTGGAGCTTACATTCTGGAAGTGAGAGATTGACAATAAACAGCGGATAAGTAAATGAATGTTTATAACGTCCTGTTTACAATATTATAAAAGATGTAGAAAATAAGGCAAGGAAAGACGACAGGCAGTTCAGAAGGGACAGGTTCGAAGTTTAATGTTGGTTGGGGCAGGCCTCATGGAGAATGTGACATCTGAGCAAACACCTGGAGGAGGTAAGGGAGCGAGTTGCCCTCTGGGGAGAGTATCCCAGGGAGAGGGTAATGTGTTGCCATTCAGCTAGTGATTACTGCTGTGAATAAATACGTCTGTACGTTCTCTGATGAGACACGAAGACATAGACCCAAGAAACATTTGCATACTTTTGAAACCCTCTAGTACAGTATATTGTCAGCATAGTGTATGTTAATTAAAGGAACAATTAGAGTTTCCAATGAGCAAGTGTTTAGAGATTTTTGAGTTTATATCTGGAAACCAAATTACTTTCTTCTTTGTTTCAGGTTGTTATGGAACACTGGGCATGGAATCTGGCGTGATCGCCGATGCTCAAATAACGGCATCATCTGTGCTGGAGTGGACGGACCACACAGGGCAAGAGAACAGCTGGAAACCCGAAAAGGCCAGGCTGAAAAAACCTGGACCTCCTTGGGCCGCTTTTGCCACTGATGAATATCAGTG
Source organism: Stenella coeruleoalba (assembly GCF_951394435.1). NCBI lineage: Eukaryota > Metazoa > Chordata > Mammalia > Artiodactyla > Delphinidae > Stenella > Stenella coeruleoalba. The sequence continues at coordinate 98,468,443 of NC_137150.1, forward strand.
GTTGCAGATAGATCTGAATAAGGAAAAGAAGATCACAGGTTAAGAGACACAATTTTCTAGATGATTTATAATACTAATTTCATTTGGAAACCTGGTGACATCTAAGAATTTCATAGAAAATTAGGTCACTGCAAATTTAATTATATGGTTTTAAGTTTAGTGTACTGGTGTTAATATTGACCGAAGTTGGTTTTATAAAGCATGGCAAAGGAGAGGAGTTGGTATTTGATTCTTACTAGCATTTCTTTTCATTGTAAAGAGATTCTTTTAAGGTCGTGTTTCAGTAAAGGGATCTTGTGACATCTGAAATAACCATCTCCTATAGTCATTAAGAGAAATTTGTGTTCAAGGAGTCCATTTTAAGTGCTACAAATAATATTCCACATGTGCCAAGTATAAATTTAGTTATTTAGAGCAACTTAACAAATGGTCAGAATAATTGGTTAGGATTGGTTTAGATAATTTTGTTAGATTTATTTTGCTCTGGTTCTAAAAATAACACCAGTAATCTTCTTCAATCTATTCATTCCCAGGAAGTCATTCTTTCTCAGTAGGTGAACTATATTTTGCAGTGTCGTGAACACAAGCTGCTAAAATACAATAGTCCTTTCCTTACGTGTGCCTGTCATTCTTCTTGTCTCTACAAGGGAGCAAAGCCGAGGATTTAGTTACCATTAGGATGAAAACGTGCACTTAGATATGGTAATGTGCCAGAGACAAAAATGTTTCAACAGTACATTTTAGGTGTTAATGCTTCAATGATGAACAAACTTCAAAGATCAGACCGTGAGCACTAACAAAAGGACCTCTCCATTCCCAGGCATTGTAACCACCGGCTCCACCATGGTGGAGCACAATTACTATGTGTCAGCCTACAGAATTCTGTACAGTGATGATGGGCAGAGATGGACTGTGTACAGAGAGCCTGGTGTGGAGCAGGATAAGGTAAAATGATTACCAGAGTATTTTTAAAGAACATTAAAAAGGGGGATGGGGGGTAGGTGGCCTTTGCCAAAAGCCACAGAAGCTCTTCCTGTGTGATATAAAAATTAAATATCATTTGGTCTTACTCTGCCCTCTTCTGGTTATTTTAGGTAGTGTTAGTTATTGGCCTTACCCTTCTACCTGTGGTTAGGAAATTCTCAGTGCTTCTAGGTCCCTTTTGATGATTGTAAGGGTAAGTACTTGCCTGATTTTTTTTTTTTTCCAGTACAGTTTAATTCACTTGTTTAAATAATTCATTAAGAAATAATAAAAAGGAACTTTAATTTTTTGTCCTTAAAAAGATTTTCTTATCAATCCACAGAATGATGTAGAGCCTAACTTGTTCCTAGATTTCTACTGTAGGCCAGTGGGGGTGGGGACAAAAGAGCTAAAGGTAGAAGGGCATTAAATTGTAGGATATTATAGAAAGGTCATGTCAAGATCACCTTACCAGCTTTTGTCGTAGAAAACAACTTTTTTTCCACCTGAAGAATTTCCTTAACTTCTGTGGTAATAATGAACTGTTGTTCTAGTTAGCAAAAAATGACAATGCTTAGGGGTAGAGAGCAAGTAGGTAGAGGTGGCTATCAACTAGAGGTTTGTTACTTTCACCTGGGCTCCTGGACACTGATCCACCCACCACAAGGGGTCCCTGTCCCCAAGGAAGGTGGATGCCTCTCATCTAGAATTGAAATTATGAGCACATTTTTTTCAATGAAACCTCCCTGTGAGTTTTGTTTCAATTTTATGATACTATCAGTTCTCTATCATATACATGATATGCTAATATATTTTCACTTGCCACTTTTCTCATCTCTCTGTTCAAAAAACTCCAGGGATTCCCTTTAATCTTTCATATGGATCTAAACTCTTCAGCTGTTACTCAAGGCCTTCTTTCCTCTCTTCTGCTTGATATCACATGAACTTCAATCTTTGGTGAGCCTCCACCCCTTGAAGCAGATAAAAATATTGTCTCTGAATCTAACTTACTTCTGCCTAATGCCCCCAAACTTACTTTTTACTATTAGCACATACATATTTATTTGTACAATAATATTTGTTATACTTGTAGAATATAGTTAATTTTTTGAAATTATAAGTATTATCCATGCTTATATTATTAAAACATCTAACAACACTGAATTATATTTCTGAAAAACTTTTTTTGGCTTCTTTTTTGAAAGATAATTTCACTGGGTGTAGAATACTAGGTTGACAGTTTTTTCTTTCAATACTTTAAATATGCTGGTCCATTGCTTTCTAGTCTGCATTGTTTTCAGCAAGAATTTATTTTAAGCAATTTTTTTTTTTTTTTTTTTTTTGCGATATGAGGGCCTCTCACTGTTGTGGCCTCTCCCATTGCGGAGCACAGGCTCTGGACGCACAGGCTCAGTGGCCATGGCTCACGGGCCCAGCCGCTCCACGGCATGTGGGATCTTCCCGGACCAGGGCACGAACCTGTGTCCCCTGCATCGGCAGGCGGACTCTCAACCACTGCGCCACCAGGGAAGCCCTATTTTAAGCAATTTGATTATGATGTACCTTTGTGTAGTTGTCTTCATGTTTCTTCTGCTTGGATTTCTTTGAGCATCTTGGATCTGTGGGTTATAATTTCTATCAGATTTGGAAAATTATAGGCCCTTTTTTCTTGAATATGTTGCCTCCTCAGTTCTAACTACGTGAAGATTATGAATCTTGAAGATGTATCAGTTCACTGATGCTCTGTTTATTTTTTTCAAGTCTTTTTCTTTCCATGTTCCAGTTTGGAAAATTTGTATTGTTTTATCTTTAAGTTCATTAATCTATTCCTCTTCAGTGTCTGATCTGCTATTAATCCTATCTGGTGTATTTTATCTCCAACATTGTATTTTTCACTTCTAGATATTTAGTTTTTGGCTTTTAAAATTTCTTCCATGTCTCTCCTTAACATGCTCATCCTTTTCTTTACGTCTAAAACATACGGAGTATATAATAACCCTTTTAATGCCCTTGTCTACTAATACTATATACTAACGTGTCATATCTGGACCTTTATATATTGTTAGATATTATGGGTCCTATTTTACATGCCTGGTAATTTTTGGTTGGTTACCAGACATTGTGAACTTCATATTGCTTGGTGTTCGATTTCTTTTTTTTATTATTACTCCTTTAAATATTTTTGAGCTTTATTCTGGGATGCAGTTAGGTTCCTTGGAAATCATGTGATCTTTTCAAAGCTTACATTTTAGGTTTGTTAGGCAGCACCTGAGCAGTTTTAGTTCTAATTTTTCCCCACTACTGAGACAATACTGTTCTAAGAACTCAATCCAATGTCCCATGTATATGAGGTTTCTCCAGTCTCTGTTGGCAACATAAGTTGGCCCAGCCCTGTATGGCCCTGAGAATTGTTCTCCTGTTCCTTTCTAGTGGTTTTTTTTTCCATCCACAGATAGTTTAGTTAAAGGTGTAAGGGGAAACCCCAACAGACCCTAGAAGTCTCTGTGTAATTCTTGTCTCTCCCACACTCTGCCCTGCAAATTCTAGCTGCCTTAGCCTCTCCATCTCTGAGCTCTCCCTCAATTCAGGGAGACCACCATGCTCTTTCCAGGCAATACTGGTGCAATAGAAGGGCTCACCTCATTTGTTTTCCTCCACTTGGGGAGTATTGCCCTTTGCTGCCTGTTGTCCAGCCTCTGAAAACCATTGTTTCATATATTTTATCTGATTTTTCAGATCTTTAAGGCAGAAGGATAAATCCAGTCCCTGTTAGTCTGTCGTGGGTAGAAGTGGAAGTCCTTACAATGAATTATATGAAATAACAGTCTTTTTTGCCTCACTTATGTTTGTCCATCTGCTCTCTCATCTACTCCCAACTCAGGGATAATTGATGTATTCATTTTCATACCCTTTCTAAGCACGCACACATACATGAGCACATACACAAAGATTCAGGCTGCTTTTGGTTTTGTTTTCAGAAAATGGGAATGTATATACAAGTTGTTTTCATAATATATTGCTTTTTAATAGTATGCCATTTTTGTGTTTGGTAATATCCAATAAAATGTAAGTTCCTTGAGGGTGAAAACTTTGACTTCCATTTCCATTTCACCCTCGTGGCACCTTGTGAGCCTCCACATTACACGGGGGGGGTCATAATAAATGCTTGTACATTAAATGTAAATCCTTTTTACTTAGTTTTTATGAAATCTTTTTCCTTTAAGTTTTTTATGAAGATGAGATGGCAGTATGGAGTAAAATTTCAGGGATAGTTTTTATGTCCTAAGATGATGATGTTTAGTTATTGTTCCTGTTCCACTAATATAATAGACTACAAGGAATCGCCTTCATTTTACTTGAGAGTAATATCTGAGGAAATGATGGAAGCTTACTAGTTCAGAGATTATTGTAACTTCAGACCTCTTTAAAAATGAAGGATATTAAATCATCTTAGAAGGTTATAGTCGAATGCCATTTGAATCAGCCAGGAAGAAAATAGCTATAATATTTGGAAATAACTTGATTGAGGAGTTAAACATTTACTTGTTCTCACATTAACTGAGAAAAAACCACTTGGATTTTAGGCAGGTATCTGTTTATTGATGGTCTTTAGAAACTGCCTAGGTAATTTGGCCTGAAGAAATGAGGAGGGCTCTTTTTTGCTTAGTGGAGCCCTATGGTTAAGTCAGAAGACACAGATTCAAATCACTGCTGTAAACTGACTCGCTATGTAGTCCACTTACATTGTATAAACCGCAGTGTTCTGGGTTCTGCCTATTTTGTAGGCTTGTCATGAAGAACATCTGAGTTAATTATATGAAGATGCTTTGTAAATAATGAAGAGCTGTTCCAGTGTGAGATACTATTATTATTTGCTTGAAATAGTTGAGGGAATGAAATAGTCACCTGAAATTATGTTTTTGCCTAAGGATTATTCATGTGATGCATTTGTGGCTATTTAGTTATGATTATTAAATTAGGCAGTGGGCAGCGTCACTTTTCTGGTTCAAATAGCAGGAAATGAAAATGTATGATATGGGAACTGTGTTTATATAGTTTCTCCAGTAGGCGGAGCTATGTATCTGTTATGTGTTTGTTAGTGTATGTTCACTTTCAGTCTATTTATGGAGAGAAAAATTATGAAAGGTACACAGTACAGCATTTCCTCTAAGACCTCAAATGTTCAATTATGCTTTACTTTGAAAATAAAATTAATATATTTAAATAGTTGGTGATTCCACAGGACTAGAGTTACTAATTCATTAATACAAGGTACTGTGCACTGCAACCGAAACCTTCTTCCCAAATTGCCAAGTTAGAACTTTTGTTATGTTTAAGTCATCTTAAAATCATTTCTATATTCAGTATTTTCCTCCTATGAAATTTTTATGAAGAGTGTGCAGCTTAATAGTTTTACCAAATTATGATTAACTTATTTTCTTAGAAATTAATGCTTAATGTCACATTTTACAGAACTCATTTAAGGTCCAGAGCAAAAACCAAAAACATGTTTCAGTGGAGCAGTTTAGCCCTGGCCTCTGTTGATGTAAAGTACCAATTTTTGTTGTTTTTTAAAGATATTTCAAGGAAACAAAGATTATCACCAGGATGTGCGTAATAACTTTTTGCCACCAATTATTGCACGTTTTATTAGAGTGAATCCTACCCAATGGCAGCAGAAAATTGCCATGAAAGTGGAACTGCTTGGATGTCAGTTTATTCCTAAAGGTAAAGCAACAGTATGTTTAAGGCATGTGGTTTTCACTGGATTAATTAAAAATGACTGTGCTGTTCTCTGAGAAATTAATTAATAATAATGTAAGTGTTTATACTCTATAGTATGTTCTTAAAGGGATTTTTAAAAAGAAATAGTTATCCCTGTTAAATATCATATTAGATATCAAACTGGTTTCCAGAATTACAAGTGGAAGAAGAAAGAGAGGGTGTCACTGATGACATAATGCAATGAGATTGCTTTCCAAATGTAGTCTCAACCTTAATAATTTTTAATCAGGTCTCATGTAGTAGAATATTTGTATCATATAAGCATTGGTGATTGTAAGTCACCTTAGCCTAAGTGCCTTTTACTTTGAATAAATTAAAAATGGGAATAACTTCCTTCAAAATTATATAATATTTTAATACTTTGTTTACTGTTATATCCCCCCAAACTACCATAGTGCCTGACACATAGTCGGCCCTCCATAAGTATTTATTAAATGAATTGAATGAGTAGTATATTATACTGTGAACGACATTTTTACAGCTTTATCATTCAACATCATCTGACTCCCTGTTATTTTCCTTCCTAAGAAGATTCTTTTCGGACAATTTAATGATTTAAAAACTCAGAAATCCCAATATATTTGTGCATTTCATGCAGAGTATATTTATCCTTCTGACGTATTTCTCTCTGAGATTTAAAATTAGTGTGCAGAATTAAGTATTCTGGGAAATGTTAAAGACATTTAAAATTACTATATTTAACTATGATTTTTATAAGCAAAATGTATAAACTTTTCTAAACCATTTTTCAAGGTCGTCCTCCAAAACTTACTCAGCCTCCACCTCCTCGGAGCAGCAGTGACCTCAAAAACACTACAGCCCCTCCAAAAATAGCCAAAGGTATGCCTACTTTAAATGTGAGAATTTGATGTTCCCTGGATTTGTGGTATAATTTTCCATAAACATATTAAAAGCATTATAAAGTAACTATTTTAATCAAGCTGGTATAGATTAAAGAATAAAAAGTTTTTAAAACTTTTTTCAAGGTCGTGCCCCCAAATTTACTCAACCACTACAACCTCGAAGTAGCAATGAATTTCCTGCACACACAGAGCAAACAACTGCCACTCCTGAAATCAAAAATACCACCATAACTCCAAATGTGACCAAAGGTATGCAAACCCCAAAATTAATACCTGTTCATAGTAGTGAGTTTTTTTGTTTTTAACTTAAGTTTTCAGAAACATTTCCAGCTTTTAAATGCTCAGGATTCTTTCCCTCTGTTTTTTAAGTATTGCAAAAAATTTGATTCCATACCTTATAGAAAAAGCTGGCTGCATTGCTCTAAGTTCTATTATCTGGTACTATGTAAAATGGTTCTTTAAATATTTAGAGATGGCTGCTGTATTCTAGGCTTCCTCTTATGATTTTTTTCCCTCTATAGCTGAATATGTGGAGTCTCAGGCTTAGGAAGATAATTTTTCTAGAAATAACTAAAACCATAGCAGGAAACAAACTTTTTTTCTGATTATACATTAATCTGCTGGATAGGGAACTTGGTAGGATAAAGGGAAGAAGGAAAAAAAAAGTTTTGGTGAAAATACATACTTTTTTTTAAAAAAAGATACTCTGTTAACATTTATTTTAAAAATTTGGTCTCTGTTTTTTAAATGTTTACAGATTTTCAGATTATAAATAGTGTGTTTTTCAATTTACTTTCAAATTTTGCTTTTAATTATTAGTATATAAGGTGTTAACATATATAAAACATAGTAGTTTTTTTATTTTACTAGTTTGAAAACAAAATTTCTGTTGAATTCAGGAACAAAAAGCATCAGTGCCATGGAGGAATTAATTTCAGTGTTGACAGATAAAAAGCACACTAATTTTCAGGACAGTGCAGAGAAGAGAAAGCAGTTCATTCAGAGTAACTTGTGCCACATAGCACTTAATCATTCTCATTTTCTGAAAATTTGCCTGGATTCAGATAACTTTCTACAACTTCCTACATGTCAGTTTCCTTCCTATCTTCTGAAGTATTCCCAAAGAGACCAATTTCTTTCTCATGCTGCAGGAAAAGCTAGTATTGACTGAAAAACAAAACCTCACAACCTAGAAGTTGAGAATTATGTTTTATTCAGGGTCTTACTGGGGACAGTAGCCTGGGATACAGCCTCTCAGATTGTTCTGAAAAACTGTTCCAAAGAGGGAGGAGCCAGGATTTATAGGGGTTTATGCTGGAAAAAATGTAGTCAAACATCAAAAAATTACCGCTAATCACAAAAACCAGACGTCTCAAGTTAATGATTTTAGTGCTTTTCTATGTGTGGGAAGATGCAAGAGTCTGAGCTCATTGAAATTATTCATTGATATGTATCTTAACTGTTTAGAGCCAGTATTCTGTTTTTCTCCATCCTGAATTCCCCTCAGGGCGCAGAGTCACGGGGTGGGAGTAGTGGCTGAGGACTTGGTGGCAACTCTTTGAAATGGCAGGGGCAACATTTATTTTGTCCAGTCTAGAGAGAAGCAAGAGTTGACAGAGACGAGAAATTTCAGCATCCCACAGAGAGCTTCTTATCCATTTACAGAAAGCATGCGTTCAGGTGGAATCCCAGACCACATACCCAGATGGAAAAACAGTCATTTAAAAGTGTTGTTCATCTTAAAATCTGATTATATAATTTTAAAATCTTAGGACTAAAAGGGTTCTTAAAGCATTTTCTTCCGGAACTAGGATCCCTGTAATCTTTAAAATAACAAAGAACATCTAGGTCTTTTTGGTTGAAGACCTCCTGTCTCCTTTTCTTTGGAACAGTAGTATGTAAACTTTTTATTGTTTTTTTGAACCTAAGCATATATTTTAATGCCTCTGAATAAGTCAGACTGTATCCATCTGAACCTGATTATTCTCTCTACAATTTCACAAATTTTAGGGATAAAGCGCATTTGCTTTTCTAATTTCTTAGTCCTTTCTATCCTGAGTCATGATTTCTGTTTTATTCACTTCTCCTTTCTCCATTTTTACATCCAGGCTGAGAGTGATGCTGGTGCAAATCATGTCATGGTCAGATTTGTGCCACTGCTGTAATGTCCAGATCCTCCCTCAGTGGAGCCCTCAGTAGCAGCTGGTGGACTTTCTGTTTCCCTGGTTAGCTCTTTTGTCTGTTCTCAACAGTAGCTGTTTGAAACATTCTCTGTATTTTTCAAACCCTTGACCCAGAGATCCTCAGTCACTCTCAGTTACATCTTCAGCTTCCCAAAGTAGAAGCCATTCAAAGGGCATTTCCTTTTTTGGAGCCTGCATACTCACCTAGTTCCCATCCATACAGCTTCTCAGAGGCCTGGTGTTATTGATTATCCTCTTCCTCCCTGTATCTTTAGTTTCTTTCTCTCTTTGGGTGGGATTATAAGGAGTAAATAAGATGCAGGTCTGGCGCTTAGCACCCAGTAAATAGCAGCAGTTGTTGCTGTTATCACCCTCATGGCCAGGAGGAGGTTGAGAGGTGGAGGAAGAAACTAGTGTCCCAACTGACCTTAAGCAGACCATTTCTGCCCAGGATTCTTTATCTATGGAGTGAGATAAGGGGATTAAGTGATCTCCAAGTCCCTGCAGGCTCCAGCATTGTGTTGGTTTCTGCCTTGTTCGTACACACGTTTGGTTTCTATACTTAATACTATATTATTATCTTCCTGTATCTATAAATATTTTGCCATCACTTCCAATTGCTGGATGATATTTTAATATTATTTTATAAGGATAATATTTTTATTATAAGGAGGAGACCATGATTTACTTATTCCCTTTCATTGTTGGGCATTTGGATTACTTACAGTTTTACAGTCTTCTGCAGATACAGAAGCAAACATATTTAAAGATACGTCTTTGAATCCCATCTTAATTTTTTCCTAAGGATAAATTCTACATAGAGAATTGCCAAGTAATAGGTTTTTATAGATATTGCCCCAAAATGCCAATCAGAAAGGTAGTTTCGATTTATAGTCCCATCAAAATCCCTGTTTCCTGATACCCTTTTCAACAATTAGTTGTTCTTTTAAATATTTGCCAATTTGATAAGCAAAAATAGCATCTTTCTGATTACTAGTGAGGTGAACATGCTTAATGGTCACTTGTGCTCTTAATGCGTTGCTCTTTCATCTCTGCTGATTTTTCTGTTGTTTATTTTTTACTTGTAAATTCTGTAGTAGATTAACTATATTAACCTTTTATCACGTATGCAGAAAATACGTTTTCCCAGTTTATCATTTGTCTTTTAATTTGTCTTGGTGATTTAAAAACTGCAAAGGTGGAGCAAATAATGTGACGCACTTCCATGTATCCATGAAGGCCTCTGCAATTACCACTCGTGCCCACTCTCATTGCATAAATTATGTTTATGGCATTTTTTTGAGATAGAAAAGCTTTGAATGGTGATATGGTTAATATGTACTCTTCTCCTTAATGATCCCTTTGGTATTAATGTGTGTTTTTGTTTGTTTGTTTTTGTTTTTCAGATGTAGCCTTGGCCGCCGTCCTTGTCCCTGTGCTGGTCATGGTCCTTACCACTCTCATTCTCATACTAGTGTGTGCTTGGCATTGGAGAAACAGGTTCGTACAAAACTAGTTCACCTAGCTGGTCCTAGAGGGGATGTTTCCAAATGTGAAATAGAAACTAAATATAGAAGATGAACTTTTTTGAGAGGGAGAGTTAAGATAGCCATTAGAATAAAAATATATATACTTCTCCTTTATTCCTGTAAAAAATGAGTAAGTTCAATTCCATAATCAGTTACTGAGTACCTTTATTATATCAAATTTTGTATTATACAATGGGTTACACACATCAGTAAGATATAATAGATACTTAGTAGCACTTTGAAAGAATGAGACACAATTATTATCTCCAGATTGTTTAGCAGGGTTGACCACTATACTTTGGCATGATGAGTTGTATATGAAGTGCTGGGGAACACAGACGTAAGAACCATGAGAATTACCTGAAACCTTTTTTTCAGAAAAGAGTGTTCCTCAAATTTGGCATGGTTTGCCTTAAAGGAGGGATTACATTTGGCGAGATAGAGGAAGAGAGAATGGCCCAGATGGATGGGATGGCTTGCAGGAAGGCACAGAGTTGTGGAATGTAGGCAGAACAGTGAGTCATCCCACAGGGGCTTGGCGTGCGGGAGCGCTAGGAGACCCATAGAAATGCAGCCTGGACCTGGGACCAGGAAGGACTTTCTGTAGATGGGGAAATCCTTGAGCAGGGTTCAGCGGACAGGTGATATTATCAGATGATTGTAGAAAAATGGTGGCAGGAGGGTGGATTGAAGAGGAGAGAGAGACTAGAAGAGGCAGAGAGATGAGTTAGGAAACTTTTAAGGCCACACAGGAACATGATACAGCAATTCTAGGAAAGGGAGAGACTTGGAGGGGGAGAGGGTTCCCAGAGGCGTCAGTGCAGGGCTTGACTGGCCACTTGCTAAGGAAGGAGGAGGATCTAAGTTTCTCTCACGTTTCTGGCTTGTGCAGTTGACCGGTAGAGATGGCGTGAGTAGAGGTAACAGGGTAGGAGGGACAGATTGGTGACTGACAGCTTTGGAGGGACTTCATTTGTCTAGCCATCCAACAGATATTTGAGCCTCCTACTCCCTGCCAAGTATTGAGCCGTGTGCTGGGAGTCCAGTGGTGAACCCCAGAGTCTATGGATGGGAGAGGATGCTCTGCAGAAAACCTTCCACCGTGGAACCTGTTTGTTGCAGGGCCCAGCAGCAAGGGCAGGTAGGGATCACGGGATTGGAGATAAAGCAGTAGCCAATATTCAACTCACGACTCACTCGGTTTACTATACATAATTAGCGCACAACACAGGTTAGGCAAAGTGGGGGGGGGGGGTGGGCAGGGGAGGAGGGTGTAAACGAACCACTCCAAGGAGAAGCCTTGAAGGAGGCATCTCAGCACCAACAGCAGCACATGACAAGTGAGAGTGGGAAACCACCCCGGCTCCAGCAGGGCCGCAGGCGGCCTCCATCTGGAACAGCTCTCAGCAGCATGGGGGCCTCCAGCCAAGATCCTTCAGGTCACTCTGTTCAATGGTCTCCTCTTAAGGAATAACTGTTACCCCAGGGGAAGAGTCTGGACTCCTTCAGTTGCTGTCTGTTCCCGTGCCATACATGGCCCATCAAACTTCTTGTCTAAAGTAATATTCTCAGTTTATCATTCGAGGACACTGGCAGTCCTACAGTGGATGTTTCAAAACAACTCATAGGCAAGTTCGTGTTGGCCACTGGGACTCCATTTTGAACTACGTAACATGTCTTAAATAGCTTAAATCCTCTAAGTTTCACCCAAGATGAGTAGGAATCATAACCGTACCAACCACAGTTTGTTCCACGGGTGGAAGGAAGCTGGAGGAGGCGTGGGTCCCGGATTCCTGGTGTTGGGGGGCTGTCTGTACAGAACTGACAACTTAGCATGAGGGCATGAGGCGGGGGAGGAGGGAACAGGGCTCTGGGAGAGTCCAGGAAGGAAAGTTCACGATGCTTTCAGGGAACCGGACAGCAACAGTGGTAGTGGTGAGAACAGTAGCAACGGCAGTTGCATAGAAAATAAAACGAAATGCTGGTTTTACACGTTTTTCTAAATGCCTTACGTGTTTTAACTCATTTAATCCTTAAAACAACCTGTGAAGCAGGTGTTGTTATAAATCCCATTTTATAGAAGAGGAAAGTGAGACTGAGAGAGCACAGGTAACTTGTCCCAGGTCACCTGGTCAGCACATGGCAGGGTGGAGATTTGGTCCAGGCTTCAGAGCCCGTGCTGTTAGCCGCTGCAGCCTCTGATCAATCGGCAGTTCAAGTCTAACTACTCTGCGGTTAAAGCCCCAGGGCGTGGGCGTGAGGACAGGGGAGTAGAGCTGTTGAGAGGCGGGAGGCAAGTCCTGAGATCAGTGTGGGATGACGTTTAAAGGACTCTGGACATTCAGACTCCCAAGAGGCAAGATGGAACATGAGCCTGTTCAGGACAAAAGGTCTGAGCTGCAGAATTGAGGTTACTTCTACAAACGTAGTGGATGAAATTGCTGACGACTGGCTTTGTGACAAGGAGTAAAGAGGAAGCGCCGTTAAGGGGCTTATGGAAAATAGCCAGGAGAAAAGTAATAATAAAAACAGCTGCAAGTTACTGAATCCCTAACCTATGCAGGGCACTGTTCTAAGTACTTTACATGTAACGGATAAATCACCTGCAGCTTTGTCACTGGAGATCAAGAATATGAAATCCTTTATAGTACAACCCTTGGACAGCTTCAGCACCTACCATCTCGTCCACAAATTTTACGCTATACCTTACTTTGAAATAATGAAGTATTATATTTTAAATACAGCCAGACTTTAAAATGAGGGAGCTTTTAGTATCAATAATAAAAACATAGTCTTATACTAGAGAAGAATGTTTCGAAGCAGGAAAAACACATAGCTTGGGCTCTTTGAGAAAGCCCCACTTGTGATCTTCAGCAAGTCACATAACCCTCTTTTCCTCGTTGACAACACTAGAAAAACTTTCTCTTTAGCTTGCAGCGCATTATTTTAATTAGCTGTACATCAGAAAATGTCCTTTTGTGTGCTTGATTTTTTTCTTTTTAAAAGGCTTACGGTAGATAGCAATTCTTAATGTTGGGGAGGGACAGAAGTTTCTCCAGGGGAGGATGTGTCAGAATTCTGAGGAGCAGGCTGGGGGAGAACGTTCTTCGTTGCACACGTGGCCCTCGGTCCCCTCACTGTTAGTGACAGCGTTGGCTTATCTTGCACATGGTAGAGGAATCAGGTCTATGCAGTTAAGGGTGTGTGACACTTTAAACTTCTCAGCGGCAAAGGACTGTAGAAAAAAAGTAAGTTGGAAAAAAAAGTAACAATGTAGAAGAAAATATGGGGGTTTTGTTGCTTTTGTTGTATCCTGTGAACTTTGTGAATTGACTGATTTGTGAAATTTGTATTTGAAACCAAAACAAACCTAACATGATTTCCCCAGAATAATCCACGTGTCAGGCTTGGGTCTTTGATTTGATTCAAGGTTTTTATCTACATAGTCTTTTTTTTTTTTTATCCCTTTATCCATTTGAGTGGAAAATAGTTGGGTGACAAGATAACTGTCTCAGGAGATAGTTGTTTAATATTTATTGAGAGTCCAGAATTCATGAGCCTCAGCAGTGGCAACTTCAAAAGTCAAGTGAAAGAGGTCTCCCAGGGAAATCAGCAAGTAGAAATGTGTACTCTTGACTAATTATTAACTTTGGTGTTTATCCTGCAGTTTCAGAGCTTTCTTACTAGTGAACTCACTCTATTTGGTATCTTTTTTTTTTCTGTATTTTTCCAGAAAGAAAAAAGCTGAAGGCACCTATGACTTACCTTACTGGGACCGGGCAGGTAATTTGTGGCTTTACATCTCTTTCCATCAGAGGGACGCCTCTGCCCTCCAGCTGGCAGCAGTGAAAAAGGAAAGCCATTTTCAGGCCCACGTAAACTCCCCAGCACTGTTAGAAAAAATGGCATTCCTCTTCTGTTCTGATCATTTTTACTTTTCTATAAAATCTCTAGTCTCTAAGTAATGAAATGGGAAGTAAGAATTTCTCATAACACATGCTCTGTTCTTTTCCTTTTGGAAAACTTGTCTGGTTTGTCCCATGTATGTCTCGGTCTTGAGGAAACCAGCTTTCTGTGTGGTGTTCGTGAACACTAGGTCAGAAGCAGAGGATTGCAGCCCTGGTGACACAGTGTGTGTGTATGTGTGTGTCACTCTGCTGTGGATATTTACCGCAGTGGAGTTCAGCGTTTTACGAGTCAGTGAAGTCTGCTATCTCTGCCATGAGTTGTCATCTTCCGAATTCCTACTCTCTGTGGCAGGTGGCAGGTTGCTGCGGGTGACACCAGAGGCCTTCTGCGGGCGGGTCTCCCACTTCCCAGTCTCACCACTGGAATGACTGTTAGGAGTCAAAAGAATTCACTGTGACGAGGGTAGAAAAGAGCAGTGATGGGGGCAGGTCTTGGGCTGCTACTTCTCACCGTCGTCCCCCTGCCCCCCACAGGGTTGATCTTAGAATTTTTTAAGCTTATTAAAACTTACTAAAGACCACTGCTATAACAAACTATATCTGGCTGCACTATAATAGCTGTGATTTGCTTCAGTATATGCTTTTGATAGAGATTTCTACTGTGTTCTGCTTTGCACTGGATAGTCTTATCAAAGCAAAAAATAAGTTTGAACAACTTAAGGAACTAGAAAAAGAAGAACAAACTAAACCCAAAGCTATAGGGAAGAAGGAAATAATAAAAGATTAGAGGAGAGGAACAAAATAGAGAATAGGAAGCAACAGAAAACAACAAGTGTTGGCAAGAATGTGGAGAAACTGGAACCCTTGTGCGCTGTTGGCAGGAATGTAAAATGGTACAGCTTCTGTGGAAAACAGAATTTTTTGTCAGTTCCTCAAAAAATTAAAAATAGAATTACCATATGAACCAGCAATTCCACTTCTAGGTATATACCCAAAAGCATTGAAAGCGGAGTCTTGAAAAGATATTTTTACATCCATGTTCATAGCAGCGTTATTCAGAATAGTTAAAACATGGAAGCAATCCGGGTATCTATCCACCAATAAATGGATAAGCAAAATGTGGTTATACACATAAAATGGAATATTAAGCCTTAAAAAGGAAGGAAATTCTGCAATATATACTACATCGTGGATGAACCTTGAGGCAATTATGCTAAATGAAATAAGTCAGTCGCAAAAAGAAAAATAGCATATGATTCCATTCATACGAGGTACTTAGAGTACTCAAAATTATAAAGACAGAAAGTAGAGTGGTGCTTGCCAGGGGCTGAGGGGAAGAATCAGGAATTACGGTTTACTAGGTATGGAATTTCAGTTTCACCAAGATGAAAGTTCTGGAGATGGACGGTGGGGAGGGTTGCACAACAATGTGAATATGTGTTTAATAACACTGAGCTGTTCAACTGAAAATGGTTCAGGGCGTTCCCCAGCGGCCTAGTGGTTAGGACTCCAGGCTTTCACTGCTGTGGCCCCGGTTCCATCCCCGGTCGGGGAACTGAGATCCTGCAAGCCGTGCAGCGTGGCCAAAAAAAATGGTTAAGATAGGAACTTTTATGTTGTGTGTATTTTACCACCAGAACAACCACCAAAGAAACCAAAAAACCTTGAACACAAAGGCTGGTTTGTATAAATATTTGTTATAGAAATGGCTTAAATGCAACAGGATTTCTCCCTTCATATACTGTTATCATTTCAAACATAGCTTTCTATGTAATGGTCTCTTTTACTTATGATCACAATGAAGGTTGGTGGAAAGGAATGAAGCAGTTTCTTCCTGCCAAATCAGTGGAGCACGAGGAAACCCCAGTTCGCTACAGCAGTAGTGAAGTGAATCACTTGAGTCCTAGAGAAGTCACCACGGTGCTGCAGGCTGACTCTGCAGGTAACTAGTGCAGCCACCAGGGGAAGGAGAAGCTGCCGCGCTCACTGTAAAGAGCTGTGAGATTTGCAGTACCCTTTATCTGTTTCATGTATAGGAGATGAGCTAGTTTCCAAACATAGAACCACTTTTTAAAAAGACCTCAAGAGAGTCATTTCTGTGTCTTAGATGTTCTATCCATAAAATTGGGGTACTCATTTCTAAAAACTTTGGGCATTTTGTCTGCTTACCTGAAATTCCGTTTGGTTTTATTGGGCCTTTGGGGGTTTTAAAAGGAGAGCAGGAAAGGCACAGTGGCCTCACAGTATTTATCCTATTAACCTAGAATACATTTTAAACATTTCCTAATATTTGAAAAAGAAAAAAAAATCTACGAAATTATTTTCCAAGACGAATATTATTTCAGTAATGGAATATTTATTTTCCAATGAAGTACTGTCTATAAATCTGAAGAACATATACACTCTTTATGCAGACTTCCATGAATGAAGCTTTCTGGCACATCGACTTACTACCACGAGATATAGGGTAACGTCTTTAGTTTTAATTTTTGAAGTTAGTTGTTGCGGGAAGACCCATCAGTCTCCGTTGATAACAAACGTGCCATAAAGAGGTGTTTGTTTTCGGTGCAAGCCTGCAGCTGCCACCCTGAATTATAGGATCCCTGCCTTAATGAGATAACTTTTCTGTTGTCTATGTTTTGCGATACCCACAGAGTATGCACAGCCACTTGTGGGAGGAATTGTTGGCACACTCCATCAGAGATCTACCTTTAAACCAGAGGAAGGCAAAGAAGCAGGCTATGCTGACCTAGACCCTTACAGCTCCCCTGTGCAGGAAGTCTATCATGCCTATGCTGAACCACTCCCGGTTACTGGGCCCGAGTACGCAACCCCAATTGTCGTGGATATGTCCGGGCACCCCACAGCTTCGGTTGGCCTGCCCTCAGCGTCCACTTTCAAAGCTGCAGGGAACCAACCTCCCCCTCTGGTGGGAACATACAACACTCTTCTCTCCAGGACTGACAGCTGCTCCTCAGCCCAGGCCCAGTATGATACGCCGAAAGGTGGGAAGCCGGCTCCAAGTGCCCCAGACGAGTTGGTATACCAAGTGCCACAGAGCGCACAGGGGGCATCAGGAGCAGGGAGGGCTGGCGAGTGTGGTGTTTCTAAAGAAACCCTTTGAAGGTGATGCTGCCTTTTACAAAGCATCATTTTAAAGCACATGGCCTTTTTAAAATTGTATTAGTGGTAGTAATATATAGAACGTATTACATATCTGTCACGGACGTGGTTGGGGGAAATGTGATGACCGAGGTACAGGAAACTACTAATCTTGCCATCTTGCTTTAAAAGTGTTACTGTAGCACAGTTACTGCTTGCCTATTAAATTTCAAATATCCTGTTTGTTACTACTGTAAAACACTATTTTATACAGAAAAAGCTCCCTACTATGCACTTCAAAGAAATTAAAAATCACTGAGAGTATTTATTACCAGTGCTGCAGTTACATTGATGAACTCGAGATGGCTCTGTAAGCCTTTCTGGCAATAACGCACGGTACTGTTATAAAATGTCTGATGGCTTGAAATTCTGCTCTTTGTGAAAGGTGGGTACTATCATGACTTCTTCCTCTTCTATTCCTATATTGCTTTCTGAATTTTTTTTAAAAATAGTGACATAATCCTTGTTTTGATTGCAGTCATATATACTTATCCATCTTTCCTTAGGAAGAGCTATAGCTGGGAAACTGACCTGTAGTGAGCAGTGATTTTTCACTTTCTGACACTCTAACGAGCTTTAACATTTCATAGTACATAACTTGGCCTCATCCCTGCTTGTTCCACCTGGGGCCCTTGGTGGCCAGCCCCGTTCTTGTGTTTATAAATGCTTGAGTTTTTTCAGTGGGTGATGCTTGCTTTATCAACCTCATTATTTCAGATCCCCTAATGTTTCCATGTGGAAACAGGAACAACTTTACAAATTAAAAATGCTGTAAAGGAGATTCTCCCGCCCCGAACTTTACTTGCAATGGAATTTTTCCTAGGAGAGTTGTGAAAAGTTGAGGGTTTCTAAAAGTGAACACTAAACAATACCCACTTATATTTATCACGGTGAAAGGCAAAATCATGACTCCTCGGGAGTCATATAAATTACCACCCCCCGCCGCCAAAAAAAGTAACCGAATTTGTCCTCTTTGGTTTTATGTATACAGGTTATTCTTTGAATCTCAAGGTAATTTGTTGTTTTTAGTCAAATAAAGAAATACTTGTTTTCCACAGTAAACTACTATAAGAAATGTAAACCCAGCATGTATTCTTCAGCTCTGTGTGATTATGCCATCTATGTGGTAGGGGGTGCAGTCCTTTATATTATACCTAAGGAACAAATGTTTCAGCATCCTAGCAAGGGAAAATTCCTGTCTTGTTTTTGGTACTTCTGGGCAACTTCTTTGTCACCATTTGCCCAGAACTAGTTTAAATGACTGAAATAGAAACCATGTGCAGTTTATTAGCGTTAGTGTAGAAACCATCTTTAAAAGTCTTTAGACTGGTAAGATGATATGGAAGCTGACCATGATTAAAATATAGAAACTTGGCATCCCCTCTTCTATCAATCAATATAAACCTTAGTTTGCAGACTTAATATTGAAATATACTTCCCCATCAGGTTCTAGTGGTTTCTTTCAGCCTGTGCCACCAGATGATGGCAGAATATGCTAAATTTGACTAACGATGTACAGTGTTCATTTTGCTTGCTTCCATGAGTCTATCAGTATTGTAAAACGTTGCTTCAAAACAGAACTGCCTATTTCTACGGCCTCCCTGCCTTCTAGTTGTATGATTTTCTTGGTCTTATTTTCAGTGGCTTTTCCTTTTTTCCAACAGACTTTTGAGGCATAATTTTATTCACTGAAAAACCAATACACATTTTGTTTCAAAATATTTGAAACAAAAAGCACAGATGTTGAACTTTTATTAAAACCTATGAATGTGTGAAGCACATGTATTAATGCAGTCATCCCCTTTCAGGTGGGAAGAGAGTAAACCAATTGCTTTATTTTTTTATTCGTCCTTAGTATACAAAAATATACTTTTTCTCAAATCATATGCCTGTTTGAAGCTTTAAGAGAAATGATTTCAGTAACTATTTCATTTTTCCAAAGATGCTTGCTATTTTTGTTTGTGTATACCTGATTGTTTTCCCATAGAACTTTTTTTTGAGAAGCAAATGTCTTCTTAAATAATGCATGTTTTAAGACTTGATTCATATATTGCCACTGTGCTGTTTTTGAACTACCAATAATTTTTATAAAATACTTAGTTTTTAACTACTATTATATATTTTACTTTCCAAATGAAGAGCTGAGCCTGATACAAAGGGTTGTACTGGTTTGTACTTTTTCTTTTAATTCGTATGTTTTCATATTAGAGTTTTGTTTTGGGTTGTTTTTTTTTTCTAATGTTACTATGTCTGCTATATATACAGCTTTGGAGACAATCAAGTAACAACTGAAAATGTGAAAGTAACCATTTTTTTACAAAATTCCCTTGGAATTTTTATTCTTTGCTTGAAACATGTAAAAGATTTAACTCACTGTGGCTTATTGGATTAAATTCTTTCCTGTTAATGCAGTTACAAAAGTAGAATCAGACAGTGGTGCAGGAAATGTGGCCCTTAAGGTTTCATAAAATTACACTGGCTTAGCTGTTACTTGATCTTGGGAACCGGCACAGTTAAAGGGAAGATATTGTGAATGCTGATTTATATTTTATTGAAAGCTGTAAATCTAAATAGATCCTATTGCGTATGCAGGGTCTAGCCCAGTTATTTAAGTTCACGTTTCACTGTTTGCACTTTGTATTGAACAATGGGTTTATTCGCTGTTGAAATGGTTCGAGCAGAGGATTTATTCGGTAACTGAAATTAGGATGTTACTTATACACTTGCCCTCCCCCCACACACCCCCCCCCCACCCTCGCACTGGAGGGAGCAGAAAATGAGCTCGTTTAAATATGAATGTGGCTGTAATTCTATGGAATGTGATAAAGCTTGAACTTCTTTCCCTGGGCTCCACATTGTTACCTGGAGAGCAAGAGGGTTACAGAAACACCATGTCAGATAATACAATTCGAAAGAATGAATAGATTAGGTGGGACAATAAAAGCTTTTCAGCCCCTCTTAAGAGAAATCAATGAAGCTCTGCTTATTAAAAAAAAAAAAAAAAAAATTACCTACTGGCTCTGCCTTTCAGTTCTGAACTTGAAGTCCCTAAACTGCAAAATCTAAGGAAGAGTTGGATACTTTTAGGTCAATTGTGGCACCAGTTCTCATTTAATCCAACTTGTGACTAGTTTCTTCTCATCTCCTCCTCTTCTTTTTTGGCACTGGGAAAGGTAGAAACAAAACATGTATTGAAATACGTATTGGAAATAAAAATGGCTTGAGTGTCAGTGATATTCTCCCAGAATGTACTTTTCTTACCTCGGCATGTACTGTAGTCACTCAGTATTTGTATATGTTGCTAGAATTTAGACTGTATAAATAGTGAGATTTTAATGTGTTCATGTGTTTTTAATAAATTGTATATATGTCTTGTTCAGGCTTTTTGTTTTTTGCCTAAATAAAACAACCTTGAGGTTTGTAACCTTTCTCATACCATGCAAAATGCCAGATCCCTCAATTTTAAGATCAGGTTTTTATGGCCAATATTATAGTACTTACAGTAACATTTGAAAATGCCACCATTGGGGGGGTTTTGGGGGTTTGGTTTTTTGTTGTTGTTGTTTTTATAAATTCATTTATTTATTTTTGGCTGCGTTAGGTCTTCGTTGCTGCGTGGGGGCTTTTCTCTAGTTGCAGTGAGCAGGGGCTAGCCTTGGATGCGGTGCGCGGGCTTCTAATTGCGGTGGCTTCTCTTGTTGCAGAGCACGGACTCTAGGCGCGTGGGCTTCAGTAGTTGTGGCGCGCAGGCTCAGTAGTTGTGGCACATGGGCCTAGTTGCTCCGCGTCTTGTGGGATCCTTCCCGGACCAGGGCTCGAACCCGTGTTGCCTGCATTGGCAGGCGGATTCTTACGCACTGCACCAGCAGGGAAGTGCCTACCGTTGGTTTTTGACATTGACTTTTTCTGTAGCCAGCACCATCCTTTCTGAAGCCCGAATTACTTTACATCAAACTCAGCTTCAGCAGCCCAGCTGCAGCCTATGGCTGTGTGGTATGAGGGAAAGATCACATTGAACAGCAGTGCCTTTTCCACCTCAAAGAAGTTATCAGAAAAATCAAACGAGACTGGTACGGTGCAAACATATGCTGGGATTAACAGAACAGAGTCCATATTTATTGCCTAGGTCTGGGTTAAATCAGCTACTAGTTTTGTCCCCCTTACACCACTTTCAAGTATGTCAGTCACTTATTTCTGTTTCTGATCTAATAGTATTTATACACTCTCTTTAGAGATGCAGGCTAGTTAGTGATAATTATCATTGTCTCCCAGTGATAATTATTGTTCAAAAGATGCCAGTTCTTTCCACTCCTACCTCTTCTGACAGCTCTTGATTCCAGCCTTATAACCTCCACTGTTCTCTTCACCCCTTGTCCCGCTCCCTCCCCATAGCCTTTGGTTATAGTCAGACATTAAAATGAAAAGGGAGACGACTAGCTCACCACTTTTGTCCAACTGGCTTGTTTGCATCCCACAACAGTCTTCTCTGGTGCACCCTAGGTGAGCTTTCCATTTGAAGATGCGATTTAATCATGTGGACAATTGGTTTTTCATGACAATGACATTTAAATCCAGAAAAAGCTTGACTCTTCTTAAAGGTTTACTCATTCATGTCTTTCCTAATTTACTTCCAATAAACTTTGAAATTTTAATGAATAAATTAAACCAGGCAAAAAATGTTTTAAGAATTTTTCTCCTTCTTGAGCTTGCCTAGTTCAGCTTCTTTGTATAACTTTATTTCTTTAAAATAATGCAGTCACCAGATTTTAGGAATTGCATTCTTTCTTTGGTTATTTACTTATCCAGAGTTTCATATTTATCCTATTTCTTTCGACTTAAAAAACATCTTCATTCTACCAAACTACTCATCATAATCATGGTTTAACTTAACTGTAGGAAAAAAATGCTTAATTAAGCCAGTATGATCGTAGGTTTCCCTAATCATCCATGCTTAGGGTCTGGTTTAAGATTCCAGCCAGGTTCCTCAGGTAGAACAGAAATGAACCAAACAATCATCCAGAGAGAGCTACAGAGGCCTGAGGTGGTTCCAGTATGCCACATTCAAGGCGCCGCTGCATGCCAGCTCCCCACCAATTTACAGGAGGCAGATAAACCTCTCAGAATGTCACGTTACATTCAAAATCTGCTGTGGTAAACTAAATCCCCTTACTTATTAGGAAGTCACATCCCTTCAGAAGTCTAAGATGAAGTAACTATAAAAAGATGCTTAAAAACACCTCAGAAAACTAGCTTATTTTTAAAACAATGCAATGAAAAATTCACTCTCCCTGATAGCTTAGCATGTCTTGGTTTCCATAAATTAAATATATTCACAAAAATTAAGCTGGTGGTTATGAAGCACCAGGCAGCAATAGACTTAATATAATTTCTTGACAAGTACATCCAACATATTTAAAAATAAACTAAAAATTGCAGTGTAAAAATAAAACTAATACTGTTCGCATCATCTTCGGAGTCTGTAGGGTCAATCTTGAGTCAAGTCGATTACAAAGTTTTTTTCTATAATGTCCTTCAAAAAGAGCTGCTCTGCAGTCACATTGTGATACGCATTCTAAAGAAGAAAAATAAAATAAAATCACCATCTATCCCAATCTCAAAATGTTAACAACAGCAGCAACGGAATATGCTGTATCTAAAAACCTTAATTAAAAACTCAAGTAACAAGTGGCATGGATTTTTAACTTATCTTTCTCATTTCTTTTTCATTGCTCATTCTTGTGCCAGAGCTTTCCCTAAAGCCCACTCTTTCCACTTAAACCATCACATAAGTAAGAGGCTCCCTCACGTCATCTTCTAGTCTACTGAATTATGGTATAAATCTAGAAATCAGAATTTGAAGGTGTTAAGCTCTAACCTGAATAATACCACTTTTTCAGCTTATATAGTATTTAGGGATGAAGATTTAAGGGGACTGGTTTCATGTCGTGGGGTATATCCATATACTTAACAGCAAATCATTCACAGTTCAATATTTAAAATGTACAGGTAACATTTTAATCCTATCACTGTGTCACTAATCTAAGTTATAATTAGGAAAATAGGAAATTCCTTCCCATTTAATCAATTAAAGTCAAAATCTTAAGGATCAAATCCACCACCATTAATCCCCATTCAAGAGAAGAATGATCTAGTATAAAGGTTTACAACTTTTCTGACCGTGAAGATTCTTTCATGAAGTTAAAATGTTATGGACCTTCTCATCGACTTAACTGAAAAACTACATGAAAATAATTTGTATGATTATGGCCATGCTTTTAGGTGAATTTGAAATATCTCAAACAGCAGGTTTCTATATATTCAAATAGTGCAAATATGATACAGTATCTAGGGTAAGGCTTGGTCCCTATATAGGTTTGATGAGTTTCTCCCAGGGGTTTGAGGCCAACAGATTGGGAGCTGTAGTAAGAACTCTGGACCTGAGTCCTAATTTCAGCACATGCTATCTCTGTAAACCCTTATCAAGCCGTCATCGCCTCAAAACCTGTTCCCTCAGTAAAATGAC
This sequence comes from Stenella coeruleoalba, assembly GCF_951394435.1. Classification (NCBI taxonomy): domain Eukaryota; kingdom Metazoa; phylum Chordata; class Mammalia; order Artiodactyla; family Delphinidae; genus Stenella; species Stenella coeruleoalba. Next base: position 98,492,359 of record NC_137150.1, read on the forward strand.
AGGGTGAAAAGGGAGAATGTAAGCTTTCCAACTCTAAAGATCAAAGATTATACCAAAGTGTGTGTGTGTGTGTGTGTGTGTGTGTGTGTGTGTGTGTACACACACACACACACTCACATATATATATATATTTTTTTACCTTATTCATCAAAGACATGGTGGCATTCCCAAAGTAGTGCAAAGGACTCTTGAGGTCAGAAAAGTTGTACTTAAAACCAGCAAGGTGAACTTCATGACATATGTGAAATGCCAACGTAATGGCAATAATTCCTGTTGTTGGGTGTTTGGGTTTCTGGAGGAGGAAATGAAAATTTAGGGAAAAAAATCCAAACAAGGTACCTGTTTCCAAAACATTTGGGTGACCTAATCTTATAAAATAGCATCTTCTGAACATTTAATCAGGACAGAAATACTTCAGTTAAATCCTTGTCATGCCCTAAGGTTCAAGCCCCAAAGTTAATATCCTAACTCTGAATATAAAGTGTTGCTTGGAATCTTAGAAAGTCTCTCAGGTCAAACTTAACTGCAGTACTAGTCCAGAAGACAGCTATCAAATGAAGCCTTTAAGGAAAAGGATGCTGCTGCCTTGTTTTTAAAAAACACACCGAAGTCAAGCAACTTGTAGAAAAAGCAAAGCCTGAGAATGTTAAACCCACGTATGAAACGTAAGGACAGCTTAATTCACTAATGGATAAGATCATGCTAAAAGGCTTCAAATAACTTAGCCTTAAAATGGTTCTGTTTTATAATGCTGATAATTTAGCTCTAGGGAAAGACAGCTTTAATCAAGTAACTTCAATAACAAATTGCCATGGTAATGATCTGACTAGAAAATAAAGATTCTAGACGTATATACAGATTAAAGTCACAATCTCAGTTTTGTTTTTAAATTGATTATAATTTTAACTAAATTTTAACTAAAAAGAAAGAAACCAAGCATCGTCTTCACATGTACATATATCCTGAAAAACACTATAATAGATGTTTGGCAGAAGGGTCTTGGCATTCAAAGTTTTCATTCTCGTTGGATGGCCTTCAGAGGCAAAACCAGGATATACCTTAAATTTACTAATACAAAAATTCAAGGAGATTTTCTTTTGATTAAATGTTTCTTACAGATCCCATGGAAATTACATATGATTAATTATGATTTTGAGAAAAAGAAAAAAATCAGAGCAGCACAATAAAATCAGATAAACTCCAGGATGCAAATTTGTCTGCAAGCCTAACAGCCTTTTTTTTTTTTAAGTCTTTTTTTTTTTAACATCTTTATTGGAGTATAATTGCTTTACAATGGTGTGTTAGTTTCTGCTGTATAACAAAGTGAATCAGCTATATGCATACATATATCCCCATATCTCCTCCCTCTTGCGTCTCCCTCCCACCTTCCCTATCCCACCACTGTAGGTCATCACAAAGCTTGGAGCTGATCTCCCTGTGCTATGCAGCTGCTTCCCACTAGCCATCCATTTTACATTTCACTCCCCTAGTAAGTTTCCGTTCCTACTCTCCAAGATGACAATTTCACACCTTTCTATCCAACAGCTCTACCCTTCTTCCTACTTTGTCAATTTAATCCTTATTTTTCTTAGAAAACAGAATCGATCAGACAAGAGCTACATCATCTTCACAATTCCAAATCTACCTTCGTCTTTAACCATATTTTCAGTGCTCACTCCTATGTGGATGAAGATGTCCCTGTTCCTACCTACGGCCAACCTCTCCACTCGTGCACTCCGTTTTATCACATTTCTTTTCTCAACAATTTCGCTTTCACAAGTATCCCTTTTCTCTCTTCATCATCAATATTTCCCTCTATTGAATCATGCCCTTCAGCACACAAACATATCATCTATCTTTCTTTAAAATAAAAAAAACCTTGAGCCTATATCTTCCAACCATTTCTCTGCTTTCTTTTCTAGCAAAACTCCATTAAAGATTTGCCTCCGCTCACTCGTGTCCCATGTTCTCTCTCTTTAACCCAGTTCAGTCAGGCTGTCTTTCTCTTTCTTACCCTTGTCCATATCAATATGACCTCCATGTTTACAGGACCGCATCTGACATAGCTGACCTCTCTGAAATACAGCTGTGTCCCTCCCTTGGCTTCTGGGACACTGTGTCCTACTAGAACTTCAGTCTACTTACAACTAGTTCTAGGATCATCTCTAAGTAAGACCAGGGTCTTCCTGTGCACCACCTAAAACAAAAATCAAGGAACAAATCTGATCTTACTTCACGTAGGAAAGTAAGAGCTGAAAAGTCACAAAATATACATTCAGAAGCTGTCCTTTCCCCTCAAAATTACTATGAAATAGGGTTTAAATTTAAACTATTTATGCTTTTTGACTTGGGAATTCCACTTCCAGATGTCCTTCCTACAGAAATCACACAAGTGTGCAGAAAATCTCTATAAGTACATGCATTTCTACATTACCTATAGAGGATAAAAGCTGGATATAAAACTAAAGGTCTGGGCTTCCCTGGTGGCGCAGTGGTTGAGAGTCCACCTGCCGATGCAGGGGACACGGGTTCGTGCCCCGGTCCGGGAAGATCCCACATGCCGCGGAGCGGCTAGGCCCGTGAGCCATGGCCGCTGAGCCTGCGTGTCCGGAGCCTGTGCTCCACAACAGTGAGAGGCCCGCGTACCACCAAAAAAAAAAAACCTAAAAACTAAAGGTCTGTAAATAGGGGAAGGGTTAATTAAATGGAGAGGGGAAATAGCAGAACAGTATCTATAGTATAATCACAATTATACTGAACAAACAAAAAGTGCTTGTGTTTGTAAATGAATAGACAAGAGTCTATGCAAACAATAAATGCTAGAGAGGGTGTGGAGAAAAGGGAACCCTCTTGCACTGTTGGTGGGAATGTAAATTGATACAGCCACTACGGAGAACAGTAGGGAGGTTCCTTAAAAATTAAAAATAGAACTACCATATGCCCCAGCAATCCCACTCCTGGGCATACACCTGGAGAAAACCATAATTCAAAAAAATACATGTACCCCAGTGTTCACTGCAGCATTATTTACAATAGCCAGGACATGGAAGCAACCTAAATGTCCATCAACAGAGGAACAGATAAAGAAGATGTGGTACATATATACAGTGGAATATTACTCATCCATAAAAAGGAATGAACTAGTGCTATTTGCAGAAACATGGATGGACCTAGAGACTGTCATACAGAGGAAAGTTAAGTCAGAAAGAGAAAAACAAATATCGTATAATACAGCTTATATGTGGAATCTAGAAAAATGGTACAGATGAACTTACTCCCAAAGCAGAAATAGAGACACAGATGTAGAGAACAAACATGGATACCAAGAGGGGAAGGGGGGATGGGATGAACTGGGACATTGGGATTGACATATATAATTACTATGTATAAAATAGATAACTAATGAGAACCTATTGTATAGCACAGGGGACTCTACTCAGTGCTCTGTGGTGACCTAAATGGGAAGGAAATCAAAAAAAGAGGGGATATAGGTATAACTGATTCACTTTGCTGTACAGCAGAAACTAACACATTGTAAAGCAACTATACTCCAATAAAAATTAACTTTAAAAAAACCAGTGCTTGTGTTTGTAAATGCATAGACAAGAGTCTAGAAGGATATAAAAGGCAATAAAGCTTGGGAGATAATCTGAGTTATGGAGAGAAGAGAAAAGGATGATTTCCTTTTTTAAAAAACACTCCTTTGTAAAAGCTGTTTGATTTTAAGCATGTAATATTTTAGAATTTATCATGCTGAAGAAAAGATACAAAATACGTGTTTATTTCTTTGGATTTTACCCAATTACAAAAGAGAAAGCCTCATTTCAGCTGAGATATCACATTACACAGTTACTCAAGCTTCAAGTGAAAAACATAGCCTGCCACTGTATGGGTCTAAAGACTATTTTTTCCCTAGGGAATGCAGACAAACAGGGCTGCAAGAGTCAGAGTCAATGAGATTCCTTATAATTAAAAAGAATTAAGGACTTCCCTGGTGGCGCAGTGGTTAAGAATCCACCTGCCAATGCAGGGAACACGGGTTCGAGCCCTGGTTCAGGAAGATCCTACATGCCGTGGAGCAACTAAGCCTGTGCGCCACAACTACTGAGCCCACAAGCCACAACTACTGAAGCCCACGCACCTAGAGCCTGTGTTCCGCAACAAAGAGGAGCCACCACAATGAGAAGCCCGCGCACCCCAAGGAGGGGTAGCCCCTGCTTGCCGCAACTAGAGAAAGCAAGTGGGCAGCAACAAAGACCCAACACAGCCAAAAATAATTAATTAATTAATTAATGGCAGAACCCCCCCCCCACTTAAGGTTCTTTTCCTTGCAACATGAAAAACATAAAGCTAAAATCCAAAGATAATGTGATTTCACTAACCCAGGCGTGAGTGAAGCCACCTCACGAGTTGTGGTTCTCATCCAGTTTCCAAGAGCCCCAAGGACCCTCTGTCCCACCCCTGTGAGGTCTTTAGTTTGAAACTGCAAAGGAAAATACATACCTGATTTTTGGGAAACACTTTTGGGAAATGAAGCAGTTCATAAGCTGCTGTTCTGATAATGAAAGGATCTAATATTCTGATTTGATACGGTTTATAGATCAGATTTAATGCTGGTTTCTTCCAAAAACCATTAGTGTTCTGAAATAAAGTAAGAAAACAGAAAATACAACTTGTTGTTGTCTCTTTTTTTTTAATGAAAAAAAAATGAAGGTAATTGGAAGCCAGATCAATTTTGCCAACTTACTATTTTGCCACCTGTCAACAATTCCCACAGCCACTTTAAATCAAGCGGCTTAAAAGCAGTGAGAATCACCGTAGTATTAGGATCATTGTGATTGGGATCTGAAAAAACAGATTCTGGATAAAAAAGTCGGAAGGTAGTCCTTCTCCCAACTTCCTCTTCATGTCCTAAAATAGGACCATTATTCATTCTGTGGGTAGTAAAACACACAAGATATGTAGACCAAGTGCAGTACGGGTCACGTCCATCACAGTTCTCAGAGCTTTCAGAGATGGACAAACATTGTCAGCCGTGTAGCCAGGGCTCTAAAGCCACACGGCAATCCGTCAATCTTTCACACGTAACAGCCAAGGAAATAACTCCCTTTCGTGAAACAGCTGTTTGATCAAAGGCAGAAACATTCATTTGTGTTTGAAAATTAACTGTGGGGACCTGATAATTCATTCTTACCTCCAGAAAAATTGAAGACAAAATGAAACAAATGGGAACATAAAACCACAGAATACTCAAGCTAAAAGAGACGTGGCAGGACATCCAGACAAAACCCCTTGTGTTTGCAGATGAGGGCCCCAATGTACATAGAGAGAAAGTTACTTGCCCAGGGTTACACAATCATGTAGCAGGTGGACGTGTGTCTCAGTGACTGACAGGCAAGAGTCACAGTTAAGGTGATTTGAAAACCCACCAAAATTGTTGTGCTCTGAAATAAAGTAACAACATAAAATTGCTATATTTATACCCAAGCACAACCAAATGAATGACTATCTCTGGTGTGAACCAAAGAACCACAAAGGATCCAGTGTTGGGTTTGTGGATACTCAAAGCCAAGGTTAGACATATACTATTTATGCACACACCATGAAGGTGTGCTATGAAAAGGAATGCACTGTTCCCAAAACACTGTCCCCTAGGAGATAAATACTGTTTGACCCTTTGCCACTGACTGTGATATAAGGCAGCCTTAGTAACACCTGAAATGACTTTCATAATGTCTTTAATGGCATTTTCCCACAAGGGCCTGGTGTGGTTCTAGGTGACCAGATTTTAGACAATTATAAAGAAATTTGTGAGTGCTTCAACATTGTTTTGTGGATAAATTTTCACAGCTTCCTCAAAGTGAATAATCCACAGAAAATAAGGTGACCACGTTATGCAGAAACCCTCAGCTTGTAACCCAGCAAAATGCCCAAGCACTGCCAGGTCATCCTAATGCATTGCCCAGCGCGAAGCTTTCCCACTCTACAGAAGACTATTCATAGCCATTCCCAACACACACAAACTTTATGCCGGATGATGACCTGACTTCACCCTTTCAATGAGAAAACAACTCAAAATGTCCGCATTTCCCCACCATTATATCTACGGGACTTGGTAGCTGTAACCACAATCCCAGCTTTCCCTTCCACTGCAGAGATAACCACACTGGTGTTTGGACCCCATCCCCTCTCTTGTTACCACACCAACCTCCTTATTCATTTCCATCAGTTTACTAATATGCTTTAGAATCTATCTTTATAAAAGGAAACAAAATAGAAAATCTCCTTTGAGTCCACAATCATCTCCAGCGACTATCTCATTTCTCAACTCCACAGTGAAATTTCTCTAAAGAGTTGCTTCTACTGGTTTCTCCACTTTCTCACCTGTCATTCTCTCCTCAAACCACCCCACTTGGGCTTCTCCCCCGCACCGTGCCTCCAAGTCTTCTGTCAAGAGTAACAGTGAGCTTCAGCTTGCCAGTCCAATGGTGAACTCTGTCCTTATCTTACATGACCTCTCACCAGCCTTTGTCATGCTTGAAACCTCCCTCTGTCTTAAAACACTGTGCTCTCTTGGCTTTTGTGATCACCTTCTCCTGTCTTTCTTCCTACCTCACTGGTAGATCCTCTCCAACTCTTTAACTCCTTTTTCTTTGCTCAACCTTTAAGTTTTGACTACTTCAAAGCTCAGTCCTGGGCCCTCTTCTCTGTCTCTCCCTGGGAAATCTCACGCAGTCCATGGTTTAAGTACAACTTACAGGCTGTTCGCAATGAAGATTTTAACCTGTTTATCTAACTGCCTACTTTGACTTACCCACTGCAAATCTAGTAAGCATATCAAACCTGGTATGTTCAAACAATAATCTTGATTCTCCTCTAAACCTGTTCCTACCCTAGTCCTCCCCAATTCAATGAATGGTACCACTATCCAGCCAATCTCTTAAGCTGAAAACCTAGGAGGAGGTATCCTGCATTCCTTTATTCCCATCTCTGCTCACATCTAATGCATCAGAACATCCTGATAACTTTACCTCTAAAACATGCCTCAGTCTAGCCCCTTATCTCCTTCCACACCATGACAATCCTGTTGCAAGCCACCATTCTCTACCCAAATGCAGCAACCTAACTGGCCTCTTTGTTTCCACAGCTTGTCCTTCCTGTTTCATTGTCCATGCCATCACCAGGGTATTTTAAAGACATAACCAGATAGAGTTGCTCTCTCGCTTAACAATTTTCAAAAGTTTTCTGTTAACATAAAACGCAAGCTCTAATTGTAGTTTACAAAGTCCTACACAGCCTGCTCCTTACCTACCTCTTCGGCTGCCAATTGCACCACCTCCCCAGCCTGCTGCCCTCCAACCTCACTGGTTTTCTTGCTGCTGCTCTTAAACCTAGCATCATACCCTCCTGGAGACCTGCAGTAAACATCCTCTCTGTCTGTATTCCCTAGTCTTCATACGGCCGGTACTGTGTGGTCTTAGGTCCAGTTGAGATGTCTCCCCTTCAAAACAGTCATCAATTCAAAAACAGCCACTCAGTCATTCTCTATCACACATGTTTTAATTGTTTGCATGGCATTTATTACTACATTTCTTTAATTACTGTTTTCTTCCCCTCATTAGAATGTAAGCTCCACGGGGAGCAAGAATATTATTCTTTTTCACTGCTATATCCCCCTAGAACTGTGCCTGGCATATTAAGGGGATTTCATAAATATTTGCTAAATAAATGACCTGAAATCTAGGCCTACTCCAGCCAACAACTCGAGTAATGTGTAATGTACTTAGACATACTACAGCGACTCTACTTCCTTTTAAAACACAGCGGTATTAAAGCAGGAAACTATACTCTTTTGAAACAATTCCAGGTTAGCAAGTAGAAGATATATTTACCTTATTATTACATCATAGGAGTCAATTTTTTCTCCTAACGTCTTATTCTTCAAAACTCCACCATTACCAACCACCACACATTTTTTACATGGTACACTGTTGGGCAAATGACAAGAGAGAGATTGAGCCATCTTTTACAAAACTGGGTGATTCCAAGAACCCATTCATACTTTGAGGAACCCAATACAAGATTTCACTTGTTGCACAAGTAGAAAAAGAACCAGTTGTAACTTACAGGTCTAGGGATATATTAGAAAGATATAAGATTCAAGAAATAACATTCCATAGGAAGTATATCATCATTAGCAACTATTAATGCATATCAGTTCATATACATCCCCTCATTTGATTCTCATAACCACCCACTGAGATGAGTAAGCCTGATATTCCAATTTTACAAATGAAGAAAGAGATTCAAAAAACTGTTAGGTGACATTTCAAAGTCATACTCCAAAGAGGTAAAATTAGGATTGGACTACAAAAATACCCCTCAATATAGGATTCTGCATGTTAATATTGATACAAGTGTGTTTCGTATTAGATGTGTATGTATTTTCCATCAGCATTACCCATTCCCCTGAGATTCCAGCTCTGGGTTACTGCTGCGTCTTATAAGTTTGGAGACAGACAGAATAGAATCTGGTTGGCAAAGTGCAGCTTCCTTGTACCTGCCCGTGCTCATTTCAATTCCCCAAACGGGTACTGGTTCTTGAAGCTTAACCAATACAAATGAAAAGTTTACTGTGTGTTCCTGGCAAAGAGCTTTAAAGTAGGACATGAAGTGGGACTTCCCATTGCTGGCCAGAATCAGCCTAGGCCAGTGGATTATCTACTGTTCAGCTCTCATCCAACGTGGCCTGGCCCTCAACATAATAAAAGCCATATATGACAAACCCACAGCAAACATCCTTCTCAAGGGTGAAAAACTGAAAGCATTTCCTCTAAGACCAGGATCAAGACAAGGATGTCCACTCTCACCACTTTTATTCAACATAGTTTTGGAAGTCCTAGCCACAGCAATCAGAGAAGAAAAAGAGATAAAAGGAATCTAAATTGGAAAGAAGAAGTAAAACTGTCCCTGTTTGCAGATGACATGATACTATACATAGAAAATCCTAAAGACGCTACCAGAAAACTACTAGAGCCCATCAATAAATTTGGTAAAGTTGCAGCACATAAAATTACCACACAGAAATCTCTTGCATTCCTATACAGTAACAATGAAAGATCCAAAAGAGAAATTAAGGAAACAATCCCATTTACCATTGCAAAAGAAAAGAATATAATACCTAGGAATAAACCTACCTAAGGAGGCAAAAAACCTGTATGTGCTCAGAAAACTATAAGACACTGATGAAAGAAATCAAAGATGACACAAACAGATGGAGGGATATACCATGTTCTCGGACTGGAAGAATCAATAATGTGAAAATGACTATACGACCCAAAGCAATCTACAGATTCAATGCAATCCCTATCAAATTATCAATAGCATTTTCCACAGAATTAGAACAAAAAATTTTACAATTTGTATGAAAACACAAAAGACCCCAAATAGCCAGAGCAATCTTGAGAAAGAAAAACGGAGCTGGAGGTATCAGGCTCCCTGACTTCAAACTATACTACGAAGTTACAGTAATCAAAACAGTATGGTACTGGCACAAGAAAAGAAATGTAGGTCAGTGGAACAGGATAGAAAGTCCAGAGATAAACCCATGCACCTATGGTCACCTAATCTATGACAAAGCAGGCAACGATATACAATGGAGAAAAGACAGGCTCTTCAATAAGTGGTGCTGGGAAAACTGGACAGCTACATGTGAAACAATGAAATCAGAACATTCTGTAACACCATACACAAAAATAAACTCAAAATGGATTAAAGACCTAAGTGTAAGACCAGATACTGTAAAACTCTTAAGAGGAAAACAGGCAGAACATTCTCTGACACAAATCGCAGGAAGACCTTTTTTTGATCCACCTCCTAGAGTAATGAAAATAAAAACAAAAATAAACAAATGGGACGTAATTAAACTTCAAAGCTTTTGCACAGCAAAGGAAACCGTAAACAAGTAAACAAAACAAAAAGACAACCCACAGAATGGGAGAAAATATTTGCAAATGAAGCGACCCGACAAGGGATTAATCTCCAAAATAAACAGCTCATGCATCTCAATATCAAAAAAACAAACAACCCAATCAAATGAGCAGAAGATCTAAATAGACATTTCTCCAAAGAAGACATGCAGATGGCCAAGAGGCACGTGAAAAGATGCTCAACGTTGCTAATTATTAGAGAAATGCCAGTCAAAACTACCATGAGGTATCACCTCACACCGGTCAGAAGGGCCATCACCAAAACATCTACAAACAATAAATGCTGGAGAGGGTGTGGAGGAAAGGAAAGCCTCCTACACTGTTGGTGGGAATGTGAATTGGTGCAGCCACTATGGAGAACAGTATGGACGTTCCTTAAAAAACTAAAAACAGAGCTACCATATGATCCAGCAATCCCACTCCTGGGCATATATCCGGAGAAAATCAAAATTCAAAAAGATGCATGTACCCCAGTGTTAACTGCAGCACTATTTACAATAGCCAGGACATGGAAGCAACCATCAATGGAGGAATGGATAAAGACGACGTGCTACACACACACACACACACACACACACACACAAAATGGAATATTACTCAGCCATAGAAAAGAATGAAATGATGCCATTTGCAGCAACATGATGGACCTAGAGATTGTCATACTGAGTAAAGTAAGTCAGACAGAGAAAGACAAAGATATCATATGATATCACTTATATGTGGAATCTAAAAAAGTGGTACAAATGAACCTATTTATAACACAGAAAACGAGTCACAGCTGTAGAAAACAAACTTATGGTTACCAAGGGGGAGAGGGACAGGGAAGGGATAAATTGGGAGATGGGGATTGACATATACATACTACTACATATAAAATAGATAACTAATAAGAACCTACTGTACAGCACAGGGAACTCTACTCAATACTCTGCAATGACCTATATGGGAAAAGAATCTAAAAAAGAGTAGATATATGTCTATATATGACTGATTCACTTTGCTGTACACCTGAAACTAACACAACATTATAAATCAACTATACTCCAATAAAAATTAATTTTTAAAAAATGGCCTAGCCCATCCAACTCCAAGCTCTCACCACCACTCGGCCAGGCCTGGAGAAATGACAGAACAGATCATGTCCTTCTCCTCTCGGGGAGAAAACTACAGAGGAGAAGGCTGTTGAGATTGTCCTTGCAGGGCCCTCATGACATGGAAGTATGAGGAAAAAACTGTTTCTCTAAGAACCATGAAATCAGCAGACCAGATGAACTCCAGACCGTAAGGCTCTTAGGAAATTAATCAGTAGCAAAATTGCACAAATGCTGTAGAATATTTAAACGTAGAGAACACAGCAACACAGGAACTACTGAAAGGAGCCACGAGTTGGTCCTGTCAGGTTAAGGAGAGACAAGATACACATTCCTACACATGTAAATTTCCCTTTTTTATTTAGAATTTGTTTAGTTCATCTATTTGCTTGATGTTTTAAACTTTTTTTTTTTTTTTTTTTTTTTGCGGTACGCGGGCCTCTCACTATTGTGGCCTCTCCCGTTGCGGAGCACAGGCTCCGGACGCGCAGGCTCAGGGGCCGTGGCTCACGGGCCCAGCCGCTCCGCGGCATGTGGGATCCTCCCGGACCGGGGCACGAACCCGTATCCCCTGCATCGGCAGGCGGACTCTCAACCACTGCACCACCAGGGAAGCCCCACACCTTAAACTTTTTAAAAACACTTTTTTAATGTTTTGAGACTTTCAGCTCCCAAATATTAAAAAGTCATGCATAATCAGTGTCTACTTTGTTACAAAAACAAGAAGATCCAGGGTTTCACAGATGGTACTGATGGGGGCCGGGGGGCAACCATCCAACAGGCCCTCCTTGAGTCTGTACCCCCAGGCCTCCTATGATGGACATGTCACAATGTGTTCTAGAGAAGTTTCTTTCCTAAATCTGCTTGTCTTTAACTACGAAAGGAACTCTAGGTGCTCTTATATACAAGTTTGACATAAATCCCAATTCCAGGAAGCTACTCTGTCCACGGTGCTCTGCAGCCGGTGGCACGGAGAAGATGGGGGTGCTGGTCAACTTCAAAACGCTTTTCTCCCTGGGTCTGCGGCCATCCTCCTGAGCAGACCTAGCCCATGAGAGCTGTACAGCAGGGAGCAATTCCCACACACACAGCTTGTGTGGTTCCTCCTTCCATGACCTCACAGCCAGTTTAATGCAAAATCAGAGGCTGAACCTCCAGATGCTGCCCCGTCTCCCTGCTAGGACGCTAAGTGAGGCTGGGCACCAGGGAGGGAGTGGCTAGGAATGGACAGGATGGAAATAACAGCTCTGTTCCTGGGAGGTCCCCTGTGTGGAGGTGAAGGAGGAATATCTATAATTTATGGCATGTAGACTAACCCTCTCCCTTCAAAGAAGGCTGGAGGCCACTCCCCTCCCAGCAACCATCCTGGACTGGGGTCCCCAGCCTGAACCAGGCTTGCCTGACTCCAATACCACCGAACATGCCGGGGCGGGGCCAGGAGCACAGGCCACCACTGTGTGTCCCCAGAGTTCTTATCTTGGAACCTCAACAAAGGACTCCTGCCCCACAGGCCTAATCTCTGCAGTTGACCCCAGAAAGAGGGAACTCAGCTCAGTCCCAGACACAGCCAGTGGCATAAACACTCAGCCAGAAGTTTCCCTCAGTGTTATCTGTATCGGGCGGGATTACAGTTGATAATCAAGCCCCAGATCACATGTGGCCGAAAGGTCATCGCAATACAAGAAAGAAGGTACCGTCTGTCATACTCAGGTCACATCCTTGGTCCCCTCTCAGACTCAAGGTCCTGAACCTCCTCTCACAAACCCTAACAAGCCTTCCAGCCAAAAGAAAAGGGGGAGTTAAGGGTGCAAGCAGATCTGTTTCACAGGAGCCCCAAGGATTGGTTACAGAGAGAGGGTCATTCCTTCTACTCAGCCTCCGCCCACTTGGGAGAAATGAAAAGAAATCACGTGGACACTGCCTCACCCAAGAGAACTCCAGTTCCAAAGACGCTTTACAGTTCCACGGTCACCGCATTTTTAAAATTTCCCTTTCTGTTTTTTTCTCTGTCAGCTTTGTAGCGGGCAGGTGGAAAGGGGAGGGCCCTTCACCACAGAAAAAGTGTGCCGATGTCTTTAAAAGGAAATCTCGTCAATGAAATTTTACTTTTCCTCTTGGCAAGGATATTGCAAAGATCCACACATTTTTCTGAATATCATACATGACACCAGAAACTCCTCAAGGGGTGTGCCTAAGACTACTCTTAGGCAATCACATCTTCTCTGCAGCTGGTATTCACAGTGCCCCCGTGATGCTGGAAAATGTGAAATGGAACAGATCCACGGTCTGAACCACATACCTTGTAGTTCACTGCTTCCCTCCCTCCACAGCAGGTACCCCCATATTACCAAAGGAGCGATTCATCCTCTCCTTGGCTTCATCCACCTGGCCTGGGCTCCTGGCTTCCCGTTTCCTTAGTGTGAATCAATAACTTCCAGTGTCCTTTGGGTGACTGTGTAACTTCAAGATATTTAATGAACACAACTTTCATTCACAATCAGCTGCAGTGAATTGTGAATCCCTAATGGGCAAGAATATTACATTTCTGCATCCTCCAATCTAAAACTTCCTGATTCACAGGTTGTGCATTTTAGAAACTGATTTGGTTGTCACCTTAAGTGTAACTTTGTAGCTGGAGAAACAGGTAGCCGTTCTTCCTTCCTCCACTCTGGAAACAGGTAGGGAAATCCATGTGCCTCAAATTGCTCACCCAGAAAACAAGATCATTCCAGAGTGCCTGAACCTGTTAATGGAAAATCTGGAAAGCTGCTGAAATAGTGATGGCAAGAGGTTACACTTCCCCTAGGTGAAAGCCATGTTTCTCGTCAAGTCAGGCAGATCCAGAAGAGTTACTAGCCTGTGCAGAGTGAAACATCAACACCATCAATACAGAGAAAGTAAACGTGAACTGCCCACTTCCAGTGATCTGTGATCTGTCTTCTTTTCTAAATACTGTATGACTCCTTTCAGCAGCATAGCGTATACATTAAAACGTACCACTCCATCTTCAATGTAGCAATCTCTGGCAGATCCCACTGGTCATATTCCCAACACCCATTACCCCTTGTACCTTTGCTGGCAGAGCCCTGCTTTCACAAGCCTAACAGTGGTGAGTATATTCCTGTGCCAATGGTTGGTTTAGATGTGGTCACGTGAACCATCCCTGGGCAGTAAGATATTAGGGAAGTCTGTTAAATGCCCTGGAAAAGATTTTACCCCCAGGAAGAGAATGGCTTGAGCAGAACACTGATTTTATCTACCCATCCTTTCTGCTTGGATACTGACATGCGATAACAAGGTTAGGGCGGCTGTAGTCATCTTGCACCTAAGAGGGAAAGCCAGAGAGAGAGCCGCGAGGAAGCTGCCCTGACATTCCTGAGCCACTAATTCAATCCCATAACTGGAGCCAATCCATACAGATGTGCAGGTGGTACCCAGTACGTCGGCACTCCCGCGGTTTGTGCAATCCAGTCTGTGCAGCCATACGTGGCCTGCCCTGTGAGCTAGATCCACAAACCCGATTCTATACATCTGAATCCACACATCTATGTGATATGGGAGATAATAACTGCCACTTAGTTCAAATCGCGCTTAGTTAGCAATAGTGCTCCTTGCAGCCCAGAGATCCTAAAACCCTGTGCATTGGAGTGGGGTGGAGATCTCACTGCTAGCTGTGGCTCCCCTACTCAGCACCTCTGGGAGCCTGGCCTCGTGACCTAACCTCTTGGATCTCAGCATGCCCTTTTACGAAGTAAGGGAATCACTGAGGTCTCAAATGTTGTTAACCTATGTCGCACAGAGCCATCTGTCGGTTCCTCCGGCATGTGTACCATGGTTTCTGTATCTCTCTCCATCCAACGTCTGACCACAGCAGTTGCTACAGAACACGTATGTGTTCCTCTCTGCCACAAATGACTACTTTGTTGATGCAGAATCACAACCTCCCCTCACCCTCAAGTCCTCCTTCTGGCTGAAAATGCTGCCATGTAAAGAAACTGCAAAGCAGGAGGATGGCCAGAGCAGTGATGCAGACACTGATATCCCTTATAGAGCTTGGGCTCTTTTTAATAAATACACTGCTGACGTCTTAAGTTGTCAAAGACCATGCTCCCACCCTGGCTGGCTGCCGATGTAACCTGTCTCTGCCACTGCTGACATAATGGATTCTGCCTGGGTGAGCAACGAGGCAGCCTTCGCAAATCCCCATCCACTTAGCAAGCAACTGACTTAACACAGGTGCTTCCGTTAAGGAAGATATTTATGCTTAGTTACTCTATAACCACCTCTGCAGGACTCAAGCACTCTTCACAGAATCTGGTGTGCTTGCGGAACGCGATGGCGATGGCTGCGGGAGGAGAGCTGGTTCCTGTATTTTAAGCGAGAGCAGAGATTTTGTGACCCAGGATTTCGCTGCTCCGGCTGTGGGAGGATGTGCTCCCACTGAGGAGAAAGCAGCAGTCTCCAGGACCAGGGTGCAAGCTGGTGCTACAGAGCTCCACACACAGCCAGGAAGGGTCAGGCTCTCACAACATGGGCACAGTGTAGGTATTCTTTGTGATGCAATTCCCTTAAAATATCCTCGATCACTAGTGAAGTTTATAAAAAAGCATGGCCACAGTTGTGTGAGCTGTGCTTTGGAGATTAACAAGGAACCGAGTCCTGAGAAATCAAGAGCGACAGCGTAGGGAAACGATGGCAAGAGAACTAGAGGTGTGTCACTCCAAACCGTTTGTTCTAGGTGTGGCATCATGGTGCCCTCTGAACAAAGTGGCTAGAAAGGAATCTAGAGGGTACCTCAACCATCCCCCCTCCTTTATGAAAGCGTTTTTTGAAATTGAAATATAATTCACTCACCCTAAAATTCATCCATTTAAATAATAAAATTCAGCAGGTTTTAGCATATTCGCAAAGCTGCGCCACAACCACCATTATCCAATCCAGAACGTTTTCATCACCCGACGACGACACCCCACAGCCAGGGGCAGTCACTCTCCATTTCCACCCCCATCCCAACCCCTGTCTGTGGCACAACTAATCCACTTTCTATCTCTATAGATTTATCTATCCTGGCCATTTCATATAAACGGAGTCATACAATATGTAATCTGTGACTGACTGCTTTCACTGAGCAAAATGTTTTCAAGGGCTTCCCTGGTGGCGCGGTGGTTGAGAGTCCGCCTGCCGATGCAGGGGATACGGGTTCGTGCCCCGGTCCGGGAAGATCCCACATGCCGCAGAGCGGCTGGGCCCGTGAGCCATGGCCGCTGAGCCTGCGCGTCCGGACCCTGTGCTCCGCAATGGGAGAGGCCACCACAGTGAGAGGCCCACATACCGCAAAAAAAAAAAAAAAAAATGTTTTCAAGATTCACTCATGCCCCAGCAGGAATCAGTACTGCGTTGCTTTGTATGGCTGAATTACATTCCATTGTACGGGTATGCATTTAATTTATACATTGAGCAGTTGCTGGACATTTGGTTGTTTCCACTCTGGGGCTATTATGAATGATGCTGCTATGAACATCCGTGCACAAGTTTCACGTGGTCATATGTTTTCGTTTTTTTTTTGCGGTACACGGGCCTCTTACTGTTGTGGCCTCTCCCGTTGCAGAGCACAGGCTCCAGACGCGCAGGCTCAGCGGGCATGGCTCACGGGCCCAGCCGCTCCGCGGCATGTGGGATCTTCCCGGACTGGGGCACAAACCCGTGTCCCCTGCATTGGCAGGCGGACTCTCAACCACTGCGCCACCAGGGAAGCCCATGTTTTCAATTTAAGCTTTCTATTTTGAAATAATTCTAGATTCATGGGAAGTTGCAAAAATAGTACTGAGAAGTCCTGTGTAACCTTCACCCAGTTTCTTCCAGTGATTACACTGACTTAATTTATTAACTTAACTTTATTAACTAGTAAAGCTGACATTGGTATAATGTGCATATCCAGATCCACCTCCTCTTTTGCAAAACCAAGGTTCAGAAACTCCGAAACTTGCCCAAGGTCCCAGAGCAGTTACGCCTGACCTGCTGACTCTAGCAACTTTTCACCAGTACCGCCCCTCTATTTCAGATGGCCCATGCCCACCACCTGCCCTCCCCTCTCCCCGACAAAAGAATAAAAACAAACTTTTCTAAGCTATCCTTTTCTACCCTTAGCATCGCTCCCCTGCTGCCGAAGTTCTGGTCAGACGGCTAGTTTGAGCGTTCCCATAAACGGAGGAACATGGAAAAGAAAACACGAAAAGATTAATCATTGTTTTTAAATGGTTTGTCTTTTTGGAACTAGCTAGAGGTGGTGGTTGCACAATACTGTGAATGTACTAAGTGCCACTGAATTGTTCTCTTTCAAACGGTTCATTTTATGTTGTGTGAATTTCACCCTAACAAGAAAAAAAATGATTTGTCAACATTTCTTTGAGACTTTTTCTTTTTCCCATACTTAGGATCCTCTGGCTTAGTACTGAAGAAATTTCCTTTTCTCAACTCTCATCCTGATGATCATACACAGTAAATATGCCAGTTGGCCTTCTCTGTAATTTGCCAGTATCTATTCAGAGAAGATTCTATCCAGATCATTTATCTTTAAGAGGCAAAAAAAACCCCCACAAAAAACAGACGAAAAACCCTATTTAATGTACATCTGTTTTGGTGAATTTACACATGTACCCTGGAGATGTTTTAGTTTAGCCCTGTAAAAGTATTAAAAATGGTTTGAGGTTAAGGATAAAGGCAGAAGCCACATTACCTAATGGAGGTGGGTGGGCGATTTATAGCCCTGGAAATCCTAAAGAATATACCCAAAAGAATTCACAGTTCCGGAATTCTCTTCCCCTTACCTCTTCAGATGACACTCAGTCTAAGACATTTAATTGTGGAGTCTTCTGTCTTTGCGCTGCTGGTTAAATGCAAAGGGAGTAACTGGAGAAGAGTGGAAGTCTGGAGACCTCTTAACCTCTATGGACCTCAGTCCTCTCATCTTTAAAATGAGGGGATTGGACTAACAATCTCCATCCTTCCTGCCTCTGACGCTCTCTGTGACTTTACTGTGCTTTTGGGTCTGGCCCTCAGTCCACACAACTGAGCAGGAACAGGTGAGGTGAGGTAACTGGGATTCTTTAGGGAACAGTGTAGCAGCCTCAATATTCACCCCATCCCAACCTGCTGTACCATTGGTCAGGAGAGAAACTCAGAAAGAATATAAAAGAAAAAGCCCAAGATTAACCCTCTATTAAAACTACATACCAAAATGATAAATAACATAATAAAATACAATGGAGTACGTAAATGGCCTATCATGTGTTCTCATCTTTTCACAGGGAAAATTGAGAACTCCTATCACAAAATTAGGGCGAAAGGCAACTTTCTATAATGAAAAAACTTTTTCTAACAGATGTGATTACAAGAAGGGAGGCAAATTATTACGATTATTACTAAGTGACCAAAAACTTTGAAAAAGAACAGATTTGGGGGGGGGGGCAGGATAGAGGGAAGAGGGGAGGTAGAGCAAAGCAGCAGCATGGAATTCTTAAAATTCCTGGGCTCTGCCACACAGAGTTACGGCCAGACACGCACACTCCTGTTCCCTTCCCTCTTTATCTCTGGCCCAAGTTCTTCATGGTAGTGACTGTAGAAAAAGGCTCTCCCTGCCTCACTGAGTTACTTTACTCACATTACCTACAAAGGTGGCATAAAGAAGACCTCCTAAGAAACCCCGCTTCAAAACGATCTGCAACCCCAATACGTTTCCACAGCTTTCATCTTCAAGAGAGAAACCACAGTTGGCTGCTTCTAGCACCAAGCTAGGTTGGTATAGTGTTACGTAACTGACTTTAGAATCTTGAATATTTCCAGGCACAGAAACAGGAAATGGTGGACAACACTGGCAAAGACTGCTACTTGCCCCTCAATAGCTATGTTTCATTTGTCTCTTAAAATAGGACTCTCTCTCTCCCTCTCTCTCTCTCTCTCTCTCTCTCTCTCTCTCTCTCTAAGGTGGGTGCACAGCCACATGGAATAGAGGCTACATTTTCCAGTCCACCTTCCAGAAAGGCCTTGTGATTATACCCCTAGCCAATGGGATATAATTGGTGGTTGCTAGAAAATTTTTAACAATCAGTCCTCTTTGGGAGAGAGGGGAGTGATGGGGAAGCCCTAGTTTGCAGTGTTTGCCAATTTCCATGGTATAAATATATTCCCACCACGGCTAATTTCAAGCTTCTACCTGGATGGCACTGAACACGGACTTGGGAAGAGCGGCAGCTCTCACAATTTGGTACCAACAGGCTCCAGCACATCACTGGCTGTAATAAAGTGTTATATGTAATTTCTGGGAAATATCCTTAAAGAAGGAGGCAAGTCTTAATGGCTGGGGGCATGCCCTTCCCCCTTCATCCTCCCTGCTGGCCAGGATGTACATATGCCTGGTGAAGTCCAGCCATCAGATTGGACCATAAGGAATAATAACACTCACAATAGAGAAGCCTTGGTCTCTGATGATTAACAGCTGCTAAGCTGGCCTGAGATTGCTTAACCGCAGGCTTCATTTACATGACAATTGTAAGAAAGAGGAAAAGTTGTATCTTGCAAATGCAACCGATATTTGGAGTTTTCCCATTCACAGTAAAATCTATCCCAACCAAGGGCATCATGCATACTAAATGAGATAAGTAAAGGATTCAGATTTGAAACAACAAAAGAATGTCTGAACCTTTGTGGGAGGGACAAAGAGAACAGCCAAAGGGGGAAGGGACTTGAAAAGGAGGTTCTCACCTCTCTCCACCTGAGCCCCTCCTCTCTGACCTACAGACCCCTACAGAGAGTGAGCAAGCCTCGGCCAGAAAGGCTTCCTCCCGGTACGCGAAGGCCACAGCTCTCGGATCCACAGTGAGGGCTCAGGGAGGACTCCCCGACTAAGGGCAGTCCAGGTCCTCTGCCAGAGAAGGACCGACTGTTCTCACACCTCTTCCTTCTACGGCATTTCCCCAGGCAGAGAGGAGAAATGGGAAATGTATAAGGTTATTTGGGGGGTAGACTGAGTTGACTCCGAGGCAGCGATAGGCAGGTTAGTGTATTCTGCCTTTCTGGGGTTTACTTAAAATATATTTATTGCTCAGGCATGGGCTGGCCTGTTATGATGATCTTTGGATTGTACCGTGGGTTTCAGACAAATGTAGAATGACTTACTTAAAATGTAGGTAAAATTTATTATTACACGTGAACTCCTCCTAAAAGTTAATATCTAAACGAAGATAATATTGTCACAAGTATATTCTTATCCACTTTCAAAACACTCTTTCTGAAGTCTCTAGGGAGCAAGTTTGCACGCATCACACAAGCGATTCAGCAATGCTGAGTGTCTAGGGCATCACTGTACTCACTCTGGGAGGATCCTACAGGGACAGTCTCCATTCACTGTATACCTGCACAGTTTCTGCTTGTACATTGATGGTACTTCCATCTCTTAACAACTTCAGACTCAGGAAACTTTGTGCAATCAGCATGATGTTCAGTGCTTCCTCACCACCCACACCCACCTCCCTCCCAATGCTAGTGATGCTGAGAACCCGACGTGGGTTGATGGTGGGAGCGGGGGGCAGGAGGAAAGGGTGGGGAGCAGCCAGACCAAGTCAGCAAGAAGAGAGGAGGTAGCCTGGCTGAGGCACATACAGATGATGAATACCTGTGCAGGAAGAGGCTCTGAAAGCAACTAAATAAAGCACGGCTAATTCTAAGATAAAAAGCGGGCAATGACGGAAGCCCGCGCGCCTAGAGCCCGTGCTCCGCAACAAGAGAAGCCACCGCGATGAGAAGCCTGCACGCCACAACGAAGAGTAGCCCCCGCTCGCTGCAACTAGAGAAAGCCCACGCGCAGCAATGAAGACACAACGCAGCCATAAATAAATAAATAAAAATTTTAAAAAAAACAAAACAGGCAAAACAAAAGTTCCAGTCACGTCCCATCAAGAATCCTGACAGTATCTCACGTTTACAGGGCCAAGGATTTTTTTCAAAGCTTTGCAGATACCTGCTACAATTATTTAAGGTATAACCATTATCACTGAGAAGTCAAACATCCAGCCCTGGATGGACCCACCCAGGTTCACATCCTGGCTCTGACGTTTACCAGTTCTAACAAACTATATATGTTTGCCTGGCCTCAGTTTCTCAATTTAAAAAATGGAGATCATGGACCATACTTTGCAGGGTGGTAGTAAAAAGTTAGAGAGAGGGCTTCCCTGGTGGTGCAGTGGTTGAGAGTCCACCTGCCGATGCAGGGGACGCAGGTTCATGCCCCGGTCCGGGAAGATCCCACATGCTGTGGAACGGCTAGGCCCGTGAGCCATGGCCGCTGAGCCTGCACGTCCGGAGCCTGTGCTCCGCAACGGGAGAGGCCACAACAGTGAGAGGCCCGCGTACCGCAAAAAAAAAAAAAAAAAAGTTAGAATTGATAAAAAGCACACATGCCAAAGGTCTGCATAAAGCAATATCCTACAGATAAGAGCTGTATAAATTTTGGTTAGAAAAGAATATATATGGTTGCTGTGGATATGCAATCAAAAATTGAAATCGATTAGGTTGATGGCATAGTTTTAAATTATAAAAAGTACAAACTGAAATGAACCAACATTATTACATAATCGACACCTCAATAATCTGGGCCCCTGACAGAGAAAACTTAGGTAAATTCAGACAAAATCTAGCACTGCTCCTCCAGCTCTGTTCTGTCAACTATCTCCATTTTCACACCTCCGTCTACTGCCCCCATTTCTGCACCCACCAAAAAGCACCTCTATTCTCTTGGATAAGAGGGGGAATTCTGCCATTTTCCTTTTTAATGGAGGCCTCACAGCTGCAGATCACCCTTCTCATCCCACTGGACAACTGGCCAAATTCTAAAGTACAGCTTAAAACTTTGTGAAATAAGTCCACCTCTGTAAAATAAGTTGGCTTGCTAAGAAGTCTTTGGCAACTCAATTCCTAAGGGGTTAAATGGACACCAAATTTTTCTAAAAACTAAACTGCCTTTTGTAGTCAGAAAATGTGTATCTAAACAAACTGTTCACTTCCCTCAAATGTAATTCTGAATAAAAGGAAGAGAGCTGCTTCTGAAATCCAATATTCAAGTGAAACAGAAAAGATCCTCATGAGGGAGCGGTTTAGAAGATGTATGGGAAGGTATGGGAACCATGCCATGGAAGGAGGCTGTGAGCTGATTAACAGGGAGTGTGAATTAATTCTTCAGTAACAACAACTTAGAAAAGATGAACGTGGGTTAAAAATGTCCTGACTTGGGACTAGCATGGCACACCATCAAGACTGTCTGCAATCTTTTGAGCCAACCAATTATGCAACTTCTAAACTATATTTGTAGTCTGTTTACTTCAAGTGTCACAGAAATAACTCCTAGGCATTTTATTTATGCACAAAGATATGGAATCTTCCTGAGTGAATATATTTTACACTGGGGTACATGTTTTGAATCAACTTAGCTAAAACTAAAAGTAAAACAGAAGCAAGAAAACTTTTAACTCACTTGTCAAACTCATCAAAGAGATCACAACTCTGCAGTTTTGAAAGAGCAAGTCGAAAGTATTCGGCTAGAAAACAAATGGAGTATTAGGAATAACAGCAATCATGACTTCTTAGGTACACAGTAAACCACCTTATCCACTGCCCTCCCCAAAACCCACTTCAAACTGGCATGGCCACCTGTGATTTATTCTGTGGTGAAAATTCATGTTACAACTGCAATTAGCCAGCACTGCTTAACAGGCGCACTCAAAATGGTGAATGCTCTAAGGACATTCTCCAAAAACCCCAGAAAAATAAGATGCTTAATCTAAAAACAATCATAAGCAAAAATTAATCATATCAGGTTAATTAATCATATTAATTAATAATAATATTAATAGTCAAAATTAATAATTTTATTAATAATAATTAAACTATAATTATTAATAATTAATAATATTATTAATAATAAAAATAAAATTTAATAATTGTTAATTTTATTAATAATAAAATTAATAAATATAGAAATAAGTATAGAAATCAATATTCTGCAACTTTAAACCTATTAGATTATCAAACTCTCTGCAATGTATTTTAAACACACAGACACACAGACACACACACACACACAGGATCAGCTGAATAAGAAAAGTCTAACTCAGGAAACTATAGGCTTGTCACCTCCTAGGCTTTCAGGGTCTCTCAAAACCTAGAATATACAATCGTGCAAGGCAAAGCGGTTGTCAACAAGCAGAGGGAAAATCGTTTCATCATTGGTAAATGGAGTAATTCTCTCTAAATTTAGCAAAAATAAAATATCCTCTGATTAAATTAAAAGATTGACCAAGGACCTAGAATGTGATGACATAAAATAAAACTCATAGGTAAAGAGGTGAAATGGGAAATAGGGAGGAAGTTAACCCATAGGGTTGTCTTGCTAATTCTGAATTGGAATAAAGTAAGGCATTGGAACTCATGAGTAATATGGTGGCAAAACAAAAGTGAAAAGCAGTTTCTCAAAAACAAAAAAGTCTACCTTTTTTCATTCTTTTATTCCACACTGACTCAAAATGAATGGAGATTTATGTATTAAAATTTAATTCCTTTCACCCAATTCCCAGATCATATCCTTAGGAATCATTATGAAACAGAAAGATTAAAAGGCCTTAAAATTATATAAACATGTGATTCACATCACACACCACTCATATTAATAGAGCAGGGTAAGAATAATATTACTGACCTGATGTTCTTATCCCATAGGGCAAATCAAACTTATCGCTACCATAGAAGGAAGCAGTATTTTTAAAATCAGCTGCACACAGAAAAGGGTGAAACTGATGAAACCTGGAAGAAAAGGATAAAGAATGATTTTCCCAAATGTGTATAATATTTGCATGTTTTTAAAATCACAACTGTAAATAACTGTAGTATGTCATTCCTATTGTATTAACTATACATGAATGTATAATTATTTTTAAGATTCTTTAAAAATCATCTTAAACACTATTTAAATATTACCTAGAATGGGATGTGCACTGGAACTACACACCCGGAAGGGAAACGCCTTCCAAGTAGTAAAACCAAAATTACGTAACAGCTTTGGGTGGGGAGTGGGGGGGGGGCACAAAATTTAAAAACCAGCAAACACCAGTGACAGCCATCTACAGGAAGAGACAAAGGAAGAAATAAGGGAAAGTAAAAGTACAGATGCTGATTCACTCCCAAAAGAAAAGGTACCATAAAGCTGTTGTCAGCTGTGAAAATAAAAACACACTGAAAGTTAGATGTAGCTAGAACTGAACTCTTTCCTGAGGTCATTAAATTAAAATTTACTCAAGAACAAGAACTACGGATACTTGTCTTCTTGTTGCCTGTCCTGCCCCACTGCTCCACTTGGGTACTCTCTCAGACAACAATGTTTGATGAGGCGCCTGCTTTTTCTGTTTTTTCCCTCACTTTTAGCTCCTGGCACAGAGCAGGCAGATAACATACATTTAAGAAATGACTGAATGGGCTTCCCTGGTGGCGCAGTGGTTGAGAGTCCGCCTGCCGATGCAGGGGACACGGGTTTGTGCCCCGGTCCGGGAAGATCCCACATGCCATGGAGCGGCTGGGCCCGTGAGCCATGGCCGCTGAGCCTGCGCGTCCGGAGCCTGTGCTCCGCAATGGGAGAGGCCACAACAGTGAGAGGCCCGCATACCGCAAAAAAAAAAAAAAAAGAAAGAAAGAAAGAAATGACTGAATGAATTTCAACTCCAAACTAATTCTTTATGGGACCATTATGAATTAGAAAGAAAGAAGTTTTTTTAATTAAAGAGAAGGAACAGGGACTTCCCTTGTGGTCCAGTGGTTAAGACTTCACCTTCCAATGCAGGGGGTGCGGGTTCAATCCCTGGTCAGGGAGCTAAGATCCCACATGCCTCTGGGCCAAAACCCCAAAACATAAAACAAAAGCAGTGTTGTAACAAATTCAATAAAGTCTTTGAAAACGTCCACATCAAAAAAAAAAAGGGGGGGGCTTCCCTGGTGGCGCAGAGGTTGAGAATCTTCCTGCTAATGCGGGCGACACGGGTTTGAGCCCTGGTCTGGGAAGATCCCACATGCCGCGGAGCAACTAGGCCCGTGAGCCACAACTACTCAGCCTGCGCGTCTGGAGCCTGTGCTCCGCAACAACAGAGGCCGCGATAGTGAGAGGTCCGTGCACCGCGATGAAGAGTGGCCCCCGCTTGCCACAACTAGAGAAAGCCCTCACACAGAAACGAAGACCCAACACAGCCAAATAAATAAATAAATAAATGTGGGGTTTAAAAAAAAAAAGAGAGAGAGAGAGATAAGGAAGAGGTAAAGCACATATTAAAATGCCATTTCCACCTACCAGGACTAGGTACTGCAGAGCAAGTCAAGCTAACCCTTATCCCATCCCCAACACATGGCCCCTTCTCTCCGGCCTTATCAGTTTTGTTCTTCCTTAGTATAAAAATTGCAGGTGGAGATCAGAGCGCCCCTGCGGTTTCAGAGGCTGCATGACAAAATGAAAATAAACAGCAGTAGAGTAGGGACAAATTAGCTTCAGCTTGATCCTGGCTTTGCTACCCAGGAACCACTAACCTTGGCAAGTCACAGGAGCTCAAGATCTTTAGAGCTGAGCTAAGAACTTATACCATATTCAGACTAAGCAAAGAGGTGAGAAACTAGCCCTTCCTACTCAAGAGGGGTGTGCGTGCTAGATTCAGTTGTGACAAGTGTTAGCAGCCTCAGGGGTCCAGCCAACTTCAAAGGTCATTATCTGTATCAGGGTTGATCCCCAAGCTTAGGATCTGCTCTGGGAAGAGGAAGTGTCAGGTCACCTGACTTAAGATTGAGAGGAGATTCAAGATCTTCCCAGGCTTCCTTGGGAAAGTAAACCGCAGATGACTTTGCACCTTGAGGTGAAAGCAATAAAGGATGCTATTCTTCAGAGTTGGTGGGAGTGATAATGATGGTAACTGATGATTAACATCTACTGCCAGTCAGATCTTGTACTAAGTGACTTACATTTTATTTCTAAATGAAATAACTGTTAAGCACTGTGGCAAAGAACAGTGGTCTGCCATTTCAGTAAACAAAGGATGTTGAAGCCCATCAAGCCTTAGGCTACTGCAGCCGCCCCCCAACTGTGCACCCTGAGGGGAATTCAGGAGGAAGGAAAACAGGATACTGGCCCCAGATCGCTGAGGTGCGTATCAAAGGAATAATTCCAATAATACAGTTTCTTGCATCTTCCCACACATAGAAAAGGGGTAAATTCATTATCTTGAGATGTCTGTTTTTTCTTTAATTAGCAGTAATCCTTATTTTTAAAATTTATTTATTTTATTTATTTTTGGCTGCGTTGGGTCTTCGTTGCTGCACATGGGCTTTCTCTAGTTGCAGTGAGCAGGGGCTACTCTTCATTGCAGGCTTCTCATTGCAGTGGCTTCTCTTGTTGCAGAGCATGGGCTCTAGAGCACAGGCTCAGTAGTTGTGGCTCATGGGCTCTAGAGCGCAGGCTCAGTGGTTGTGGCGCTGGCGCACAGGCTCAGTAGTTGTGGTGCACGGGCTTAGTTGCTCCATGGCATGTGGGATCTTCCTGGACCAGGGCTTGAACCCGTGTCCCCTGCATTGGCAGGCAGATTCTTAACCACTGCGCCACCAGGGAAGTCCAGCAGTAATCTTTTGATGTTCGACTCCCTGTTTTTTTGTTCCCCAAAACTCCTACAAATCCTGGCTCCTCCCTCTTTGGAACAGTCCCTCAGAGCTATCTGAGAGGCTGTATCCCAGGCTTAAGTCCTCAGTAACATCCCAAATAAAACATAATTCTCAACTTTTAGGTTGTGTTTTTTTTTTTAGTCAATAACTCCATGTCTCACACAGAGTAGGGGCTCAATAAGTATCTGCCTTATCTGTAATAATTATATATTACATCGTATTATGTTACAGTATGTTATATTACATTATAATGATCATCTTTGCTGTTGTTACTCCTACAAAAGCCTGGAAAGGAAGGTAAATTCTACTAACCAATTTAGACTGTGGAAAAAAAAAATGTGGCCTGCCATTCCAGTAAACAAAGGATGTTGAGGCCAGCAAGCCTTCAGCCCACTGCAGCCACCCCAGATGGTACACCCCGAGGGGGATACACGGTGGAGAAAAACAGGATGCTGCCCCTAGATAGTTAAGGTGCATAACAAAAGGAATAATTTCAATAAGCCCAGACTCCTGCATCTTCCTATTCATAGAGAAGCACTAAAATCATTAACTTGAGATGTCTGCTTTTTTGTGATTAGCAGTCATCTTTTGATACCTGACTGTTAAGGGAAACACTGACTGAAACTGCCTGCCCTGACCATGAGTTATTTTACGACAGGAAGTCCTGGTAAGGAACACGGAACTAATGAGGCACCACCAACCGGAAGAATTCGGGAAAGGTCAAAAAGACAGAGGAGACGCCAGTCCACGTGTCCTACCAACCTCCCAGAATCCTCCTCGCTGGAATCCATCCTGGCTGAGTGATGCGTGCACCACGAGAAAGGACCCCGAATCCGAATGACTGGCCAGAGACAATCCGGAAACTAACCCCGTTACCATAAAACCCGAGACTGCGAGCCACGTGGCAGAGCAATCCTCCTGGGTTCCCTTACCCTGTTGCTCTCCGCCCGGGCGCCCCTTCGCAATAACGTCTCTTGCTTTGTCAGCACGTGTGTCTCCTCAGACAATACATTTCCGAGTGTTACACAAGAGCTCACTCTAGAACCCTGGAAGGGGTCTCCCTTCCTGCAACATGGCTACATGTCTGTCTTTTTCAGCAAAAACTCCAATATTTCCTCCCTTACCTCTTTGGAACTGTTCCTCAGAGCTATCTGAGAGGCTGCCATCCCAGGCTACAGTCCTCAGTAAGGTCCCCAAATAAAACATTCTCAACGTTTAGGCTGTGCTTTTTTTTTTTTTTTTTTTTTTTTCAGTCGACGAGACAAAGAAACCAAAGCTATAAAAAGTGAAGTAACTATTATCTGGAGTCACTAACCCATACCTGACAAAGATGAAACCACACCCAAGCTCAATGCTAAGGAAAGGTGTCCTCTTCATAGCACTGCAGGTAACTCCGCCAGGTTTCCCAGCAGAGCTTCTCCTGATGGCTACTGCAAAGGAGGGAGCTCTGCCTCCAGGGAATACTATTCACGTGACAAATGTGCAGACTTACACACCTGCTGAGCAATCTTTCATAAATACTCTAACCCCTTTGGGTTTTCTCAGAAAGAAAATGCCTTTTCTCTCGAAAGCTGAAGAGTACTTTGATTCTAGAGTAGCACTTTGAAGCTGCAGTCTGCAACCCATGGGTGGCTCATGAAGTCAATTTTGCGAGTCATGGTCAGCTCATTTTTAAAAAGTGAATAGAACAGAATACAGGGTATCTGGAGTAGGAAAGGTAAAAATTCTTTCTTTTTTTTATTATAAATATGTATGGACACTAAGTTCCAAAGCAAAATGTATTTCTTACTATGGGTCATGGTTTAAAAAAAAAAAAAAAAAAAAAAAGTTTAACATCACTCTTCTAGTTTTGCAGTGATCCTAACTGGACACACACCCACAGACTGACTACAAGCAGCCGTGGCACACCTGTAGTCAGATGTAAAAATATTTTATGTATCTAAAGTTTTCCAGAAGGTTGGCTGATTTTTAAAGGGACCTGTAGCCCCAAAAGGTTAAGAACCAGTCATGGAGAGATACAGTAATACGATAAAAGAAAATAAGAAAAGACAATGTTAATTTTAGATCCTTAAAAGATAAAATGCTGAAAAGCTTGTATGTGTTTTACACACTTCAACATGCCCAGACCCGACTGTCATTGATTTCTATTAATCTGGAAGCATTTTGACCAGCACTCTATCAAAGCAGTGGTGACAAAGAAAAAGAATATTTATGGATGGAAGAGTAAATTCTCTACAAGTCCTGACAACCATAATGAACAATCATTATTTACATTCTATGTAGTTCATTAAAAGTCTGTGAAAGGAAAATATCTACTGTAAACTTTAACCTAAAAGTTAAATAAAAATAACAAGGGTGGAAAATAACATGGGAACAAGGGTGGGGAAAGAAAACCCTAAAAGGACAGTGCACTCTTTTATGATCAAACACAAACAGACCTCTCTAATCTCACCTGTGTGAAAAGAATACTGGTCTGACTGAGTTCTTCAATGCCTTTTCTTAAAATATATGCAGAGTTCTGACTAAAAGCACAAAAAGACACAGGATAGTCAAGCTCTTCCTTAAATGTAGGATAACCATATTATGTACTTATACTGCTAAGATTTGCGTGAAAAAAAGCAAACAAGTGTGGAGAATGATTACAAACACATTTTGAACATTTTGTGTGCCACGGTTTCTTTTGTATTTTTACCTCAGGAGAGAGGCAAAAGCTGGCTTTGATAAACAAGGCTGGATCTTATTTCTCTTCTTCATTTCCACAGGTGGCACCCTATGAGACAAAAATAGCGTCAGTCAGAAACCAGAACGAGGAAGACGGCCCAAAGGGAAGAAAATGCCCTGGGAGCCCACGCGGTGCCACCAGTGAGAGGCTTCTCAGGCAGGGAATAGAAACGCTCACCGCAGCCCCTGACGTATGACAGAAGCTTCTCCTAAGTCCTGGACACATTTGAGGATTCATGGATGCAAAGCGAGAGACTGGAAAAGGCTGAGGTGACAGTGACCCAGAAGGGTCAAAGAGCAGTGACTCAAAGGACCCTTTGAGAAGAACTGGGATCATCACACTGTGGAAGCCAAGACCAGACTCACAGTTTAGAAGTTCCTAAAAGCCTGAAAAATGCACACGGCTCTGTAGGTCCTCCGTGCCACACGCGGGGACACCCATGGGCAGCAAACGCCACAGAGACACTGCCCCGAGCAGGTTCCGTAGCCCCTGCCTGTGCCCCGGGGACTCCCCAAATCCCACCATTTAGAGTCACATATCTAACTCCCCTCTATTCTTGGCACAGGTTAGGCGCTTGTGTGTCCCCTGAATGGAGCACTTGTCTCCACAATTTCAAAGGGTATTGTGATACAAGACAGAGCACAACAATGAAAACAAATGAAGGGGACAGGGGGCAGCAGGACCCAGACTCAGCCAGGAAAGAGCGAACAGCCTAATATAAAAAACTATTAAAGGGCTTCCCTGGTGGCGCAGTGGTTGAGAGTCCGCCTGCCGATGCAGGGGACACGGGTTCGTGCCCCGGTCTGGGAGGATCCCACATGCCGCGGAGCGGCTGGGCCCGTGAGCCATGGCCGCTGAGCCTGCGCGTCCGGAGCCTGTGCTCCGCAACGGGAGAGGCCACAACAGTGAGAGGCCCGCGTACCACCAAAAAAAAAAAAAACTATTAATGATCATCAGTTGTGTGGAGAATTAATCTAAAAAATTAGAATCAATTTTGAATCAATTTTCTTCTGCAATCACAGGATTCAAAGAGAAACAGCCTAAACCCTTCATGGATTGACTCAATTTTAAACTTTTTTTGGTACAAAATCCACAGTTAAAACTGCTAGCTTTCTGAACTCTGAGGCCAGATGCAGAGAATCATCTTTTATAAATACCCCAAATGGCAAAACTCTCTTGATTTATATGTGAGGAAGGTACATAAATATGGTGGGCCAGCACAGCAGGCCACAAAACCCAAATTATAGTCAGAGGACAAAATAAAGTATAAGGTATTACTTGGTTTCTAAGGTTATTAAACCAGAAAACAAACTATTTGGGGATATTGTGAAGACTGTGGGTGTTTTTTCTTAAAAAAAGACAATTACTTGTCTTAAACAGTTTTTAAGGAAGCAAGTTCCGAGGTAATTTCCAGCTCCGAGGTAATTACCAGCATCCGAGGTAATTTCACGATACTTTCTGTGTCTGCAGTAATGTGTTAGCTTAGGAGTGACATGAACGTGCCTCAAATTCTGATGACAAGAAAAATGTGCTGAATTTGGACCCTTTTCATTGTCTTCTTTGTCATTTCCCCTGTGACCAAGAATAGGATTTGTAGGGAATTAGCAATCTAGTAAACTTCCGTGCTTTCTTTTCTGTTCTTGTCTTCCATTACTAAGTACAGGACAGAGACAAAAGTGGCAGAGATGGAGGGAGAGATGCCTGCAGTAGGATCCTCATGTGGTATATAATCAGACTCCTGAGATCTATGGCTCATTATTTAAGTCCAAAACCTCAAAACTTGTGTCCAAACCGACCCACCTGGCATTGGGTTTTTTCAGTGACCGTAAAGAGCATTACAATGATTTGCCTAACTTCCTTCCATAAAGAGCATTACAATCAACCAGTGATGAAGTTAAATGCAGAAGCATCATTTTTTTAATCTAGCAAAACAAAACAAAACCTAAAAACATGATCTAGGATCTACTATTCAAACACTGGCAAAAAGTACCGAACTTTTGTCTAAGGCAGGAAGTTTTTATGTGGTTTATTTTGACATCCTATACTCACCACTCATTCAGGATTTAAAGGTCATCAAAACTTGATTCCTCACCAAAGGACTGACAATAGGAAAAAGGATACCTCTAGACTAACAGTTGTCCTCCAGGATTACATTATACATTTATAAGCTAAGTGATTTGGGTTTTCCAACCCGTTGTCCACGTCAGTTTTTCTGCTCTGGTCATTTGCATTAAGATGAAGAATTTTTTAAAACATTTATAACACATAGTAGCAATTTCTGAGCAAAAATCTGGGAAACTCAAGCAAAGGAATTTCCAAAAGTACCAGACTTCTGAATTCTGAGTTTTGAAAATATATTTTGAGGAGAAATAGACATAGTCTAATTTGATGCCTTTAGTGTTTTTGAATCACCCATCCTCAGGGTTGAAAAATTGTTTTGTATAACTGACGGTACTGTTGGTTCAAACTATGTTAGTTTACAGTTTGTTGCAAACATTGTAGAATACAGCAACATGTATATTAACTTTCTCTCTATTTATCTTTATTATAGAAAATATCTTAGAATGTTCTTGATAGAGTAGCACGGTAATGATGGTCTCACACTTGGTGTGAATGGTAGTTTAGCAAAGCATAGCTCAAGGATTTGCAAAGTTAGGAAGAGGGACAAGAGAACCTCTCTCCCCACCCCCATCTAAATATGAAATTTGGTAAATTAGAATACTTTGTAAAAACAAATTCATACTAATTACCATTATGTACGAGATGTTTTGTTTTTAACCACATTGAAGATAATCAGGAAAGATTTTTTCCTTAATGTTTCTCCCGAGTGTAGTACTATAACAAAAACTTAATGCTACGAAACATTTTATATGCACCTTTGAGTAGGCAATTTAATCTAGATTATCTAATGTTCCTCCCATGATAACTCATCTGTTTTTAGTATCAGCAACATTTGGCAAGTTTATTTTTTAGATATAAACTGTGGTTCATCTGTTCACTTTTCTAGAAAAAAATCATTCTCATGAGAAAAAGCATAAATTAACAAGAAATGAGAGTGACTCGATTTGCTTTTAGAAAAAGAAATGCTTAATCAGCTATCCTGTATTTGGACTTATTCAGGTGTTAAGAAATTTAGGGAGGTATAAATGGTTGAATGACCACAGTGCTCTTTTTTTGTTGCTGTTAATCTAACAGACCAGCCTTAACTGTGGGCCTGAATCCTAAAAGGACAGTTGCCACAGTGGGAGGCAAGGAAATGTTTGGCTGGCAGATGAGCACCAGTGATAGCCAAATGGAGGGACATACTTGCATGGTCAGTTTATTCTCTAATTCCAATAAGTTCTTTGCTTTCAGAAGCAAGAAAACATTTCCTCTCCCCTCCCCCTCCCCCACCCCCTTTTTTTAAACATACCACAAGGAAAGTACAGACAGTTGTGCTACCTCAAACCCTTCGTGACACTTGTAGAAATCAGATTTTAGATTAGACAGAATCATTTTTTTAATCTCTTGATTTGTTTTCCTTTGGTTCGAAAAGTTGTGTTATACTCAGTCGACTCTAGCAAAATTTTGTATGTGGTAGCATAGCTTTAATTTATCCTATTACAATGCTGTTCTGAATTTTCTTTTGGTTTTTAAAAAAACAAAACCTGTTGCTTAGAAGCCATGAACCATTTTACTTTACTTCAACTTGTCAAAATGTCCTTGTTTGAAAAAATGAACGTTTGGGTTCACTCAGGAAATGCATGTCAGGAAGCTTGTATTATAAGTTGACGAGTTGTGATGTATCAGTAACTGCTGTTACTCCTTTTTCAAAGAAATATAATTGATTTTGAAGTTTTCTAGATTGTCACATGCTTTGTGACGAATGCAAGGAAATCAAGTCCTGTGTGGTATTTATTCTAGTCATTTGATTTCTATTCAGGCTATAAACTGTAGCTAATTTTTTATTTGCAATTAATTCATTCAAACTAAGTACTTTTCAAAATAGAAAAAAAAAGGAAAAATGATAAAAAATCTTATTATAGAAGTTTTCTCTTTAATAAAACTACCTGTGCCTCTTCAAATTTTATATGTGACATTTCAAGTCGAAGTCATTTCAAATTGCACATACATCATTATTCACCAAATATTTTTAAACAAAAGGAACCATATGTAGTGTCTACATTTTATCAACAGTCTCTTATCCAAGCATTTTAGACTCTAAGAATCAAGTGCCACTGAGTCTAAGAATTACTCCATCAATTCAAAAAGATGAATTATATAAATAAGAATGTGATGCCCCAAAGACGGTCAACACCACTGCTTCACTGAAAAGTCAATAAAAAGATGTTGCTGTTTATCAATATTTAAACTGTTAGATGTAATGTATAAGATACTAGAATGGTAAAACTCCAATTTATAATGGAAAAGCTAGAAAAGGTTCAAAGTGTTACAGGGTTTGTTTTTTGTTTGTTTGTTTTTTGTTTTTTTTAATAGGTCCCTCTAATACCATTTGCAGGTCTATGTGAAACACCAGTTTGGTAGTCATTTTTAAACAGCAAAAATAAAACTTACCCATAGGCATTTGTTCCCCACAATATACAATGCAGCACATAATAGAGGAAGACAGCACTCAGGAAGATGGCCACAAGGTACCCTCTCATGGCTGGCCCACCTGAAACACAGGGGATGAAGGCCAAGGGAAAGACAAGATCGTTATACAGGTGATTTACACAATGGCTTACATACAAGCATTAGTGAATAAACATATAGAGAGAAGAGTATAAGAAACTGACATCAGCCTGTTATTTTGGAAACACCTACTAAATTTTCAGAAGGTGAATATTTTTTCTGTCTGTCCTTATCCTCTTTAATCAACACAACATGATTCATGTTTAGACCAATACTTTCCCATGTTAGATAGGAAAAAAATTCATTCAGAACAAAATTTTACACATCTATTTCAAATCCAAAACTTTTTTCAGAAATATTAAAAAATACCTATTTTCTCTATCTCAAGAGAAAATGAATATATGCCTTAAGATGTAAACAAACATTTTGTTTTGTCATTGCTCGAAATGACTTTTAAATGCTATTTATGCTAAAAGTCATTTTCTCATTTTAAAAAACTGGGGGAAAAAACCTACTAAAAAATATTTCCGACAACCTCAATTTTTTTTTTTAATTAACTAATTAATTTATTTATTTTTGTCTGCTTTGGGTCTTCATTGCTGCTCACGGGCTTTCCCTAGCTGCAGTGCGCGGGCTTCTCACTGCAGTGGCTTCTCTTGTTGCCGAGCATGGGCTCTAGGCATGCAGGCTTCAGTAGTTGTGATGCGTGGGCTCAGTAGTTGTCTCGTGGGCTCTAGAGCACAGGCTCAGTAGTTGTGGTGCACAGGCTTAGTTGCTCCGTGACATGTGGGATCTTCCCGGACCAGGGCTCAAACCCGTGTCCCCTGCATTGGCAGCTGGATTCTTAACCACTGTGCCACCAGGGAAGTCCTCCCACATCCTCACTTTTTACATACTTTTAGATGCACCATATCACAGCACAGGTAAATTTAGCTAATTATTTGCTTGTTTTTATACTAAATGGACAGTATAGTTCACTGCACATTTATAGATAGACACAAACCTGGACACCATCCTCTCTAGAGTATAAATGCAAAAAACAAAAAAAAACCCTTTACAAAATATATTTTTTATAGCCTAAAACATTTTTAGTTCCCACTTCTGCTTCAAAGGCAGAAATGAGTATGTCCTCACTTCTACATGTAATGAAATGCAAAAGACAAATTTAATATATGTTTCTATACTAGATCTTCTATTTCAATGCATGTTGCTTAAACAGATATACTATTTCTTTGCCTCTCTTATCAAGTTTCTGGTCCATCTAGATACTTGAATGTACCACTGGGCTCACTCCTGTCCGTCTCTATTAACCTCAATTGGGGCAATTTAGTGTCGAACGTGAGTCTGGTTAGATTCTTTTATTTTTTTTTAATTTTATTGAAGTAGAGTTGATTGGTTAGATTCTTAAAGAGCTCCATTGCCTTCTTAAGTATAATCTACTAAACATAAATGAAGCTGTTGTGGATCATGTGAGGTCATCGTAACAAATGTAATCATCGTTCTGGGCTCCATTAAGGTTGAGACCCTCTGGAGCTAATGAGGGGGTGTGGGGCTGTTTGGAGTTGACCCTAAACTGTAGGGATTATCCCATGCAGATTGCTGAGCACACCGCCCTTCGTGTCAGCTGTTGCTTCTCACTGCAATTAAGGCAGCCACCACCCCCATGTGCCACTATTATAAATTAATTAGAAATGAAGACTGTCAAGAGGAAGCAAATGAACGTGTTAAATGAGCAAATTTTAGTTTACACATACTTCTAATTTAGCAGACATAATCCCCGCGAAGAGTCAACACTGGTTAGAAATCAGAAGACAGGAATCATGGCCCAACTCCACATAATTCCTGGCTTGGAGGGAGGCCTTAGGTAAATCAGTGTCCCCTTTTCCAACCTGACTGTTCTCACACGTTCAGGAGTGAGAGCACACAGCCAACCTCTTTGGGCTGTTAGAGTGGCCAAAATGATGGGCGTCTGGCATAACCTAGGACACAAAAATATGTGCTGAATAAGTTTGTATATTTTATGGTTGTTTGTTTTCTAAAGCTAAAGCCAGCTGTGCTTTTTTTCTATACAATAAAATGCATGGGTTTTGAGAAAACCAAAGGGAAACTTGGCCTGCCCTTAATGTAGCCTGTGCAGTATTCTTACTGGTCTGACAGAAAGAGTCAGTTGGGTGTGGCTGTGGCGGAAAGGCCACTTCCTCTGCTGGCAAAGGGAGTAAACATGGAAAGGACTCGTAGATCACCTCAGGCCTGTGCTTCCCTTTCCACCTTATTCTGTCTTCCTTGCCCATCTGCAATGTATGTCTTGATGTATTGTGCATTATTTTAGAAATCACCTTAAATTCTTGGTAAAAAGCAAGAAACAAATTGCATGATCATTAGTGGGTAAAGAAAAAGTATGGTTCTGTGCTTCTTGAGAAATAATTGGTAAAATCCAAGTAATGGAGAGAATTAAGGTTTGGGATGATCAGAGTAAAAGTCTAAGACAGTGAGGCATGGGAGATGCTGGACACATCACTGAACTGGTTAATTGAGGAAACAAAGATAGCGAGATAGCTAGCCCAGAGCCCGGCCCCTATGACATGTTCAACAAATGCTAGCTCTGCTTCCTCCCCTTCACGTGTGAGAGAAGTGCTAATAATTAAACACTTTGGCCAGAGGCCACGAGTCATGATTCATGATGGCAGGACACAGGGAGCTGGTGTGGCCTGTCCTTGGCTCATTCAGCCCTTTGACTGAACTGGCCTCTGCAAAACGTTTTTTGTTTTTTTCATTCATGTGTCACACAAACATGAATGTAGGATAAATATAAAAGACTCCAAAGAACACAATGGAATTCTTTCTATACTGTGACTCAACTGAAAATACACTATAATTAAGCCTCTTCTGTTGTACATTGGACAGCCTCAGATATCAGGGGTGTTCAGAAACTCTGGAAGTTCTAGAATCCACAAGTTAGACTTGGACAGAGAAAGTTTTAGAAATTACTGATACCAGGCTTAAGACTGTCCTGGAAGACATTTAACCATGGGCCAAAACAGTCACCAAACAATCTGCTTAAGTCCTCAGATTAAATATTTAAAACTCCACCCAGAGTAACATCAGTTTTGCAAACACCCAACAAGGATGCCACTTATCAGTATCAGCAATTTCTTTAAAACATATTTACATCTAAGGTAAGATAGCATATGAAAGCCTAGAGAAAGAACTCCGTATTTACAGTTCAATTTGCTTATCTGTCCCTCAAAACATATTCTTTGGGAAATTTATATATCACTTTACAGAGCATAAAAGTATGGGTAAGCGAGATGTTGTTTTTTTCCTCAGCAGTTTGTGGTTTAGCTGAAGACAAAGAAGTGTGAGAAAACATTTTTTTGCTTCAAAAAGTAAAATGAGGGCTTCCCTGGTAGCACATTGGTGTAGAGTCCGCCTGCCGATGCAGGGGACACGGGTCTGTGCCCCGGTCCGGGAGGATCCCACATGCCGCGGAGCGGCTGGGCCCGTGAGCCATGGCCGCTGGGCCTGCGCGTCCGGAGCCTGGGCTCCGCAACTGGAGAGGCCACAACAGTGAGAGGCCCGCGTACCGAAAAAACAAAAAAAAAAGTAAAATGAACCTACTCGTGAAGAGCTACTGCATACGCCACCTGAGAAAAATTTTGGAAGCTTTACCACTCTCTCACATGTCATGGGCAATTCAAAGCAACCATATTCAAGTTGCAAAGCAAACTGGGGCCGGCCAGGATATCCTTGTGATAAACACGTAGAGGCCCTCCGCTCGCTCACAGCAAAAACTCCCACAAATAAATGAATTCTCTAATTATAAGTCTATAAATGAAACAACCATTTTGCTTTGAGCAAAAGACTCAAAGGAACACCAGTAAGAATTTAACAGAGAGTGCCTGCTTTAAGGGGAGGAAAAAAAAAAGTCCCTTCAATATAGCTTCAGTTACCAAAACAAACAAGTTTCAAGATCTTGACATTAAACAACACATATCAGCTTCTTGGCTGCAGATGCTACTAAGACCGGAGTCCCTAAAACATCCTTCACGAAGTTTAAGCCATAAAGCAATTATTCACCGAAAGTGTGAGTAGAGGGTGTCAAGGGAGAGCAGGAATCATTGGCAGAGATCAAATGTTTATTTCTTCCCCAATTATGATACATAACCCAATAGATGAATAATCTGCATATGCCAAAGTGAGCTCAATCTTGGCAACAGGTTTTCCTTTTCTTTAATAATAACAGTATATTTTATAAGTTCATAAAATGCTTGTATGTCCATCACTTCATTTAAGGCTCAAAACAAGCTTGATAAACAGATGTGCAAGAGTCTGTCATACAGAGTGAAGTCAGTCAGAAAGAGAAAAACAAATACCGTATGCTAACACATATATATGGAATCTAAAAAAAAAAGAGTGGTTCTGAAGAACTTAGGGGCGGGACAGGAATAAAGACACAGACATAGAGAATGGACTTGAGGACAAGGGGAGGGGAAAGGGTAAGCTGGGATGAAGTGAGAGAGTGGCATGGACATATATACACTACCAAATGTAAAATAAATAGCTAGTGGGAAGCAGCCACATAGACCAGGGAGATCAGCTCGGTGCTTTGTGACCACCTAGAGGGTGGGATAGAGAGGGTGGGAGGGAGAAACAAGAAGGAAGACATATGGGGACATATGTATATGTAGGGCTGATTCACTTTGTTATAAAGCAGAAACTAACACACCATTGTAAAGCAATTATACTCCAATAAAGATGTTAAAAAAAGAGAAAAAAAACAGATGTGCAGGCATCATCTTCTTGATGAATGAGGGAAATGAAAGTTTCTGCAATTCAGTGAGTTGTCCCAGCTCACACAGTTTAAGAGACAGAAACAGACTTAAGTCTGACCATTTCTTTCTCACAGTTCTACTCCTGGTGTCATCCTGTCTATCAAGACAAAATACATGAGGGGAACCCAAAAGAGAAAATTCTAATTGACAACTTCCTGACAGTGCGCTGTTGATGGGCAGAGTTCCGAAAGGGCAAATACAGACATGGGTTGCAGGGAGAGGGCTGCAGGGTAGGGTTCCCCAAAGTGACATGGCGGCTCCAAGGGTCAGCACCGGCCGAGGGCTTGTTAACATGCATGTTCCTGAGCCCCTACTTCATCTGAGTCTCTAGGGCTTGGAAAAGTGTATTGAAACAAGAACACTCCAGTCTGATTCTTACGCCGACCCAAACTACAGTTTGAGAATCACTGCTCTAGGATTCTCAAGAGAACCATGGAGGAATGTACTGAAATACGGAGACCGTAACAGATGTTACAATTAATGACCCCACTCCATGAGAGCAGGATTTGTCAATCATTTTATTTGCATTTATTTATCTACTTCTAACAATACATGTCACACAGAAGATGTTAAGTGGATAATCGTTGAATGTAGTTACAGATCTCATAACTAGATGCTTTGTATTGATTTTTTATCCAAAATGCCTACCACATGGTAATGCCTAATGAATAATGGCTAATTAGAATCATTAAGATATTGCAGCGCTTAGCATTTTTCAAGGCCCCCGACAGATGCTTTCGGTGTATTATCTCATGTGATCCTCACAACCACCCTGTGAGGGAAATAGTAAACTAACAATTCCCATTTCACAGAGGAGAAAACTGAAGCTCTGAGAGGAATATTAACTTACCTGAGATAATAAATTGCAGAACAGATTCAAACCCGTATCTATCAGACCAGAATCCACACACTGTACTGCTGCTCTCCGGATGTGAGCTTTTACAGATTGGTGCAAGGTCCAGCCTTCTGATAACAGACTGAACATGACAGAATGTCTCATCTGCCCATCCTACCAGCTCCCTAAGCGGTATCAATTCTAGGAATTG
This sequence comes from Stenella coeruleoalba, assembly GCF_951394435.1. Classification (NCBI taxonomy): domain Eukaryota; kingdom Metazoa; phylum Chordata; class Mammalia; order Artiodactyla; family Delphinidae; genus Stenella; species Stenella coeruleoalba. Next base: position 98,532,382 of record NC_137150.1, read on the forward strand.
ATGAAATGGAGATAAAGTTTATAGTCACAGACTGCTGAAATAACACCCTATTACTCACAACCTTGTTCTTCCCCACCCTATTTTGGATTTCAGTAAATCCATTTTTTTTTTCCTCTATAGTTCTATTGAGTGTCCTGGAGCAGTGATCCTCAAACTTCAGTACGCTTAAGAATCAAACTGGAGGATTCCTATTTCAATGCACACTCTTGAGCCCCAGGGCAACCATAATAGCATTGCTTATAAAAACAAAACAAAAACCCTAAGGAATGACACTTGAAAATGGTCAGATTCTTATTTTTAGACTCTCTAATGCTTTTTCAAACCTAAAGAGACTTGTTTTTCCAACAACCAGTTAGAAAAAAGCATATTCAGCAATAATTCTAGAAACATCATTCTATTCTCTAAGCACAAAAACCCGGTGGGTATCTCAGTCAGTATCACATGACTCCAAGGAAGAAACATGCTTCCACACACATGGTTCCAGACGGACCCAGCCTGCCCGGCCTCTCTCCCCCCAGTGACCTCTAGGCTCAGCTGCAGACACACCCCGGTGCCCATCCGTAGGCTCAGCTCCACCCCAACCTCTGAGCCTGATCCTGGCCCAAAGAAAAGGGAGCCTGAGAAGCCTCCAGCGGCAGCTCAACAGTTTGGTCAGGTTCCCACTGATCCCACACTTGGACATGTCATTCACCTGGCCTGAATTCCCGTTGCCGGGTCCCTGAATTACATTACATCCTAGTTGTCCAAGGTCTTCATTCTTCTCTCTCTCAGCTACCCCAGCAGCTCAGCAATCAAACATCCAATTCTAAGTAACTAGGATCCTACACCATGTACTCATCCACTCTATCCCTTGATACCCTCTGCTTCCCCAGTGACAGAGGTCTTGCTCTGCTGCTGTTCGGTCTCCTCTCTCATCCAGCATACCTCTGCTCCACAAAAATACTCGATAACTTGCATCTTTGTGCAAAATAGACAAGGACACCCAATCTGGCTCCACACAGCCCTGTGGGCACATAGCTTGGCATGGGCAGGATTTCAACCACAACTTTCCTCTCAGCCAGGTGCCCCTGTTCAAGGTTCACCTCCACAATCTTACCAGGTGGCCCTGCTCTCAGCCTGTGTCCATTCAACCCTGGGAGAGACTCTTCTTCATTCAGGTCTCCACCAGACCTCAGCTCACACTGACACATACCCGAGACTCTCTGAACTTGGCAACAGATCTTACATCCTGCCTTCCTTCCTCTTCGTATTTACTGCTCAGCGTATGACTCTTCTCTGCAATCACATGCCCCTGTGAGCATGAACTGCAGCTCTACCTACGCATTAATGTCTAAGTCTCTTAGTCCAGACCCACGGGTCCCCTAAGCCTCCTAGATCTAGCCGTCTCCATAGAGCCCAAACCTTAAAGAAGACACATAGGACCTGGCAGCAATGGATGGAAAGGCCTCAGTCCTCTTTAAGTCAGTTATTACCCCTTTTTCAAGTAATGATCCTTATCATTAATGGTATGACCCAAATGTGTCCAGAAGCCTCATTTATATACTAAGGACCTCCACCCTCTGGTGCTGATGATCATATAAATAATAGCACACTTCATTAAGTACTTACAAAATGCCCAGCACTGCACTAAGCCCTTTTCACATACGATGATGAAAACAGGGGTGCTATCATCCCCACTCAAGAGATCTTTCTGGGTTTTTATATTGTATATTATGGGAAACTTCTAAATTGTACATTCTGGAGAACTATAATCACTGTATTTTTTAACTATAACAGCATGAACTTAATATAGTTACTTAATATCCTGTTAAGCAAGGGAATGATACACATTAAAGTAGGCATTGATTAAAATATACTTAGAAACATTAAAACACAAAAGAAAAAACTGTTCATTTCACAAGTAAAGAGATAAATCTTAAGGAATTAGTAGTCTGGTTGATCAGATTTCTACTAGAAGGACCTGAAAATTCTCAAGAGGCCAAAATTTAAAAATAAAAATAGCACATATAAAATTCAGTATGCAATATTACACCACCTAAAAAAGCTAAATTTAAATCTGAAGTTCTGAGCTACTGTTATTTAATACAAATTAAGGGGAAAAAATCTGATATTACTGAGTAAATTAATAGAAAATTATAATTTGATTTACGTACCTCCTCCCTGGAAAAGCTATTAGTATAGTTTCAACAAATTGGACCAACTGTATACATTCTGCCTGATTTCTAAATACATAGTCTTTTCCTTTCTGCATAGCGGAAGAAGAATATGCATAATTTTCTTTCTCTCTTCTTCCCCCCAATTCTTCTGCTATACCATGCTATGCAGCTAGTTCCTATATGTATACACACATCTCCTCTTTCAGTCTTTCAAGAAAGCCAGTGCTTGGCTCTACCCACCACCAGTCCCCCACCATCAAGAAGCTTGCACAAGCCTCTTAGATAGCCTCACCCACCAGAAGGAAAACAGCAAAAGCGAGAAGAACTACAATTCTGCAGCCTGTGGAACGAAAACCACATTCACAGAAACACAGACAAAATATATAGGCAGAGGACTATGTACCAGATGAAGGGACAAGATAAAACCCCAGAAAAACAACTAAATGAAGTGGAGACAGGGAAAAGGGATTCAGAATAATGACAGTGAAGATGATCCAAGACCTCGGAAAAAGAATGGAGGCAAAGATCGAGAAGATACAAGAAATGTTTGACAAAGACCTAGAAGAATTAAAGAACAAACAGAAATGAATAATACAATAACTGAAATGAAAAATACAGTAGAAGGAATCAATAGCAGAATAACTGAGACAGAAGAACAGATAAGTGACCCAGAAGACAGAACGGTGGAATTCACTGCCGTGGAACAGAAAAAAGAATGAAAAGAAGACAGCCTAAGAGACCACTGGGACAACATTAAACACACCAACGATCGCATTATAGGGGTCCCAGAAGGAGAAGAGACAGAGAAAGGACCCAAGAAAATATTTGAAGAGATTATAGTCAAAAACTTCCCTAACATGGGAAAGGAAATAGCCACCCAATTCCAGGAAGCACAGAGTCCCAGGCAGGATAAACCCAAGGAGAAACACGCCAAGACACATAGTAATCAAACTGAAAAAATTAAAGACAAAGAAAAATTATTGAAAGCAACAAGGGAAAAATGACAAACAGCATACAAGGGAACTCCCATAAGGTTAACAACTGATTTCTCAGCAGAAACTCTACAAGCCAGAAGGGAGTGTCATGATATATTTAAAGTGATGAAAGGGAAGAACCTACAGCCAAGATTACTCTACCCGGCAAGGATCTCATTCAGATTCCACGGATAAATCAAAAGCTTTAAAGAAAAGCAAAAGCTAAGAGAATTCAGCACCACCAAACCAGCTCTACAACAAATGCTAAAGGAACTTCTCTAAGTGGGAAACACAAGAGAAGAAAAGGACCTACAAAAAAACAAACCCATAACAATTAAGAAAATGGTCATAGGAACATACATATCGATAATTACCTTAAACGTGAATGGATTAAATGCTCCAACCAAAAGACACAGGCTCACTGAATGGATACAAAAACAAGGCCCATATATATGCTGTCTACAAGACACCCACTTCAGACCTAGGGACACATACAGACTGAAAGTGAGGGGATGGAAAAAGATATTCCATGCAAAGGGAAACCAAAAGAAAGCTGGAGTAGCAATACTCATATCAGATAACATTGACTTTAAAATAAAGAATGTTACAAGAGACAAGGAAGGACACTACATAATGATCAAGGGATCAATCCAAGAAGAAGATATAACAATTATACATATATATGCACCCAACATAGGAGCACCTCAATACATAAGGCAACTGCTAACAGCTATAATAGAGGAAATCGACAGTAACACAATAATAGTGGGTGACTTTAACACCTCAAGGCAACTGCTAACGGCTATAAGAGGAAATCGACACTAACACAATAATAGTGGGTGACTTTAACACCTCACTTACACCAATGGACAGATCATCCAGACAGAAAATTAATAAGGAAACACAAGTTTTAAATGATACAATAGACCAGATAGATTTAATTGATATTTATAGGACATTCCATCCAAAAACAATAGATTACACTTTCTTCTCAAGTGCACATGGAACATTCTCCAGGAGAGATCACATCTTGGGTCACAAACCAAGCCTTGGTAAATTTAGGAAAACTGAAATTATATCAAGCATCTTTTCTGACCACAGCGTTAAAAGATTAGAAATCAATTACAGGGAAAAAAACATAAAAAGCACAAACACATGGAGGCTAAACAATATGTTACTAAATAGCCAAGAGATCATTGAAGAAATCAAAGGAGAAATCAGAAAATACCTAGAGACAAATGACAACGAAAACAAAATGATCCAAAACCTATGGGATGGAGCAAAAGCAGTTCTAAGAGGGTAGTTTACAGCAATATAATCCCACCTCAAAAAACAAGAAAAATCTCAAATAAACAATCTAACCTTACACCTAAAGGAACTAGAGAAAGAAGAACAAACAAACCCGAAGTTAGTAGAAGGAAAGAAATCATAAACATAAGAGCAGAAATAAATGAAATAGAAATAAAGAAAACAATAGCAAAGATCAATAAAACTAAAAGCTGGTTCTTTGAGAAGATAAACAAAATTGATAAACCATTAGCCAGACTCATCAAGAAAAAGAAGAGGACTCAAATCAGTAAAATCAGAAATGAAAAAGAAGTAACAAGGGACACCGCAGAAATACAAAGCATAAGAGACTACTACAAGCAACTCTATGCCAATAAAATGGACAACCTGGAAGAAATAGACAAATACTTCAAAAGGTATAACCTTCCAAGACTGAACCAGGAAAAAATAGAAAATATGAACAGACCAATCACAAGTAATGAAATTGAAACTATGATTAAAAATCTTCCAACAGGGACTTCCCTGGAGGTGCAGTGGTTAAGAATCTGCCTGCCAATACAGGGGACACAGGTTCGATCCCTGGTCTGAGAAGATCCCACACGCTGCAGAGCAACTAGCCTATGTGCCACAACTACTGAGCCTGCGCTCTACAGCCTACAAGCCACAAATACTGAAGCATGTGCACCTACAGCCCGCACTCCGCAACTAGAGAAGCCACTGCAATGAGAAGCCCGTGCACCACAAGGAAGAGTAGCCCCTGCTCGCCACAACTAGAGAAAGCCTATGCGCAGCAACAAAGACCCAACGCAGCCAAAAAGAAATAAATTTTTTTTAATTTATTAAAAAAAAAATCTTCCAACAAACAAAAGTCCAGGACCAGATGCCTTCACAGGTTAATTCTATCAAACATTTAGAGAAGAGCTAACACCCATCCTTCTCAAACTCTTCCAAAAAACTGCAGAGGAAGGAATACTCCCAAACTCATTCTACGAGGCCACCATCATCCTGATACCAAAACCAGACAGAGATACTACGAAAAAAGAAAATTACTTACCAATATTACTGATGAGTATAGATGCAAAAATCCTCAACAAAATAATATCAAACAGAATCCAACAACACATTAAAAGGATCATACCCCATGATCAAGTGGGATTTATCCCAGGGAGGCAAGGATTCTTCAATATACACAAATCAATCAATGTGATACACCATATTAACAAACTGAACAATAAAAACCATATGATCATCTCAATAGATGCAGAAAATGCTTTTTGACAAAATTCAACACCCATTTATGATAAAAACTCTCCAGAAAGTGGGCATGGAGGGAACCTACCTCAACATAATAAAGGCCATATATGACAAACCCACAGCAAACATCATTCTCAGTGGTGAAAAACTCAAAGCATTTCCTCTGCGATCAGGAACAAGACAAGGATGTCCACTCTCACCACTAATAATCAACATAGGTTTGGAAATCCTAGACATGGCAGTCAGAGAAGAAAAAGAAATAAAAGGAGTACAAATTGGAAAAGAAGTAAAACTGTCACTGTTTGCAGATGACATGATACTATACATAGAGAATCCTAAAGATGCCACCAGAAAACTACTAGAGCTAACCAATGAATTTGGTAGGGTTGCAGGATACAAAACTAATGCACAGAAATCTCTTGCATTCCTATACACTAACAATGAAAGATCAGAAAGAGAAATTAAGGAAACAATCCCATTCCCCACTGCAACAAAACAAATAAAATACCTAGGAATAAACCTACCTAAGGAGGTAAAAGACCTGTACTCAGAAAACTATAAGACACTCATGAAAGAAATCAAAGATGACACAAACAGATGGAGAGATATACCATGTTCTTGGATTGGAAGAATCAACATTGTGAAAATGACTATACTACCCAAAGCAATCTACAGATTCAATGCAATCTGTATCAAATAACCAGTGGCATTTTTTACAGAACTAGAATAAAAAATCTTAAAATTTGTATGGAGACATAAAAGGACCCGAATAGCCAAAGCAATCTTGAGGGAAGAAAACAGAGCTGGAGGAATCAGACTCCCTGACTTCATACCATACTACAAAGCTACAGTAATCAAAACAATACAGTACTGGCACAAAAACAGAAAGATAGATCAATGGAACAGGATAGAAAGCCCAGAGATAAACCCACACACCTATGGTCAACTAATCTACAACGAAGGAGGTAAGGCTACACAATGGAGAAAAGACAGTCTCTCCAATAAGTGGTGCTGGGAAAACTGGACAGCTACATGTAAAAGAATGAAATTACAACACTCCCTAACACCATACACAAAAACAAACTCCAAATGGATTAGAGACCTAAATGTAAGACCAGACACTATAAAACTCTTAGAGGAAAACATAGGAAGAACACTGCTTGACATCAATCACAGCAAGATCTTTTTTGACCCACCTCCTAGAGTAATGGAAATCAAAACAAAAATAAACAAATGGGAACTAATTAAACTTAAAAGCTTTTGCAAAGCAAAGGAAGCTACAAACAAGACAAAAAGACAACCCTCAGAATGGGAGAAAATATTTGCAAACGAATCAATGGACAAAGGATTAATCTCCAAAATATATAAACAGCTCATGCAGCTCAATATTTAAGAAACAAACAACCCAATCAAAAAATGGGCAGAAGACCTAAATAGACATTTCTCCAAAGAAGACATACAGATGGCCAAGAAGCACATGAAAAGCTGCTCAACACTACTAATTATTAGAGAAATGCAAATCAAAACTACAATGAGGGGGCTTCCCTGGTGGCGCAGTGGTTGAGAATCTGCCTGCCAATGCAGGGGACACGGGTTCGAGCCCTGGTCTGGGAAAATTCCACATGCCACGGAGCAACTAGGCCCATGAGCCACAACTACTGAGCCTGCACGTCTGGAGCTTGCGCTCTGCAACAAGAGAGGCCACGATAGTGAGAGGCCCGCGCACCGTGATGAAGAGTGGTCTCCACTCCCAGCAACTGGAGAAAGCCCTCACACAGAAATGAAGACCCAACACAGCCCAAAATAAATTAATTAATTAATTTTAAAAAAAAAACTACAATGAGGTATCGCCTCACACCAGTTAGAATGGGCATCATGAGAAAATCTACAAACAACAAATGCTGGAGAGGGTGTGGAGAAAAGGGAACCCCCCTGCAATGTTGGTGGGAATGTAAATTGATACAGCCACTATGGAGAACAGTATGGAGGTTCTTTAAAAAACTAAGAATAGAATTACCATATGACCCAGCAATCCCACTACTGGGCATATCCCCAGAGAAAACCATAATTCAAAAAGACACATGCACCCCAATATTCACTGCAGCACTATTTACAATACCCAGGACATGGAAGCAACCTAAGTGCCCATTGAAAGACGCATGGATAAAGAAGATGTGGTACATATTTACAATGGAATATTACTCAGCCATAAAAAGGAACGAAATTGAGTCATTTGTAGAGATGTGGATGGACGTAGAGAAAGACTGTCATACAGAGTGAAGCAAGTCAGAAAGAGAAAAACAAATATTATATATTAATGCATGTATGTGGAATATAGAAAAATGGTACAGATGAACCAGTTTGCAAGGCAGAAATAGAGACACAGATGTAGAGAACAAACGTATGGACACCAAAGGGGGAAAGTGGCAGTGGGGAGTGGTGGTGGTGATGTGATGAATTGGGCGATTGAGATTGACATGTATACACTGATGTGTATAAAATAGATAACTAATAAGAACCTGCTGTATAAAAACTAAATAAATAAAATTTAAAAAATAAAGAAAAGAAAGCCAATGCTTTTCCCAGAGTTCATCCTTAGCATATGTAGACAGATCTTTTCAGCTAATAAAAGCTAAGCTGTCACTGCCAAAGCAGATGACCAAATCCTGCCCCCAAAATTGGGTACGCTCACTGCAAAGCATATAAAAAGAAGAGAAATGATGTTTCAGCAGAATTTTGTTCCTTAATAGTGCAGCAGGACAGACTAAAATCATTCAGCTAATAGCACACTATATTAGATGTTAAAAATAAATGAACTGAAGTTCCTGTTTTCAAGATCTCTCCCTTTAGCCTCAGCTTCGTTGAAAATACACAAAGAAGCTTTTAAAGGAACTTCTTATGGTCCTACTGTTTATTCATATTTTCTCCCAGAGACCCATTTCTTTTCCCAGGGTGGAAATTTTCTCTATTTCTTATATTAATGCCCTATTGATAAGATAGACTCTAAAGAGTAATAGATATTGTTAACAGGTTAATGACGGTGGCCAATTTTTAAAATTAACTGTGGAACATCCCTGGTGGCGCAGCGGTTGAGAGTCTGCCTGCCAGTGCGGGGGACACAGGTTTGATCCCTGCTTTGGGAATATTCCACATGCCGTGGAGCAACCGGGTCCGTGAGCCACAACTACTAAGCCCACGTGCTACAACTACTGAAGTCCGCGTGCCTAGAGCCTGTGCTCTGCAACGAGAAGCCACCACAATGAGAAGCCCGCACACCGCAGTGAAGGGTAGCCCCGCTCACCACAACTAGAGAAAGCCCGTGCGCAGCAATGAAGACCCCGAGCAGCCAAAAATAAATAAACTTTTAAAAAATTAATTAAATTAAAATTAACTGTATAGAGGGAAGAAAATTATAATAAAACCCACCACTTTTAAGTGCACAATTTCATGAGTTTTGACAAATTTGTAAGGTTGTGTAACAATCACCAAAATCATACTAAACATTTCCAACACGCCTGGAAGTTCCTGTGTTGTCCCTCTTTGCAGCCAACTCTCTTCCCCTAGTTCCTGGCCCCTGATCTGTTTATCACTATAGTTCTGCTTTCTCTAAAGGTTCATATAAATGGAATCATACAGTATATATCTTATTTCTGGCTTATTTATATTAGTATGATGCTTTTGAAAAAAATTGTTCATGTTGTTACTTCTACCAGGAATTCATGCCTTTTTCCTTTTTATTACTGTGGACAAAAAAAGAAAAAGAAAAATAGGTTGCCTACCATTTCAGCAAACAGCAATGTTGCCCACCAGCAAACCATCAGCCACTGCAGCCACCGCCCCCCCCAACACCCCCGGTCCCCCAACAGTGCACCCTGAGGTGGAGAAAAACAGGATATGGGCCCTAGACAGTTAAGATGTATATCAAAGGAATAATTTCAATGAGTCCAGACTTTGCATCTTCCCACACATAGAAAAGTACTAAAATCATTAACTTGAGATGTCTGTGTTTTAGCAGTAATCTTTTGATGTTCAACTACATCTGTATGTTTGTTTCAGCAAAAACTCCTCTATATCCTGGTTTCTCCCTTACCTCTTTGGAACAGGTCCTCAGAGCTATCTAAGGTGCTGTCTCTCAGGTTGGAGTCCTCAGAAAGGGCACTGAATAAAAAAACATAATTCTCAGCTTCTAGGTTGTGCACTTTTTTAAATCAGTTGACACTGCTAAGTAGTATTCCATTGTATGGCTACACCACGATCACAATTTGTTCATCAATTCACCAGTTAATAAACATTTGGTTACTTTTTAGTTTTAGTTATTATAAGTACAGCTACTGAAACCAAGCAGGGCCCTATGGAGCCCCTGGGCATGGAAGCATTTCTGTGTCCCCTGTTCCTTGTTTGTAGGGAACAGACTCTAGCCTCCATGACCTTCCCTGAGTTCCTAAGGGTAGATTCCAACAGTTGCTAATCAGGGAAGGAAGGGGATGCAGAGTCAAGGGAGGAACAGTCAAGAAACAGTGTTGCAGCCTGCTTGGAGCAGAGTCCTGGTTCTGCCTCAAGGGACACACATAACAATATCTTTAAGCTCTTCTGTAGAACTAAAACACCCACGAAATGCAAGATGTTCCAGAGAGATCACAGTTTGATAACCTCAAAGCTCATCAGAAGACCATAAGAGGCTAGATTAAAGGAGTATAGGACCTGCACACACCCTGATCCTTATCAGCAACCCCACCCTTGAACTACTGCTATAGAACTCCTCACCAAATCCTCCCAGGTGGGGACCAGCCTTCCGTGTTCCCCTCTGCCTGGCAAAGCAATAAAGCTATTCTTTTTTATTTCACCCAAAATGTCTCCAAGATTCAATGTGGCACCCGAGCACAGAGGCCGAGACTTTGGCATCACTACATTGAAAATTCAAGCACAAGACTTTGGGTAGGCATGTTTTCACGGGTCATATAGTAAATGTATTTTTAACTTTATATGAAAATTTTATATTACATTCCGGTGCCTATTTCTGAATAACAGATTTGCTTCAATTGCTCAGTTTAAAGGAAAAATCCCCTATCTGTAACAATTCAAACTATTGACACCACTGAATAATACAGATCACTGACAGGGGTAAGAATGGATTAATCTATTACTTCTGAGCATTCATTAAGCATGTGCACTCTATTTTAAAGACACGGCAAACAGAGCTCACAGTCTGGTGAAGGAAGTTACACTGTTCCAGGATGACTATGATTATCTGTTGTGGGAAGTAAAATTAAATATTTTAGACCCCTGCTCCTCAGAGTGTGGTCCACAAACCAGCAGTATTGAAACCAAGCCCAACCCTGTGGGTCCCTCCCTGGTACAAAACCTTTCTGTGTCCCCCATTTCTTGTTTGTAGGAAATAGGCTTCATTCTGCCTCCTAGACCTTCCCTGAGTTCCAAAGGGCAGATTCAAACAGTTGCTAATTAGGGAAGGGAGGGGATGCAGAAACAAGGGAGGAGAATAGTGCAGCCTTGGGGCAGGGCCCTGGTTCCTCCTCAAGGAATATACACAACAATATATCTTTGAATTCTTCTGCAGGAACTAAGGCCCCCACCCAGGTGGAGGATGGTAACTTCAGGCTGAGCACAAGAGTCCTGGAGCACCACCCTGTTACCTCACCAACCAATCAGAAGAAATTCACACACCCTGCAGCCCTCACCCCAAATTTTGCCTATTAAAAACTTCTCCCCAAAAACCACTGGAGAGTTCAGGGTTTTTGAACACAAGGACCTGTTCTCCTTGCTTGGCCCTGCAATAAAACTTTCTCTGCTCCAAACTCTGACACTTCGGTTTATTTGGCCTCACAGTGCGTTAGGCACAAGAACTTGCATTTGGTAACAGTATTGGCATCACCTGGGAACTTGGTAGAGCTGCAGAATCTCAGCTCCACCCCTTGATCTACTGAGTCAAATGTGCATTTTAACAAGATCCCCAGGTGACCTGTGTGTTTGAGAAGCACTGCTGGAGAAGGTCAGAAGAAAGAGGAATCATAGCCCATGGAGAGGATCAGGGCTCCACAAAAAACAGTTGTTGAGAGGAACTGAAAGCTCATTCTAAGTTCCATGCTACCTCTTTTAAGAGTCTTTTGGGCTTGACTTTTTAAAATTTCCAATCAACAAAATTTTCCCTGAACAAACTAGTGAGACTCTCTTTGAAAATAAGTGGCTTTGAGAAAAATTTCCATCATCATTCTAGGGGATATTTGTGGTCTCTCTGTAAATTCCCTGGATATTTTCATTCCTATATTGTTTACAGCCTTATCCTTTCACCTTCCATCTACTACCAGTATCACCACTGCTATTTTTGAGAGAAAATATACAGATTACATCTACGTGACACACATTTCATCCTGCATCGCCTTCTGATTCACCTAAAAGGGCCAACTGAATCACCACTCACTCACAACATTTCCCATTATCGCTATTCACACCTGGGACCCAGGAATTACAGATCTTAGAGCTGGAAAGACTGCAAGAGTTCAGGGCATTTAGACAGAGTAAGGTCTTATGTCACCACGTTACAAAAGAAGCAGACAGGATTTAGAAAAAAGTAAAAACTTGCCAAAGGTGACCTCACTCATAAGTAGCAGAGTTGGCAGTGCAGGAGAACATTTTTACGTGGATTTTCCTCCAGCATGATTCCAGGCTCATCATGGGTACGCAACAATAACCCACTAGTCTTCATTTCATTCCAATCCTCTCAAATCTCTATGGTTTTCAATTCCTGAAACACCCCTCGGGTGGCGGGTGGCACTGCGTCTCACTACTGCTGCCTGAGCTTCTAAATCTTTCTCTTCCTCCTTGGCACACCTAAATACAGGTGTTCTCAAGCTCTTATCTTTTTTTTTTTTTTGGCGGTACGCGGGCTTCTCACTGTTGTGGCCTCTCCCGTTGCAGAGCCCAGGCTCCGGACGCGCAGGCTCAGCGGCCATGGCTCACGGGCCCAGCCGCTCCGCGGCATGTGGGATCTTCCCGGACCGGGGCACGGACCCGTGTCCCCTGCATCGGCAGGCGGACTCTCAACCACTGCACCACGCCACCAGGGAACCCCTCAAGCTCTTATCTTAATCCTATTTCCTAAACCCATGTTGTCATTACTTCTCAGCTACTAGCAATGATCTCTAACCTATCTTCCGTTTAAATCAGCCCATGTGCTGCACTGGCATGAACTCCTCAAAGCAAGCCCAGCTCTCATTTTGTCATCCACCCCACAGGAAAACCTTCAGTGTTATCCCACTGTCTGCCAAATACACATAAAATCACTTAGCCTGGCATTTAAGACTTCTTTAATTTGGCCCTTCTATCTTCCTTCTCATCTTCTTCATGTAATTTCTTCTCTGCAGGTAGCAGCGCAATTAGGTGTTAAGGTTGTCTGCTTGGCAATCAGACACCATGGGTTTGAGTCTCAGCTTTCCCTCTGTCTAGATGTATGACCCTAGGAAGTTTCTTAACCTCTTTATACCTCACCTGTAAAATGGGAATAAAGATAGTACCTAATAGAGCTATTTAAGTTGTAAATATAAAGCACTTAGAAAAATGTCTGGCACATGGTAAGGACTCTCCTAATCTTGTTTTTAATTCTTCTTTTAAAACTAATAAAGTATAAGCTGCCCATACACCAAGGCTTCAATAAAAGCCTAACTTCAGGGGACTTCCCTGGTGGCGCAGTGGTTAAGAATCTGCCTGCCAAATGCAGGGGACATGGGTTCGAGCCTTGGTCCAGGAAGATCCCATATGCTGCAGAGCAACTAAGCTGGTGTGCCACAACTACTGAGCCTGCGCTGTGAGACACAACTACTGAGCCCACGTGCCTAGAGCCCGTGCTCTGCAACAAGAGAAGCCACCGCAATGAGAAGCCCGCACACTGCAACCAAGAGTAGCCCCTGCTCACCACGACTAGAAAAAGCCCGCGTGCAGCAACGAAGACCCAACGCAGCCAAAAATAAATAAATAAATTTATTAAAAAAAAAAACAAAACTAACTTCATAACATCCTGGTAAAGATACTGAAGAATTCATGACAGTGTACAATAAGAGCCAAAAAAAAGAAAAAGAAAGTTAAGCTTCCATTACTATGCTAGCTATTATTTCTCCACATTTATTTAAACATTTCAAAGTATCTGTGATAGGAAGGCTTACCCATTTGCTTCTAAATGTAAAACAAAAGGCATTCAAGATAATAGTAATTCATTAGCAAAACTCATCTTAGACCCTATTTCTGGCTATAGAAGCCATACCTTCCTATGCTTTTCATAATAAAACCGCTCTGAGTCCTAGTAAAACCAAACAACCTAGGTTTGTAATCAGCATATCAAATTTATGTCTTGAAGCAAGAAAGAAAATCAAGAACTTTACAAATAATCTGAGTTGGCAAATAGTTTTCACCTTACACTCAGATTTGGATCCATTAAAATGTTGAGAAGGGGCTTCCCTAGTGGCGCAGTGGTTGAGAGTCCGCCTGCCGATGCAGGGGACACAGGTTCATGCCCCGGTCCGGGAGGATCCCACATGCCGCAGAGCGGCTGGGCCTGTGAGCCACGGCCGCTGGGCCTGCGCGTCTGGAGCCTGTGCTCCAAAACGGGAGAGGCCACAGCAGTGAGAGGCCCACGTGCCGCAAAAAAAAAAAAAAATGTTGAGAAGGATTCAAATATGGTACTCTACGCTCAGAAGCAAATGCCAGGGTCAGTCAGCAACATCTAACAAGTTAACGATGAAGAGTTGAATACCTATTAGCCCTAGGCTAGAGAATGGAGGAAGAAGAAAAAACAGTGCAACAGACGGCAATACAACTAGGTTAAATTTTCTGAACACTTATGTGACGAAACTTTTCTAAATGCTCTTGGTATATAATTCTTTTAATCCTCAAAATGATCCCTTAAGAAAGGTCATTCCTATCATACAGATGAAGACACTAAAGCACAAAGAAGTTATAATGTACCCAAGGATACCCAAGTAGTAAGTGGTGGAGCTGGGATTTGAACGCAGGCACATACCAGAATCCATGCTCTTCACCATTAGGTTATAAGGACTCAAAATATTTCCATATTCTTGATGCAAGGAGATGTATAGATTGACAGGAAAGGCAGTCCCAGAAATCTCCAAGATGATTATAGCCCAGATTTCCTTCGATTAAGATGTTTCTGGCAGTAAGAAACCTGAAGATCCAGCCTTACATTCAGCCTACATTCACAGTGCTCAAAAGTTCTGCAAGACCAGTGCCTCAGGACACTAGGGAAGGACTTTGAATCCACTCACAATCTTGGTATGAACAATGAAGAGCTCAAGAGATTCCCAAGGACTAAATCCCAAAACCACTGTAAATGCCCAGATGTACCAGTAGTACTAAAGCATAATACTGTAAGTCAATAAGTGTCCTTCATAAAATGATTTCCAAACAAAGCAGTTGCTAGTAGTAACTAGTAGTTACTACTAGTAGTAACTGCTAGTAGTAACCGCTAGTAGTTACTACTAGCGGTTACTACTAGCAGTTACTACTAGCAGTAGCTAGCAGTAACAAATTTGCTAGTAGAATAACTGTTCTCTGATGAACCTCAACAAATCAGAAAGGCTATGGATTCATGGGTAAAACATAGAGCTAATTCCTAGAAGACATTTGAGCTCCAGAGCTTTCTCAGAATGAATTTATAAATAGGTGTAAATTTGTACATGGGATTCCAGGCATAGTAAGGAGAATATACACACAAATTATATTAAGGTACTTCAATGAAATTATTACTAATTGTAGCATTAAAGACAGAGAGGGAACTAGAGTTCATTCTAGCAACGCTGGTTAACAGCACTTGCTACAATAGTTGTGATGCATGTAATGTTCTAGTTGTAACTTCAGTTTACTTACTCTTTCACTTCCATGTTGGTTTAGAACAGTCCCAAAAAGGCCCATTTAGACTGAGAATGAAAATAATAATTAAAACTTTCATAGCTCAATTTTGGGATATGCTAAAGAGTCACTGGTTACCTAATATGTAGTTTCATAGGCCCTCTCTGGTCACCTGTTAAACTAGTAAGAGATAAATTAACAGGCAGCTGTATACAAAGAAGGAGAGGGTAAAGTCACCTGCCAGAGGGAAACACTGTATAAAAATATTTCAAGTGTTCCAACTTAACAGCTAGGAAGTCTGAGAAGACAGTCCTGTTGCCTTTGCTTACCTACTCTTTTAGGGGTCTGTTCCCAAAGGCCCTCTGTCCCCTGAGGATGTAGAATGTGGTAAGGGTGCCGGAGGCCCAGGAGGCTGCTGCTAAATTCTTGGAGCCTCTCCACTAGAAATTATCCAAGACAAAAAGGTCGTGCTGCTTCTTCACTTGTAAGTGCTGAAATAAAACACAAAGGTTGCATGCTTATAAGGATGGTTCGGCTACCCGAGAAAAATCTTAAGCCATTAAAAAAAACTTTGAATGAAAATACTACTTTAGTAAACTCACTACCGGCCCGTCCCAAAATGCTCTGCAGGGTGATGTAATTACCAAAAACAAAACAAAAACAAAAATCCAACAGCAAAACCGGCTGCATATATTACATGACTGTAGCCCATGACTGGTTATGCACGCGATCCAGCTTAGTCTCCTTGAAAAAAATAACATATCCAGCTCAATTAATCCAGAGCAACCCGGTAATGAAAGAACCATCTGTCTTCTTTTTCAGCTTCTCTCCACACGTACACACAGCTTTATTGTTCAATGCAGAGGTGAGAGAAGGAGCTGCTGGAAAACCTTCTGAAGAGGAAAGGGAGGGAGGGAGACAGGAGAATGTGGAGGAAGGTCAAGAAGAACAAAAATATCCAGAAGGAAGTGAGGGGAAAGGAAGTGTGGGAAGTTAGAACAGCAACTACTTTAACAATGTGCCATGGGCTACCTTCTCCAAAAAATTTTGAAAAAAAAAATCTCAAATGCTCCTGCTGTAGCTTTTCTTACACAAGACTAAATAATCCTGATACAAAAACAAACAAAACAAACAAAACTGCATGCTTTGTATTTCTTGGGTTAGTAGAAAGTGTCATTTAAAAAAAAAATTTTAGGAAACAAATATCAAAAAACAAAACCAACAAAAATATGGCAAATATTTTATTTCAGAACCCATTGATGAACTGATGTCCTACAATAAGAAAGTGATTATGCTTAATTAAGAAAATCATAGATCGCGCTTCCCTGGTGGCGCAGTGGTTGGGAGTCCGCCTGCCGATGCGGGGGACGCAGGTCCGTGCCCCGATCCGGGAGGATCCCACGTGCCACGGAGCGGCTGGGACCGTGAGCCATGGCCGCTAGGCCTGCGCGTCCGGGGCCTGTGCTCCGCAGCGGGAGAGGCCGCAACAGTGAGAGGCTCACATACCAGAAAAAAAAAAAAAAGAAAAAAAAAAGAAATCAGTTGATGTGCTGAATTGTGGATTACAGGGGACTTTTTTTCTTGAAAGTTTAAAATTTATGGAGAAACAGAAAATGCTTATTTTCATATATCTCTATATGCATATATATCTATATGCAGCATATATCTGTATATGCTGACTGACCCCGGCATTTGAAGTGCTAAGCAGTTGGTGCATTTAGAAACCAGAAGAAAGGCAAAGCGGTGCTCTTTAGTGGCAATTATTATAATTAGAAGTCTCCACCACAAGACAGAATTTTGAACCTAAGGAAATTATGGGTCATGATAAAGTTGAGCCTCAAAATCATTCTCCCTAAATGTATAGAAAGTACAACTCCTGGGTTCCTATGATCTTCAACCTACTACTAGCTACCACCAGCTGGAGTAAAGGAGCAATCACAAATTTGAAATAGAAAGGTTAGTAAAGAAAGCCCAAACAATGTCACACCAGGAACAACTAGAGGGATGGGGATTTAGTTACACCTGGAGAAGCTTAAATCAAGGAAGGAAAACAAAAATGGCTATTCTCGCGTCTGTATGGCCTTCATGAAAAAGAGGCGTTAGCCTGGTACTGAATGCTGCAGGGAGTTAAGCCAAGGCCAGTGAATGCAATATTCGAGGACTCTGAGCTCCACAGGGAAGAAGTTGCTTAGGTTGCCTAAAGATAATACAGGTTCCATTGCTGGATAATGAGTCACTTGTTACTAAAGATGACTGTTTTAAAAACCACGTGGAAAAAATTAATTAATTAAAAGAAATAAAAACTACTTGGGAGGGCTTTGGATAGTAGTGCTTAATAAACTTTAATGTCCATTAACATCACCTGAGCATCTTGTTAAACTGTAGATCCTTATTCGGTAGGGCAGGTGGGGACTAAGAATATGCATTTCTAGTGAGTTCCCAGGTGGTGCCAATGCTGATGTAGCTTGGTTACGAGCATTAGAATGTTATTTAAACCAGTGTTTCCCAAAGTGCAATCTTCTAACCATATGGCTTCAAAAGTACTCCAACCCTGATGTGGGGGCAGACGATTCATAGGTAAAGTAGCTATTAGCAGAATTGTGCAGGCACACATCTTCAAATTAAAAATAAAAAGGGTATATGGTGGTATCTTCCAGTACCCCCCAGGTGAAACTTTTGAACAATAACTAATTTTGTCCAATTTTAAAGAATACATGTTTCATTTCAATTAAAAAAGCATTTAAAAATGATGCTTTTACTCCAAGCTTGGTAAATAACTGAAGCCAAATAAGCGTGTCCTGATGAATGAATGAGTATATGCTCAGCATTAAAAATGCAGTGACTTATGATTTCAGTATACAATAGTTAACAGAGAAGTAGGATAAGACAAAATATGGCTATAAAGTAATTTTTCCCAGTGATTTGTGTTACAAAATCATTTGCCTCCAAAGGTGGTGAGGGTAGACTCCTAAGGCTACATTTGTAGTCTTCTTTTTCAACGTAGGGCCTTGCATTATTTTCCTAGCCCTGAAATTTCACCTCCCCACCACCCCATCTGGGTCAAAAAATTCTTTCAATGCTTTGAAAGTTTCTTTCTTGTTCATATTTTGCTCAGCTCCCTACTTATCTCATAAATTTGGGCTTTTAATTAGTTCAAAATTCTGTGTGATGTCTTTCCTGGGGAAATATGCTAATATCTGAACACACAGACCTTCCTCAAATTTTAAAGCCGCCTTAGGTTTCTCTCCCAGAGTAAATAAACCCACAACTAAGAAGGAACCAGTTTCCTGTCTTTCCTCCCACTCTGTAAGTTCTCCTTCCAAAGGGTTTACTGTTTTATAGTTTGCTTAAAAGTTATAAGTAACATTCCATCTGACTTACAAAAGCCCTTTTTTTCAAGCTACTTATTACATCAGTTTATTCTGAATGAACCTAGCTTATTCTGCTCCTTGAGACGCATCATTTCCTGTTTGTTAGTTCCTCTTTTGCTACTTTTAAAAGAAAAAAGTCAGTTAGCTTGAGGGTAAACGATCAGATGAGCATGTATCAAATCTTAAGATTAAAGCAGTTGGAAATGTTCCTGCTTTCCACAGTAAATGAAAGTATGTGATGATACTTATGTTACTATCCATCAGATGACCCTCCAAAGTCAAATTACAAATATGATGCGAATCTTAATTTGGGGTATCTTATGATTTTTATTACAAATAAACCAGTACATGCGATACATATTTTTTTATTAAATCATATAGTCCTAGATTTACTTCCAAATACCAGCTAAATTAATCCTCTAGGCAAAGGGAGTCAATTCATTTCCTAGTAAAATTAACTCTGAAAGTTTTTACCTCTACTATAACTTTGCTGATTTAGTCAA
Organism: Stenella coeruleoalba; assembly: GCF_951394435.1. Taxonomy (NCBI): domain Eukaryota; kingdom Metazoa; phylum Chordata; class Mammalia; order Artiodactyla; family Delphinidae; genus Stenella; species Stenella coeruleoalba. Next base: position 98,551,800 of record NC_137150.1, read on the forward strand.
TAATTAATTTCCTAATGCCAGCCCTTGTCATAGGCACTGAAGATACAGAAGTGAAGAAGAAAAACAGTCTACAATCCAGGAGAGAAGCAGAAATTAGCAAGTAGTTTTATTACTATTAAGTAATAGTACTTAGAGTTATTACTATATAAGTAAGTATTAAATTACAATTGTGGTCTGACAAGCAACTGACCCAGGTGGGGAAGGACAGGGAGCTTCTCGGAGGAATTTGAGAAAATTCACAGAGAACTCCTCTGAGAAGGAGTTAACCAGAAGAAATCAGGGTGGAAATGAAAAGCATCCCAGTCAGAGGAAACAGCATTTGCGAAGATTCTGAAGTGAAAATGAAAACAGTTCACCAGAAGAATTGAGGTTGCTGATAATAGGAGTAAGCATGAAAATGATAAGAGCTAATCTTTGTTGCATGCCCTACGACATGCATGAACTCACAGAACCCTCACAACAGTGCTAAGATGGGCCTGTTATTCTAATTTTGTAAATGAGGAAACTGAGAGGCTTAGAGAAGTTAACTTGTCCAAGGTCTCAAAGTTAGGTGTCAAGCCAGGGGTTGGGCTAGGCAGTTGTAGGCAGTAATCTAGGCAGTAATCTAATAATTCAGATTATTCTGAATCTGTAAGCTATTCTAGCTTTCCAGGAGCCAGATCAACTTGGAGCTTTCCTCATCTTCAAGATTCATTCTGTCAATTTTCATTTTTCACAGAATAATATTGTGAAATATAGATGTATTGGAATAGCTTCAGTCCCATTCCCAGAGTCTTTATAAATGTATGGTTCCTAGGTTGGAATCTATCTCATTAGGAAATATTACATCGAATTTTTTCATTACAAAAATGTTAACAGGGACTTCGCTGGTGGCGCAGAGGTTAAGACCCCGTACTCCCAATGCAGGGGGCCCAGGTTCGATCCCTGGTCAAGGAACTAGATCCCACATGCATGCCTCAACTAAGAGTTTGCATGCCACAACTAAGGAGCCCGTGTGCCACAACTAAGGAGCAGGTGAGCCGCAGCTAAGACCCAGAGCAAGCAAATAAATAAATATATATTTTTTAAAAACCCATTAACAGAAGTCCAAATGTTAATATAACAAATGCCCATGAACCCATTAACCAAAATAACCATATCTTCTCAGGGATTTTTTTTTAATGGAGATTTATGTTCCCCTCCTTACCATGTTCCTCTTCTCTGAGAGGCAACCACTATCACAAATTTATGTACTTTTTATTCACACATGTGTACACACCCACATGCATTCGAAAACATTATGTGGTATGTAATATTGTTTAAAGTAATGTTTAACATTGACATAACAAATACATACTATTCTGAAATTTGCGTTTTTCACTCTACACTTTTGGTTTTGAGGTCCATCCATATTGATGCATAAAGGTCTTGTTCATTCTTTTTAAGTTCTGTAGAGTATCCTATCAACCAAATATATCACAAAGCTTTCCATTCCCTACCAGAGACAGTTAGGTTGTTTTCAGAGAACTGCTAATCTAAATGTCATTTTGGAGCAAAATCTTCTTTTTTCTCCAATCTAGAAAAAACAGTTTACTAAGACAGTGAAACTTACAAATTGCTAGAAATACTTTAAAATTGAAATCTCACTTTTGCATAGAGTCTTTTTTCTAAAACATAAACTTTGATCATTCAGGTTGTTTAAAACTACGTAGATATTTAAGATACCATGACTCTCTGAAAACGGGAAGTTAATAGTATTTTTTTAAAAAAAGTACATTTCTAGGTAAGGTGAATCTATAATCATCCTGTCGAAAACAAAACACACTGAAGAAAAAGTGGATGCTGAAAATAGCCTTCTTACAATCACTTTCTTTTTCTGATAACCACACTGACTAGGCAGAAAAGTTAGAGCATTTGAGCAAGTAGATAAACAAACCAAAGGTCTCTCTGGAATGCTTTGTTCAGTGTTTTGGCCAGAACATAATCCAAGGTACAACCTCACAGAGAGATAACCAAATTTCTCTTTAGAACGGAGGGATTGGGAAGTGCCTACTATGAGCCAGAGTCAATGCGGAAGAAAGTGGACAATTAAGCAAAACAATGAAATGCCAGGTCTTTCACCCTGAAGTCTTTAGACCCATAAACAGTGTGACTATACACAATGATCTATTGACGTTAATGAAAATTTTTAGCTCAAGGACATTGTAACAAGGTTTATCATCCAGCATAAACTGAAGTCAAGTCTACGTCTATGGGTTTCCTATCCCTTTAGCATCATTTTCTATAAAGAATCTGAGAAAACCTCAAAAGGCAGATGTTTTAAAATATAGATAAATGTTTACTAATGGCTGCATTCTTTACACTATAAAACAACCTAGTCTCGGGAATTCCCTGGCAGTTCTTGGCGTTTTCCCTGCCAAGACTGGGGTTCAATCCCTGGTTGGGGAACTAAGACCCTGCAAGGCGCAGCTCGGCCAAAAACAAAACTAAGCAAAACAAAACCTAGTCTAAAAGGAGCAAAGGAAATTTGAATAAGAGCATTCTCTTTGAAGGGAGGGGGAAGAAACATCTCTTCTCCTAGCAGATTTCCAAAGAATTGTACACCATCCCCAAGAAGGTGAATAACAAAAGAAATCTGGGTTTCCATTGAAAGGAGTAACTCCAGTGCACTGGGGACCACAATGGAGTCAGACCGTTTGACTCCATGGTCACAATTAGCCAAATGTTTTAGCACATTCCACAGGCGAGAGTCAAGGAGATATCACTTCCTCTAGATCCCTGGTCTCCAGCCCAAGAAAACCCCCTCGGCTTAGGAAAACCTACCCAGGCTTCAGGAGGCAGCTCTGAACTCAACAGAAAATCATCCTACCAGTAGTTCAGTGAAATAACAGGCCAAGCAAATGGAGCAGCTCCATCATCCACTTGTCCATCTGTCCATCCATCCATCCAACACAGATACGTATTACTCATCCATCACATGGCACAAGATCTCAAGGAACAAGGACTGTCTGAACTGACAACACAGATGCTCGAAAGGCAAGTCCATAAAAACACAGACGATTAAACATACCGAACATAACATTTTGCCTAATTCTAACCTCTTACCTGTAGTTTCTAAGTGTACTCTCTTATTATTTTTCAATTAAATAATATGTATATTATAGAGAATACATAGAGAGAGGCCTAAAACATGCAACTTTTTTGCATTCTCCCTCAAAGGGCAAAATATATTGTATGAACAGCAGAAATTAGAGGTTGAGAGACTCTTAGCAAGAGAATAAGGAACCACCAATAGGCCAGGAATGAAAAGTTGAAATGCTTAAACTTTTGAAACTTCCCCGTGTTTATGATATTTTAAAACGTCTGGAGACTTCCCCAGTAGTTACTAGCAGTAAACAATGGCTTCTGAACAGAAAGCAGGGGCAGTTAAAAGGCACATGCACTCTGTAACCACCCTAGGCTACAGACGTATAAGGTGAAGGGAGAGTCTGTACTAAGAGTGTTTAAGACAAAAGCCACCAGAATCCCTAGGTCCCGAAGCAACAGTACAAAACAACAAAGGAAGTGGCCTGAGTCTATGAAGTCACCCTGGGGACTTAACAACAGTCCCATCCTTATCATTCCCCTCACACCAGAAACTCAGCCCAGAATAAGAAATCGATAAGTTACTGTCAGGCAGTCTAAAACCAATCCTTTGCTGAAGAAAAAAATACTCCATCATCTAATATGCTCTGCCTCGTTCGTTATTACTAACTAAAGCCTAATTGTTGAGCTGCTTTTTGATCTGAGGGCTTTTTTATTTTCTGAAATGAGAACCGGCCTTTGATATGCGTAAGTACAACAAAATGAAACCTTTATTTACAGCATGCCATACTATTGGAAATAGGGATTTCATTTAAAGAATAAAGTTCTTTTTGTTTCCTATCAGAGATGATTCTGGATCAGAGGAACTGGGGACAACTAGACGGAGACGGTGGCTCAGTCTGGGTCTGGGAGGATGGATTAAGGACACCTCAGCCGAGACCCAGATAGGCAATGGTGGGAAAGCAGAGAGGGCTGATTTACCAAGCTTGGTCTGGGGTATGTCAGGAAACTAAACTGATTCAGTCTGAAAATACTAGGGAAGAGCAGAGTGAAGAAATAAAGAAAAAGTCATACGAATGTAATGAAACCTTGTCTTCCACAACACAGACGTGGAACAACCAGGGGCAAGACAGGGCACTCTGTGAGCTAGTCCAGACAGGAGCAGCTTCGAAAGGGTGTAGCCAGGGCAATTCCAGAACCAAGGATCAGGTGCCCTCTGAGGGACAGAGAGAAGAGGGGTCAGAGCACCAGGCCCGCCACAGACGCTCTGCATTCATTTTCTAGGGCTGCAACAACAAAGTACCACAAACAGGGCGGCTTACAATAACAGAACTGTATTATCTCACGGTTCTGGAAGCTAGAAGTCCAGAATCTAAGTGTTGGCAGGGCCATGCTCCCTCTGAAACCTGTAGGGGAGAAACCTTCCTCGCCTCTTTCTAGTTTCTGGTGGTTTGCTAGCATTCCTCTGCATTCCCTGGTTTATAGATCATCACTCCAATCCACTGCCTTCACACAGTGCTCTCTCTGTGTCTCTGTCTTCACACAGATGCTTCTTATAAGGACACCAGTCACACTGGACTAGGGGTCCATCCAACTCCAGCATGACCTCATCTTAACTAATTACGTGTGCAATGACCCTATTTTCGAATGAGTTCCCATTCTGAGGTACTGGGAGTTAGAACTTCACCGTGTCTTTTTAGGGAGACAGAGTTGAACCTGTAACACCCTTCTTGATGCCTAGTCCGTACTCTCAGCCAGAGGGACCCTGATGCTCTAGAGTCATTCAGAATACCTGGGTGTTAATTCAAATTAAAAGGAAATAGAGGGCTTCCCTGGTGGCACAGTGGTTGAGAGTCCGCCTGCTGATGCAGGGGACACAGGTTCGTGCCCCGGTCCGGGAAGATCCCACATGCCACAGAGCGGCTGGGCCTGTGAGCCATGGCCGCTGAGCCTGCGCGTCCGGAGCCTGTGCTCCGCAACGGGAGAGGCCACAAAAAAAAAAAAAAAAAAAAAAAAAAGGAAAGAGAAAAAAAAAATTACCCTATGGTGGTGAAAGTCAGAATAGTGGTTACATTCAAGGAGGGGAGCAGTGACTGTGTGGGAGTATATGGTACACTCCTGGAGGGCAGGTAATGTTCTAGCTCTTCATCCAGAGGCACGTAGCGTGGGTGTGTTCACTGCGAGGAAACGTATCGAACTATACTTAGATGGTCTGTGTATTCCTCTGTATGTCCAATATATTTCCATAAGAACTTTACTTTTTAAAAAAAAAGAGAGAGAGAGAGAAATTGGAGCTGTCCAAGAAATAGAGGTGTTGGCAGCCTAGGCAGAACCCCAGAAAAAGGCATTACCTGGGAGTAGCCCCAACCCAAGAGTTGGCTGCTCAGCTGTGCTGGTTCAGACATTTGAGTGGTCAGTTTACCTGAGATGTTCAACTCCCAGGAGCTGGTGTATAAATGGAAATGTCAAAGTAATTCACTTATAATGAGAAAAATATAAGAGCCAAGGAGTACATATATTTAAACTGGAAGATTGACAACTTCTACAGGCAAATCCCTGGGTGATAAGAAAAGTTGTTTGATTACCACAGACCTATAATAAGGATACATTCTTCCCTCAGTAGTGCTGGAAACGCAGTAAGACACTTTTTGATCTGCCCTCTGTTTTCCTAGCCTCCTTGCGGACCTCTCCCACACATTCCATTTTCAGGCTAATTACACCTCAAGTAAATTCCAGTGTTTTTTTTTTCTTTCGCATCTAATTTTCTTCTGGGAATTTTACACTCTTATGTTTAGGGAGTTTTCAGTCCTATTGCTTAATCGCTAAGCAAGAGAAATCAACACCAAAAGACAGAGTTAAACTACACTGGACACCACTCAGACTTTGTAGAAAACATATTTCTGTCATAAAAACACATTAGATTTTCTAGAATTAAATATAATTCAGACATTTAACATCAGACATTGCATAAGCTCTAAATAACATATTGATGTATCAAAAACTAACTGATGGGGCTTCCCTGGTGGCTCAGTGGTTAAGAATCCGCCTGCCAATGCAGGGGACACGGGTTCGAGCCCTGCTTCAAGAAGATCCCACATGCTATGGAGCAACTAAGCCCGTGCACCACAACTATTGAGCCTGCGCTCTAGAGCCCGCAAGCCACAACTACTGAAGCCCGCACACCTAGAGGCCATGTTCCGCAACAAGAGAAGCCACCACAATGAGAAGACTGCGCACCGCTATGAAGACCCAACACAGCCAAAAATAAATAGAATAAAATAAATTAATTAAAAAGAAAACCAAACTGAATGTTGCCTTAAAAATGGGAGCGGGGAGGGCTTCCCTGGTGGCGCAGTGGTTGAGAATCTGCCTGCTAATGCAGGGGACACGGGTTCGAGCCCTGGTCTGGAAGGATCCCACACGCCGCGAAACAACTAGGCCCATGAGCCACAACTACTCAGCCTGCGCGTCTGGAGCCTGTGCTCCGCAACAAGAGAGGCCGTGATAGTGAGAGGCCCGCGCACCACGATGAAGAGTGGCTCCCGCTTGCCACAACTAGAGAAAGCCCTCGCACAGAAACGAAGACCCAACACGGCAAAAAAATAAAATAAATTAATTAATAAACTCCTACCCCCAACATCTTCTTTAAAAAAAAAAAATGGGAGGGAGAGGAGGAGAGGGGTAAAAAAAGGGAGTGGAGAGGGGGAAAAGGAAGCCAAACATTAACTGCAATGCAAACAAAGAAATAAAAATCAAATATTGATCAAATTGTACACACAAATTATCAATCACATAATTATAGAAGACGAAGCTGTGGAGCTCTTGGGTGTGAAATGTATTAGGGAGGTACTCAAAGTTTCAAGGCTACGAATTTGTAATGGTCCTCTGGTCTGTTCTTGGATGTCTCTGTCCTGTTGAAGTCCCTCTCTACTCTCAACTTTCATATGGAAACCCAGGCTTCAGAAGTCTCAAATGATACTTCACAATTTTTTTTTTTTTTTTTTTTTTTTTTGCTGCACTGCACATGCCTTGCAGGATCTCAGTTCCCCAACCAGGGACTGAACCTGGGCCATGGCAGTGAAAGCCTGGAATCCTAACCACTAGGCCACCAGGGAACTCCTTCACATTTCTATCTTTCAAACACTTAAGTTATTAAAAAATGAGAGCTCTAATATCAATTATATATTACAGGTAACTAATGTTTTCATCATTTTCTTATGGAAACAGCAAATGGAAGAGATGTATTCCATGCCATATGTAAAATCCAAGTGCAACTTTAGAAGCAATGTGCAGAATTTGACTGTTATAAATTGTTATATATAAATTTGTTAAAATTGTCTACGTAGACCTACCCAAGTGCATATCCTTATAGGGAGATGTAAACATATAGGCCATAGGTCTCTGAGTCTGATTTAGCTGACCCCTACATTCTCTCCTGCATCATCTCCCAAAATGCTTGATTTTGAACATTATGCTCTATGAGCACGAAATTCTGCACAGTTCTCCATCCTACTCAACACAGTTTCATGCCTCAGTACCTTTGATCATGCTGTTCCTGCTGCCTGGATTGTTCCCTCCCATCCTTTGCCCTCCCCGCCATAAACTGGAATGGTCTAGTGGGATTCTGCTCTTCAAGGAAGACTTCCTTTTCTACCTTTACCCTGTATTTGGATGAGGATAGAGGAGCTTCTAAGGAAGAAAGCATATGTAAAGCTGTTTCAAGAATACAGAAACTGGGGCTTCCCTGGTGGAGCAGTGGTTAAGAATCCGCTTGCCAATGCAGGCGACACAGGTTCAAGCCCTGGTCCGGGAAGATCCCACATGCCACAGAGCAACTAAGCCCGTGAGCCACAACTACTGAGCCTGCGCTCTAGAGCCCACGAGGCACAACTACTAAAGCCTGCAGTCCACAGCTACTGAAGCCCATGCACCTAGAGCCCATGCTCCGCAACAAGAGAAGCCACCACAATGAGACACCTGCACACCACAACAGAGTAGCCCCCGCTCGCAGCAACTAAAGAAAGCCCGAGCCAATCAACGAAGACCCAACACAGCCAAAAATAAATTAATTAATTAATTTTAAAAAAAAGAAGTGATCTGAAGAAGTTGTCCTCCAATATCATTCTTTAAAAAAAAAAGAATACAGAAACTATAACTATCATTTTTTATATTATAGAAAAAGATGAAAAGATGTTAATTTTTTAATGGACATCTGAATAGAGTAGCTTTTACTTCTTAACCCTAGTTTATTCTGAAAAACTCACAGTGCTATTCAACCAACAGATTTTCATGCCCCATCTTCACCTGAAGCCCATGTGGGGGTGTGTGTGTGTGTGTGTGTGTGTGTGTCCGCGCACACACACACACACACACTGTATCCCTCCACTGCATGCCCATGGATCTCTATGTTGTAAATAGCACTGTGCCTGGCACATGATAGGTGCCCAAATATTTGTTGCTGTTCACTGAAAAATAATTAAAGAAATACAACATGAGTAGATTAATAGAGTCCAAAGTGAAGTCAGGGTCTAAGAGGACACAGACTGGAGAAAAAATTAGAGCTAGAGAAGGCCAAACAGAAAGACTTTCTGGAGAAAGTCAAATTTTAACTATTCAAGGAAGAACAGCTATAATAATAGAGTTATAATAATAATAGTAATGTAACAACATTGATTAAATGTTTGATATTTGGCAGGAAATATGCTGAACTATTTATACGTGTTTTCTTTCTAATTATCATAACTGTGATGTGGGCGTTATTTCAAGTTTACAGATAAAGAAAGTGATGCTCACAGAAGTTAGGCAATGCGTTCAGAGTCATGCAGTTAGTAGCCATGAAGCTGGGAAACGAAGGCAGGTTATCACCTGGCTTGGATGGGGGAGGGGGAGTGTGGAGTGGAAGGAGAAAGGCACTAAGTGTCAAAGGACCCTTGCAAGCTGCAGCGCCAGGAGGCTTGCAGTGACTGCAGTGCAAATGGAAGAGTGAAAAGAAAGTTAGCAACAGGAGATGGCAGAAAACTTCAAAGACCTGTGGGAGAAATTCTCTGGATTTTTGAGCAGAAAAAAATTTCCATAATAAAACCCATGCTTGAGGAATGCTATTATAAAAGGTGTGTGGACAGGAATATTGGTGGTCATAGGTAGAGAACTTGGGTAGAAGCTTTTTATAAGAATATGATCATATTACTTATGGTTAAATCAGAAGAGCCCTACACACCGATTCTGTAAAAATAGTTGGTGGAGGGGGTTGTTGTTTTTGTTTTGCAATAGGTGGGCCAGTTTTGTCCTCCAAAATCAGGGCCTGCGAAACATTTACAGGTACTTCATGATCAGAAATTACACATATCCCTTAACATCCTGCTTAAGAAAAAAATCCAATTATTTCTAATTTAATTGTAGCATAGCTGGGATCAAACAAGAGTGATTAGCTAACTGCTTTTGACATTTACTTGAAATATTGGCTCCAAATATCAAAAGCATCTTGAAAGCAGTATTCTTCATCTTACAAAGATCATTTACATTTACAACAGAGAGTTCCTTTAACTTGCAGACTCTGTCAATTAAATAAAATTATAAATTAAATTAGTTGCTGTTGCTGAAAAGACGTTGAAAATCCAGTTGAAATGCAACTGGATTATCATCTCATTGCTCTTGTCTAAATGCAACTGGATAACCCATTTCTCAATTTTTAAGTGCAGTTTTATAACTTTATATTATCTTTATTATATTATAATAATTATTATATATTACATTATCTAATTTTATATTAGCTGTATATTATCCCTAAAAAGTCAGGGAATTAAAAAAATAATCTGATCTTTTATTCTTTGGCTCTAGGCTGAACATAGAAAATGTACATATTCCCTTACCTTTGCCTCTTCTATCCCTTAATACATGAAGGACTCTTACATACTAAAGGGTTGCACAGATTTTAATAAAAGCATTTCATTTTATTTTATTATTTCATTTGTTATACTTTATATTGTATTTTTATACATATTTTATTTGATTATTTTAATAAAAGCAGCACCTTCTATGGTGCTGGCCTAAATAGTTGCAATAGAATCTTTCCTAAGAAGAAAACTCCTCCAAGATGTCTGAAGCAGTGGGCTGATAACTTCTCTGAGGACTAAAATATGATGGGGTGGGGGGAGGGAGACTCCGTAAAATCAGCTCAAAGACAAGAAGGCTTTGTTTATGTAACAGCATGTCCTTGAATATCTGTATTAACCAGGAAAATGCCCTCTGAAGGCACCGTTCTTTGTGAGAAACTTTGTCACTATGAGTCGCAGCAAAAGCCCACAGCTGGGCCCCTCTCAGTTCCCTCTGCCAGGCAGGGACTCCTCCCAGCTCTGGCAATCTCAAGGAGGAGAGCTTTTTATCCCCAGGGCATCTGTGTGTGTCTCCAGTTAGGTAAAATGATACATAACAGAAACCTAAGAAATATCATAATAAGCACTGGAACTCAAGCGGTGCAAATCTCTGCCTACTAAAGGGCATGACATCATGGATGCGAGACACTGGGCTATTAAAGAGGGAAATGATTCCATTATCCATGCTCTTGGCACACTTATTTCCTCACTAATGTAATCACATACCCAACTAACTGACTAACCCAACTCAAATTATCATAAGTTATGAATTATGAAACTGTTCTGAAAGTTTACTGTACACGAAAACAAATTTGAGAATATCCACCTGATAATATTCACATACCGGTCTCTTACGTGTCAGCCTAAGTATACTATATTATTTTCAAAAAGAAGAGTTTCAAAACCAGAAGAGTTTTAATTAACATAGACTAATCCACAGTAATGAATTCACCTTTCACCTGTCTTCTCCAACGTGTTAAGTTTCTGAGATGACAAATTGATGACACTAATAGTTATAATCCTAAGAGTTATAAAGATGTTACAGCTGAGCTAATATAGTCACATTGTGAGTTAATCCATGGCCATCTATAGTGTTCTGGACACCACACCAGGTTCCGAGGACACAGGGGCGAACAAGACAAGACATAATTGCTGCCCTCTCAAATAGAAACGTGTTCCAGATTTTATGCCACTACATCAGACAGAAACAGACATGAAAAGCTGAAAGTGAGTTGTGCTATATATGAAATAGTATGTAAATTATACTACGTATGTTAAGTATGTAAATTAATAAATGAGCAGGGCATCTGGCTAAATAATCTCAAAAGCAATTTTCTCTCTAAAGAGTATACCAAGCTTCCCCAGAGAGTTATGTACTGGCAATAATGAGCTACCCTGGAATCAAAGGATAACTGATAAAATGCTTCTGTTCATTTCTGATAAACCAGTGCTACTAGGAGATATCGACTTGGACATAAGCTTTCATGATTTAAGTGTTACTCTAAGACTGACAAGATCATCTACAAAGAACAATAGAAATGAAATTTCTAAGGCATAGTCTAATCCCATGGCAACTATTATAAGAGTCCTGCACATTTCCACTGAAACTACCTCTCATATCAGACTGCATAGGCTGGGGAAAGAGAGTGGGAGCTCTGGAAAAGGCAAGACCTTCTTGTTACACAGAATATCCCCTTTTGGGACAATCATTGTCTTGCAAAAGATACCAACTATGATTGATTTGACTAGATACTTCTTAGTATCTAGTTTCAGATGTCACCAGCCAATCCAGAGACTTAGAGACAACTAGATATTCAGTCTGGAGAGAGGCTAAGAAATCAGAGCTAGTGATGGGGAGTTTCACGTTTGAAATTGAAACTGAGTATATGGATTTATTTCAGAGGGTAAGAAGAACACTGTCCACAGTCCTGTGAGCCCTGCTTTTCAGTGTGGATATGCTTGTGCTCTGACCTAGGGCAAAGAAAGGGAAATCCGTGATGGACAATTAATGGGGAGAAGAAAAACTGAGAGTGAAAATGTGTGTGTGTGTGTGAGAGAGAGAGAGACAGAGAAACAGGGAAGCCCATTGCCCACCAGGTGAAGACTGAGTCTCTAATTGAAAGTCTCCAGTGGCAGCCCATTCTAATAAAAACATAATTCAAACTCCTTTCTAAGACTTAAAATCTTCACATAAGCGGTCTTCCGCCTGCCTCACTGACTTCATCTCCTCTCTTGCCCTTTTGCACTCTTCTCCATCTACAAGTCCTCCAGACATCCCAAATTCATTTATGCCTCAGGGCCTTTGCAGTTGCTGTTCCCTCTGCCTAGAATGCTCTTCCTTCTGCTCTTCACTTGACTGGTCCTTCTCATTATTCACATCTCACTTCAAATATGCCCTCCTCACAGCAGCTCTCTGACTGCTCTAAACTGGCTTCCCCCATGCCCTGTCTGGCACGCGCCCACATTGCATTGTCTTTGTAACACTCATCTCTATCTGAAAAACGTTTTTCCATTTATTTGTATCTGGTTTATTGATTCCATTTCCCACAGAAACACAAGCTCTGTAAGAGTGGGAGCTTCATCTGTTTTGTTCAACGCCGCATGACCTACCTAAGAACATCTATTACATGGTGGGTACGCAGTAAATATTGGTTAAATCTCAAGTCCCACCACATAGATGACTGTGGAAAGTCACGCAAGAGCCACTGCAAAACCACTCTCTGCTCCCTCGTTGCCCCATCAAAGCATAGTGACCATGACCCACAGCTACACCAACTCTGGGCCTGCTTCCACAACCCATGAAGGCGAGAGTAACGCCGTTTCCCTTGGAGAAATTTCCAGCTTCCTTTCCATTTCCTCATCTGGAGGCCTTATTCCCTCATCTCCCACAGACCTTTCCATTCCCAACCACATAAAAAGTAAATCAATGTTTAAAGAATTCTTCAAAGACCAGCATTACTCTGTGCTACTGGATGAAATGATGGCATTGGCCCACTGTGTTTCAAGTGTAAGGGGGAAGACAGAATGCAGAAGAAGAGATCCTCTTCACTCAGCGTTCCAGTGTTGAAGGTAAGAAAATCTCCTAAGGGTTGGGTGCTTTCCTTCGTCTTTTCCCAATGGTCCAGGAAGAGGAAAGCCCTGATCAGATGCAGAAGGTTGTGACAGTAAATGGGAAGCTGGATGACCAAAAGATCTGCCCCCCGCAAAAAAAAAGAAGAAATACGGATGAGACTCAGATCGGAATACGGAAAAAGAAATACGGATGAGACTCAGATCTTACTGCTCCGCACTTTTACCCTCATAACCTCACCCCCATAATATTATCGCTTCTTAGCCTGACTGTATGGCAGCCAAGTTCCTGACCGAGTCTGAGACACTTCCACCAATTCAGTCACCATCATGGGAAAGAACGCCTGCTAACCCACTGTGGTGAGGGAACTGTGCTTCCAACACCCTGACATGGAATCGTAAATACAGTTTTCTACTGAAACACTGTAATGTCCAAGGCAGACAGCCTGTTCCATACATCAAGCTCACTCCAAACTAAATACTTGTTATTTCTAACTTACCAGGGTTCGATTGGAAATCCGTGGTGTGTGCTGTTGTCCACTGTATTTGGGAGAAACAGGAGAGATTCATTTCAGCTGTGAGGGTGGGGCTGTAGCCCTGGGAAGATTTCTTCCAGGCAAGAAGGATGAGCAGGAACTTCAGTGAGAATATACACGTATTCAGAATGAAAAGAACGTTCAGAACATAAGCCAATGGAGATAACATGACCTTGTAAACCTGTAAACTTGTAAACCTGCACACCCAAGGGCCATGTCAAAGGTGTGGAGAAGATGGACGATAACTAATTGTTGAAAGCCTGGAGCTAATCAGAAGGAAAGACAAAGTATGCAGAGCACCTACTCAAGAAGCCAAGCATGAGGGGTAATTAAGAATTAATCTGTGGGGAGGGTGGGAGGGAGGGAGATGCAAGAGGGAAGAGATATGGGGATATATGTATAACTGATTCACTTTGTTATAAAGCAGAAACTGACACACCGTTGTAAAGCAATTATACTCTAATAAAGATGTTTAAAAAAACATTAATCAAAAGAAAGGGGGACATGAATATTTGTAAGTATTTTCTGAAAATTATATGTGTAGCCATTATTCAGAGTATGTTTTCTGTATATATTTCTGTTTTGATTTAATAAATAGTTCTGAAAAAAAAAGAATCTGTGTTCCGATCAGGGGGTATATAAATGAGCATTGTGGAAGGCAAAGGAGAAAGATATGCAAATGAATGGAAGAATTGGTGAAGAATGTCTGCTACAGAGGCTTCCTGGAATGGTGTAAGGCAGAGGTGAAGTGACCTTCCTGTGATCCATTCTAGGTCACTTAACCTTGGGCAGTCTCAGTTTTTTTAACTATAACATAAGGTTAAGCATTCCTGTCTCATAGGGTGGTTGGGAAGATTTAATAAAATAGCATAGATTTAATAAAATAGCATTTAATGGCATTCTTCTGCCAAAACTGTTCCTCTATTCTTTTCTGAGCCCCGAAGATTTGTATTGATTCGTGGCATAAGAATAAATTGAGTACTTCTAACAAATCTACTGAAACAATCAAAACAGCAGTCTTGTTTTATTGCACCATAATACGGAGACACGGTACAATCTGCGGGTGTGGCAATCAGAGAGGGAAGCTGCTAAAAATATTGCTCTAGAGAAGCCCCAAGGGCAACCAATGAAGACCTCCCCTCCCCCTCCAGGATTAAGGACAGTTTGAAGCCAGAACAGGAAAACACAGTTTCTAGAAGAGTTCTCTCCTCATAAACCAAAGTTGCCATTATCTAAAGTACCTCCGGGACAATTAGCCTTATTCAGAGACGACAAACTATCAATAGATAACAATCTAAGAGTGGCTCTTTGCAGATCTTCGTGTTTAAAAGCAGTCGTAGGTGAAAGGAAAAGGAAACGAAAACGAATCACTTTACAAATGTCAAATCAGCACGCTTTCGAAGGGAAAATAACCTGCCACCCTGACCAGGTCCTCCTAAATATTTAACATCTCCATATAAATAAAAAGATAGTTTCACGGTCTGCAGCCGGGAGAGAAAGTTTTATGACCGGAAAGTCAAATATCCAAGCTAGCCTTGTAAAAGCTGCTATCAGAGACCAGAAGGTTAGTGTGAACTTGGGGCCAGAGGGCGAGAGGCTTCTGGCCGATCGGCAATTTTCTTAACTATCTACCCCCGGCGGCGCTCCTCTTAAGCACATGCGGCTTTGCTGAGTTTAGAATCTGCAGTTTACGTAGTTTCTGATATGCTGGCATGCAAGATGTCTTTTTCATCACCACCCCCAAGAACCGTTTCTGAACCATCATCTTTGAACAGCAACGCCCAACCCCGTCCCCAACCTCTCTCCCCGCCCTTCTACTGAAGACCCTCCCCAAAAAAACTGTTTTGGGTTTGTTTTTAGTTTCTGAAAATAGCTTTTGATAGATTTTCTTTCAAGCCAAAAGAACAGCACACAGGGGCTGAGATCGCCAGGGAGCTGGGAAACAATCCGCCTCAAAACCACAAGCGTCTTCTCCCCTACCCCCTAAACTAACGGCAGCCCAAGTCACGGAAATTTTCTCACCGCCGCCCTTTCCTCCAAATTGCCTCGGAGCTGGGTTTGCTAGGTCTAGTTCCACCGTAACGGGAAGAAGGGTTTCTAGCAAAATTTTCTAAGGTAAAACGCGAGAACCTTCCAGACCTCTCGCCCCTGCTCGCGTACAGACCCTTTTACAGGCAAACAATAGTGAGCAAAGCGCCCATCACCCCCGTCGGCCTTTCCTGCGCGCAAGCTTCCAGCGCCCCTCCCGCCCCTCCCGGGAGAGCACCTGGGGCCGAGCGCCCCCGACTCCCTAAACCCGGGGGTACGGGACCAGCGCACGCAGGCTCCTGGGGGAAGGGGGGGTTGGTGCGTGGAGGCGCGCCCCCGGCCCCTGATCCTCAGCCTTAGGGGCTGCAAAGCCCGCGGATCTCTCCGCTCCGCCAACCTCCCTCCCCCGGCGATACAAACCCGCAGCGAAGCGGGCGGGGTAGAGTTACCCGCCGAGGCCCCGGCGCGAAGACCGCAGAGGCGTGCCGGGCTCCGGGGCCGGAGGCCCGCTGCTCTCGGCTCCCTCGTCGCCGCTCGCTCCAGCCGGCTGCTGCCTCTCCCGCGGCGCCTGAAGCATCGAGCCGCCGAAGCCCGCGGCCGGCGGTAACCGGAGGAAGGTGGCGCGGTTCAAGGGGCGGCGCGGGAGGGATTCAGTCTCCCTCGGACCCGGCGGGGGAGCGGGGAAGGGCGCGGCGCCGCCCGGAGTCCCAGGCGTCCGCCGGCGCGTGCGCTGCCCGCCGCGCCCGGGTTCGGATCTCCGGCGAAAGCGCCTAGCGTCTCCGGTGCCGCGGAGAAGCTCCTCCCGCTTGGCGGCTGGCGCCTGATGCGTGGTGGCCGCGGCCGCCCCCGAGTTCGCGGAGGAAGGTGCAATGCGGAGGGAGCTGGTGGGGCTCCCCGTCCCGGCTCCCCGGGCCGGCTAGGTGGGAGCGCGGCCGAGCCCCTACCTTTCCGGCTGGGCGGACACCAGCCGCGCGCCCTCTCCGGGCGTCCCGGACAGGAAAATCACCGCGAAGGGGGCCGGGGGAAAGCGGCGGGTGGCTTCAGGACAAGGTAGGAGGATCAAGTTCCACAGCCAAGAAGACACTCCCATCCCGCCCTGGTTTGTTTGGAAAGCTGCAGGGGCGAAAGTGAGGGGCACCTCGGGTGCTTCCCCCGCCCTCCCCGCCGGGCTGGCAGGCGGCAGAAGTAAACACTTTTTGCTTGGCGCGTGGGGGGACTTCTGTGACACGAGGCGGGGCAGGCGGTTTGGTCGCCAGCAGGAAGGGAGAGGGTGTTCAGGGAGACCAGAATTCCTGGGCTCGGCCCTTCAAGGACAAATGTGTTAGTGCTTTTTATCTTTTGGAGGAAACGTTACTTTAGGGAGAAGAACAAAGGTGAGACATGCATTTTCTTTTCTTATTAAAGTAGGTCTCCCTTGAGAAAAACGTCTTCATACTTGGATAGCTGTGAATACTTTTTTTTTAACATCTTTATTAGAGTATAATTGCTTTACAATGGTGTGTCAGTTTCTGCTTTATAACAAAGTGAATCAGTTATACATATACATATGTCCCCATATCTCTTCCCTCTGAATACTTTTTAAATTTCAGTGTTTGTGATATAAATCACATGCCATCAAATGACCCCAGGGAGAAGAGCCACAGACTTGGTTGCAATTCAAAGTGACTAATGTGTCAGGCACTGAAACAAAGTCCTCCGTCTGTGATGGACCTTCTGGTATTTGTATTAATTTTAACAACAGCCCTGGGAGGCAGCACTTGTTATTTTCCCAGTTCTCCTATCAAAAAACCCAGAGGGTTCAGAAAATTCCTATCCCTTTCCCTTTCTACAAATTGCCTGTGAAGTAACCCACACAGGTTTTGTCATTTTAAAGGTGGTTCCTGAGACATCAGAGTCGTGAAAGATGTTTAGGGAATTTGTCCATCTGGGCCCATTTTTCTTGAGGTTACTTTGCTTTTTTAGGTTCTCCTGAGTTTATTACCCTTCTCTTGTTCATGATTTTCAGAATTAAAGCAGTGGTATACCTCCTCCCCTCTGGCTTTCCTAGGATTTTTTAATCTGCAACGTCATGTGCTAAGGGGAGAGGCAATCCACTGTTCTTAGGTGACATTTGTACTTCTTCATAGTCAGTGACCAAGAAGGCACTGTTCACCCTAACCTAATTCAAATTCCACCTCCTCCTTTGGCCTGCAGTGTGACCTTGAGCAAGTGACTTAACCTCAGTATACTTCCTTTTGGCCACCTCTACAGTGAGATAGTACAACCTATCTTCAGGGGTTGTTAGGAGGATTAAAATAGATGATAACATAGAGAATTCTCAGCACAGCGCTCATCTCAAAAGAAACATCAATCCAGGAAGTAGGAATATTAGCTGCCAGTCCTTTCCCACCATGAGTCAGCTACCCTCCATATATCATGTCTGTTTCTCTCATTCATCCTGCAAACCAGAATAATCTCATCCTAAAAATGATGAAATGGGGTCAAGAGGTTAAGTAATGTGCCCAAGGTCATACCACCTATTTTGGAGCAGTGATTCGAATGAAAGTGCCCGGAACCAAAATCAATTTTCTTTCCGGAATGTCATATCACTATGTTACTATCTGGCGTAAGGGCTTTTGACCTGTAAAACTTTCTTTTTTTTTTTTTAATGCAGGATACATTATTGCATGGGCACATTATTGCAACTATAAAAATTTTGAATTCTTGTGGAGGGTGATAAAGAATTAAGCAGGGTGAATTTGTAGCCGTCTCTGGGATAGTGTTTTTGGTAACTTTTTTTTGGGGGGAGGGATGTTTTCACAATGTGACTATAAGTCAGCCCTTGTGTAGAAGATTTATTCTAATAAGGTGGGAAGGGAAGGGCCAGGACTACTGGGACATGCAGGGTCTTTTAAAGATCCCTGAAATCATAATATTTAGGCATTGTACACATAGGGCTGGCCTTGTTTGCTAGGTTTGTTTTTTGATTATGGATGGTGCAATTTCTTTGAATTAAAATGATATTGTCTCATGGGATGTGTCCCAGGGTTTCCAGGGACAGGTGAAAGCCAGGTTCCCCGCACTACCCTGGGGTACCATTCAGCACTCTAGAATCACAGTCTACAGTAAGGTTCAAGAAAGTAGTATTTCTTCTTCACCCCAGTATACAGCCTGCCTTCCAAATTCTCATGCCCTGTCCCAAGTGCAGGCTTTCTTGGCATGATTGATGTAGGACTGTCTACTCCATGCAGAAGTGACCTACTTGTAGGGGTGTGCTGTCAGCAAGTCACATCAGATCATAGTAGATGAACCCCAGGACTGGAGATACCCACAAAGTGAAAAGAGGCCACTTTCGCACAATATCCCCTCATAAGTGAATAATAATTTTTAAAAAAGTTTTTGTAACATTCTCAAATCTTGGGGTGTTCAGTTTTAAACGATATCTGACTCAGGACTGAGCTTGACCAAGCTAACCCTTTTTACATACAATCCTTCCTCCAACTCTACGTAAAGATCCTGCCAGCCCTGTCTTTATCTCCTGCAAGCAATTATTTAAACAACATGTGCAGGGCCTTCCTTGGCAGTCCAGTGGTTAAGACTCCGCACTTCCATTGCAGGGATGGGTTTAGTCCTTGGTCGGGGAACTAAGATCCCAAACACCGTGTGGTGTGGCAAAAAAAAAAAAAATCGAGGACATGTGCATCTCAAAAATAATAAGCCAGTGTGTAAGGAGTCTAAATCCTAACTTAGAGCTATGAGTCTGCCTACAGTGTAGAAAAACTATTGCTTTAGCAAATGGCAGTTTAGTACTTTCAAGCAGAGCCCAATCTTCTCCAAATCTCCATTCCAGAGCAAGGGCTCAGCTACACGTTTGCATATATAAATAACCATTGTGTTGTTTTCCCCAGTATTGTGAGTTCATGAAAAAGGAATTCACATCTACCAGAAAGCTTATTTGCCACTTCATAAATGATAGTGTCTCCATATTCTACTATTCTCCTTATTCTACTAGTCCTGTCAAGGTTTCAGAGGTCTTAGTGGCCCAGTAGTTGTCAGGAACTGCATTTACTCTCCTTCCACAAGCTGGAGAGGGACGGAAGGGAGAAGGTGGAACTGGGGTTCAGCAAGTTCTAAGCACATGAGCATGTCAATATCTATGTGGTGGGAGCCGTAATTAAGACAGCTGATGGAAAACAATTGCAGTATTATTAAAAAGGGTTAATATCCAGAATATATATAAAGAATTCCTATGGATCCATGAAGACAACCCATTTAAAAATAGGACACAGGTCATAAGCAAGCAATTCACAGAAGAAAGACAAATAGTCCACAAACATGTGCAAAAACTTTAGTGTCTGTTTTATAATAACACTGTGTAAGAAAAACTAGACAGTAAAGAGAAATCAGATTGGCAAAAACTAAAAAGATTAAAGAGTCAATTAGTGAGTTTCCAGCAAAGGTGGCAAGGAAGCTATTCAAGTAACTGTAAAGTACTACTTCCTTTTTAGAGGGCAATTCGGTGGTTATGCTAAAGTTCCTTGACTTATCTCCCTGGAAGGCAGTTCTGGCCTCAAGCCAAGTGATCTAGGAATGAGGACCAGGTGGGAAAGGAACTGAGATCTCTTCCTGACTCCTAGTTACCCCGACAACGAAAAGAGGTTGGCCCTTCTGGTTGCTGGGTAGCTCCCTGCACAGACTGCCAGATGGTAGGACACCTCCCCGAATTGTGTGTGGGCGGGGCGAGGGGGTGGGAGCAGTGTACAAAGCTGCTGTATCTTGGAGCAGCTTGCTCAGAGCTCTTATTCAACCCTGAGAAATGTTAGAAGCCTGGACCACTGTCCCAGCTGATGTGCCACCTCACAGGAGAGAAGGGAGATGTCTCACCCTTCCCATCTGTCTGTGGAGATGCTCTCCTAATTTCCAGTCCCATGACTGATAATTGAGACAAAATATCTGGGTCACTTTACTCAGAGCACTCACTTAGCGCATTAATGATACTTAACATTTTTAACAGCTTTCTTTCATCATAACTGGTTTATGGAGCTGAACTTATGCTACTTCACTTCATGGGAGTGTTGTTATAGGATGGATCCCTAAAAGTGGAATTGCTGGGCAAAATGTACGTAAACCTACACTCAAATAATTAACTATTTTATATTTTCATGTTCAAAACTTCATGCTTAAAAAACAAAAAGCAAAAAGCTATTTTCTATAGCACTCCTGAAGCAGAGTGCAAGGTGGAGTCATTACAGTGGGCTGAGAGCGGCACAAAGGCTTCTCTGCATTTCGCAAACTCCAGTCTGCTGTAAATGCGTGTACCTTTCAAATCAGCAGTTCCATTTTTTAGGACTCCATCCTGCAGAACTAATTACACAGGAACACAAAAATATGTATGGGGATGGTCACAGCAGCATTGCCTGTAATGTTTAAAAACAGGAAAATAATGCCCACGAATAGAAAGTGACTAATTAGATTATGGTAGTATATCCTAGTAATGAATGCAACTATTGCAAAGCTATTATAAATATGTATATACCTATACTGATATGATGACAGCTACAGTATATTGGCTTTAGAAGTTCTACATTCATAAAACACATACGGTGTGATTCATTTATATCAAGCAGAAAAATAAAGGACCACTGGTATGTGTGTATATACTTGTGAGTACATAAGAAAAAGTCCTGAAGGCTACACACCAAAACGTTGACAGAGATTTCTTCTAGAATTATAGGGGTAGAGAAAGAAAGGGGATTTTTGCTGCTTACCCTAAATCTATCTAACTTGAAGTATTTATAATGTACATGAGCAATA
This sequence comes from Stenella coeruleoalba, assembly GCF_951394435.1. Taxonomy (NCBI): domain Eukaryota; kingdom Metazoa; phylum Chordata; class Mammalia; order Artiodactyla; family Delphinidae; genus Stenella; species Stenella coeruleoalba. The sequence goes on from NC_137150.1 coordinate 98,573,161, forward strand.
TTTGTAATTTTTAAAAAGGCACTAACAAAGTTATTTTTATGTGATTGGGGAAAGAGAGTAAAAAAAAAATCCAAAATAAAAATGCGTCAGTGTTTAGGTACAAATTTGAACTCTCTAACTTGGCGATTCCCTACCTGTGTGCTCTTTATTCTATACAATGCATTTTTCCAATCAGTAGACACCAAATAGAAATATCAGATGAAAACAAAACAAAACCCTTAAGCCCATGTTGAAAGAACAAGAAGAAAACCTATGTGAATCTTGTTTTTATTGTGGAGTGGAAAAAAACTAGGCATGAAAGAAGCTTGAAGAAAAAGGTTAATACATTCGAACTCATAAAAATGTAGTTTCTAAAGGCAAAACGCACCAAGAAATAAAAAGACAAGTTGGGAAAAAATACTTGCAGCACACAGCAAATGGTTACTTATTATACCAAGAGCTCTTAGGGGACCAAAAAAAACCCCAAGAATTTAATAGAAAAATAGGCAAACTACATGAACAAGCAGCACTCTGAAGAGAAAAATAAACATTACTTAATTAAACAAATATGTATGCCTACTATGTGCCAGGCACTGTTCTGAGCAGGTATATAGCTGTGAAGGAAACAGACAATAATTTCTGCCCCTGTGGAGCTTACAATCTAGTAAATTTGAAGAGTCTTGACTTCACTAATCAAATTTAAAGTTATGTATCATTTGCACTTATTGGTAAAAATGATTATTAAAACCCAGTGTGGGGACTTCCCTGGTGGCGCAATGGATAAGACTCCGCACTCCCAATGCAGGGGCCCTGGTTCCAACCCTGGTCGGGGAACTAGATCCCACACGCATGACACAACTAAGAGTTCATGTGCCGCAGCTAAGGAGCCCACCTGCCACAACTAAGACCCCATGCAACCAAATAATAAATAAATATTTTTTTTAATATAAAAACCTTTAAAAAATCTTAGTGTAGAGATATAAGTACTTTCCTGTGCTTTTTGTGAGAATGCAAATTGGTCAGGTTTTTTTGGAGGATATTTTAGCAAAATCAATTATAATTTTAAACATTTATATACTTTGTTGCAGAAATTCCACTGATAGAAACTTCTGTTGTAGATATGTTTGCCTAGTTATACAAAGTTGTGTTTAAGAATTGCCATTTAGATATTGCATATAATGGAGAGACACCATGACTCAAACAGCCATTGGTAAGGGATTGGAGTAATAGGGTTCACATATACTGTAGATTTCTGTATAGTCACTAAAACCATGAGTTAGTCCTATATCTAATGACTTGGAATAATGTCCAAGATATTATTAAATTTAAACAGCAAGTTGCTAAGCAAGTTGCCTAGTAGGATCCTGTTACTGTTAGATATACAAAAAATAGAAAGAATGATATTTATAGTACAGCTTATGTTAGTACACAAACAGAAAGTATCTGATACGATACACACCAGACATGAACATTAGCTATCTCTGGAGGATGCATTCATGGGAGGACTTTCCTTTCTAAATTATTCATTTCAGGATGTTTGATTTTCACAATAAGCGCCATTTGTAACCAAAAAAAAAAAAGTAGAAATTTCAAAGCATTTTATGTTTTAGGAATTTTTACATGCAGTTGCTTGGAAACATATCAAACTGAACTTTGCTTGTTGGGGAGTGGGGGGGTCTGTGGTTTTTTTGAGAATTAATGACAAAACTCTGTTGTAAAGGGAGGATTATACACCATTTTCATCAGAACCCTGATAGTGACAGTGTTTTAGGTTTCTATTATTCTCAACCTTTGAATTAAAAGGAACTCATCTAATTTCAAACTTGCAGGGAATTCTACATCACCAAAGAATATTTGTAAGAGACTGACTTGTCAAGCAGAGAGACACTGGTGGGATACCAAGTTGGTTCTAGAGAGTCCCCCAGGAACCTCGGCCCCTGCATAACTAGGAACCTCTCCCAGCTTTCCGCCACCACAGCTGAAGATAAACATAGGGGATTCAAGAGGGTAGGGGAAAAAAGAAGGGCAAGGTGGAACCGCTGGATATACTAGGGTTAATTAAAGACACTTCAGCTAAAATTCGAGTCAGAACAGGCCTGTAGTGGGAGCTTTCATGATCTGCCATGCATCTCCAATTACTCCAAACAGTAAAGGTCTTGCCTACTTTACTATCCAGCAGGAAGAAGAAAACTTCTCTTTGCCCAAGGCCAGCCCAGCCAATAATAAACTGTAGCAGCCCAACCAATGAAAAGCCTCCATACTTTGAACTCCCAGCTTCCTCCAATCGACTCCTTGGTTATAATAGCCCTTCACAATACCCCCCTCACCCTTCGCTATAAAAGCAGGTTCCCGTTCCTTGTTCTTTGGATTTGCCTATGGTCTGCCATGGTTGGTGTATCCAGAATTGCAGTTCCTCTGGCTATTCCCCAAAAAACTCGTTTTTGCTTATATTATTAAAGTTGACAACTCTAGTGTGACGTATTATACTGCTGCCCGGTGCTAGGTGATTTTATAGACTGCATTGTTTACCACACATAGCAAGCCCGTAAGCTAAATATCGTTATTCCCATTTTCCAGATAAGGAATTAAGGCTCAGAGAAATTACACAGCTTGTCCAAGGGCCCAAATCTCAACTTTGAACCCATATTAAACTCTTCACACCCATGACATAGTGCCTTTCTATTCAAGAGATGAAGAATGTGAGAAAATCAATTACATGCTACAGTGGGACATTTTGGGAAAACACAACCATGGTTAATTGAATGAGAACCTTGTGAAGGCTTAATTAGCCTTTTGTGCATGGGTATCAAAATGTCAACTGAAATGGAATTGTAGTCATTTCCAGTTTCCAAAAACCCAGAATGTTTTCTCCAGGGATATACAGAAAGTAAGTTACTGAAACCTTTCATCAGAACCCTAGCCATCATCCCTCCCAGGTCAGTCTGCTCTCTTTCACACCTGAACTCACTTGGGGGGGCAGATCCCATTTTTAAGGTAATTATAGTAGTAGAAGCAGTAGCTATAATGGCATCAGGGTCACCACAAAGAAAACATGCTCAGCGGCTTCCTGGAAGCATGCATACCCAGTACTTCAATTCTTTATTTTTATTCCTCACTAGGAATAGTTTATTACACTACAAGACATTATGAATAAAAGAGGACCAGTATCAGTAATGAAAACCTCTAGATACAGGAACCACTTATGAACATCTGAAGTAGAAGTAAATGAAGGGTTAAAACTGACGATTGTTTCCCAGTGATTTAAACTAGTAGTCTGTTTTACTACAGTTTTCATTTTTACTGTATCTTCTTGTCAGCTTTTTAATTTATTTTGTGTGTGTGTTCAGATTGGCAGCAGTTTTTTCAAATCCTGCTCATCACTTAATTATTACAAGTCTATTAACACATGGTGATATACTGACCATCCAAGCAACGGTCTGCAGTGCCTCAGAAGTGGCAAATACTGATAAATTTCATCTTCACCATCACTTTAGTATTATTCCATAAAACTGTGGGTTTCTGAATCCCTGCCTAAGGGACTGAAAAGAAGCACATATAATTTTGGTTTTGCTTGGAGAGAGGGATGGGAGTAGGCAGGATTTAATTGTATGCCTCTGTGCCTATTACAAGATAAATTAATGCATTTTAACCAAGCCAAATCCTAGACGTTGGATCCCCCAAGTTTTGTATAACTGATAAAACATTTACTGTCTATTGATTTAAAAGCTGAATACCGTGGAATCTTCCTGGGTCCATTAACACCAAGAGTCCTGCCACTGAGACTCTCTCAGATAAAATTCTAATCCACAGGCTGGAAAGCAATAAAAATCCAATACTAAATATTTGGAAGTTGTCCCTAAATTGTACTTAACTCCAAGATGATTCATAAGTTCATTTGTACATTGCTTCAGGAAATGCGCATGTCCTTGCAGTTGTCACCCCCCGGCCCCCCCCGCACTTACTCTATATCTGAGATCTCTCTGGGACCCACTCACCACTTCCACAGAGGGACTGGGGAGTCTTCCATTTCTAGCTCCGACTACTTGCTTAATTCTCAATCGTGTACTCCCAACTGCTTGCTGAACATCCCGTCCATCATGTATTTATCAGAACCCACTGTACGCAAAGTACTTTACAAAAAGCAGAGTCTACAAATAGAAAACTGAATTTTTAGTCTTCCACACCAACCAGCCTTTTCTGTTAACTGACTCATTATTACTGATAATGCTTGTCATCCTTGACCTCTCCTTCTTTTCCCCCATCTTACCTGAACTTCTATCCTTCATGTCATTAACACTCCACATTCAGTCATCAAATGCATATTGATTAAGTGCTTGCTATATGTCAGACACTGTTGAAGGTGCTAGGAATACAGTTTGCCGGTGAGGAAACAGGCAAAAATCCTTGCTCTCCTGGAGCTTATATTCTAATAATTAACAGTATCCTGAAAGAGCTTTCAAACATCATCTTGTTGAGCCCTTCATGTCCATTTCACCTGTGCTTCCCTCTCACATGGTGTTTATTTCAACACCACCACCCCCCAGCCTAGATACCCAGGGCCACCCCATCAGACATCCCACCACCTAGAGCAGCTCTCTGTGTGATTATATCCTGGAGACCCACAACTTGCTCTTTCACTTCCCAACATTAGGCAAATCTCTCCAAACTCCGCTTAGGCCTCTCTTCCCTTTCTCTCTGGAACACTCTGACTCCCAGCCCCACCCAAACAGAGAACAATAGTGGACTCCACCTTCTCTGCCTCCATCAGTCTATGCTTTTGAAAACATATTTCAGTCATCTTTTAGGGATCTGGTAACTTTTGTCTTTTTATCCTGTAACAGAAAAGTCACTGAACGACAGAACACCAAAGCATGGTTACCTTCTAGAGATAGAGGAGGGATGAATATTTATAGCAGGGATTCATGGGGAAACATGAAGAGGTTTAAAAAAAATTCTTTTTTTTTTTTTTTAAATAAATTTATTTATTTATTTTTGGCTGAGTTGGGTCTTTGTTACTGGGTGCGGGCTTTCTCTAGTTGCGGCGAGCAGGGGCTACTCTGTTGCGGTGGGCGGGCTTCTTGCTGCTGTGGCTTCTCTTGTTGTGGAGCACGGGCTCTAGGCACGCGGGCTTCAATGATTGTGGCACACGGGCTCAGTAGTTGTGGCTCACGGGCTTTAGAGTGCAGGCTCAGTAGTTGTGGCACATGGGCTTAGTTCGTCTGCGGCATGTGGGATCTTCCCGGACCAGGGCTCGAACCCGTGTCCCCTGCATTGGCAGGCAGATTCTTAACCACTGCGCTACTGGGGAAGCTCTAAAACAAATTCTTATTAACAGTCACCTAATAACACAAGGCAGAGTGTGGCAGCCCCAAATGAATAAAAACCCTAGACAGGAGAGAGAGGTAGGTGAAGCAGAAAGAAAGTAACATTTCTTGAGCCCTAAGGAGGGACTTGGCATTCATGATCACATTTAATGATAGCAAACCTGGGAGTTAAATATTACTGAGATAGTATGAAGAGGACAAAAACAGGAACAAAACCAGATTCAAACCTAGGTCTGGGTGGGTCCTGATCCCTGGCACATGCATTCATTTGGCAGAGAGAGAGGGACCTAATGCTTTTGTCCTGAAATCCCTCAAATGACTGACATACACAGAAAAAAACTAAAGTGCACAGACATAACTTAATCCCCAAGTTTCTGGATTTTGATAAAATAGTGATCGATTTATGTCTTTAATTTTTTTTTATTTTCAAGCTAAACACCAACATTTCCATTTCATTATCATTTCTATTTTTTTCCCTAGTAGAAATGATGCTCTTACTGTCCTTAAACATAAAGATCCATCCAGGAGTGACCTAACAGGTAAAAACAGAGTCTGATGCAGTGTTCTGTGGGTCTTTTTATTTCTTCCCTTTATAAATGTTATTTCACAATGAATTAAATACTTGCTTTTGGAGTTGAGTAGCCTTTCCCAAACTGTGTTGTTGGAAGATGCTAATCTGAGTTCCAAGCATACAAGATTCAGGACTTCCCTGGTGGCGCAGTGGTTAAGAATCCATCTGCTAATGCAGGGGACAAGGGTTCGAGCCCTGGTCCGAGAAGATCCCATATGCCCTGAAGCAACTGAGCCCTTGCGCCACAACTACTGAACTTGTGCTCTAGAGCCCGAGTGCTGCAACTACTGAAGACTGCGCTCCTAGAGCCCATGCTCCGCAACAAGAGAAGCCACAGCAACAATAAGCCAGCGCACCGCAAGGAAGAGTAGCCCCCTCTTGCCGCAACTAGAGAAAGCCCGCGCAGCAACGAAGACCCAACACAGCCAAAAATAAATAAAATTAAGCAGCTCATGCAGCTTAATAACAAAAAAACAAACAACCCAATCCAAAAATGGGCAGAAGACCTAAATAGACATTTCTCCAAAGAAGATATACAGAGTGCCAACAAACACATGAAAGAATGCTCAACATCACTAATCATTAGAGAAATGCAAATCAAAACTACAATGAGATATCATCTCACACCAGTCAGAATGGCCATCATCAAAAAATCTAGAAACAATAAATGCTGGAGAGGGTGTGGAGAAAAGGGAACCCTCTTACACTGTTGGTGGGAATGTAAATTGATACAGCCACTGTGGAGAACAGTATGGAGGTTCTTTAAAAAGCTACAAATAGAACTACCATATGACCCAGCAATCCCACTACTGGGCATATACCCTGAGAAAACCATAATTCAAAAAGAGTCATGTACCAAAATGTTCATTGCAGCTCTATTTACAATAGCCCAGAGATGGAAACAACCTAAGTGTCCATCATCGGATGAATGGATAAAGAAGATGTGGCACATATATACAATGGAATATTACTCAGCCATAAAAAGAAACGAAATTGAGCTATTTGTAATGAGGTGGATAGACCTAGAGTCTGTCATACAGAGTGAAGTAAGTCAGAAAGAGAGAGACAAATACCGTATGCTAACACATATATATGGAATTTAAGAAAAAAAAATGTCATGAAAAACCTAGGGGTGAAACAGGAATAAAGACACAGACTTACTAGAGAATGGACTTGAGGCTATGGGGTGGGGGAAGGGTAAACGGTGACAAAGCGAGAAAGAGGCATGGATATATATACACTACCAAACGTAAGGTAGATAGCTAGTGGGAAGCAGCCGCATAGCACAGGGAGATCAGCTCGGTGCTTTGTGACCGCCTGGAGGGATGGAATAGGGAGGGTGGGAGGGACGGAGACGCAAGAGGGAAGAGATACGGGAACATATGTATATGTATAACTGATTCACTTTATTATAAAGCAGAAACTAACACACCATTGTAAAGCAATTATACTCCAATAAAGATGTTAAAAAAAAAAAAGAAGGGTTGATGTTGAAATAATCATGGGGAGAAAGGATTATATGTGATTAAAGTACAAAATATCTTAATAACATCAATGACTCTTTTAATGATTATTTTTAGATATAAAAATCCACATTCATTTCTTGAATACTTAATTTTGTTTTCAATTACGTAAGTGTACACACACACAAAAGTATTATAATAAAGACATTTCGAATAAAATCTCATTATTTAAAAATGTATAAACAAACAATGGTAAAGTTTCATTTTTCTTTAGGCTAGAGAAAAATGGTGTTCTTTTAAAAATATTTTAAAGATTTTACAAACTGGAAAGGATAGAGGCTCAGGAGGATGATTTAACTGAAGAGCTGCAGTAGAATTATTTTTAAAAGAGGGGAACTAACCTGATGTGAAAATCCATAACCAAAGTTTCCATAGGAGAACATAAATTCTACTTCTGCCCTGCAGATAAACTAAACATGTGCCAAATTTATTTTATTGTTTGATCAGAAAGATATTTTAATGGAGAGATGATAACAAGTGATATTTTTACCTCACAAATCTATAAAAAAAAAAAAGAATACAAGATCTGAGGCAAATAAGATTGAGTTCTAACCCTCCTCCAAGCCACAAGCAATACATATTAGCATATCAAAGGATCAGATAAAAACAACAATAAAGAACGGTGTTTAAATTTGCTTAGTGGTTAAACAAATTTAAAACCAGCTTGTAGGGCTTCCCTGGTGGCGCAGTGGTTGAGAGTCCGCCTGCCGATTCAGGGGACACGGTTTCATGCCCCGGTCTGGGAAGATCCCACATGCCGCGGAGCCTGCGCGTCCGGAGCCTGTGCTCCGCAACGGGAGAGGCCACAACAGTGAGAGGCCACAACAGTGAGAGGCCCGTGTACAGCAAAAAAAACCAAAAAAAACAGCTTGTCTTTGTGGGGGAAAAGACTCTTCTTCAGTATTCTATTATAATCTACTCTTCTATCTCCCCAAACCAGTTAACAGGAGACAAAATTGCTGTAGATTTGATTCTCTGTATATCCAGTTAGAAAACCAAGGGCTGTGATCTTTTCATAAAAATCAACCATGAATATAAGTTTGGACATGAATGTCACTTACTTCACGAGAAATATTCTTAGAAAAAACATCGTATGGCAAACTTGCAGTGACAGATTTATTTTTGTTTTGTTTTGTTTTGTTTTTTGTGGTACGTGGGCCTCTCACTGTTGTGGCCTCTCCCGTTGCAGAGCACAGGCTCCGGACACACAGGCTCAGCGGCCCTGGCTCACGGGCCCAGCCGCTCTGCGGCATGTGGGATCCTCCCGGACCGGGGCACGAACCCGTGTCCCCTGCATCGGCAGGCGGACTCCCAACCACTGTGCCACCAGGGAAGCCCTCAGTGACAGATTTAATATAAAATTGCTTCCTATTGCTCTAGGAACCATACGGTTATCAGCATTTCTTAATATTTTACTGTCAGTACTTAATACAATTAGTCTTTTTTCAATAACGTGTGTTTTGGTTCAGATATAATAAAATGAATGCTGGTCAAAATTCAGGTTAATTTCTGAAATCATCTATCTTTTTGCTAGCTGGCTTTTCTTCATCTCTACAGAAGTAGTTTGTGCAATGTCAAATGTTTTGGCAATCAAAATCTTAGTGCAACAGAAATTCCTTTGGCACCAACCCACGCCTACTTATTTCTACTAAAACTTCATAGGACATCACAATGTGAAATGATCATGTTAATAGGGGGAATGGAATTGGATATATACATCATGATTTCATTGATTTATTCATTTATATGTTTATCGAGAACCTACTATATACCCAGCACAATGGCATTCCAGGCATCAGACATACAGAATCCTAGACATTGGAATTCCTGCCTTGAGAAATGATATGAGGGAAATAGGCATTAAGACTACAAACACTTACTGAGATTCTATGTGTCATGCATTGGCTAAGTTCAAAGAGAACAGTGGTGAATGAACAGATTTTCCACCTTGATGATGATTGCAGATGAGCAGACATGTAGACAAACACTATTTGTCAGGGTATTGTAACTGTTGGACATAAACAGCGTGGTGGGAACTAGAGGAAACAACTTCCTGGGAGCATTTGGAAAGATGATATTTGTAATTTGCTTTATGCAGAAAATAATCTTCCTTGTTTATTTTTTTCCAAAAGGTTTTCCTTTTCTAGTGTTATCTTTGCTTAAAATAAGACATGCATGTACTTAGAATTTGCCAGAAGAGAATCTTACCCAAGGATTCTTAGTCACTGAGATATGAATGACTTTTCCAAAGAGGTCTGTAGAGGTCTCACACTCTGACCCCATCACCTAACATAGTTCCAAGCCCTAATTATTGCCTCAGATTTTTGGCCCCGCCTCAGGGTCTCTCATTCTGCAGGACTAGAGTGTGGCCTGAGAATGTTTATTTCTAACAGGCTCCCAGAAGTTGCTGATGCTGCCTGTCCAAGGACCACACTTTAATAAGCATGGTTTAGGGAATTAAATATACCAACTGCTCAAGTTAAAGTCATTATTAAAGGACTGCAAGACAGATGATATCTCTGATTCATAGGAATAACAAGGCATAGGTTAGTAATAAAATACAAATTTAGATAGGCAGGCAAAATAAAATAATAAATATTTTATATCCTAAATGCAAGAATCTATTAACTTGAAGTCAGAAATCTGCTATCACTGACTATCAGAATTCAAAATACTTAGAGGTGCTTTATGGTTTAACTTGAAATAACTCTTCTTTTCCTCTTCCATAGACAGACGTTTTAGAAATTTAGATTTTAAAAAAAATTCTGACTACATCCAAACGAGTAACATAATGTTAGATTTTGTGGTGAGAACACAGTCCCAAGGATGTGGGGGAATTTGTTATTTCTTGTGAATGGGCCTCTTGGGAAACAAACTTCTAACACAGCATCAATGAGAGCAAACAAAAGGTACTAGGATGGTGGTGACAATACAGGAGGTCTGGGCCACATGAGGGGGACAGATGCCAACTAAGAGTCTTTAAAAAAAAATGAAAAGAGAGAATCTATATTTTTAGATTAATCTGCCTGCAGTCTGAAAACTCAATGTGCCTAATATCAAGAGGGCTACACTGCTAGGCTGTTATTAATAGAAACATAACTACATCAAGAAAAGTATCTATGCTGTATTATTTTCCTCCTGCTGCTAAGCTTTGTTACAGCAAATCATACTTTATTGGCTTAAAACAACACAAATTTATTTCCTTACAGTTCTAGAGGTCAGAAGTCCAAAATCAAGATGTCATCAGGGCTGCATTCCTTCTGGAGGTTCCAGGGGGGAATCAGTTTCCTTGCCTTTTCCAGTGTCTAAAGACCACTTGCATTCCGTGGCTTGTGGCCCTTCTTCCATTTTCAAGGCCAGCAGCATAGCATCTTCAGGTCTCTCTGTGACACCTGTTTCTCTCAACACATGTTCTTTTCTGACTCTGACCCTCCTTACCTCCCTCTTATAAAGACCCTGTAATTACACTGGGCCCACCTGGATAATCTTCCCCTCTCAATCTCCTTAATTATGTCTGTAAAGTTCCTCTTGCCATTTAGAGTAACATTTTCACAGTTTCTGGGGACAATTTTCGGGGGTACGGGGTGGAGACATTATCTGGCTTCCCACATGTGCCATTTATTTTGTCCTGGCCAAAAACCACTTGGAGTAGTGTTTTCAATGCTGGGCATCACATTTTCAGGAGGAAATTGATAAATGATATTCTATAGAAGAGAAAAATCATGAATCATTCATTCAGTCAGCAAACATTTGTGAAGTGTTCACTATGTGCCAGGCACTGGGCGAGAAGAACTCTGGAGATGCCGATAAGAGCATAGGAGGCTGTAGGATATAATGCTTATGAGCCAGGACCCTGGAGTCTAATCATCTGGTTTTGAATCCTGGCCTCACCATTTATATACTGTGTGACCTCGTAAATTACTTAATCTCTCTGTGCCTTAGTTTTGTTACTTATGAAACTGAGATAAAATTATAACAGTCCCATAGGGTTCTTATGAAGATTATGTGAGATTCTTTTTTTATTTTTTTGGCCACGCCAATGGCATGCGGGCTCTTACTTCCCTGACCAGGGATTGAACCCATGTCGTCTGCAATGGAAGCGTGGAGCCCTAAACACTGGACTGCCTGGGAATTCCTAAGTGAGGTTCTTGATAAAGCCTTTGGCATAATGACTGGCATGTAGAGTTCAGTAAATGTTGGCATTGAGGAGGCATGAGAGGACTACAGCAGACTGTGGAGCGCCTGACAACCATGCGGAATTTGGAAAGGCTTTCCAGAGCTAGGTCTTGAAAGTTGAGTTTCTTGTAGTTCATTGAGGAGAAATAAGGGATGTACAGTGAGAAGACATAGTGAAAGATTTGGAAACCACAAGGTATGGCTGAGCAGAACGGGGGAATTTAGCTTAGGAACTTTAGGAAAAGAGCTAGGAGTCACATGAGAGCTACATTTAAATCCTGTTGCTTGGGCAGTTGACACAACAGAAAGAAATTAGGCTTATTTTCTTCTATCTGGAAAAATATCCAAGCCCAAGTGAAATGACAAAAACAGCATTCATCTCAATATTTGAAAGAACTTGTGAATAATAAGGATTCCTTTAATGGGGTGGGTGGAATCATATAAACCCTTCTCTGTGCTCCACTGACTGTCAAATACACTGCCTTCTTGATGCAATGGTCTGTCTTAAATTCATTTTTCCCTGTACCCTTGTCAATAGAAACCCAAAGATTTTAAGGACTCGGCTGGCCATAAACTTTAAGGGAGACTGGGCTTCTCCCAGTCCCAGGGGTGTAAATCAGGATGGGTTTGAACCAACCATGGCAGCCACTGCCTTTGTGGTTGAGGAGGTTAGGAACCAGCCTGCCACACGATTCTCGCCAATGCGATAAGAGAGGAGGGCCTTTGGAAAAGTTTTCCTCGTCTCTTCAGAAGATAAATGAGGAAAGGGAGTGCTCTCTCTGTCCCTCTTCCAGCTGGGAGACATCAAGCCAGCGTCTGGAGAAGGCAGAACAAGAAGACAGAAAGGATCTGGATCCTTGATGAGGTGGACCAGCTGCTAAATGATCTGACCCTGGAATCGTTATAAAGTATGTCTTTCATTATATTAATATGTAATATATTAAAATACATTCAGTGTTAAAGTCAGTCACATTTTTCCTTCTTACAGCCCCAAAATCATCCCGCATATACAACTAGCAGTCTAGAACCCTGACAATCCAGGCTCTCATCAGAAAATAACCATGGGGGCTTCCCTGGTGGCGCAGTGGTTAAGAATCCGCCTGCCAATGCAGGGGCCATGGGTTCGAGCTTTGGTCCGGGAAGATCCCACATGCCACGGAGCAACTAAGCCCATGCACAACTACTGAAGCCCGCGTGCCTAGGACCCATGCTCCAAAACAAAGAGAAGCCACCGCAATGAGAAACCCACGCACCGCAACGAAGAGTTGCCCCCGCTCGCCGCAACTAGAGAAAGCCCGCGGCAGCAACAAAGACCCAACGCAGCCAAAAAATAAAATAAAATAAATGCAATAAAGAAATTTTAAAAAAAGAAAAGAAAAGAAGCATGGTCTCTCTATGGTTTATCGAAATGTTGGCTTTGAGAACTAATTTTAAATTAAGATTACTGACCTGATTTTCAGGTGGGAGATTCTGTTACACACATTTCTTGGTTCATTTTTTTCTCTACTTATCTTCAATTTTATCTTTTGGATCAAACCATATCATTAAAGGGCTAGGTACTTATCCAGCCATTTAAATTAACACCACAAGGTGTCTAGTGATGGAATAACTTGCCTGTATTAACAATATAACTATTTTTCAGAATTCCTGCATAGGTGAAGGATTAATTTTCTAACTCCTAAAATTTCTACAAGTCTAAGAGTCTGTGCTATCAACATTTCTAAGTAATGCACTAAACCCACTACATATTGATAAACTGATTATTTTGCTATTGCAGAAATTCATCCAAGAGATACTCAGGAAAATATGCCAACAGGAGCAAAAGATTATTTCCCTTTTGGAAGAGAGAACTGTCCCTCTGATTTCTGCTAAATGTCCTTTTTGGACCATATATTCCTAAATAACCTTACAATCTCCTTAAGTTTCTCACTTCTCCATTTCCACCTCTATCCCCTCCAGCTCATTCTTATTTTCAATCAGGATGAGTTGGAACAGTTTACTGGCCCAGGTTAGGTTCTGGAAAGGGACAGCTCCTCAGAGATAACAGAGACATGTTTTCTCTTCTCGCATCATTTTTCTTTAAAGATTTTACAGGACCTATGCCTGCATTTACATCTGAAAAGAGTAGTTTCATTCTGAGCCACACCCTTGCCAAAGTTTATTAAGAATACTGGTAAAGTATGACACATTTACAAGAATCCTTTCTTATAAAACCGGACAGAGCAAGAAGATTTGGTCTGTCATCCCCAAGTCTAGGGAAGAATGTCAAGTCAAAATTTAATTACAAAGTCTAAGACAATGGAAAAAGACAAGGTGTTCCCACTTCTCTCAGGGTCTCTTCCAGTTAGAAGGTGAGGATTTCCAGAAGCCTGCAGCTATGTTTCAGTCATTTTTTGGAGTTTACAGGACTAAACTATATAAGCTATATTTTCTTATTTTCTGTACTCTTGATGCCCTTGCATTGGGGGCCTCGCTGACAGGTGTGATACTGTGATTTATAATAAGAAATATATATTTGGTCTTAGTCCCCATTTCTGGCACAAATTTCCTAAGCGATAAGTGACAAAGGCGTCTTTTGTTATGTTAATGAGATGACTTTTAGACCTAACCTAAGGATGGGGGCTGGTTGCCAAGGGAACCAACTCTGTGATTAGAGGATTGGAACTTTCAGATTCACCCCCAGACCTCCCAGGAGGGGAGAGGGGCTGAAGATTGAATTCAGTCACCATTGGCCAATGATTTAATCAATTATGCCTACTGTAAAAACCGAACAGGATGGGATTCAGAGGGCTTCCAGGTTGGTGAACACATGAAGATTTGGGGAGAGTAGTGTGCTTGGAGAAGCTCTGTACCCTTTCCCCATTCCTTGCCCTATGTATCTCTTCCATCTGGCTGTTCCTGAGTTACATCCTTTTATAATAAACCAGCAATCTAGTAAGTAAAATGAGCGGCTCTAGCAAATAAACCAAACCCAAGGAGGGGGTCATTGGAACCTCCAATCTATAGATCAGAAGCATAGGTGACAACCGGGACTTGGTGACTGCTGTCTGAAGTGGGGAGGAAGGGGCACTCTTGTAGGACTGAGCCTTTAACCTGTGAGATCTGATGCTACATCCTCTTTTGTGTGCTTATTCTTCCCTTTTTTTCTTCCTTTTTTTTTCTTCCTTTTTTTTTTTTTCCCACCTCTTCAGCATGGGACTGAATAATAATACCTGCCCAATTTATTTTCAAAATGTTTTGGAAAACGAAGATGTTAAACACATACCAGTGCTAGTTTAAAACCTTTAGAGACTCAAAGACCCCACATGTTATGGAGCTTATTTTCAATAAGTAATTCTATATAAAAGTAATTTTAAGCCATAATGTAAGTGGAAGAGAGACCAGGAAAATCCTAATTTTTTTTTTTCCCACATTTCTACAGTTTAAAAATATAATTATAGGGCTTCCCTAGTGGCACAGTGGTTGAGAGTTCGCCTGCCGATGCAGGGGACACGGGTTCATGCCCCGGTCCGGTAAGATCCCACTTGCCGTGGAGCAGCTGGGCCTATGAGCCATGGTCGCTGAGCCTGCGCGTCCGGAGCCTGTGCTCCGCAACGGGAGAGACCACGACAGTGAGAGGCCCACGTACCGCAAAAAAAAAGAAAGAAAGAAAGAAAAAAAATATATAATTATATGTCGATTTTTATTTAAAAATAAAACAGGGTACCTCTTTTCCTGGTGTCCTACACATGTACTTAATCTGGCTTTGGATAATCTAGTTCTAATTGAGCACCTACTATGCAAATCTCTGTGCTCTACGCTATATGAAAATAGGGTGATACGACAGTGAATGAGTGGTGGGGTTCTGAATTCTTTTTTTAACTATTTTATTTTTTAATTTATTCTTTCTAGTTTTATTGAGATATAATCTTTTTTTAACATCTTTATTGGAGTATAACTGTTTTACAGTTTTACAATGGTGTGTTCGTTTCTGCTTTATAACAAAGTATAAATATATATAACAAAGTATACATATACATATATCCCCATATCTCTTCCCTCTTGCGTCTCCCTCCCTCCCACTCTCCCTATCCCACCCCTCTAGGTGGTCACAAAGCACCAAGCTGATCTCTCAGTGCTATGCGACTGCTTCCCACTAGCTATCTATTTTACATTTGATAGTGTATATATTTCCATGCCGCTCTCTCACTTTGTCCCAGCTTACCCTTCCCGCTCCCTGAGTCGTCAAGTCCATTCTCCACATCTGCATCTTTATTCCCGTCCTGCCCCTAGGTTCCTCATGACCGTTTTTTTTTTTTAGATCCCACATATATGTGTTACCATACGGTATTTGTTTTTCTCTTTCTGACTTACTTCACTCTGTATGACAGACTCTAGGTCCATCCACCTCATTACAAATAATTCAATTTCGTTTCTTTTTATGGCTGAGTAATATTCCATTGTATATATGTGCCACAGCTTCTTTATCCATTCATCTGTTGATGGACACTTAGGTTGCTTCCATGAACTGGCTATTGTAAATAGAGCTGCAATGAACATTTTGGTACATGACTCTTTCTGAATTATGGTTTTCTCAGGGTATATGCCCAGTAGTGGGATTGCTGGGTCGTATGGTAGTTCTATTTTTAGTTTCTTAAGGAACCACCATACTGTTCTCCATAGTGGCTGTATCAATTTACATTCCCACCAACAGTGCAAGAGGGTTCCCTTTTCTCCACATCCCCTCCAGCATTTATTGTTTCTAGATGTTTTGATGACGGCCATTCTGACTGGTGTGAGGTGATACCTCATTGTACCTTTGATTTGCATTTCTCTAATGATTAGTGATGTTGAGCATCCTTTCATGTGTTTGTTGGCAATCTGTATATCTTCTTTGAAGAAATGTCTATTTAGGTCTTCTGCCCATTTTTGGATTGGGTTGTTTGTTATTTTAATATTGAGCTGCATGAGCTGAATTAATTCTTAAGGTCATTATAAAAGGTTCTCTGAGGAGGAAACTTTTAAGTTGAAGCCCCAATAATAAAGAGAACCCAGCTATGTAAAGATCAGTGGAAGAAGCAATTCAGGAAGAGGAAGTCAAAAAGAAACAGTATCCTCGGCATCAAGTAGCTCCCAACTAGTCAGGAAGACAGAACTAAAACCAGCTAATTTTAACACACCGTGGCCTTGTCTGTTAGTAAGCTAACATATACTAGCCGTGAGAGCAGAGTGCTCTGAGAACCCGGCGGGAGTGATCAATCAGCACTGAGAAGTGTGAAGGGGCTGTACCAAGCAGGCCATGTAAAGGCGGAGAACATCACTGGAAAGATTTAAATCCTGCCTCCATCAGAGACGTTAGAACAGATTGCCGGGCTTCACTCCACGTTTACTCAGTCAGGATCTCTGAGCTGGCTGCCTGGAAATCTCTGTTCCTAACCAGCACTCTGCTGATGGGAAGACATTTTGAAACCCTCTGGTTCAGAGAACAGGCCTTGGAATCAGAAAAATGACTTGGACACACGGCTTAAGTCTCGCTTCCCTCTTCTATGAAATGAGGATAATAATACAGTCTTCTTCATGGGGAGCTATGAGGATTAAAGGAGGCAGTATTTGTAAAGTGTCACCTGTCACAGCCATTGTAAGAAAAGTGTAGCTTTGCTCAAAACTGAGTAAAGACCGAGTTGTCCCAGAGCTCACACATGTATCTCAGAATCTTACCTTGCGGGGGTGATGACAAGTGGGGAGGTTACAGCTGTCTGGACAGGTGAGGGAGGCTGGAAAAGCAGCAGACAAGGCAAGGGCGGAAGCCAGTTTCCACTGGGGCAGAAGGACAATGAACCGCTGCACCGTTATCAAGGGTTTGTAGGAAACAGCTGGCTTTGCCTCATTTTTTTTTTTTTTTCACTTCCTCATTTCAAATGCGAATTGTTTAAAGGCGTTTCCTCCCTAAAACCTAAGCCTAGTCCTAGGCTAAATCAAAACAAAGTTGTTTTGTTATAAAAGGAAACCCCCCAGGGAAATTAGACGGTTAGCCAGATAGAAGTTGGTCAGAGGGAGGTCAAGTTTGGGAAATAATGGATTAACTCAAATCCCTTCTACAGTCCATATAGCCTGAAAATTGCTGCCTGCAACTGACAGGCTCATCCTTTCCAACAAGCCGGTCTGACAAGCCTGAGGAGGGGTGAAGGCAGTGATCTTACCCACAACCCCTTAACCATAAAATTGTTCATCCCGGACTTCCCTGGTGGTCCAGAGGGTAACACTCCGTGCTCCCAATTCAGGGGTCCCAGGTTCGATCCCTGGTCAGGGAACTAGATCCCCCATTCTTGCCACAACTAAGAGTCCGCATGCTGTGACTAAGAAACCCACGTGCTGCAAATAAAAAGAAGATCCCTCATACCGCCGCAACTAAGGATCCTAAATGCTGCAACGGAGATCCCACATGCCGCAACTAAGACCCAGAGAAACCAAAATAAATAAATAAAAATTTAAAAGAAAAAATGGTTCATCCCATCCTAAACCAACCACCCACAAACCAACACGAGACCAAACAGAACCACTCACTTTCAGATCAGCACCAAAAAATTGTTTTCAGGAAATGGTTTACCAGGGTCACTCTTATCTATAGATGTACGAGAAACTACCTGCCTTTCTAGTCTCCAGTTCGCTCCAAATATACTTGAGATAATAGAAATTTCTTTTGGGGGATGACTTCTTTTAAGCCCTCCCTTCCTTCTGTAGTTCTGGTAGAGTGACAAATTGGGTTACCAATATTGTAGTGAGAAGGGGAATGGGTTATAGATTTTGTACTTTGTGATATGAGGAATGGCAGCTGGACAACACGTTAGAAGGACCACTCACATACTGCATCCTGCTTTCCAGAGGCAGGGAGAGGCAAGAGTAAGAGGATCACGGGCTTTGGGGTCAGCCAAGCCTAGGTCCAAATTCCTGCTGGGCTTGGTAATAGCTGAGTGCTGGAGAAGATGCATTTGTTCATAGAGTTTTCTTATCTGTTTCGTGACAGGCACTCTTCTCTGTCTGGCGACTGCAATAAACAGTCATTCTCTTGCCCTCAACATTTAACCTGTGATCAGTTATCTGACCATCTAAACTAATGCAGGCCCAGATAGTTCTTTGTATTGTGAAAACAAGTAAGGTTTACTCACAACGGATGCTTTTTAACCAAAGTATCTCTCAGTTCAAAGCAAAGAAACCTATTTACTTTTTATGACTGGGAGATATAGAGAGAGAGAGAGTGCTACCGTGCATTTATAATGATAAGAAAATTTAAATTTCATCATTTAGTCAGTGCTTAAGGTTTGGTTCTGAAAAGACAACATTCCCTATATGTATATTTTTTTAAATTTATTTTTTGCAGCATTGGGTCTTCATTGCTGTGCGCGGGCTCTCTCTAGTTGCGGTGAGCAGGGGCTACTCTTCGTTGCGGTGCGTGGGCTTCTCATTGCGGTGTCTTCTCTTGTTGCAGAGCACAGGCTCTAGGCGTGTGGGCTTCAGTAGCTGTGGCTCACCGGCTCTGGAGCGCAGGCTCAGCAGCTGTGGCTCAGGGGCTTAGTTGCTCCGCGGCATGAGGGATCTTCCCGGACCAGGGATTGAACCCGTATCCCTGCATTGGTAGGCGGATTCCTAACCACTGCACCGCCAGGGAAGCCCCCTTCATTTTAAAGTTTGATTCTTTTATACATGTACAGAATAATTTCAGTGTGAAATAGCAAGCATGTCAGAACAAGAAATCTCCAGACAAAGAAAGAAAAATATAACCTCCGTAGGTTATGACTATCACTGAAATAAGGGCACAAGGGATTATGGCAATATTAAATAGTGTCATTGATTAGTGAATGATCCTAGTGGGAAGTTAGGGCCAGGAAATTTTCTAAAGAACATGTGTTGATCAGGTGATAGCTTCCCTTTCTCCATCTAGGTGTGTAACGTGCCCACACACAACCTTTAGTAGGGGTGTGACCATCAGGGGCCACAGGAACAAAGTAAATAATAGCCACACTCCATCGAACACCTACGATGTGTCACAATGATAGGTACTTTATATATTTTCAATATACTATCTACTACTTTCCCAAAACTCTCACAGAAAACAGATGCTGAAAGGTTAAATAATTTACCTAAAGTCCTATGTCTAGCAAACCAGAGAATGGATCCCAGGCTTCATTCTTTCTATTAGACTAAGAACTTTCAGTTTGGAAGGAATGTAACATTATGAAGTGGATCAAGACATCAAACACAGTTTTCACCAAATAGTTCTGCAGACCTCCCTATTTCACGTCAGACCCTAATCTTTGTGCAGGGGAAGTAAAGATGAATAACAGATCTCTGCCATTACAGAGCTCATGCTCCAGGCACACAAGCAAATTTAATAGTAATTCATGCTACGAAAGAGGCACGGATATGCTTCTCTATAAATGCAGGGAAGAGAAGGGGGGATGGTTGCAGGGTGCTTGTTGTGGGCAGGTTTCTGAGGTCATGGTACACTGAGGTGAGTATTATTCACCACTAGTCAAGACTGGCTGGGAGTGGACTGAGAGGAGAAGAGAGAACAAGAGCTGAGTGGTGTATGTCATGACAAGGTCATTAGAGAGAATGGGGAACCACCTTGTGTGGCCCATGAGAGCCAAGGGAGAGTCCATGAAGACAGTTTATTAGTTTCTCAGAATCATGAGGACTATTTATTTATGTATGTATCTATTTATTTATTTATTTTTGGCCATGTTGGGTCTTCGTTGCTGCACGTGGGCTTTTCCCTAGTTGCAGCAAGTGGGGGCTACTCTTTGTTGCAGTGCACGGGCTTCTCATTGCAGTGGCTTCTCTTGTTGCGGAGCAGGGGCTCTAGGTGCGTGCGCTTCAGTAGTTGTGGCTCGCGGATTCTAGAGTGCAGGCTCAGTAGTTGTTGTACATGGGCTTAGTTGCTCGGCAGCATGTGGGATCTTCCCAGACCAGGGCTCGAACCCATGTCCCCTGCATTGGCAGGCAGATTCTTAACACTGTGCCACCAGGGAAGTCCCCTCCAATTGTTATTCATTTTATTGTTCTCTTTTCTCTTTCCTCCTATTAATCATTATAATTAGCTCTAACTTTTTTCTCTCCTTTCTGTTCCTGTCCTCTTTTCCCTCTTCTAGTCTTCTTTTGCTCATCATTTTTCTCTCCAAATATTTTTTCATTATTTTTTACCCAGATTATAACCTTAGCCAGTGAGGGGCAGCACTCACAGCTAAAGAGTTGTTGACTTCAAATCTCTTATAGTCCTCTGCCTAATAGTCTTTATAAGTCTTTTTTTTCCTGTTTCAGTTATACCTCATTTTAAGAAAGGAAGCAAGTGGAAATTCCCTGGTGGTCCAGTGGTTAGGACTCTGGGCTTCCACTCCAGGGGAACTGGGTTCAATCCCTGGTGGGGGAAGTAAGATCCCGTGAGCAGCACAATGTGGCAAAATAAAATAAAATTAAATTAAACTAAAAAAATAAAAAAGGAGGCAAGCACTTTTAGTAGATTACTTGGTTCCTTTGTAGATCTGTACACTCTTTTAAGACCCATGCCTTTAAATATAGATATTTTAAAATTGCATTTCATGAAAAAGTTAAATTTAATTTCCTGTGCTGTATCCATAGTAGTTAACATTTATTGAGAACAAGCTAGTTGCTTGTTCTATGCATGTCATGTTTATTTACTGACTTACATACCTAGAAGAGCATAGCGCATGTATTTTACCTGGAAGAGCACAACATCTGACAAAACAGTTTTTTTTTTAAGTTTTTTGAAAAAAATATTACATGTCCAATAAATAAAATGACGACAACACAAATAAGTGCATAGAAATTAGCTTGTACCCATAATTCCATGATCCATAATTGGTTAACACTTTACTATATATCCTCATACATGCATACATGTTTTATAGACACACATATTTTATAACTGAGATCATACTGCACACATAGTTTTTTAACTGCATACACAATTTTGTGATACAGTATTTCTTGATGTTGAATGGGGCTTATACGTTAAGCTCTAGCAGGAAACCAGAGCCGTGTATGTTCCCTTTACTGAAGAAGGGTCCTCTTCTCTTTGGAAAAGTCATCATTTCCCATTGGCCACACATATTCAGATTGCTGTGGCAAGGATGACCCATGGTGGTGACAATGACAGATTGAGAGGAAGTAGAGAAAGGTTGTTATCCTAAAACCTTTGTAGTAAACTTATTGTTATTTTGGAGGAAGCTAATGAAACATTTCTCAATTTCCATGAACTGTATGATTAAGCATGCATCTCTTACCATTCTCCAAAGGGTGACATTTTTCTAAAGAGAGGCATCTAAGTGCCCTGAGAAGGTAGCAAATATAAGAGAAGACCTTTATTTAGTGGTCCTAATGAGCTCCTTACACTGATTCTTCCTGTTTTTTACATTACATAAAAATATAGAACAGATACAATGGTAAATTTCTATAAGGAGGTTTCATTAAGAGCTAAAATCTTAAAAAAAAAAAAAAAAAGAGCTAAAATCTTTGGCCTAATTTGGAAGAGGCTAAAAATTACAGGGTTCATATAGGTCAGTAATGTTTTGGAACAGCAGCAGATGAGGAGATTCTGAAATTCTTAGAGTATGTCACAAGAAGTTGAATTATAGACTGTAGGTTAGACCAGAGATAGACTTTAGCTGGGAAAAGGAAGAAGAGATAATGATTAGTGTGAGTTGAGTTTTTGCAGCAGTCAGAATTAAACACATAGTGATCTTTGAAAGGAAAAATTAATGAAAAGTAGTGTTTATATAACTACATTTTAAAGAAGTAAACAGTTCTTAGAATGTTGGCCTTAAGCTGACAGAATATTTCCTTTAGCTAGATATTCTCTTATTTTAGACTATATGTAAAAGAGAACAAACAAATTGCCAAGTGGCCTCCTGTCAAATCAACAATTATTTTACTCCACTCACATTCCATGCAAGTTTAAATGAATGCTATAAAATCTTAAATCTATAGACTGGGTGTACTTTCACCCAAGTCCTCCTACTGAGAACTCTTAATTAACAACTTATTGGCAGTTTAACCTTAATCTGCTTGTTAAACTATGTGTTGGTGTGAGACACCAGGAATGTCTCATGATGATCACATTTACCATTTATGCCATTTGCAGCCATATGCTATTAACAAAATGGTCATTTTGCATATAGTTCACTCCTACCTAGTTTAGTCCATGATATTATACTTGTGAGAGCATATCCAGATGCTGTGTTCTCTATTTAAAACAGTATTTTCCAATCAGAAATGTGTGGCCCTTGATTTATGGATATTGAGTATATGTACTGCAGTGCTAACCCAATATTTTCAATAAAGGAATTTATGCATTCAGAAAAAAAATAAAGGCACTTGTGAACCCTCTGCTTCAGAGATGATATAATTGGTATATTGTGTGCCCTTCTCTTATGGCCCCACCCGTGATTAGTGGTTTCCTGAGGACGGGACTTTCCAATGGGTGAGTAACACTAACAGTGACTCATCTGAGGAAATCAAGGGCAAGTTGACTTTGAAAATATCAACTGAACTTATCTGAGGAGTCAACATAGAGATGAGGGGTGATTTATATCTAACAAGTGAGAACCTGGCTTCTTGGTGTCCCACTAGTTTTACTCTGCAGCTGATGTCAACTAGTTTTTTAGCTATATTTGGATGTCAGTTGTGCCTGTGGATAACATTATATGTTACCATTATAAGATCTTTAAAAGATAGCAGTGCCTTTTTTTTTTTTTTCTTTTCTAGTAATGTGGAGTGGTTGGTTGCAGACTAAACCTTCCCCTGAGAATCAGAAATGCTGGACAATACATAAAACCACTGCTTAAAGACATTTGGAAACTATGAAGCTACTAAGGGCTTTGATAGGTCAAGATTCCCAGGAGAAGGTGCATTGGACACATTGAGGAACCTCCTTAAATCTTCTAGGCCCTAACTGTTCTCCAGGTCCTCAAACTTACTGTGGACACAAGGTCACAACCATTTCTTCAACAAGCTTTGCAGGCTGCCTCAGCCTCCCCCAAGGTGAGTGCTAGTCTCCACACAGACTCCATGGCTCCTGATGTGGTATGAGTTGCTGCAGCTATGGCACCAGGCCCCACCATACCCATCAAGGATCTGATTACTCTCACTAGTTCTGGAGTTAGAAGAATCAACATGTTGTAGGGTATGGGATTCAGTTTCCTTGGTGGGTCTGAAGAGACCCGTTGAAACATCAGGAATGCATAGAAGTTAATGTCTTGTGGGTAAATTTTGACCAATGAAAGTTAAGTCAATCAATAGAGGGAGCCATTGAATAAATTCCTCTCTCTTTCTCCCCCTATCAGACTACTCCAAGACAAAGTGTTTCTATACAGTGAGCCTCTCTTCATGAAGCGGTGGTCATCTGCAGTAATACACTAGCTCATATTTCCTTTTCCTCCTTTTCTACCCACTTTATTTTCCCTTTACTTTTACTATCTCAGAGTTATACCTCCCTGTTAAAAATTAGCACTTAACCTTTACCTCAGGATCTATTTTCTAGGGAACCTAGGCTAAGACAGAATGCAAGAATAGAGAAGTGAGCCCAGTTTGGCCCTAAGTTCTCCTTTTAGATGTTTGTCTGTTTGTAAGTAGAAGCCAGGAGGCTGAGAAGCTAAGCAAAATTTCTAGCAGTCTTACAGTGCTGGTGGTCAAAAATTGGACTTCAGGCCAACCAAGGAGAGGCTCAGGCAAACATTCCAATTTTAACTTACAACTCTATAAGGGCTAGACATTAAATCAACTTAATCCTTGATTTAATTAAAATTAATCTTCCTTTTATCTAACTACCAAACAAAAATGAATGCTCTCTAGAAGATATTATCTAGAGTCTTAAAATATCACTACAATTTATCAAATGTATTTTCTAGCTGCTAATGAAAAATTACTAGGAGGCAAAACCACATGACTGAAAAATAAGAGAAAAACAGATTATAGAAATATACTTACTGGAGATCCAAATATTGGAATTATTATACGTGATCTTTAAAATAACATATTAATATGTTCCAGAAATAAGATCACAAAATGGAAAATCTCAGCATAAAACTCAAAAATATAAAAATTCTTCAAATGAAATTATAGAGCTGAAAAAATATAATAACTAAAATTAAAAAGTTAAGAGCAGTAGATTAGAAGCAATTTAGGAGAGCATTAGTAAATTGGAACATACATTGGGAGAAAATCTTCTGTACAAAGCACAGAGAGAAAAACAGAATGGAATATACAAAAAAAAAAAAGAGGAAGCATAAGAGATATATGGGAAATAGTGAAAATATTTAACATATATGTAATTTAAATCCTACAAAAAACAAACCAAAACAAATTCAGAAGAGACAGATGAAGCAGAGATAAAATTTGAAGATCAAAATGATGTTCATAATAAACATGAAGCCACAAATTCAGGAAACCATAAACATCATTTAAATTAAATACAGAGAAAGCATACATATAGGTGTATCATAGTAACATTTTTCAAAACCAAAGACAGAGAAAATATTAATACAAGCTAGAGGAAAAAGATGTATGATTTTTAAAATAGCCGTGATAAAACTGATGCTTGAATTCTCAACAAAAGAAAGTAGACCACAAACATCAAAGTGACAACTAATGTCAGAGCTAGAAGAAAATAACTGTACTAGAATTTTGCACCCACTGAAAAATAACTTTCTAAAATGAAAGTGAAATAAAGATGTTTTCACATGAAAAAACTGAAAAAATTATTCACAGTAGACTTACACTAAAGAAATACTAATGGGAATTCTTTAGTCAGAAGGTAAATGGTTCCAGATAGAAAGCAAAATGAAATAGGAAGACATAATGAACAACAGAAAGGGTAAATACATGGGTAAATCTAAATGAATATGAAATGTCTTAAACAATAATAATATTGGAAGGGAACCCTCTTGCACTGTTGGTGGGAATGTAAATTGATACAGCCACTATGGAGAACAGTATGGAGGTTCCTTAAAAAAGTAAAAATACAATTACCATATGATCCAGCAATCCCACTACTGGACATATACTCAGAGAAAACCATAATTCAAAAAGACACACGCACCCCAATGTTCATTGCAGCACTATTTACAATAGCCAGGTCATGGAAGCAACCTAAATGCCCATCGACAGACAAATGGATAAAGAAGTTGTGGTACATATATACAATGGAATATTACTCAGCCATAAAAAGAAACAAAATTGGATCATTTGCTGAGACGTGGATGGATCTAGAGACTGTCATAAAGAGTGAAGTAAGTCAGAAAGAGAAAAACAAATATCGTATATTAACGCATGTATGTGGAACCTAGAAAAATGGTACAGATGAACCGGTTTGCAGGGCAGAAATTGAGACACAGATGTAGAGGACAAATGTATGGACACCAAGGGGGGAAAGCGGTGGTGTGGGTGGTTGTGTGATGAATTAGGATATTGGGATTGACATGTATACACTGATGTGTATAAAACTGATGACTAATAAAAACCTGCTGTATAAAAAAATAAATTCAAAAAAATTCAAAACTTCAAAAAAAAAAAAGGATAAATAGAAGTTGTCTGAATAGTTATTGAATTTTTGGTTTTTTTTGTTTGTTTGTCTTTATGTCCTTATTGGAGGATAATTGCTTTACAATGGTATGTTAGTTTCTGTTTTATAACAAAGTGAATCAGTTATACATATACATATGTTCCCATATCTCTTCCCTCTTGCATCTCCCTCCCGCCCACCCTCCCTATCCCACCCCTCTAGGTGGTCACAAAGCACCGAGCTGATCTCCCTGTGCTATGCGGCTGCTTCCCACTAGCTATCTATTTTACGTTTGGTAGTGTATATATGTCCATGCCTCTCTCTCACTTTGTCACAGCTTACCGTTCCCCCTCCCCATATCCTCAAGTCCATTCTCTAGTAGGTCTGTATCTTTATTCCCATCTTACCCCTAGGTTCTTCATGACATTTTTTTTTTCGGAGATTCCATATATATGTGTTAGCTTACGGTATTTGTCTTTCTCTTTCTGACTTACTTCACGCTGTATGACAGACTCTAGGTCCATCCACCTCACTACAAATAACTCAAATTTGTTTCTTTTTATGGCTGAGTAATATTCCATTGTATATATGCGCCACATCTTCTTTATCCATTCATCCAATGATGGACACTTAGGTTGTTTCCATCTCCCGCTACGGTAAACAGAGCTGCAATGATCATTTTGGTACATGATTCTTTTTGAATTATGGTTTTCTCAGGGTATATGCCCAGTAGTGAGATTGCTGGGTCATATGGTAGTTCTATTTGTAGTTTTGTAAGGAACCTCCACACTGTTCTCCATAGTGGCTGTACCAATTCACATTACCACCAGCAGGGCAAGAGTGTTCCCTTTTCTCCACACCCTCTCCAGCATTTATTGTTTCTAGATTTTTTGATGATGGCCATTCTGACCGGTGTGAGATGATATCTCATTGTACTTTTGATTTGCATTTCTCTAATGATTAATGATGTTGAGCATTCTTTCATTTGTTTGTCAGCAATCTGTATATCTTCTTTGGAGAAATGTCTATTTAGGTCTTCTGCCCATTTTTGGATTGGGTTGTTTGTTTTTTTGTTATTGAGCTGCATGAGCTGCTTGTAAATCTTGGAAATTAATCCTTTGTCAGTTGCTTCATTTGCAAATATTTTCTCCCATTCTGAGGGTTGTCTTTTGGTCTTCTTTATGGTTTCCTTTGCTGTGCAAAAGCTTTGAAATTTCATTAGGTCCCATTTGTTTATTTTTGTTTTTATTTCCATTTCTCTAGGAGGTGGGTCAAAAAGGATCTTGCTGTGATTTATGTCATAGAGTGTTCTGCCTATGTTTTCCTCTAAGAGTTTGTTAGTGTCTGGCCTTACATTTAGGTCTTTAATCCATTTTGAGCTTGTTTTTGTGTATGGTGTTAGGGAGTGTTCTAATCTCATACTTTTACATGTAGCTGTCCAGTTTTCCCAGCACCACTTATTGAAGAGGCTGTCTGGGAAAATAGCACTTTTAAAACAGAAGGGAGCTTTCAGCTTGAAGCGGCCAAGGTGCAACTTTCTTGGGTCATCCCAAATATGGGTTCATATGACACCAGCCACCTCCACCTTGCCGCCTAAGTTCAACCCCAAGGAGATAAAAGCTGTATATCTGAGGTGCACTGATGGGAAAGTCGGTGCCACATTTGCCCTGGCCAGCAATATCGGCTCCCTCGGTCTGTTTCCAAAAGAGGTTGGTGATGACATCACCAGGCAACTAGTAATTGGAAGGGTCTGAGAATTACAGTGAAACTGACCATTCAGAACACACAGGCCCAGATTGAGATAGTACCTTCTGCCTCTGTCCTGATCATCAAAGCTGTCAAAGAACTGCCAAGAGACAGAAAGAAGCAGAAAAACATTAAGCACAGTGGAAACATCACTTTTGATGAGATTGTCAACATTGTGCAACAGAAGAGGCACTGATCTTTAGCTAGAGAACTCTCTGGAACCATTAAAGAGATCCTGGGGATTTTCCAGCCCGTGGGTTGCAATGCTGATGGCTGCCACCCTCACGACATCAGAGATGACATCAACAGTGGTGCAGTGGAATGCCTAGCTAGTTAAGGACTACAAAGGAAAATAATTAAATAAAGGGTTATTTGATGACCGATAAATAAATAAATAAGAGGGGAGTCAGAAAGTGGAAATTAGGACAAGATTCCTTGGTGAAAGTGCTTCTTCACCAGAGGTGGTAAAGATACTATAGAAGTTTGGAACTGATGGTGGGAGCCTTTGTGAACCAAGTTAAGATCTGAAATTTAAGTAAGACTTAGTACCAGAAGTGCAATTTATAATAGCAATAGAATAGGGAGCTCTTGAACTGAGAAACTGGGAAAGCTACCTCTTCCCGCACTTCAAAAGATCCTCCTTCAAACTGAGAAAAATCTGACTTATTTAAGTATAATTGACAAAGTATTGTGCAACTAAAACATCCAAAGGAAGCTGCTCTAGGGAAACAAAAGGGCAAAAAAAAAAAAAGACCTGAAAATAGATACAAAACTTCCCTACAGATTAACAACACTCCCTACAAAAATATCAGCCCAAAGCAGAAGAAAAGTGCAATATAACATTCCAACATGAATAAAGAGGCATAAAATCTTGATGCAATTGCAGACAGGAAATAAAACAATAAAAAATAAATATATGACAACATACAAGGGAACTCCCATAAGGCTATCAGCTAATTTTTCAGCAGAAACTCTGCAGGCCAGAAGGGAATGGCACAATATATTTAAAGTGATGAAAGGGAAAAACCTACAACCAAGAATACTTTACCCAGCAAGGCTTTTGTTCAGATTTGATGGAGAAATCAGAAGCTCTACAAGCAAAAATTAAGAGTTCAGCACCACCAAACCAGCTTTACAACAAATGTTTAAGGATCTTCTCTCGGCAAAAAAGAAAAGGCCACAACTAGAAACAAGGAAATCGTGAAGTGAAAAACTCAGCAGTAAAGGCAAACACACAGTAAAGGTAGGAAATCATCCACAAACAAAACTCATAGGGAGGATAAAAGACAAGAGTAGTAAAATCATCTATATTTACAACAAGCAGTTAAGGGATACATGAAACAATTAGATATTAAATATTATATCAAAAACAGTAATCATGAGGGGAGGAGAATACAAATGCAGGGTTTTAAAAATGCATTTTAAATGAAGGGATCAGCAATTAAAACAATTATGTATATAGACAGCTATAAAAAAAAAACTCATGGTAACTGCAAACCAAAAACCTATAATAGATATACACATAAAAAAAGAAAAAGGAATCCAAACATAACACTAAAGGTAGTCATCAAATCATAGGAGAAGAGAACAAAAGAAGAATGGCAAAAAAAGACATACAAAAACAAATCCCGAACAATTAACAAAATGGCAATAAGAACATACACAGTGATAATTACCTTAAATATAAACAGACTAAATGCTTCAACCAAAAGCCACAGAGTGGTTGAATGGATACAAAAACAAGACTTGTATATATGCTGCCTACAAGAGACTCACTTCAGATCTAGGGACACATACAGACTGAAAGTGAAGGGATGGAAAAAGGTATTCCATGCACATGGAAATCACAGTCAATGGTGAAAAGTTGAGAGCATTTCCTCTAAGATCAGGAACATGACAAGGATGCCCACTCTCACCAATTTTATTCAACATAGTTTTGGAAGTCCTAGCCATAGCAATCAGAGGAGAAAAATAAATGAAAAGAATCCAGATTGGAAAGGAAGAAGTAAAACTGTCACTATACACAGAAAATCTGATACTATACACAGAAAATCTGAAAAATGCCACCAGAAAACTACTAGAGCTCATCAATTGCGGCGGGCCGCTTCCGACCAGCAGAATAACGAGCCGCCACACGCAAGATTCTTCTCGTATCACACTTTATTGGAGCACAGCTTGGTTGAAGAAAGATGGAAGGAAGACCCCGCAATCCTATAGCAGTCTGCTTATATAGGGATTAAGAACATGTGTCGCTCTGTGATTGGCTTTCGCCGATGGTGCGATTTGTGAGCCAGCATCGGATAGGTCGCTACTTTAAAACCTCATTAGTATACTTAGCGCAAGCGCAGTGGCCACAGGAAGGATGACTCAGCTTATTTCAGCTTCCTGCCGCGTAGCAGTTAGCTGACCGCGCCCTACATCTCCCCCTTTTTTATTTATTAGAACACCAAGCAGAATGTAGCCCGTACAAGTGTTCACCTCATGATGTGCTCACTGTTCGAGGGCAATTTTCTGTTGGCATGTCTGAGACACCTTCCTGCGTGCAATGCCAACAAGGGCTGCAGGGTGCAAAGGCTGACTCAGAATAATGGCTGATTCCCTATAGAGGTGCAATGGCAACAAGGCCTCTCTGTGCAAGGGCAATCAGGACAATGGCTGACTCCCTATAGAGGTGCAATGGCAACAAGGCCTCTCTGTGCAAGGGCAATCAGGACAATGGATGACTCCCTATAGAGGTGCAATGGCGACAAGGCCTCTCTGTGCAAGGGCAATCATTTCGAATTATTCAGGGCGGAGAGCCAGGCTGCGGGAGAATCTCCTTCCTTAATAGCCAGAAGTGCCTGAGTGAGCAGGACCCTATCTCGATGTGCCCTGATGCGCACACGACAGACCAACCAGAGACACAGCATAATCCCAAATACACAGCAGACTCCAAAGATTCCTACCCCCACCCACTCCCCAAAGAAGGAAAAGGCAGAAGAGAGCCAAGAGGCAAAATCTCCAAAGGCAACGGGCTCCAGCCCGGCAGCACTCAGTTGCACAATCTGAATAATCCTTTGTGGAATTCCAACTAATACAAAGACTTCGATTAAGAATCATCAGGAACATCCAACTCAGCATCTTCTCCGAAGTTTTCTTCAACAATTCTCGTCAGTCTTGATGGCACCCAGATCGGATCTTGATCCTGACTGGACTACTCACCGACGGTTACCACTCCGTGTGTCGAGTTCTGAATCGGTCCTCCATGCAGGGCGCGAAGTTCCCGGGTTTCGGCACCACTTGCGGCGGGCCGCTTCCGACCAGCAGAATAACGAGCCGCCACACGCAAGATTCTTCTCGTATCACACTTTATTGGAGCACAGCTTGGTTGAAGAAAGATGGAAGGAAGACCCCGCAATCCTATAGCAGTCTGCTTATATAGGGATTAAGAACATGTGTCGCTCTGTGATTGGCTTTCGCCGATGGTGCGATTTGTGAGCCAGCATCGGATAGGTCGCTACTTTAAAACCTCATTAGTATACTTAGCGCAAGCGCAGTGGCCACAGGAAGGATGACTCAGCTTATTTCAGCTTCCTGCCGCGTAGCAGTTAGCTGACCGCGCCCTACAATCAATGAATTTGGTAAAGTTGCAGGATGCAAAATTAATATACAGAAATCTGTATGAACTATCAGAAAGAGGAATTAAGGAAACATCCCATTTACTATCACATCAAAAAGAATAAAATACCTAGGAATAAACCTAGGTGTAAAATAAAATAAAATACCTCAGGAGGCAAAACACCTGTACTTGGAAAACTATAAGACACCGATGAAAGAAATTGAAGATGACACTAACAGATGGAAAGATATACTGTGTTCTTGGATTGGAAGCATCAATATTGTTAAAATTACCATACTACCCAAGGCAATCTACAGATTCAATGCAATCCGTATAAAAATACCAATGGTGGGGCTTCCCTGGTGGCGCAGTGGTTGAGAGTCCACCTGCTGATGCAGGGTACACGGGTTCGTGCCCCGGTCCGGGAGGATCCCACATGCCGTGGAGCGGCTGGGCCCGTGAGCCATGGCCGCTGAGCCTGCGTGTCCAGAGCCTGTGCTCCACAACGGGAGAGGCCACAACAGTGAGAGGCCCACGTACAGCAAAAAAAAAAAAAAAAACCAATGGCATTTTTCACAGAACTAGAACAAATAATTTTAAGATTTGTATGGAAACATAAAAGACTCCAAATAGTCAAAACAATCTAGAGAAAGAACAGAGCTGGAAGAATCACAGTCCCTGACTTCAGACTATACTATAAAGCTACAGTAATTAAAACAGTATGGTACTGGCACAAAAATAGACACATAGAATGGAACAGGAAAGACAGCCCAGAAATAAACCCATGCACTATGGTCAATTAATCTATGACAAAGGAGGCAAGAATATACAATGGAGAAAAGACAGTCTCTTCGATAAGTGGTGCTGGGAAAACGGGACAGCTACATGTAAAAGAATGAAATTAGAACACTCTCTAACACCATATACAAAATAAACTCAAAATGGATTAAAGACCTAAATGTAAGACCAGATACTATAAAACTCCTTGAGGAAAACATAGGAAGAACACTCTTTGACATAAATTGCAGCAATATTTTTTTGGATCCCTCTCCTAAAGCAAAGGAAACAAAAGCTAAAATAAACAAATGGGACCTAAATAAAACTAAAGGTTTTTCACAGCAACGGAAACCATCAACAAAACAAAAAACAACCTACTTAATGGGAGGGGATATGGGAGAAAATATTTGCAAATGATATGACCTATAAGGGGTTAATATTCAACATATATAAACAGCTCATACAATTCAACATCAAAAAAATAAAAATAAAAAAATGGGCAGAAGGACTGAATATATATTTTTCCAAAGAAGAAATGCAGATGGCCAACAGGCACATGAAAAGATGCTCTACATCACTAATAATCAGGGAAATGCAAATCAAAACCACAATGAGATATCACCTCATACTGGTCAGAATGGCTATCATCAAAAAGAACACAAATAACAAATGTTGGCGAGGATGTGGAGAAAAGGGAACCCTCCTACAGTGTTGGTAGGAATGTAAATTGGTGCAGCCACTGTGGAAAACAGTACAGAGGTTTCTCAAAAAACTAAAAATAGAACTACAATATGAACCAGCAATTCCACTCCTGGGTAAATATTGAAAAAAAACAAAACCACTAATTCTAAAAGGTATTGATACATGGACCCCAACGTTCATAGCAGTATTACTTACAATTACTGAGGTAAGGAGGCAACCTAAGTATCCATCAACAGATGACTCGATAAGGAAAATGTGGTATGTATACATATATATATATATATATATATATACACACACACACACACACACACACACACATAGACACAATGGGATACTACTCGGCCATAAAAAAAATGAAATTTTGCCATTTGCAGCAACATGTATGGACTTGGAGGGCATAATGCTAGGTGAAATACATCAGATAGAGAAAAACTAATACTGTGTGATATCACTTATACATGAAATCTAAAAAAATACAATAAACTAGCGAACATAACAAAAAAGAAGCAGACTCACAGATACAGAGAACAAACTAGTGGTTACCAGTGTGGGGAAGGGTGAAGGGGTGAGGGAGTGGGAGGTACAAACTATTGGGTGTAAGATAAGCTACAAAGATGTATTGTACAACTTGGGGAATATAGCCAATATCTTGTAATAATTGTAAATGGAGTGTAACCTTTAAAAAATAAATAGATACATTAACACAGGGAAGACTTGGCCACCAAAGGAAGCTGATGGTCCGTCAATAGAAAGATTTGAAATGGTACCTAGTAAAATTTAGGGAAGAAATGGAAGAAACAGAATCATTTCATAAATAAAGACTAAATTACAAATAGCATAAGAAGAAATAGACCCTATAGAAAGCACAGCAGGACACAGTGTATACATATGGAAAAAATGAAGTATAAGGGAAATAAGCAAAAAGATTTTTTTAAAGTAAATGTTATAAATGGTAGGCAAAAATGATTCAAAATATGAATAATTGGAGTTCTTCCAGTTGGAGGAAATATAAAAGAATGGAGTAAAGCAAACATTAGAAAATGCTGTGAAATAGGACTTGAATTTATATATTAAAAAGCATACCCAAGATATGGAAAAAAATTGTCTCAGAATGATCAATACCAAGACATATCCTACTAACACATACCCTGCCAACACAAGATGTAGCCTACTAACTCTAGTAGCACACTTTGAGAATCTGGGCAAAAACATTGTGTCATTTATAAGGGAAAGAAAGACAAGTTGGCATAGCTAGAGTCAATGCTAACAGAAACAGAACAATATTTATCAGATACTTGAGGAAAGTTTGAGCCAAGGATTTTAAATCCATCCAAGATATTCTTCAAGTGTCAAAGGTACAGGCAAAAATTTCTGCAAATTCACGGACTGTGGGAATACTATCTGCATTAGGCCTTGCTGAAGTACCTCCTAAAGAACAAAATTGACCCAAGCAGAAAAATGATCAGGGAAACATCAGCAAAAGTCCTGGGAGTGAACACTGAATGTATTTAACAATGAAACTATGGCTAAAACAAGGACTAACAGAAGAGTTACAAAATAAAATGTAGTATGATGATTGTATTTATATAAGCTTTCACTATGGAGGCTGTTATATTAAAAATTATAGTCCTTATGATATTTTTATTCTAGTGACTGTCTTTATAGTTAGACTTTTACATAAAACTCTTAGAACCCTCTTTCTTCAGGCAGTATCTATTGACTCCTACTGTGAACATCAAGTGAATTAGCTTGTAACTCCTTCCTTTCTTTTCTTTGTAGCTTTCTTTACTCAATTTTAGTTAACAATATTATTATTTATTATGGGCTGAATTGTGTCCTCCCAAAAGGCATGAGGTATGTATATGCTTATTTTATAAGGTAAAATGACATGTCTTTTTCCAAAGTGATTGTACCACTTTACATTCTCACCAACAATGTGTGAGAGATTCAGTTATTTCACCACCTTGCCAGCATATGGTGTTGATAGTCATTTTAATTTTAGCCATTCTGATGAGTATATAGTGACTCATTGTGATTTCGGGGTTTGTACTTCCCAGTGACTAATGATGTTAAGGAAGTTTTATGTGTGTTCCCATGTTTTTTCCCATGACCGGAGCTTACTCTTTGGTACTAAACTGTCTAAACCCTCAAAATCCTGTTAGGATCATGAACAAAATTGCTTTAGACCTTTGATCTGGAAGGTGTCACAATTTTCAAACTTAATCTTCCTCTTCTCTTTTCATTATTCAAAGCTTCTTTCTTTCAGGAAACATTTTAGTTTTATTTTGTAAAGGTTCCAAGCTACTTCTGTTAAAATTATTCCTAGATATTTTATGTATTGATATTTGTGGCTAAACAAGATATCTTTTAAAAAATATTCTCTCTATTTGTTGATGCTATATATGAAAAGTTGATTTGTAGATATTCATCCTGCATCCAGCCAGGATGCAGGATAACTTACAAGAAAGTTTATAACTTTCTTGTAAGTTATAATAGTTTTTCAGTTCTAGTTATAATCATATCACATTAAATAAGTTTTTTTCAAACAGATCTTTTCCTTTAGCTTTTCTATTGCATTGCCTATAATAGTGGTGCTCAAGCAGGGTGGTTTTTGCCTCTCAAGAGATATTTGTCAATGTCTGGAAACAGTTTTCCCACAACTGCAGAAGTTTCCATCTAGTAGGTAGAGGCCAGGGATGCTGCTAGACACCTTACAATGCAAAGGATTACTCCACATAACAAGGGTCATTTGCCTCAAAATGTCAGTAGTACTAAGGTTGAGAAACGCTGCTTGAGAACATTCAGAAAAAACAATAAGTAGTGCTGAGCATAATGCAGTCTTGTCTTATTCCCAATTCAATGTGAATTTCTATCATTCATTAACAAGTATAAAATTGGATATAAATTAGTAATTATAAAAGTGAGAATTTATTCAAGAATGCTTTGTAAACTAGTATTTTTCCAGTGGTGACAAGCTTGCCATGGCAGTGATTTTCAAGATGTGTGACTTGTAGAAAAGGTGTGAAGAGGTAGAAAAAGAAGTCCACTATGTGGTTGACTATTCCCCTTAGAACAAGATACTTTTTTTTTTAATGTGCAATCTTTATTAATACAAATGTAACATAACAAGTGGGCATTGAACATTTTAAAGCATACATGGCATATGGATTTTTGCACAGTGATTGCAGTAGTAATGACCTGCTAAAAACATTCATGCAACATAGGAATGAATAGAAGAACAGAGTAAACATGGACATACATTCAAAAGAAAGGGGACGTGGGGGGCTGTTCAATTCATATAAAGTTTCAGTAATGCAAGATGAATAAGTTCTAAAGATCTGTTGTACAACATAGGACCTATAGTTATCAAGACTGTATTTTTTAAAATTTTATTTATTTGTTTATTTATGGCAGCGTTGGGTCTTGGTTGCATCAGGCGGGATCTTCGCTGAGGCACGTGGGATATTTCCTTGCGGCGCAGGGGCTCTTCATTTTGGCACGCGGGTTTTTTTTTTCCCTCTCTGTCTCTCTCTCTCTCTAGTTGAGGCGCGCAAGCTCAGTTGTTGTTGTGTGTGGGCTTAGTTGCCCCGTGGCCTGTGGGATCTTTGTTCCCTGACCAGGGATGGAACCTGAGTCCCCTGCATTGGAAGGCAGATTCTTTATCACTGAACCACCAGGGAAGTACCAACAATACTGTATTGTGCACTTAAAAATGTAAGTGGGTAGAGTTCAAGTTAAGGATTCTTACCACAATTTTAAAAAGTAAAATGAAAGAAGCATGGTTCAAAAATAAGTAGTTTTAGCAAAACATAAACATAAAAGTTGAAATCAATTAAGCTTTTTAAGCAATTCAACATCACTTTTCATGAACACCATAATAGAGAATATTTATCAGACAGTTAATTAATCCTTCCTCAGCTCCACCACTAAGTAGCAGTATGACTTTGGGTAAGTTACTGCTTTGTCTCAGTGTCATCTGTAAAACAGAGATAAAAAAGAACCTATCTCATAGGCTTGTGGTGATGATTAAATATGTAGAACAAGATACTTCTAATATTAAATGTTTTAAGATTCTGTCTCAATTTCAGTGACATGTTTTCTTATTCTAAGTGCTTCCATTATGTACTGGCTTTCCGAGTTTAAGAAATGGCACTGTTTATTATACAAATAACAGAATACATAATTTGAGCAGGTGCTGTTTTTAGATACTTTACATACTTAATCCTCTTATTAACTTTATGAACTAAGTAATATTAACCCTACTTTACAGATGACTAAACTGTATCAATGAGTGAGGTAAATAAAAACTTATTCAAGGCCATGGAGCTGGTCAGTTTTAAAGCCAGGACACAATCCTATAGCGCCCCTGTCTTCCCAGGTGGTACTAGCCACCTGAGGCCCTTGGGTCTGATCCAAGCTTGCATGCTCATTGTTTGCTCCTGAAAGCAATTACGCCAGTAGCTGCTAGGTAGCCCACAGTGGAGGGGGTCGGGGCATCCCAACACTTGTCGGTAGTGTCTTTTTTTTTTTTTTTTTTTTGCCGTACGCGGACGTCTCACTGCCGTGGCCTCTCCCGTTGCGGAGCACAGGCTCCGGACGCGCTGGCCCAGCGGCCATGGCTCACGGGCCCAGCCGCTCCGCGGCATGTAGGATCCTCCCAGACCGGGGCACGAACCCGCGTCCCCTGCATCGGCAGGCGGACTCCCAATCACTGGGCCACCAGGGAGGCCCTGTATTGTCTTAATTGCCTAGGTACCCTCCTGTTCCCTATGCCTACCTCCAGCTGTGGAAATGCACCTGGGTTGCAGCTGCCTATTCACTGTATATCTTTCAAGTGAGAGTCACCTTTTCTAGACCAAGAGTTCTTGTTTAAGTTTTAGCTTTGCATTTAGTTAGAAAACCCTACTATTTTGTAAACTTAAGATGTGTATACAAGCTGGGGGAGGAGGACATTAGGGAGATCTAAAGTTTCACTACTTAATTTCTGCTATATCCACTTGGACTAGCTGAATTTACCAAATCCTGACTCTGTATCTGAGTGTTGAGGAAAGCCTTTTTTTTTTTTTTTTTTAAATGCACCCACTGTACCTCAGGAAGCTTTCACCAAACTCACATTAATGAACCTAACCCTTCTTGTGCTCCAATATCAATCTCTTTACACATAATTATAATGCAAAACATTTATTTGTGAAGTGAAAAGGAAAGCACACTTCTGTCAAATGGAGAAGATCAAGATTCTTAAGTAGCTGACGTTGGGACCTGCTGGGTGGGAAGATTTGCTGTGTTGCCATCAGATGTTGTCTTTTAACCTGATGTTTCAGATGCTTCAGCAGCCTTTTCAGGCTGTCCTTCACTCTTGGCCGCCTTTTCTAAGTCCTTCTGATAGTTAAGCTGGTATTCCAGATAGCTTATGTTCCTGGTCTGTTCATCCAGGAACTTCTTCATGAAGCGTGAGAGCTACAGAAATAAAACAAGGAAGAACTCATCGAGGCCCTTGTCTGCAGTGGGAGGCAATCTAAGATCTTGCTACCCAAATTATAGCTCAGTCCTAGTCCAGCAGTCCTAGGAGCTTGTCAGAAATGCAGAATCCTGAATCCCCTCCAGGCCTACTAAATCAGAATCTATATTTTAAGAAGCAACTAGGCAATTCATATGCATATTGAAGTTCAAAGAGCACTGATCTATGACCTTCAAGACCTCCAGATGAATACAAACAACCACTTTCAATGAGTATGAGTGTTAAGGCAACTCATCAAAAGTACAGATTAATTTAAGTAATAGGCTACCACTGCAACGTTTTTCCACCCTATCTCAATGACATGTAAGTTTTGAGTAGGCTCCCAGACCCCATTTAGGCATTTAAATTTTAGTGTTCTGGCATAAGGCTCAGGCATTTGATCATTTTCAGGGCTCCTCAGCGAGTCCAGTATGCATCTCGGTTGATAACTTTTCTACTAGGTCATTTTCTTCACTTCGACTTCCAGAAAAGTTAAAGGGTTGGTGAGAAATAAGTTACCACTGCGAGGTAGAGTGCTCACTATGAACCGAGAATACTTCAGAGAAGTCTATAGAATAGGTCACCACTGACATTCACTTTTGTAGGGGCAGTCTAGGACACTGGTTCTCAAGATGTGTTTATTTATATCCAGAGTGCCTTATTCCTGAGAAGTCGTCTTCCCCTCTTGTATTGAGTTGCATTTCTCCTTGCCAGGACACCTACTCCTCCCATGTCCAAGAAATAAGTTCATATATTTCCTTCGGGGGAAATAGACACATTAGCTAATCCATTGCCTTGGGCTCTTTCCCAAAAGCGAGCCATAATCCAGAAGTGAAAGATGACACTGCTTTCAGAACCAGTTTACTACTTACATTGGTTTCTTTATTCTTAGAAGCCAAGGTCTTCAGTTCTTGCAGCAGCGTGTTTAACGCTTTCTCCAACTGCAGAGCAGACTCTATAGCTTGTTTGCCAGTTCCCCAGTTATCTATATCAGGCCTCTGTTGGAGAGAAACAGGGGAGTCACTATCTTACCTGAGGCACAGCTTGGTTACATCCTACTTCCTGGGTAGAATTATGACTAGGTTTGCAGAGGTCAATGATTTCCACACTTCCTGGCACAATGGAATCAGTGGAGCACCTTAAATACTGATGTTTGGCTTTCAACTGCAGACATTCTGACTTAATTGGTACAGAGGAGCAGGGTTTTTCAAAGCTCCCCAGGTGACTTTAATGTTCTGCAAAGCATGGGTACCATTAGCACAGTTATATGCACTATTCCATTAGCTTTGGGATTTCATTAGCTTTGGATGGTGGTTCAGTTCAGTCACCAGACATTTAGTTTTCTTTATAGACCTGGAGTTAAAAGAACCCCCTCAGATAAGTAGGAATGTTGCTAAATGTAATACCTTCGACTAAGGCTCAGATTGTTTCTTTAGTGTCTGTTCCAGTGAAAAAAATGTTTGTTTTACTACATCGAAGAGACGGCTGTATTAAATACCTGAGCGTACATCTGAATTAAAGATCTAATATAGGATACTAACAGCTCTAGGAAGAGACCAGTAGTTCTTCTCAAACTATACAGAGGATTAGAATCATCTGGAGAGCTTGGTAAGACACAGCTCCTTAGGCCCATCCTTAGAGAGTCTGATTCAGTTTATCAGAGTGAGGTCAATGAATCTGCATCTCCAGTGAGCTTCCCAGGTGATGCTGGTGCTGTGGTCCAGAGATGACACTTTGTATGACTCCTTGCGAAAAGCCAAACATACATTTAGCGGCTAAAGTTTACTGAAAATGATATGAAGAGGCTACAAAGAAGACACATGCTTGCCCTCACGTCCCGTGTAGGAACATGAGTAAGCTAACAAGTCAGGTAGCAACTAATAGTTTAGTTCTCTAGACCCAGCAAAGGCCCCATGGAGATCATCATAACAAAGTTACATAGTCACCTTAATCACCGGAAGGCAGACTTTACACTTATATTTTCTTAGATATTTTATGAACTGCTTTGCATGCTCTCTCTTCACCTCAGCTTGATCTTGGAAAAATGTATGAAAAGAAGGCACTTCTGTATCTTCAATGTAATAACAGGCCTGGGACAGGGATAAGAATAGGGAGAGGCTCGAGGTGAGAGAAGTCTATGTTTAAGACTGGAATCTCACACAAACTCACTTTGTTGTCTCTGTGGCTATCCAAAGAGGCCTTCTTTGTTCAGTCCAGAGTCCTCAGTTTGTCCTTTGACTTCCAGAAGGCCCCAGCTGCCTTCCTGAACCCAGGCTACTTCAAAGAGAAGCCACTCAGATTCTAATATGCTGGTGCCTAGCATTTTGCTATTAGGCCTCTTTAAGGGTCAGATTTATGAACCCTATATGCTAGCACTATAACCAGTAATTGTGTTGACAAGTGGCAGAAGTCCAGCATAAATTAAGTGCCGTTGTAAAGTCAATCTATTTCATTAACCCTACCACATCTACATTAGCTCTAAAATAGCAGACGGGTGAAAAATTATTTATAACAGTGTCTGATGCCCATACAAGTTTTGGGAATCCTCTGGAAAAGAACTGTGATTCTCCCAATAATAGGCCACAATTTGCAATCACAGCTCTAAATCATTGGGCCACAGAGAAGCAAAATCCCAGCCACTAAATTGTTGTTACATCTAGTATCAAACAACAAACATGGCCATAACCACAATGAGAAAGGATATATAAGATATATTATCCAGATCAGAACTGAATCCTCCCTCACAGTGGCTCAAGGACCCATACTAACCATAGATAAATAAGCATCACTGACATGCAGCTCATAAGATGCTATTTGATTAATAGCAACCCTACACTCTTCAGAAAGAAGGCCCTCTGCCTGGGACGCCATCTCAACTTTAGGAAAAACCAGGCATAAAAAGTGCTACCCCCCAAGATACGGGACTTCTTAAATACTAACAAGCATATAGCCAGCCTACTTCTATCCAGCTGAAAACAAGATGAAATTCCATCCAGCTGAGATTAAGAGCTACCAACCTACCAATAAGGACGTTGTTTCTACACAAAAGAACAAATCTGACTTGAGAAAAAGGTGGGAAAAAGTTAATCCTCCTAACTATTCCAGCCAGTGTTTAGTATTCTCTCTCATGTTCTATCTGACTATGATTTGAGAGGGCTGATTTACTTCCTGAATAGGGAAGTGTTAACAGAGTAGATTAATTACCTTTAATTGTTTCCTTTTTTCAGAAAGTATTTATGGCATATCATGCTAGGTCCTATGGAGGATCTCAGAAAACTGACTAAAATACATTTTTTGCCTGTAAGGGACATATCCCCCATCCCATAAGGCTTCAACATACACAGCTGATCTTAAGGCAGGATATGATGGGACTTCTGAATTGTCAAAGGCATATTTAGATGACAGGATTAGGGCAGATTTCTTTGGTAAATTAGCATTTGAAATTGGCCTTGGAAGGTGAATGAGAATGTAGAGAGGTGGAAATGGAAGAAGGGCATTTCACCTGGAGAACAGGTACACACAGGTTGTAGGGACAAAATATGACTGGTTTCTCCAAACTGCAGTAAGACTGTTCCATTTGGGAACCTTTTGGCTCTTTCTTCATTAGTAAGTAATAGATGCTGAATCAATATTTGTTAAGTAAAAATATATTTTACACGTGCAGTGGTATAAGATTTCCCATAGTCTGGTGAATTCTTAGTTTGAGCCTAATCCATGTCTGGTTGAACTGAAATAGAAGTGAAAAATATTTCCATATTTTTAGAAAATAGAAAAAAGAAAAAAAATTATGTATAAAGCTACCACACTAACTCATCTGTTGTTGATGACGTGTTTCTTTCCTCTTTTTTTCTGTATATTGGTGAGGTCATTTTTAAGTGATTAGATAGCAGTATTTTTTTTTAAATTTTAATTTGTTTTATTGAAGCACGATTGATTTACAATATTGTGTTAGTTTCTGCAAACTAAATCTCAAATATTAATAGAGAAATATGAGTCATAGGGAAGTAGGAAGTTGAGGGAAGTCCAAATAGAGTATCACGGAATAAGGGTACCTAGATCATTTAAATCAGGGAATGTGTCCAGATCTAGTTGAACTTTATTCTTTGGTTGGAATGACTTCTGTAAGCGACTTACGAAGTACTATTGGTGATGTTTAAAGAATATTGGAGAGAAATGCCAAAATACAACTAAAGACTTTTATATCCTGGCAGAAAAAAATGCAGAAATTTGCACTAGATGAAAATACATATAGTTACACCAACTGGCATCTGAAAATCAAGGGTGGCCATTTATTGGATTGGGAACAACTTAGCACAAGGTTTGGGTGACGTGTTACAAGGCATTACACTCCACATTATCTTCTTTTTTATTCATCTTTCTTAAGTCAACAATTTGGATGAATAGAGTTTTATACTGTAATCAAAGTCACAAACGTCACAAATGTGGAAGGAATAATTAGCATGCATCATGACATACTAACAGCCAACAGAACTCAACAGGTTCAATCAAATTGGTTGAAGCT
This sequence comes from Stenella coeruleoalba, assembly GCF_951394435.1. Taxonomy (NCBI): domain Eukaryota; kingdom Metazoa; phylum Chordata; class Mammalia; order Artiodactyla; family Delphinidae; genus Stenella; species Stenella coeruleoalba. The sequence goes on from NC_137150.1 coordinate 98,616,133, forward strand.
AATAGGATGAAATGTAACTAAAGATGAATGTAAAATCCTATATTTTGATTCAGTAAATCAATAGCCCATAAACAGAGAGGGAGCTCTCAGTGAACAGTAGTTCATGTGAAAAAGACTCAGATTTTTAATTGGTTGAATGTTCAACATATCCAAAAGCTGACAGAAAAATAAATGCAATTCACTTTTCCCACCCCAGGCAGATAAAGCCTTGTTTTATCGAACGATGGATCTATACATTTGCAGAGGCCGCTATGTACAGACAAGAGATGGAGAGCTTTAGTTGTTGGTCTCATTCCTCGTGATCTCTTCCTGCTTGGCTTGGAGTTGCTCTCACAGTGCTTCCTTGATCTTAGACCTCAGTCTGGTCAGCAAGCTGCGTCTTGCTGGGCTTGTCTGTTTTCAGCTTGTGGAAGTGTTCCGTGAGAATCCACTTGTTTTTAAACATGTTCCCCTTCACCTTCGGGTGCTGGCTGTGATACATGTGGTGATCAGTCTTCTTAGATTCATGGTATCTTCTGAGCAGCCAATGCAGAATTCTCATCCAGGTTACCTTCATCCAGGCATTTGAACAATGAGAGTACATTTTGCATGCCCATGTCCCCATCCCTGCCCTTGAGACAGGCCAAGGTGTTTTTCCAGCATTGAGCGCAGGACTGGACAGTTAAAGGTTTCCAGATGAGCAGCCCATCTTAGATCAGCTTCCCAATCCATTGTTGGGAATTGACATTGGTGATTTTGTTGGTCTCATTTGGGTCTGACCAGACCTTATTTTTGCTGCAGTGAAGGATAGTGGAGGTGAGCCTCTTTTGAAGCCTCATGGCTGCAATTCCGTTTTCAATTAGCCATTTTAGTGACCAGATCACAGGAGGTAACTAGTCCTGTTGTAACTTGGCAGTGACTCTTGTTTGAAGGGTCCACCCGTCCAACACACACTTACCTAGCACTTCCCAAAGTAGCTGATCAGTGCTACATAGTAATAAAGGCAAACAAAGACTTGAAGAGCTTTTTGTTTAACATTTTATCATATTTGTATTTAATTCTGGTGCCACATTTTTGAGATATTGATGAACTGTAACATAACTGAATGAAGGGGAGTTTTATTTATTTCAATATTTGTGTTATACAGGGTTAATGCCTGACACAGCAAGGACCCTCCTGGACCCTGTTTCTAGGCTACAACCAGCACTGGTTGGACAAGTCACTGCCTGGGTCATAGCAGTTGTTAAATATTTTGAATATAACCCTGAACCTATTGAAATGTTAGGGCTGCAAGATATAGAAACTAACGAGTGTCTGCTCTACTCACAAACTCTTTCAGTTTCTGGGAAGACTCAGATATGTTGGGGCAGGTTCAAGCCACATGAGCTGGCCATTCTGGCCATGGGTGATTGGACCAGGGACAGACACTGTACCCAAGCTGAGCCAATGAGTTTCTCTCTTCAGAAACTTGACCTGAAAGACACAGCGGTTGGGACTTGTTGGGGCTGAGTCACCATAATGACATCATTGCCCAAAGGGGAAGGTCCATGAATTCCTGGTCCTACCCTATCCAGGGTTTGGATGTTTAACTCTACCAGTAGTAGCTTTCCAATAAATTCCCATTTTTGCTTACATTTGCTAGAGTAGCTGTTTCTTGTAACCAGAACTCTTAACTAATATCCTATATTAGCATGTGGAATGACTACTACTCGTTGTCTTGTTCACAGCCTCCAGCACCAAGCATAGTGCCCAGCATGGATTAGACACTCAAGAAATATTTGCTGCCTCAATAAACAGCTCTCTGTAGGAAGGAGAAGAGCACCTTGAATCCATCCATCTATCTATCTATCTATCTATCTATCTATCTATCTATCTATCTATCTCTCTCTCTGATTTGGATAAATATATAGGGTTGAAAATGGGGACATTTCATCCACATTGCTGGAGTATGTATGGTCTCTGGAGGAAAAACAGATTTACGTGCCTCTTGCTTTTGCTCGTAATTTTTTCTTCATTAAAGTTTCCTCCCAAATTAAAAAAAAAAAATTTGTGTTATAAAGTAGTAGCACTTAGAAATGCTTATATGTTGAAATGGATGGATAAAAATCCTTTACAACAACCCTGCAAAGCAGATGTTATTCCTTCTTAGGGAGGTAAAAAGCAAGGTTTAAGAGAGGTCAAGTCACCCACCTACAATCACACAGCTAATTAGTAGCAAAGTCTGAATTTTGAACTCATCTCTGTTTGACTCCGAAAATCAAGGCTTTTTCTAATGTGCCAATCATCTCATTGTATTAAAATAAATACTTTCCTTTTGTGATTTATTTATGTAAGAATATGAAAAGACCTATAAGGATACAAACATTTAAAACACATTTAACTAGGGCTTCCCTGGTTGCTCAGTGGTTGAGAGTCCGCCTGCCGATGCAGGGGACGTGGGTTCGTGCCCCGGTCTGGGAAGATCCCACATGCCGTGGGGCGGCTGGCCCCGTGAGCCATAGTGGGTGTACCGAAAAAAACAAACAAAAAAAATTAACTATACTGTGGACTCTTTTTTATGGAAAAAAAAGAAAAAATATTAAACAAAATATAAAATTTGATAAATAGCAAATAATCCTGTGTACAATATAAGATATTTGAAATTTGTTCTTTGTTTCTTCAGGTATGCCTATTTTTTTTCTACTTCAGGTGCCTATTTATTTTCTAACTTGTTCCCTACAGGCTGGGACTTCATTATATATAATTCTAGTATAAGTATGTGAAATTATAGCTTTCAAAATAAATATGGTTTTTATGAGTGAATAAAAAAACACTGTATATGAACTTCTAGGGAAAATATAAATCATTTACTTTAATAGGCTCAAGGAAATAACAACAAGCAGGCATTGTGATTGATATGTTAATGGATATGCACATAAATACATTTCATAGAAAATTAAATACACAAGAGTAGGAATACATTAGTGTTTTAGACTGCATAATTTCTCTGAAGACATTATCACAAGCACCAAAACCTTGGGAGTTTGGGATTGACATGTACACACTGCTATATTTAAAACAGATAACCAACAAGGACCTACTGTATAGCACAGGGAACTCTGCCCAATATTCTGTAATAACCTAAATGGGAAACGAACTCAAAAAAGAATAGATACATGTATATGTATAACTGAATCACTTTGCAGTACACCTGAAACTAACACAACATTGTAAATCAACTATACTCCAATGTAAAATTTTTTAAAATTAAAAAAAATAAATAAAGTCACTGTAGTAGCCAGTTCCATAGCTTCAACTGACATGTTGATTTGTGGTTCATTTAAATGCATGTTTCATTTAAATGCATGTTTCATTGAAAAAGCATGAATACTACTTTTGAATATTCCCCTTGCCCACCCAAAACAACCTGGCCATCATCCAACAGAAGGGAAATTGTGATCTCTCAGAAGAGATTTTATTATACAAATTATACTGTAATCATTTTTCTTAAAATGAAAGCAGACTATTGCATGAACTCTTCTACATTGGTTTTGAAAACACACACACACAGCATCACCACCACCATCAACAGCAGCAGCAGCAACAAAAACTTCTAAGCAGTGACCTGTAGTCTGGACAATACTTGGTCAACATCTTAAAGTGCTAGAACTCCTGGACTGCTGGGGAGAAATGCTTGGTATTTAGCATGAAAGCCTTGGCTGTTTCTTAGAGGAATATGTGTTTGGTTTTGATTTCAGCTTAATATGATTCAGTGGCTGGAAACGTGACTGCTAAAGTAACAGCCAACACGAACAAGTCTTTCAGCTGGGAGAGGGTCATGCAGGGATTAGGCTCAGGTGTTGGGAGAAGCGTTATGAAGGGTGGGTTTCTGTGATCTGTGAAGTTCGTTGGCAAGGGCTAAAATGCTGGCTGGCAATGATGGGAATATGATCTTAAACACATTTTGTGGGGAAGAAAAGTATTTTAAAACATTCTTTAGGCCTTTGCTTTTGAGGCAGGAGATAGATGGACTCCAAGGCTAGGCATTTGCAACTAGCCTCCTGTTAACTTTTCCTAAGGAAGGAGGCAGGTGGGCTCTAGGCTAGATATTTACAACCAGCCTCCCATTTGCACTTCGAGATAGGAAAAAAACAACAGGGACAGGGTAAATAGCTGGACTATGGACACTTTAAGATAACAGTCACTGCGGGGACAGAGAGAGGCTAAACCCTGTTTGAGGAAAGATCAATAGGTCACATATTTCCCGTCCTTGGGGCAAGGGAGACACTGCACATGTGCAGAAAGGCTCCTTGGGGGTAAAAAAGGAGGGGGCACCACCCCATAATAGGTGATGCCAAGCCCCCCCATAGACCTCTGGACTGGAATCCATCTTGGAAAAAAGTTGTGCACGCATGTTGGGGAGGTGCCTAGGGAAGGTCAGGTGTGGGAAAAGAAAACAGATAATTGGCCAAAGTTAAAAAAAAGACCTGGAGGAACTGCCCTATATAAGTGAGTCAGACACCTCTTTATTGTTCTCCTCTTCATTAGGGAGGACGCCCACACCCCTTTCTCTCTGGGTGTGTATCTCTGCCTTACTTCTGTCTTAACTAAACAGTTCCTCCGTGTGCTCTCCCACTTGTGCTGCGCCTCTAATAATGTACCTGTTTTTACATGTTTGCCTCCTTGAGAAATGCATTTTTCAATGGGGGCAAGGGCCAGGGGAATTTTGCTTTTAGCTTTTAGACCCTGGTGGACTGGTGGCTAGGATTCCTGGTTTTCATCCAGGCTACCCATGTTCAGTTCTTGGGCAGGGAGCTAAGATCTCGCTTCAAGGCACCGCTCACTGCTCACTCTCCGAGATCAGTTTTTCCCATCCCCCTTTCCTCTAAGAAATCTAGACTAATGGATAACATTTTAAAATTTATTTTTTAAAATAGAAACCTATTTTTAAAATTAAAACATTAATTTTAATTTCCCTATACTTTTATTATCTTCATTCTTACAATCTGGACATGAATAGGAGATTTTATTTTATTTTTTTTTTTTTGGCGGTACGTGGCCCTCTCACTGTCGTGGTCTCTCCCGTTGCGGAGCACAGACTCCGGACGCGCAGGCTCAGCGGCCATGGCTCGCGGGCCCAGCCGCCCCGCGGCATGTGGGATCTTCCCGGACCGGTGCACGAACCCGTGTCCTCTGCATCGGCAGGAGGACTCTCAACCACTGCGCCACCAGGGAAGCCCTAATAGGAGATTTTAAATGAATAACATGAGCGGTTCTGTGCCATGTTAAGAATGCAGGCTTTACCAAAGGCAGCAGGGTTTGAATCCTGCTTTGCGTCTTTACTCAATCAAGAGGCACTGGGAATGTAGCAGTCAACAAAAGAGACAACAATCCCTGCCATCACACACCACACCTACTAGCTTTAGGACATTAACTATACTGTGACTCAGCTTCCTCCTTTACAGGGATTATAAAGGTATCTACTTCTGGGCATGTCTTAAGCATTAACTGAGTTGATTTACATAAAATGTTTAGAACAGAGTTTAGCACATAGAAAGCATTTAATAAGTGTTAGCTATTTCATTTAAGACCTTTGTTGTTATTGGTGTTAACTTGTTTTATTGTGAAGCATAACACACACACACAGTGGATCCCCAGAAGCTCCTGTACCCAAGTCTTTTTTTCAGGTTCTGCTTTCAGGGGAACCCAGACTGTGACGCAGCCCTTCATTGACGATGTGTGTTCCACGTATCTTCTCCCACTCTGTGGCCTTGCATTGCATTCTTTAATAGGATGTTTTGATGAAAAGAAGTTCTTAATCTTAATCTAGATCAATTTCTCAATCTTACGTGTTTTTTGTGTCCTGGTCATGAAATCCTTCACTACCCCAATATCATGAAGATGTTCTTCTATATTTTCTTCCAAAATTTTAATTTTTCAAACTCTCACATTTATAGCCAGTTATAGCCCATCTGTCATTGATTTTGTGTTTGGTGAGTGGTAAAGGAAAGTTTCTTACTTTTTCCATAGGGTATCTAGTTGACTGTGGTAAGCAGAACAATGGCCCCACAAAGATGCCCTTTTCCTGATCCCTGGAACCTCATAATATGCTACCTTCCATGGCAAAAGGGACTTTGCAGATGTGACTCTGAGATGAGGAGTTTATCCTGGTTATTATCTGACTGGACCCAACCTAACCAAATGGATCTGTAAAATAGATTCTTTCCAGGCTGTGGTCAAAGGGAGATTTAATTAGGGAAGAATAATCAGAGAGAGGCAACACTGTTGGCCTTGAAGATGGAGGAAGGGGGTCACAAGCCAACGTAGAGTGGGGAACATGGGTGGCTTTAGGAACCTGGAAATGGCGAGGAAACGAGTTCTCTCCTAGAGCCTCCAGAAAAGAACGTGCAGTCCTGCCAATATTCGATTTTATCCTAGTGAGACCTGTGTTGGGCTGCTGACCTAAAAAACGGTAAGATAATATATTTGTGTTGCTTTAAGCCACTAAGTTTGTGGTTATTTGTTATGTCAGCTACAGAAAATTAATACATTGACCCAGCACTATTTATTGAAAAGGCTATCATTTACTCACTTTTCTACAGCTCCACTTTTGTCATAATTACGTGTTTATCTATTCATTGTCTGTTTCTGCATTTTCATTTTCTCTCCTGTTCCAGTAGTCTTTTGGTCCATTTTTGTACCAGTATTGCACTCCTTTAACTTCTATAACTTTTTAATATTTTAAAATTATTTAATAGTTCTGTTAACTAATTCTCAGTAGAGCAAATTTTCCCATAGTCTTCTTTAACAGCAATTTGGCTTTCCTTACCTCTCTACATTTCAATATAAATTACATAACCACTTGTTAATTTCAACAACAATAACAAAAACTCATTGGGATTTTGATCAGTATTGCACTTGCGCCATAGATCAATTCAGGAAGCTGACCTCTTTATAATACTGGTATTTAAAACATCTATGGTGTATTCTTTCATTTATCTGATCTTCCTTAATTTTTCTTAATAATGCTTGTAATTTTCTGTGTAGAGGCCTTGCATGTCTTTAGTTAGATTTATTCTTGTGTTTAATTTAATTTTATTTTAAATGGCATATTTTAAATATTTTGGGGTTGTTTTTTGGCTAATGTATACAGTTGATTTTTGTATACTATATAAACAATTTTTGTATGTGGACTTTTCCTGTATCTTTGCCAGTACACTTATTAATTCTAAAAATTTAACTGTAGATTCTTTTGGAATTTTACATATGCAACCATATGACCTGTGAATAATGACAATTTTAGTTCTTTTCCTGTGCTATAACTTCGATTTCATTTTTCTGCATTATTCCATAGCTAGAACCTTTAATACAGTGCTGAATAAAAGTGGGGAGAACAGGTATTTGTCTTGTTCTTGATATTAAAGAAAAGCTTTCAATGTTTTCCCAAGAAGTATAAGATTTGTTATATGCTTTTTAGAACTACTTTTGATCAGATTTGGAAGTCCCCATCTATTACTAGGTTGTTAGGAGTGGTTTTTTAAAGTACACCTTTTATTTTGAGATAATTTGTAGATTAACATGCAGTTGTAAGACATAATAGAGAGAGTCTGTACCATTTACCCAGGTTCTTCCAGTGGTGCCATCTTGCGGAGATACAGTGTAATGTTACAGTGAAGACCTTGACATTACAATCCAACAATCTTATTCAGACTTCTCTGGCTTTACTTATACTCATGTGTATTTAGTTCTATACAATTTTATCTCATGTGTAAGTTGACCATAGTCAAGATACAGAACGTTTCCATCACCATAAGGATTCCTCATGTTGCCCTTTTATAAGCACATTTCTTTCCTCTCCCTGCCTACTATTCCTAACTCCTGGTAGGCACTAATCTGTTCCTTATTTCTAAAAAAAAAAATTTTTAACATTTTATATAAATCAAATAGATGATGTAGTATGCAATCTTTAGGAATTGATTTTTTTCACTCAGCATAATTCCCTGGAGATTCATCCAAGTTTTTTGACATAAAAAGAGTTCATTCCTTTTTACTGCTGAATAGTTTTCCATAGTAAGGATATATCCCACTTTGTTTAAACATTCACCTATTGAAGGACATCTGGGTTGTTTCAGTTTGGGGCTATTATGAATAAAACTCCTATGAAAATTTATGTATAGATTTTTGTGTGAACATAAGTTTCACTTCTCTGGGATAAATGTCCATGAGTGCAAATTGCTGGGTCATATGGTGTTTTCATGTTTAGGTTTATAAGGAAGTGCTGAATTATTTCCCATTGTGGCTATACCAAAGAGTTTCTTTTCTTAAATTAATTTTTATTGGAGTATAGCTGCTTTACAATGTTGTGTTAGTTTCTGCTAAGGAGTTTTTTTTAAACCATGAATAAATGTTGAAGTTGGTCAAATATCTTTATCATCACCTGTTTAGTTGATCTTATGACTTTTCTCCTTTATTCTGTTACAGTGGTGAATTCTGTGGTAATCTTTGGATTTAAAGGAAACATATTCTCAACTGAGTTTTGTTTGTCCTTCTTTTTTAGTTCTTTTAAGTGTATGTTTAGGTTGGTTATCTGAGATTTTTCTTATTTCTTAGGTAGGCGTGTATTGCTATCAACTTCCCGCATGGAACTTCTTTCGCCGTTCTTTCTTATTATTCACTTTTCTGTTATTCAGGTTGAATAATTTCTATTGATTTGTCTTCAAGTTCAATAACCCTTTCTTCTGAAATATTGAATCTGTTGTTAAGCCTATACATTGAATTTTTCATTTCGGCTGTTGAACTTTTCAGTTCTAGAATTTCCACTTGAATAGTGTGGGTTAATTTCAGCTGGTCTGGATTGACCACAGGCTTATTTCCAGAGATACTTACCTTGTCCAACACTATAGAATGTATTAACTAAAAACAGATGTTCTAAAAAAAAAAACAGTTGTTCTCTAACATCTGTTAGAAAAAAAAAAAAAGATGTTCTCTAACCATTTAGAGATGAAAGAGGCATGGGAAACAAACACCTCTGCTGTCTAAGGGAATGCAATTCTAAAAATTTTGTAACTAAAGGCAAACTACAGTATTGAATAGGGTACCTAATTTATTCTCTACTTTGATTCCTATCATCAATTAACCTCTACACTAATGAAAGTTGATCATTGTTATTCCAGAATAAAAAGAAAGAAAGGGGAAAAGAGAAAAAATAAAAAATAACAGAACCCAGAAATTAGAGTGGATTCTAAGTGAAAAGATGGGAAGATACCTAAAGAGAAATTTAACCTCTTTCTAATTTTTATTAATTTGACCTTGGTTTATCAGATATTCATGCTGAAACTAACAGTTTTAATATAATTACTATGTGCCAGGCACTGTGCTAAATGGCTAATGTATTTTATTTCCATTTATTCATATAAGCACAGTAAGAAATCTTTCTTATTATCTCTACTTTACAGGTGAGGAACAGAGGTTCAGCAAAGTAAGTTAAAAACGGAAGTTGCTGAGCACAGTAATGAACCAAGTCAGGTGGGTAGACACTTCCTGGACCAGGCAAGTTTTGAGTTTGATTTTGAATGCAGAAACAAAGGCAAGAAAGGTTGGAACTGAGTAGTTTTTCTCCTACGAATCTTCAGGAAATTACCATGTTGTTGTCTATCTAAACTATTGATCTGCACAAACCATGTCCAGTGGAAAAAGGACCTCTGGGTTAAACTTGTAAAGACCTGTAATGGATATTTGATAATGCCAAGGATGATGATGACTAATGGCTGATAGGGCTGAAGGTCTCCACCACAATGCAGGACTTTAATTAAAAGCTGGCTTTGATTCTCTGTAGACAGGTATGCAGCTTTGCCACACTGAACAAATTCTGGGCCAGAGATTTCAAAGTTCCAAAGTTTGCATCTCTTTCTATTGAAATCCTTCTCTAGATCTAAATTAAACCTTCTTCTTACCCCTCACACATTGCAATTTATCATGTTTTTCTTGACTCATTGATCCAACTCTGAAGAAACCATTAAGAAAATCCTTTCCAAACTCTTCTCTACCATGCATTTGAACAATAACCTTTGATTTTATTTCTATGCATCCCCCTGTTGGTTTTACACTCTACTCAAATAATTACTAACTCTCTGGGACTCATATTTGTCCTCTGTAAAATGGAAGAAATTGTTTAATCATGACTTTGCTCCAAATCAGACTTTGCTCCTCTAAGTCCCAGGTGTTCAAAGAATTAATTCACACAATAGGGTGTTGGAGGTGTGACAAACACAGAAAGAGGCATTGCCCAGATAGAAATAGAAGTAGCTCTGCTTTCTGTTCACATATTAATGTTCAATTAATTGAACATATTAATTGAACTTGACAGGATTTCATTTGAAGGGATCTAATACTAAAACAAATTTGAAAACCATTGGATTAGGTTCTTTCTAGCTCTAAGCAGTCTAAGATAATAACCTATGATTCTGCAATCTGAACAACAGAGGGAAGAGCTGTTTTATCTATTTACATTTTGCATGTTTTCAGAGACTTAGAAACATATGTTTCTAAGGAATTTAGTGACTAGGTATGTGGATGATATATAAGGCTTGTGCTTATATATATATATATATATAAGGCTTATATATATATATAAGGCTTATATATATATATATATATATATATATATATATATATATATATATATATATATATATATATATATATATATATATATAAGGCTGAGTGCACAAGTAGGAACTGATCCTGTCAGAGAGGGCTCCAGGGATGGATTCTTTTCTCATAAAATCGTTTATAGCTCCTCCTCAGGAACTAGAGAAAAGACTCATGTAGCTATTTTCCCTAGCCCTGTTGACTCTGCTAATTTGACGGTAGCAGAACAGTGTTGGTGAATTTTAGGTAAAGCCAATAAGGAGAGTGGGACTTCAGCCTTCCCCTCCTCCTACACTCCTCCCACCCCACTGGCAGCTCCTCCCATTCTGGCTGGGGAAGGGATAGAGCAGAACTGAAGTTTATTTTAAACCTTTTGGGTCAGACACTTCAAAGCTGCCATGGCTACTGGAAATCTACCCCAACCTCTATAGTATCACGAGTCAGGATGCAGAATGTACCCCTTTTACAGCCTCTGGTGTTGTGAGGCAGTTGGTGACTGCCTCAAAACCTAGGGAGGGGCTTCCCTGGTGACTCAGTGGTTGAGAATCTGCCTGCCAATGCAGGGGACATGGGTTCGAGCCCTGGTCTGGGAAGATCCCACATGTCGCGGAGCAACTGGGCCCGTGAGCCACAACTACTGAGCCCGCACGTGCGATGAAGAGTGGCCCCTGCTTGCCACAACTAGAGAAAGCCCTTGCACAGAAATGAAGACCCAACACAGCCATAAATAAATAAATAAATAAATTAAAAAAAAAAAAAAAACCTAGGAAGGATGCCTGTCAGGTACTGTACACTCTATAGTGTGTATAAATCATAGGGTAGGGTTGGGGCAGAGTGCTTCATTACAAACTCCACTCTATTTTGAACTAAGAAGAAAGCATTCATAAGCTTCAAATTATTAATACTGGAATCACTAATGTAAATAATTGTAATGCTTTCTGGAGACCATTCGTAGGATGGAAAAGTAGCAGCTCTGCATCTACCTGAGCTCCCCTATCTACCTGCCTCAGCGTCACCACTCACTCTCCATCCCCCACCCCACTTGCAGAGTGATCTATCTCAAATATCAGCCTGATTATGCCCTCTTCTGCCTCAATGTCTTAGATGAATTTCCACTGACTTCTGAATAAAATACAAACTCTCTGGAAAAACATACGAAGACCAGCTTCATCCTGCTCCGTTCTCCACCCTGTACCTTTGGTTCCTGCCATTCCGTTTTCACTCTAGCAGAGGTTAAAGCCTGAAGTCTCAGCCCAGCTGGGTAGAATGTTGAAAATATCTTCTTTTTTCTTTTAAAAAGAGTCCTGTGTTTCTCAAGCATGGTTCTCAAGTCTCTTTGAAACAAAATCAATAAGCATCTTTATTAAACACTTCTAAGGCCCTAGCCCCAAGAACTGCTGTTTCGTATAGCAACAATTTAAACAGAGGTGCTACCAGCAAGTGGATCTCGTTGCCTTTGGGGGCTGCGGTCGTGCCTCTCAAAGTGAATTTGGAGGGTCTACACCCCTGGTAGCCAGTGCCTGCTGGGACCAGATGCTGTGACCACCGGGTCCCCAAGTGCCCACCTCCCCCCCACATGATGGGAGGTTTGGGGGGATGTACAATTCACCCTGTCCCCTCCTGAGCCCTGCAGACCATGACGTGGGCACCCGGCCCCGCGCCTGGGCCCACTCGATCCAGATCATGAAGGTGGAGGAGATCACAGCCAGCAGGTGTCCCCCACCATCAGTCAAGCAATTCCATGACTCCAAGATCAACTTCCGGCTGCCCTACCAGGTCCTGCATTGTCAGCACAAGCCATGCTTCACCACCAAGAGGCCCAACACCTTCTTTCATGTGCAGGCCCTCCCGGTCCCCAGGTCTGCCCAAATAAAACTCTTTGTTTAAACCAAAACAACCAACCAAATGAAACAAAACAAACCAAAAACAAAACCAAAAAAAACTTCTAATAATAGAGTGAATATTTATTGCCAGACATTAGGCTGTATGTTCTAGGTTAACTCTTTTAATCATTACAACAACCCTAAGAGGTAGGTGCTGTTTCTAACTTCATCTGATGGATGAGGAAACCGAGGCACAGAGAGGTTAAGTAATTGTCCAAGTTCGTAAGTGGCAAAGCCAGGTTTCAAACGCTGGCGGTCAGGCTTCACGAACCATCCTCTTAACCATGCTCCTTTATAGCCTTACTAAAATGCAGATTCACAGCCTCCTTCACAACCTAAGGGTATACATTTCAAATAAGATTCCCAAGGTGATTCTTCTATACACTTGTTTGAAAGCCATTATGGCAAATGTTGCGCCAATAAAAAATAGTAGAAGGTGAGTGCCCTCTAGTGTATATACATGAGTATTACACGTTTGTTGGTGTTGATGGATCAGATCTTTTATCAGTTCCTTACAAAAGAGCCACATTTCATGATGTACAAATTTTTTTTTTAATTTATTAAATTTTTTTTCGGCTGTGTTGGGTCTTCGTTTCTGTGCGAGGGCTTTCTCTAGTTGCGGCGAGCGGGGGCCACTCTTCATCGCAGTGTGCGGGCCTCTCACTGTCGTGGCCTCTCTTGTTGCGGAGCACAAGCTCCAGACGCGCAGGCTCAGTAGTTGTGGCTCACGGGCCTAGTTGCTCCGCGGCACGTGGGATCTTCCCAGACTAGGGCTCGAACCCGTGTCCCCTGCATTGGCAGGCAGATCCTCAACCACTGCGCCACCAGGGAAGCCCCTGTGATGTACAAATTTAAAGAACTGTATCAGGGTAAATTATTTCCATGTCAATGACTTAACTGATTGACACTACATTAAATTTATTTTGTCACAAAATTTATGTAAATATTGCCAGTAACTGTCTCTTATTAGACCTCAGCAGTTCCTGGGAATTCGATTTAATTATTGGAAGCCTCCATACCAGCACGTCTGGTTACTAGGAATAGAGACTCATAGCCTTAGCGCACAGTAACTGATAAATGTGGAACATCAAATCCACGTCGTGAAATGGCAGATTTTACTCATCCTATCTGTGGTGGCTTCACTATATCATTAATTGTCTTCAGTAGGTTCTGCTCAATTTATTCTCTCAGAAGGGGATTATACTTACAGCCTTCTGTTTTTTTTCTTATCCTCTTTCAGTTAGGGTTGGAAGGGAGGAGAATCAATTAACTATTTAGTGTGATATATATAAATCCCCTGTATTACTATGTTAGGCTATAGCTTATTCTCAAACAGGAAACCATCCATGGATTTTTTTTAGGTTAGAGTTAAATGTCTGAAACAAAAAGACCCCAAAATGTAGTGGCTAAAACAAGATTGAAGTTTATTCTCTTCGATATAACTGTCCAGAGGTAGTAGCCCTGACATCTACTCTCAACACAGATTCCATTTTGGGTTCAAAATAACTGCTCCACTTCCTGCTCTTACATCTGTATCCCAGCCAATGGAGAAAAGACCAGGGAAGAACACAGCCCTTCCTTTTAAGGACAAACCCAGAAGTGGCATACAACAGTTTTGCTCACATCCCATAGACCAGAATTTGGCCATAAGCTTCAAGAGAGGGTGGGAATGTAGTCTTCAGTGAGGCAGCTATATGCCCCACTAAAACCTGGAGTACCATAATTAAAGGAAGAAGAGGAGAATGGATTTTCAGTGGAGAAATAGTTGTCTTTGCCACAAACCACTTTCTATATTTGAACATTTTTATGTGATTCTATAAGCAGCCAGTTATTCACAGAAAATAGGCAAGAAAAACAAGTATCAGGTATTTCAAGAATGACAGTTAATGAAATGGTAGAATTTTTACAGAGATGCTGCTGATTCAGCTGAGAACCTGTTTTCTTTGCTTTATTGCCCTTCATGGCAGAGATTTATTAATTATGGACCTAGACAATCAATTCAAAAGTAAATACAGGCAGTCCTTGAATTGCATGACCTCAATATGCACAAATTTCAGTTAGTTACCATGGTTTAGTTAAATATCACCAGCTCCCCAACAACATAGTTCAAATTCAGTTACCACACACACACACAAACACACACACACACACACACACACACACACACACACGGTAGATAGAGATAAAGATGGATATATAAAGTGCAGGCCGCATAGCCCAGGGAGATCAGCTCAGTGCATCGTGACCACCTAGAGGGGTGGGATAGGCAGGGTGGGAGGGAGACGCAAGAGGGAGGAGATATGGGGATATATGTATATGTATAGCTGATTCACTTTGTTATACAGCAGAAACTAACACACCATTGTAAAGCAATTATACTCCAATAAAGATGTTAAAAAAAATAAAGCACAAACTTTGTGCTAGCTCTTCAGTCCACAAATCACTACATAAATAACAGGTGCACATGATATTCACTGACCAATCACATTACTTTTTTTGAAAGACTGTTTGTAGCAACCTAAATGTCCATCGACAGAGGAATGGATAAAGAAGATGTGTTACATATATACAATGGAATATTACTCAGCTGTAAAAAAGAATGAAATAATGCCATCTGCAGCACCATGAATGGACCTAGGGGTTATCATACTAAGTGAATTAAGTCAGACAGAGAAAGACAAATACCAATTATATCACTTATATGTGGAATTTAAAGAAAATGATATAAATGAACTTACTTAAAAATGGAAACAGACTCACAGCCTTTGAAAACAAACTTATGGTTACCAAAGGGGAAAAATGTGGCAGTGGGGAGGATAAATTAGGAGGTTGGAATTAACATATACACACTACATACCGAGAGCAAAGTGGGTAACTATGTTGCTTCTTTGTCGAACAGTAATAAATTCATGTGACATTTTACAAAAATGAAACTGAAAGAGGTAATTGGACAATAGACACGAAAGTGTAGTAAAGCGACAAAAAGTGAAATTCTAATTGAATATAAACAGAATTAGAAAAAGCTGACCATGGAAATGTCATCACCACCACTGAGATAGATATTTAGCCAGAGGAACTGTGTTAGCATTCTCCAGAGAAACAGAACCAATAGGATATGTTTATATATAATAGTGAGAGACTTATGTTAAGGAATTGGCTCCCATGACTATGGAGGTTGTCAAGTCCAAAATCTGCATAGTGAACCAGTACACTGGAGACCGAGGTGAAAGCTGATATTGCAGTTCAAAATCTGACCAAATATCTGGACACGATGGCCCAATCAAGTTGACACATAAAATTAAGCATCACAGGAACTTGGTGAAGGTTTACTTATTGACATAACTGAAGAAAGTGGTTATGACAAGCCAGCTAAAGATGTCCCAGAGGAAGTCATGCTGGTAAACAAATAAACAAACAAAAAACCTTCACATTAAAGGAACTCTTGGAATATTTCACAACACTGAAAGCACACTAAAGGCACAAAGGATAAAATATTGGAAGCTAATCCAAACTTAGAAAGGAGCCTGACAATTCACCAAGGCATAGAAAAAATGCTCGTTCCATATCATAAAGATATACAACAGAAAAAGGCAAGCACTGTTGAAACTATTCTTGATAAGTGCAAAGAAATAAAACACTTTACTTCTGAATGCTTCTAATGCTTTAAATTGCATTGTACTAAATAACTACTAGTTTTGATATTTTTTCATTTATAACTTACAGTAACTAAATCTTTAATGTTTTGACACAACATTTTTAAAGATCACAAAACAATCAGTTTTCTCACATTGATCATTCAGATTGATTTTTCTGGCTTCTGTGTGCATGGTCATTTTTATGATCCCAAAGTACCATGCAGAATGGGGACTGCCTGTGTGGTATTTCATTTAAAGAGGTTACCTGGTGGCTCAAATGGAATCTCTTTCTAAGAGGGTGGGAGAAGGGTATTAGCTCCTTTGCATACTCTGAAGTTCCTAATAAGGTGCAAGTATTTAGAAAATATTGGTTTCATTGTTTTAGTGGACAGTGACTCTGGGTCAGATGAAGACAGTGCAGTAATGTTAAGACAGCATTAGAAACAAGGTCTACACTTGGTCTCTGTCTAAACCTAAACTTCAGTTTCCTGATTCATCATGTGAGAGTAATAAGAGTGGTTACATCTGGGCTTCCCTGGTGGCGCCGTAGTTGAGAGTCCGCCTGCCGATGCAGGGAACACAGGTTCGTGCCCCGGTCCGGGAGGATCCCACATGCCGCGGCGGAGCGGCTAGGCCCGTGAGCCATGGCCGCTGAGCCTGCGCGTCCGGAGCCTGTGCTCCGCAACGGGAGAGGCCACAACAGTGAGAGGCCCGTGTACCGCAAAAAAAAAAAAAAAAAAAATTATGGGGTTGTTTTGAACATAGCACATAGCAAATGATAAATAAGTGTCTATAGGAAGAATGAGTGACCAGGATTCAGGTTGACCAAGAATAGTTACCCCACAAACTTCTCATAACCCTTCGGTTACAGTTGAGGCTAGGACATTAAGGCTGCCTGGCAACTGGTTAGAATGAGGGTGAGGGTAGGACCAACTATTTGGAGCGAGAAAGCCTGGTCCCTTGAAGGTACATATATCAGGACCAAAAGTGTTTAATCCTTTCTCCCAATCCTCATTCCCATTCCCCTTGACCTTTGTGCTCTCTGAATGGAGGCTGAATGGTTCAATTTGGGAAAAAGAGCAAAGGAATTAAAACTTGGGTCTGATCACGGGGTCTCCTAGCGGTGCCCGTTCTTGCATTTTTAGTTCTCTCTGTTGCCTCACTCCTCTCAGCAAAAAACAAACAAACAAAAAACAAAACCATGCTCAAGTCTTCCAACCCAGACAAAAGATGGATCTTATAACTGCCCACCCTGAGCTACTATTGTTCTATATATTCTTTTAAATTACCTGCCACCTCATCTGGATCTCTGAAGCTTTTGTCTCAAAGGCATCCAAGTGACTTCATAATTTCTAGTATCTGGTACTCAGCACTTAAGTTCTCTGATCAGAAAGTACAGCTTTCTGTCCACTGGCCACACTCTCCTCCTTGATGCCCCCCACCCCATGCCTCTGGGACATAGCACCAAAGGTCCCAAGACTTCTTGTTTCTTTTGTCATTAAATGTGTCTTGTGCTCTGTCTTCGGACTTTGAACCCTTTATCCTTGTGTTCTAAAAGTTCTTCTGTGAACTTTTCATCATTCCAGCTGTGGGTATCTCACAAATCTACCCTTTCAGTCCTTACCCCTTTCTGGGCCCACATTTTGATTTACACAGCCCACCAGCATCTTAAATTCAATGTGTCTGCAATAAGAGAGAGTATTTTAAATGTGCTTCCCCTCCCTCTGCATTCATTCAACACCATCACTTCCAGAAGCAAGTTCTGATCCTAGCTAAACAGTTAGACATCGGAGAAAATGTCACTCTAGTTAGATACAGAGAACAAAGGAAACCAATCTCGACTCCTAAGCTTAGTAAGTTGTTGATATGGGTTTAAGTTAAAAGGTTTTAAATGTGTATTTTCCAGGAGAGTATTCTAGTCCACCAAATGAGATGAATTCTCCATGACATGAATGGGAGCAGCTTTGCATCTCTTCTGCAAATACCATTGGTTGCTAGTGTCACGAAATCATCATGGAGGCAGGTACCCAGGAGCAATGTTAAATGTCATTCTTATTTCTGTCTGCTGAGGATTACTCAACAGCAGCCCAATGCCCATTGTTCCTTGACTGCCTAACAGAAGGGACACCTGCATATATCCCAACACTATGTCCCTAACATTTTCCCAAATGATTCCCCACACACACCTTTCAGTTGACCCATGATATTCTTAAGCCTCCTAGAATGGATGTTGAGAGCATTGTATAGTGAAGGGGTAGGTGGCCAGGAAGCTGCTGTGTCCAGGCAAATGGACTTCTGGAGAGCTTTGGCTAAATTGGTGGAAACAACTCTTTTAACAACTGTCTGGATCAAAGTGATTACCTCCTGTCCCCCCATACTTGCTAGTTCTTCTTTCTGAATTTCATATTTTTGTTAATCTTAGATCCACAAGCTCAATACTGGGATAATCTTCAAAAATTTCTCTCTAAATCGGGCATTTATGCTATTGTTTGCTTACCATATTTCCCTTTTTCTAGAAATGACATCCCACACTCACCACTCATTCTCTCCAACACTAATTACAGGGGGAGGTCCCCTGTGTTCTAACATGATCCTATCTCCTACCCCAGCCGTTGTGGATCTGTTCCAGGGTGGGCATCTGAACGAACAAGGAAGAATTAGAGTATTAGAAAGACTTAAGCTGCAAGTAAAAGAAAACCTGACAACCAGTACCTTAATTTATTTTTTCTCATATAATAACAGCTCCAAAGGTAGGCAGCCCAGGGCTCGTGCATCTGCTCAAGGATGTAACCAGGACCCAGGCTCCTTCAATCTTACTGCTGTGCAAACTTTTTCATGGGACTTTCTTAATCTTGGTCGCAAAATGGTGCTGTAACTCCAGATATCACATACATATTACTATAGGAAAGAATTACAGAGGGGCTAAAGGCAGAACATAAAAGACATAAGGGGCAGGCACCATGGCTTTCTCTATTTAATAAAATTTTTCTGGAATATTTGGGTGGTATCTACACCTCTATGAAAAACTAATTTTAAAATTACTTTAGTTACATAAATCACAGCAAGATCTTTTTTTGACCCACTCCTAGAGTAATGAAAATAAAAACAAAAATAAACAAATGGAACCAAATTAAACTTAAAAGCTTTTGCACAGCAAAGGAAACCATAAACAAGATGAAAAGACAACCCTCAGAATGGGAGAAAATATTTGCAATTGAAGCAACTGACAAGAGATTAATCTCCAAAATATACAAACAGCTCATGCAGCTCAACATCAAAAGAAAACAAAGACAAAGTCAGAAAGAGAAAAACAAATAGCGTATATTAACGCATGTATGTGGAACCTAGAAAAATGGTACAGATGAACTAGTTTGCAGGGCAGAAGTTGAGACACAGATGTAGAGAACAAACGTATGGACACCAAGGGGGAAAACCGCGGTGGTGTGGGGATGGTGGTGTGCTGAATTGGGCGATTGGGATTGAAATGTATACACTGATGTGTATAAAATTGATGACTAATAAGAACCTGCAGTATAAAAAAACAAACAAACAAAACAACTAATACTAAACTTTCTTTGAGTTATTTGTATGGAAATATGTTAATATAAATGTTTCAGACATTACATGAAATTTCTAAAAATCTTATATGTTCTGGTATAATGTTATAAGTCATAATTCTAGTTATTACTTTAAAATGTATATCTCAGAAATAACTAAATTTCCTTGTCAATTGCATTATTATGAACTTTCATCAAATCTTTAACCGTAGTCATTTTTAAGTCTTTTGTCATTTACAGACAGTTCTGGGTGTACTCTGATGCTTTCACAAAAATGTTCTATAAAAAGGTTTCACCTTCAAGGAATTCATGGAAAAGACTCTGACAAGTACAGGTTTCCGGTAACCGACTATGCTGCTGAACTGAATGAATAAGCATTTTCAGAACTCTAATGGAAAACTGATGAATTCATAAAAGTGCTAACAAAAGATCAAGATAAAAAAAATTAATTATATGGGACTCAGTGAACTGATGAGGATGATTATAATTTTTGTGACTTTCTGTTTGAATAAAACAAACAAACAAACAACCTAACCAAAAAATGGGCAGAACACCTAATAGACATTTCTCCAAAGAAGACACACAGATGGCCAACAAACACATGAAAAGATGCTCAACATCACTAACTATTAGAGAAAAGCAAATCAAAGCTACAATGAGGTATCACCTCATACTGGTCTGAATGACCATCATCAAAAAAATCTACAAACAATAAATGCTGGAGAGGGTGTGAAGAAAAGAGGACCCTCTTACACTGTTGGTGGGAATGTAAATTGATACTGCCACTATGGAGAACAGTATGGAAGGTCCTTAAAAAACTAAAAATAGAACTACCATATGACCCAGCAATCCCACTCCTGGGCATATATCCGGAGAAAACCATAATTCCAAAAGACACATGCACCCCAATGTTCATTGCAGCACTATTTACAATAGCCAGGACATGGAAGCAACTTCAGTGTCCATCAACAGAGGAATGGATAAAGAAGATGTGGTACATATATACAATGGAATATTACTCAGCCATAAGAAGGAACAAAATTGTGCCATTTGCAGAGACGTGGATGGACCTAGAGACTGTCATACAGGGTGAAATAAGTCAGAAAGAGAAAAATAAATATCATATATTAATACATATATGTAGAATCTAGAAAAATGGTACAGATGAACCTACTTGCAAAGCAGAAATAGAGACACAGACGTAGATAACCAATGTATGGACACCAAGGGGGGACGGGGCGTGGGGTGGGATGAACTGGGAGATTGGGATTGACATATATACACTACTATGTTTAAAATAGATAACTAGGGACTTCCCTGGTGGCACAGTGGTTAAGAATCCGCTTGCCAGTGCAGGGGACACGGGTTCGAGCCCTGGTCCTGGAAGATCCCACATGCCGTGGAACGGCTAAGCCCATGCGCCACAACCACTGAGCTCACACACCACAACTACTGAAGCCCGCGCACCTAGAGCCTGTGCTCCGCAACAAGAGAAGCCACGGCAAGGGGAAGCCCGCGCACCACAATGAAGAGTAGCCCCCGCTCGCCACAACTAGAGAATTCCTGTGTGCAGCAACGAAGACCCAGCACAGCCAAAAATAATATAAATAAATAAATTTATATTAAAAAAAATAGATAACTAACAAGAACCTAATGTATAGCACAGGGAACTCTACTCAGTGTTCTGTGGTGACTTAAATGGGAAGGAAATCCAAAAAGGAGGGGATTTTATATATATATATATATATATATATATATATATATATAGTTATATATGTGTATAACTGATTCACTTTGCTGTACAGCAGAAACTAACACAACACTGTAAAGCAACTATGCTCCTATAAAAAAAATTACTTCAGTTAAAGAAAAAACAAATTAGCAACACCAAATTGAATTAGATATTTAGCCTACATTAGCTTTAAAAAACAATTATTTTAATGATTTGTGTAAATATTTGCGTCCAAAATCCTAAAAGTTTAAAATTCTAGGACAAAAATTGAGTAAAAATCTCAAAAATTCCACTTCTTTGCTAATCTCACTACTATCACCCCATGACCACCCTCATTAGAATTTCGGATAAATTGGCAGAAGTTTGCCAAGGCAAACATATCTGTTTGGCAGCACAGCTCATAATTATCCTGAGTTTCTGTATCTAGCAGAAAATAACAGAGCTGAGTCACTTGAATAATATTGGGTTGGTCAAAAAGTTCGTTCAGGTTTTTCGTACCATCTTATGAAAAACCCGAACGAACCTTTTGGCCAACCCAATACATTTCTTAAGTTTGGCTCTCAAAATTTGGGAATTGGTGAAAGCAGTACAATTTAGTTAAGGTACTGGGCATTATGACTGTGTGTGTGTTTTTAGAAGGCAGAAAATCTGCCAGAGGGATGTCAGAATCTTTTCTAATTCTCTCCAGAAAAAGGCAGACTCATATACCATCAGCAGGACTAAAGTCAGTTATGTTCAACAGGGCTTTGGGGCAGAGAGGAGGGGTTTACCCTCCTCTTATCCAGTTCATAAGGATTCTGGGAAGCATGTGGAGTTTGAAAAATGATACTAATATACCTATACTTCATGAGTTTGTATAAGTCTAGTCAGAATCATTTTGGCTGGTAGGGTCACACAGAACACACAGCAGTGCAGGAAACTGGGTTCAAAAAGGATGAGAATATCTACCTTACACCTTATGTCTTACAACTTACTCTAAACGTATGATTTGTCCCTGTCAGCTTTCTGATGCTTGAAATTGCTTGACAAGGGGACGCCTTTTACTCCACCCCAACAAATAACACTTACATACAAGTATCCTCCTTGGAGACAATTTGAACGCCTAGGAAGTGTGGTTTGAACTCACACTAATCAGGCTGTTAAGGTCTTTCTTAAGTGTACCATAACAAGGTGAAGGTAGGGAAGGCGCTGGAAACCAGAGGAGGAAATGAGAGAGGCCCTGCACATAGAAAGGCTAAGGGTGGGGAGGGGTGGAAACCTGGAAACTAGCACACAATTGGGCTCAAGTCCAGCCTATCTGACCAGGCAAATGTTCAAAACAGCCTGTGCCTGCTTATCTTTTACTAACTTTATGGGTATTCTCAGAATTAGAGCAATAATGAAGGGGGTTCTTAAAGGAAAATGGGCGAGAGAGGTTCCTTTTCATTAATGAGGTTCACTTATCACCACCAGGCTCAGTCAAAACCCATCACAGGGCTTCCCTGGTGGCGCAGTGGTTGAGAGTCCGCCTGCCGATGCAGGGGACACGGGTTCGTGCCCCAGTCTGGGAAGATCCCACATGCTGTGGAGCGGCTAGGCCTGCGAGCCATGGTCGCTGAGCCTACGCGTCCGGAGCCTGTGCTCCACAACGGGAGAGGCCACAACAGTGAGGCCCGCGTACCGCAAAAAAACAAAAACAAACAAAAAAACCCCATCACAGGCATCTAGAAAAGGCAAACAAAGCCTTCCCTGAGTGATAGTTCTTTTTCTGTTGTTTAAAAAATTAAGGTATAATTGACATATAATATTAAATTAGTTTTAGGTGTACAACGTAATGATTTTATATATGTATCTATTGCAAAATGATCACTGCAATTAACTAGTTAACATCCATCACCACACATAGTTACAAATTTTTTTTCTTGTGATAAGAATTTTTAAGATCTACTCTTTTAGCAACTTTCAAATATACAGTATAGTATTGTTAACTATAGTCATCATGCTGTATCTTATATCCACAGGACTTATTTATTTTATAACTGAAAGTTTGTACCTTTTAACCCCCTTCATCAGTTTTGCCCCCTCTCCCTCTCCCCTCACATCTCACTGTCTCACAACTCTCTTTCTTCTTGATTCCTTCGGAGCGTCTGGCAGTGTCTCCTGCTCAGTCTGCCCTCTGTTCATTCATTCTATAAACATTCAGAGCCAGCCACACGCTAGGCATTGTGGTAGGTGCTGGGGACACAAAGACCCTGCTCTCACGAAGCTCACAGTCTGGTGGGGTAGACGGATGTGTTGTCTGTAGGACAAGTGTTAGGTAGGGGTGAGCACAGGAGCCTAGAGGAGGAGAAGATGCTATCCAAGTCAGCCTGGGAGGGTCAGGGATGGCATCAGTGGGAGGTGAAGCCAGATCCCAGTTCTGAAAGGCACAAAAGAGTTGCCCAGGTAGAGAGAGGTGAGGCAGGAATGGGATTAGGAGTGACAAAGTGATTGTGGGCAGGTGCATAGGCCCAGGACCCAGGATGCCGCAAGGATATCCGATAGGGCTGAGGCCCCAAACTGCCCTGTGGATCTTTCTTCTCTGAACACAGACACCGTCTGTCCTTCACCTCCTCCCTTACACCTTGAGGTGTTCTTTTCAATGGTCTAGACCAGTCAAGGAGGGTTAATACCCAGCTAATGTTTCTTAATCCCTCGCCCACAGAGCTCCCAGACCCTCCCTCACCCTGTTGAGGGCTAAACCTCCTTAAGGTTCTTCGGCTCTGGTTTCTCCCCTGCCAAAAGACCTGCCAGGCTTCCAGGCTGGGTTTGGGCCCCTCTTGGTGCTCACTCAGTCCCCATGTTCCCTGCAGTGGGCTGCATTATACACTGATAGTTCTTATCTTTTCTTTCCTTTGCCAACTCAGCCTCCCGGCAAGTTACACTACAGCTAAAAGCTTCCCCCAACGTAGTTCATTCACTTCTTAATCCAGGCCTTTAACATTAGAGAATCTGCTAGAGAGTCAAGCATGCCCACCAACAATATGCTCTGTGTAAGAGCTGCTGGATGCTGTTGTGGTTGATAAAATATACTGCCTTGAAAAACTGGTTTGACCCGCAGCCATGGAATTTCCATCACTGCATCTAGCCACCAAGAAAAAACGTAGAAACCACCACCAGTGGCTTACGTAATTATCTACTACTAGAAATTAAAATCATCCTGGAGACTTAAGGGACGAATTAGCCCATGACAGTCCTTCTTACACTCTTATGTCCAGACAACATGGAACTGTGGCATGGTTACAGGAACAAAAAAAATCTACCAAACCTATGTTAGCTTCTTTCCTCATTTCTCTTAACGTGTGTGTGTGTGTGTGTGTGTGTGTGCGTGCATGTGCGCGCTGTGGGTGAGAAGAGGAAGGAGTGTGAATGTCTGTCCTGCCTAGCTTACCGGAGTTGCTGCAAGTACTAAACGTGAGAAATACTTGGCAGCACTCTACAACTGTAGGATCCGTATGTTTAAATCTCTTCTTCCTTGAGCAGCCAGACACACCAGTTCCTAAGTTTTATGCCGGTTTAGTAATAAAACACTTTGCTTTTCCTAGTTCCAAAATAATTAGGTGGGCACTGTAATCGTTTTTTTTTTTTTTTTTTTTTTTTTGCGGTACACGGGCCTCTTACTATTGTGGCCTCTCCCGTTGCGGAGCACAGGCTCCGGAAGCGCAGGCTCAGCGGCCATGGCTCACGGGCCCAGCCGCTCTGCAGCATGCGGGATCTTCCCGGACCGGGGCACGAACCCATGTCCCCTACATCGGCAGGCAGACTCTCAACCACTGCGCCACCAGGGAAGCCCAAGTGGGCACTGTAAAAGCAAGGCCTGGGAAGATTTTTATGATAGAACTGTGATATGGAGTTGATCCCAGAAAGTCTTTTCCTAGGATTTTCTTAGGAGTCCTTTAACTAGCTTCTCCGACTCCTTTTAAAAACTAGCCCATAGGTAAGGAGTTTCCCAGGCTCCGCCCCCACCAATCCTACAAGCTCTAGAAGCTCTAGAGGACCAGAACCGGGGACGAAGGGGCCATCTATACACACAGGAGGCAGGGTTTGCAAGGCTGTTTAGAAATGTAAGTTGGGCAGGGGTCTCTGGCCACATTTCTCCCCGGTTAGCCCTCAGCGCGTCCAGCCCTACTTTGTCTTCTCCCTGTGATTGGGTGAACCGCAGACCAGAGGTTGTACGTGACAAGACGGCCTCTTTTATCTCCGCCTTCGCTTCCACTGCCCTCTCCTACCCAGCACCCCAGTTCTCTACCCGTGGGCCCCGCCCTTCTGGGGACGGTGGATTCTTTTATCTCCCGGGCGCGCCCCTGCAGGCGGCGATAGGAGCCGGGACTACAGCTCCCGGCATCCTACGCCGGGGAGCCGACCCGGTAGTAGCTCTTTTCTGGCGAAGTTTCACTGTGCCTGCGCCGCTCGCTGCTCGCCGCTCGGAACTCCAGGGGGCTCAGGGGCCTGTCTGCGGGAGGTGGGCACTGCCCAGGGTGACAGTGCGGGAGTATGGCCATGCACCTGGGCAAGCTGAGCGCGGGCCCCTGCTGGCTCGCGGCGCGGGGCGGCTGCGGGGAGCTGCGCTCTTGGTCCCTGCGCTCTTGGTCCCTGCGCTGCGCGGCCGGACGCTTCTGCCGCCCCCCTGGCACCGCTTGCCCCGAGCAGAACCGCGGGCTGGGGTACGGCCCTACTGCGGGAGGCGGCCCCCGGCTAAGGACCGGGCTGGCCGCGGGGCTGGCCGCGGGGCTGGCGGGGCTGGCCGGGCTGGCCGCCGCCGCCTTCGGGCACGTGGAGCGGGCGGAGATGGCGAGCAAGAGCTCGGGGGCGCCGAGCCCCTCGCCGGGGAGGCCGGAGGAGGAGGACGACGAGCTGGCCCGCCGCTGCAGCTGCTTCATGGCCTCGCCTGTGACCGACCTGCACGAGCTGCGGAGGAGGCCGGGCGACATGAAGACCAAGATGGAGCTGCTGATCCTGGAGACCCAGGCCCAGGTGTGCCAGGCGCTGGCACAGGTGGACGGGGGCGCCCGCTTCTCTGTGGACCGGTGGGAGAGGAAGGAAGGTGAGGAGGTCGGCCCCTAGCGGGAGGTGGAGATGGGGAAGAGAGGTCGGGCTTTAGTTTGCAGGCAGAAAATGACTCAGAATAGGGGATGGGAGTAAGGAAAGGGGTACCTACACAGCGGCTGCTAGGTTAAAAGGGACACCTTTAAAACGATTGACACTGACAGGGTCATCAGCCCTCAGCTTGCAGGTGTGGACCCAGATCTGCTGTCACTCTAGTACTGGACATTTAAAAAATCTTTGCAATTTTATATGGCATTTTTCATACAAGTCTTAAGGTCAGTTTTAGCCAACAGGCTTGGATGTCCAAGGTTGTAACTGAGCATAGATTTTCTCCACATTTCCTCTGCTTCTCTGGGTGCGTTTACCCTTTCTTTTCCTTTGGAGATGGAAAAAGAAAGTCATCTCCTCTTTACTAAGGGTCAACCAGTCTCCTCCAGCTGAGGGAGTTACTGTGTCATTGTGTCTTTTCCCCAGGTTGCGCAAGAAATATTTGACCTGGCTTGTCAGTAGTTCTGCCAAATGCACCCATCAGATTTCGTGCCAGGAAAATCTTTATTTCCACTGGTAAAATACTTAAGTATTATAACCTAGTACTTATAGTGTCCTACATTCATGACCATGTTATTGCCTATACAGTGAAACCTTACATCTAGGTCATAAACTTAAAGGATTTCTGATTCTTCTTACCTGGGACTACTGCAGCAACTTCTCATCAGCTGATTTGGGGCTGTGATACTGCCACATTTATTTTAAATGAAGTTAAATCTGGTTTTCATAGTGTTTTCCATCTTATAATTTTTTTTAATTAATTTATTTTTGGCTGTGTTGGGTCTTGGTTGCTGCGCGCAGGTTTTCTCTGGTTGTGGTGAGCGGGAGCTACTCTTTGTTGCGGCATGTGGGCTTCTCATTGGGGTGGCTTGTTGCGGAGCACAGGCTCTAGGTGCGTGGGCTTCGGTAGTTGTGGCACGTGGGCTCAGTAGTTGTGGCTCACAGGCTCTAGAACGCAGCCTCAGTAGTTGTGGTGCATGGGCTTAGTTATTAGTTGCTCCGCAGCATGTGGGATCTTCCAGGACCAGGGCTCGAACCCGTGTCCCCTGCATTGGCAGGCAGATTCTTAACCACTGCCACCAGGGAAGTCCTCCATCTTCTAATTTTTTAAGTGAAGACTGTTGAATCAGGACACAACCTGGACTAGCTGTGTGACCTTCAGTAGTTACTTTTTGTGCCTCTGTTTCCTCATCTATGAAATGAAATTATAAATAACATATGAATGTATTATAAGGATAAAATAAGGTGTATATATATGAAGTGCTGCAAATATTGTTTGATGCTTAGAAAGCACTGAGACAAATTGTTTGGGCCACTTACTAGTTGTGTGTTTTTGGAGAAAGTATTTTGCCTTTCTGGGCCTCAGTTTTCTCATTTGAAATATACAAGGGTCGTACTGGATCATCTCATGTCCCATCCAGCTCTAAAACTTTTTAGAAATAAAACAAGCCAAACACGAAGCTTCATGAAACAATTAACTCTTGTGGTACCTCTAGTGTCTTCAAAAAACAAACCAGCTACTAGTAGTAAAGCTCATATACCTAAATGTTAATGTGTCTCACTCAGTTCAAGCTTCCGAATTCCTTAAGCATTTCAGTATCTGTTTTTTAATTACCTGTAAACAAAATTAAAAGGCAAA
The DNA here is from genome assembly GCF_951394435.1 of Stenella coeruleoalba. Lineage (NCBI taxonomy): Eukaryota > Metazoa > Chordata > Mammalia > Artiodactyla > Delphinidae > Stenella > Stenella coeruleoalba. Next base: position 98,644,299 of record NC_137150.1, read on the forward strand.
CAGCACACTGAGAAAAAACAATTGAAACAATGTGGAGCTCTTAAATTTGGCAATACTGGAACACTCTTTGAATGTACTTATTCCTGTTTTTAATCTTAGCTTTCTCTCATGTATCACAACCAACAGCTGCCGTTCTGAACAGTCTTATTTGAAGGGAAACTATTCCAGTGATTCATTTTAGATGATGACATAAGGATGTAGGAGAGTATTCGGTTGGGTGGTGTGGGGAGATAAAATATTCACCCATGATCAGTAGCAAATGTCATAAAGCTAAGCTGGTTATCTAATTTTATTGTACTTAAAAATTATAAATATGCTGATATTATGGAAGATTTGGAAAATAGAGGAGGAAAATAACTCCTAATCCCACCACCTTCGTGCAGCAGTTGTTTTTAACTTCCCATATACCCTTAACATTCTCTCCTCATTTTACATTTCCATAAACAGGAGGTGGTGGCATCAGCTGTGTACTTCAAGATGGGCATGTTTTTGAAAAGGCCGGGGTGAGCATTTCTGTCGTTCATGGAAATCTTTCTGAGGAAGCAGCAAAACAGATGAGAAGCAGAGGAAAAAAGCTAAAGACGAAAGATGGTAAATCAGACAATCTCCTTTAATAGTCCCTGTAAACCTTTTCTCCCGGCAAGTTTTATTTATAAAGTACATATTGCTTCTGTAAAATTCCATCTGGGTGCCTGTGCCAGCTGAGCATGTTCACAGTTACTTTTTTTTAACATCTTGATTGGAGTATCATTGCTTTACAATGGTGTGTTCATTTCTGCTTTATAACAAAGTGAACCAGCTATACATATACATATATCCCCATATCTCCTCCCTCTTGCGTCTCCCTCCCACCCTCCCTATCCCACCCCTCTAGGTGGTCACAAAGCACCCAGCTGATCTCCCTGGGCTATGCGGCTGCTCCCCATTAGCTATCGATTTTACATTTGGTAGTGTATATATGTCCATAGTTATGAAGAACCTAGGGGCAGGACAGGAATAAAGACGCAGACATAGAGAACGGACTTGAAGACACAGTGACTTTTTGTTTTTTGTGGTGCGCGGGCCTCTCACTGTTGTGGCCTCTCCCGTTGCGGAGCACAGGCTCCGGACGCGCAGGCTCAGCGGCCATGGCTCACGGACCCAGCCGCTCCACGGCATGTGGGATCTTCCCGGACCGGGGCACGAACCTGTGTCCCCTGCATCGGCAGGCGGACTCTCAACCACTGCGCCACCAGGGAAGCCTGACACAGTTACTTTTTAAAAATTATATTTTAAGAGACAAATTGAAAATCAACCTTTGAAAATTGATTCAGAAACCATGTTGGAGTTAATTTGTATCAAGCCAGGTGATCGAGTGCAGCTCACTGCATGTTTTACTTTCCAGGTAAATTGCCGTTTTCTGCTATGGGCGTGAGCTCTGTTATCCACCCCAAGAATCCTCATGCTCCCACTATCCATTTCAACTACAGATACTTTGAAGTAGAAGAAGCCGACGGTAAGGGCTCTGGAGGTGTGGAAAGTATTATTGTGCAAAATGTGTATTTTAAAACACATTAGGGGGCATAACATCTAAAATCAAGAAAAAATAAATACCATCTTAACTAGGTTTTTTGGGAAACGTGAAAGCTTATTCCTTGGCAGGTGCAATGGATTATTTATTAGATGTGAAAAATGAAAGTGGTATTGGCTGGTCTCTGGCATCCCCATTTTCCTCCAACACACAAGGAATGATTTAATGAACCCGAACTTAAAGTGCACACAGGGTTCTTTGCAAATATAAATTTATTACATCCAAAGGAAAACCTCACGTGCAGTGTTAAGTTGCCCTTGAGAACTTGCTTTTGGAAATTATTTTCCACATGTGTAGCTTTGCCACTCACTAGTGCGTTGTCAGTGGGTTTAAGATGGGGTGCAATTGATCATGCTTCATTATGTAAATATAGTTCCAGTCTATGTTTGCCATTAGCTAGGCCAGCTGTTACCCTGTCAGAGCACCTGTGCAGTGCACGCCACGCCTTTTGGTGTCTCTGCAGGTGATGGCATTTAAAGCAACGTATTTAACTTTTCCTTTTGAGTAGTGTGCTGCATCTCAAAGTCCACATCAGAATCACATGTCTCGATTTGGTAGGTAACAAGCAGTGGTGGTTTGGTGGTGGATGTGACCTTACCCCAACATACTTGAACCAAGAGGATGCAGTGCATTTTCACAGGACTCTAAAGAAGGCTTGTGACCAGCATGGTCCAGATCTCTACCCCAAATTTAAAAAATGGTAGGTAAAGTTATTGAACTTTTCATGACCGCTAAGTATTTTCCATTCCTTTTGTAGATCCTGAAGGCACTACTGTGTCACTAAGTATCTTTTTCAGCTTATGAAGGTTGAACTGTTTCCTTCCTCCCTCCCTTCCTTCCTTTCACCAGAAGTGAGATACGAGTTTTAAGTGGTTTTAATACATTATTTTCTTAGGAATATTTGAATGTCTGTGATAAAAATTGGGCAGCAATATCATTTTTGATACCAGATGTTTTAGGATATAAACTTGAAGGTGATATATGCCTGAGAATCAGAGGCTTTTTAATCCTAAAGTGGGATATTAAATTCTCATCCCACACGAGGATTATCTCGTTGCCATGGAAATGTGTTAGGGCATGGAAAGGGTTGGAGAACTATTAGGAGAGGTGCAAATGTACTGGAGATTTTGGACAAGGAGAAAGTGGGATTGGAAACTTTGTGAAAGGAACTCTAATGGTAAAGAAAAAAGGTGTGAGGAGACCCAGGATATTTGGTAGATGTGGAATGGAGTCTGTGCATAAGTTGTTTGGAATAATAATGTACTCAACACTGCTTAGAGCTAATTGCCATTCTAGAAAAAGGAGGAACAGAAAGGGTTTTTGGTTTTTTTTTTTTTTTTGCTTTGCTTTTAGTGCTAATATTTGTGGAATCTTGATGTTATTTATCTAAGAATATGGAGTTCAGCTTTAAAATCCTCAGAAATTATAAAACATTTAAGTAACCTCTCTTTGATTTGACATTACCACGAAACACTGGACAGCTATGGACACACAGATGTAGGATGAAGGGTTGTTTTTCTCTTACAAATCAGCTTCCTTTCAGGAGGAGGATTGGTGGGGTAGATATTCTCTCTCTCTTTTTGTTTTTTGGTTTCCTTTTATCGCTATTACTGAAGAACTTTATCTGAGTAGTATTAATAAAATATCTAGGATGCGGGCTAGCCAAAAATTTTAGTATACGTATTTAGTAAATCTCTTCATTTCATAATATCATGAAAAGAGATTTGGAAATAACATGATTTAGTTAAAGCTGGCTTTACAGCCTTGCTCAGGATATACTTTAATTCTGTTAATAAAATGTACCTGTGAAGAAAAGCCAGGAAGTCACAGTCAAGGTGAATTATACCAGCACATCAGTTCTAGGGATTTGCATCTGCTGCCTTTTTTTTTTTTTAAACTTTAAGCTATTAAGGCTATTTTTAAGATAACCTTTTCAATAGTTTTTAGTTTTTGTTTGTACAGGTCTTCTATTTAGGAACCCTCATTATACAGAGATAATGAAAACTATTTCCAGGATGTAAACTATACTGCAAATTTAGCAATTAGGAAAGACTTAGGAAATCTGCTCTAGTAGGCACAGGTGGGGAAAGACTCAAAAACAAATTGATAGTTTCATGTGCTGGTTCACAAGGGCAACCTTTAATGTTCTGAAGACTCTTATTCTCTGAACATTTCCTTCCACCAACCCTCCCCCGAGTTATGCATGCTATAGAGTCATCACATTTTATTGCCGAAAGAGACCTTAGAGATAATTTACTCTGCCTTCCTTTGGTGAATAAGAACTGATTCAGACAGCTTAGGGGTTAGCACTCCATCAAGGACCTGGTTTGTGTCATTGTTGGTAGAGGATTCCTGCCTGCTGCAAAAGTAGCAGTGCTTCTGAGGGCAGCAGCACCACTTGTTTTAAGAAATACAGTGCTTAAAAAAAAGAAGGAAATACAGTATTAATAGTGGACTCTGTTTCTTTTCAGTAAAGGTCTTAAGAGTGCCACATCTTCAGATAGACATGTATTAGCTTGCCTGTTGCTTTGTAGGTAAAAGTGTAAGCATTTTCTTCGTTGTTGATAACTGCAGGAGATCTGTCTAAAACTCTAGTTTCATTTTCAGACATGGACAAAAAGTGAGGGCGCTGTGCTGGCATTAGTCAGGGATGGTGCTCTAAGCTGAAATGCTCACACTGATTTTCATGTCTGTCTGTTTTTTCCTCTTTGGTCCCTGATTTGGCCTTGCTGTATTTTCCAGGTGTGACGATTACTTTTTTATAGCCCATCGTGGGGAGCGGAGGGGCATCGGGGGTATCTTTTTTGATGACCTTGACTCTCCATCCAAGGAGGAGGTCTTCTGCTTTGTGCAGAGCTGTGCCCAGGCTGTCATTCCTTCTTATATCCCCCTTGTGAAAAAGCACTGTGATGACTCCTTCACCCCCCGGGAGAAGTTGTGGCAGCAGCTCCGGAGAGGACGGTGAGTGAGTGACCGGAGAATGAACCGTCTCATTGCGTAACTCTGGGGTGGGTAGGAGGTCGGGAAGTGGGGCAGCCGTAATCAGAGTGGATGATATGTTGTCTTGGGCAGATACTTTGTCAGAGTTTTTTTTGTTTGTTTGTTTTTTTGTTTTTTTTTTTTTTGGTGGTACACGGGCCTCTCACTGTTATGGCCTCTCCCGCCGCGGAGCACAGGCCCCGGACGCGCAGGCTCAGCGGCCATGGCCCACGGGCCCAGCCGCTCCGCGGCATGTGGAATCCTCCCGGACCGGGGCACGAACCCGTGTCCCCTGCATCAGCAGGCAGACTCTCAACCACTGCGCCACCAGGGAAGCCCTGTCAGAGTTTTGTTAATACTCACCCTAATTTCTTTTCATAACTAGATAAATATCAAGTGAATTAAGAAACATTGTATAAAATAGTATTATAAAAAGAGCAAAGTTTGTTTAACTTGTGTATACATTGGAGAACCATATTAGGCCTATAGTAAGAACTTGTTGAATTTATTTCTGCTGATTTCTTATAGTTTCTTCTAGCAAGACCTTCCAGCCTTACGCCAAGATAGGGGAATCATGTAATGTTTTTGCTGCTTTGTAAATTTGGAATCACACATTTTTTTCATTTATCTTTAGGTTTTCATGGAAGGTGTTATGATGAAAATAATCACTTCAGAAATCATTTACACTTAATGATAGTATTTATTAATTATGGAGATGTTAATATGTGCTGGCTAATATGTTAGGCAGTTTGCATCTAAATTTCTTCACAAAGCTGTGAGATTGGTGTAATTATCATCATTTTACAGATGACAAAACTTAGCAAAGTAAGTCCCTTGCCCAAGTTTACACAGCTAGTAAATAAAAGATCCCAGGTGTGGAACCAGGTCATCGTGCCTTCAAAACTTGCAGACTTTCTTAGATGTGAATGAAGTTAAGTAGGTCTTATTTCTGACTGCGATGCTCACCTTAGCCACCCTGCGTTGTGCACGCAGCTTGGTGAGCTCAGTTGGGTGACCAGCGTGAGGTCATCTTCAGCAGGGGTGTGATTGTGAATCAGCTCCAAATTATCCAGTCTTCCCTCTCACAGCGGTTTCTCATTACCATCTTAATTGCACGTGTACTACTGGTCCATGGCTATAAAATGGATTTTCTCATTTATGTTAATTTTGTCTCAGGCATATGAAACTTTGGGTACTTAAGGAGGTAAAGCTAAAAGGTCAACTTAGATAATGTTCAAAGTCTCAAGGTAAATGTTTGTTGTTTATTCTTTCTTAGGACTACCTCTGCTTGCTTGCTCCCTGTTTATAAACTTGGGAAAATGAGAATTGATTACGTGTTCTTGTTAGACAGTTCTTTAACAGTGCTTCTGTTTCGGGACGTTATGCATCTGTTTTGGGACTTTTTTTTTTTTTTTTTTTTGGTCCTATGATTTCCCAGATACACCTTTACTACTCCTTCCCTTCACTTGAGTTGATTAGGTGCCTCCTATGGCTAGGGACCATGCTGGGAAAAGCTCACAGTGTAGTGGGGAAGACCATCCTAAGAGGATGATTTAAAACTCTGTGGAAACAACAACAACAAACTCCAATAAAAAACAAACAAGAAACTAAAAAAAGAAAAACTCTGTGGAAAGTGCAATGTTCTAGTTTTGCGTAAGATTTCTTACGCAAAGCTGGCAGGTTTCATGAATACTAATGAGGTGTGAAGCCTTGAAAACTTCTTGGACATAGGAATGATGTTTTATTTTGTTTGTTTTGTTTTTTATTATTAATTGACAACATATTTTGAAAGTTCCATTTGTGTGTATCATTTCATGTCCGTGTTTTTTGAATTAGGCAGAAGTGTGGGATATTAGGTTGATTTTCTGTGGTGTGGTGGGTGACTGTACTTTCAAAGAGAGGCTCCTTCTACCACCCATATCTCTGGGCCTTAAAATGGCAGAAATCTCTGGGGCTTAAGATAACCCCAGCTCTTTGCTGCGGTTATGAGCCCTGTCTTCACTTTCTTACACGGCATTCATAACCCATTATCTGTATTACTCTTCCCCACTTCCTCGCATCCCCTTCTGTATGACTTTCCCCTGCAGTGGTTAGGCTGCTTCTCTTTTGACTTTGCAGCCTCTTACTTGGCTATCTCATTGAGTCTCTTGTCCTCAGTTACTACTATTCTCTCCCCAGACCTTGAACCTCCAGTCTTAGTCTCCTTTTTTGTTTTGCTGTATTTTGGGAAAGGGAGACAGGATACAGTGTAGGTATCAGTTAAATTGAAGGGAGTGGTTAAGGTTCATAGTTTGTAGGTACCTCGGAGAGGATAAATGTATGGAAAGGATCAGAAAGATCAGATCTAAGCAAAACCTGGTGAGAGTCAGGCTGATATGCAGAAAGGAGCATTGTTCGCTCAGAACAGAAAAGCAGCACAGGGATCCTATAGAGGCTCATTTGGGATCTCCTTACGAGGGTCTTTGAACAAGACATCTGTACAAATAGAGAGTCACAGCCATCTCTTAAATATCATGTTTCAGGAGGGTAACATCAGGGGTGAAAAAGGGAGCTGAGAGACTGGAATTCTTTTCCATGGTCTTAGGAAGAAGTTAAGAAGATCCATTTAAATTATCTTTTGAAACAGACATAAGAAGGTATTAAATAGTTATTAGTGCACAGAACTCAATCAGTGATAAATAAGTGGTGAGGACTAGAAAGGGATCCATGAATGTAATTTATTTAAATTTTCTCAGAGCCTTTGGCAAGTTTCCACAGTGAAGGTTGCTTTCTAAAAATGGAAGGACTGTGGGAATCTAGAGAATATTTTTCTCTAGTTGTGATTAAATACAGTAACCCATGCATAAACCCATGTGATTAAATACAGTAACCCATGCATAAAGAATGGTGTGTATCCAGACTGAGGGAAGTTTAGACCAAGAGAGTAGTTTTTGAGCGAGTTGAGAAATGATATGAAGGGGGACTATTGAAATTTTCAGATTTATGGATCTTTCTCAATTCTTTTGGGTAGTAGAAATTATCTTTTGAAATTGGAGAGAACAGACCCTTTTACAAAGGATCTCATGATGTTAAAGGCAATCACAGATTTTTAAGCTAGACAGAGTTTAGATATGACTCTGGCAGTTCATGGAAAACTAATATGCTGAACCAGGTTTTAGTTGATGCTAAGGACTGAGCGCTGCAACTCAATCACTACCTTCTATTATGACTTTGTCATTAATTTGCAGGAAGACTGCTTATTAATGCTGTTAACTATTTTAAGAAAAGGAAATATCTAGAATGTATTAGTAATTATTAATAGATTTCTGTAATCTTTTCTTGGCTTTTCAATTACAAGAGCCTTACACTGTCTTAGTTCGTGTGAGTTATTAGCAGTGAAATGAAGTCTTTGACTGTGAGGCATCTCAGACTCTAGGCGAGGGCCAGAGAGAGCTGTTTTATCCTGATAAACAGTGCCATTTGCTTTTCTTAATTGTTTTTGTGCCTTCAAGTTCTAAGCTTTGTGTTCGTTCTGTTTATTTATTGGAAAACATAACCTTATTGTTTTGTAACTGCTCTGTGTTGGGGCTGAATCTATATCCTATTGTTTGTTGGATAGAATAGCCTTTTCTTTATGCCTTTCCAGATGGCGAAAACTCAACTGACGAGACTGGTGTTTTCTCTGCCAGTTCCAGCTGATGGGGTGGGAGGTGGTGGGAAGGTGCCCCCCCCTTTAAGTATTTGTTACGGACTAATCTTAAGAAAGGGTTTACTCAGCCAGCCCTTAATCTTATTTGATGTTTTTATGTCAGGTATGTAGAATTTAACCTGCTGTATGATCGGGGTACAAAGTTTGGCCTCTTCACTCCAGGATCCAGGATCGAAAGCATCTTGATGTCTTTACCTCTCACCGCCCGGTAAGAATAACTCATAAGAATAATAGTTATTCCCTAACCCAACAATCCTCTAATCCCCACAAAACATGGACATTGACACCACAAATGTCTTTCCTAAAGACTTCATTGGTTTTGACCTTGCTGCCTGTATAAGAAAATCACAGGCAAATCACAGGAAAATCCAATTTTTTTTTTAAGGGGTGGCAGGATAAATGATATAGCTTTATATGTGAGAGCAGGGAAAGGATAGAGGGAGTGAGAAGATAGGGTGGATGATGGTGTCTAGGGAGCTAGATTGACTGTTCCTACTTGGTAATTTTCTAGGAAGAGCTATGAGCAAAGCAGATTTATATGAACATAACAGCTCTTTAATTTTATTGGAAATGATTGCACTTGTGGGGAAAGGTCTTATTCTCCACTATGAAGTATTAAGCTTGTACAAAAGTTTGCAGGATTATTTCAGATGGTTTACGTGCTGCCATGGTGTGCTTCCATAAAGGTTAATTGAATCTCTGTGGGGAATTTTAAAATCTATTTATGTTGGTGCTATTAGGTTAATAAAGATCTACAGTTGACTTTTTTTGGCTTTGAGGAAGTGAGAATGGTGTGTATCCAGACTGAAACAGAAAAGATCAGAAAAAATATGACCATTGCTTATTTTAGAAGAGCTAGAATCTTCTTTTCTCCATGAGTTTAAATATCCAAATAAGAATGGACTGGCTGGCATTGAGGGTCTGCCTTGCGTCCTTCTGCTGTGCAGATCTAGCCTTGTGAGATCAGTACCCTCTACCATTGTCACTACATTCAGAATGGCATTGGCTCTGTCCTTGTTTAGCTGTTGCTCGTGGGGTCTCATGTCCTTGGCTGGATTCTCATGCACATCACTGTTAGGTGTTCTTGCCACCCTAGAGGCAAGATGTGATTAAAAAGTAGACATGAGATCTTAAGGCCTCGGGTAGTCTACCTGATCTCTGCTGGCCCCTAATTATAATGCACATTCCAAACTGCAGGTAAGGGCGGATTATAAATCAATCCCCTGCTCAACTGAATAACATTAATGCAACAGGTTATTTTTAGCTTCTTAAAGTCTGCACCAGGGGTCTGCAAACTTAAGGCTTCAGGACAAATCTAGGTCCACTTGTGTTTATGTACAGCCCTTAAGCTAAGAATGGAATTTACATTTTTCAAGGATTATTAAAGACAAACAAAAAAGGAATAGGCAAGAGACTGCAAAAGGTATGTGGCCCCAAAAGCCTAAGGTATTTATTATGTGGCCCTTTACAGGAAGAGTTTGCAGCCTCTGATCTAAACCAGTGTTTGCCAGATCTCCTGCTACAGTTTGACCATTTTGACCATATTTGTAGATTTATATATAATCTGAGGTATTATTTACTTAAATTTTATACTCTTAGTTTTTTCAGAGAGAAAATTAAAGGCAAACCAACATTTCTGTCATAAATAGAAAGTAACACATGAAAAAAAATGCCAAAGTACTAAGCTAAGAAAAGTTTGCCCATGCATCACCTGAGGTTCTATACTTTATGAAACCCTGGTTTATAGTAAAAGTATGTTTTGGCTCTGGAATATTAATATTAGCTAGAGTATGCTCAGGAATTATTAAGAAACTTTATTTCCTTAGCAGCAAATATTTTTTAAAAGCCTAGTGGAGACAAAGAGGTATAAGTCTTTTTATTACTCTTAGAATTTTATTTTTCATTTATTTTAGATAAAGAGCTATGTATGTTGTTTATTTATTTTTTATTGTTATTACGTTTTTTGCTTCTGTTTTGAACCTGCATAGATGGGAGTACATGCATTCACCCTCAGAGAACTCCAAAGAAGCTGAAATTCTGGACGTTTTGCGCCATCCGAGGGACTGGGTGCATTGATGCAGGCAGAGCAGTCTTCCTAGGGTCTGGGGGACACACAACGGGCCCCCTGCTCCACTGGCTGACACCACCGCCACTGTGTGGCACTTAGTTACCTGTGTCTCAGAGCTCCAGTCTTCTCCGCCCTGGAGTCTGCCTCCTTTCCTGGTGAAATGTGTTTTAAGCACCACAGGCTTCCGCTGGATGCTGTCAGTGGTGGGTGGTGAGGTGGCAGCTTGTCAGAGTCAACTGGTTGATGTAAAACTCGTTTATACTTTTAGAATCATTTTATATGACTAGTTTACAAACAGTGACAATTTCCAAGAATTGGTTTAGGGGATCTAAATATTAGAATTTGTATCAGGAAACTTCTCATGTTATTTTTTTGTTTCATATATTTTTTAAAGGTTTAGTTTCAGCCACAAAAATCTGTTGAGGGACAAATTTTATTTTCATTAATTCAATGAGATTGAGACTGGTAATTTTAGAAAGCAACTGGAAATGAAAGTAAAAATTTTACTTTGTCATTACTGAAGTTGCTTTGATCATAATCTTTATATATCTTTCTCTAGAGATCATAGTATTATAAAATATTCACTTTTGTAATGATAGATATTTAGGGATACTTGAAATTTTCTTAGTCTCTGCATGTTACAATTCAGTGATTACCTGTAGTTAACTCTAAAGTGACATCACTGTTATTTAAACAAGGGATATCTAAGTTGTAATTTTGATTTTTGTAGAACTATAATTTGTTGATGCTGAGATTCTTTGCACTTTTGAATGTGAAAGCTTATACCCTTGGATTCTGATACTTAAAAATTTCTATTCCAGACACTTCTGTATGGAGGTTTAGACTAAGAACAATCCTGGGGATGTTGTGAATTTAGGAAATGAGAAACATTTTCCTTCTCTAATTAAAGCAGACATAACTAGTGTAAGAAGCATGTAAGCATTTTATAAATATATTTCCTTGAATATGGACTAATTGAAATAGTCCTCTTCTTAAATTAGAGATTCTGCAACTTTTACCTTTGCTCTTAAGAGGAAATCACAACAGAGTTCTCAAGACTTCTGTGTTCATATAATAATGTGAATATTTTATTCATAATATATTGAAGTTTGTAAGGAATGTTATCTTCCTACATATTATTAAGCATTATCTTGGAATATGTTGAATGTATGATCGTGTGTGACTCTGTAGAGCTGGAAAATGTATGAATTCTTCAACTCTTACAACAGGTGTGCTGATAAATTTTATTATGAAATATGACTAAGAAATGTTTGTATTTTTCATTTTTTCCAGGGTAATTGACATAGGGAAGATAAATATTTCTTAGTACTAAAACCATAGTTCCTCATTCCTAGGTATTTTACCCAAGAAAAATATAAATTTTGCAGTTGAATTTTCATAGCAGCTTTATTCTCAGTAGCCAAAATTTAGAAATGACACAACTGCCCATCAGCAGGTGAATGGATAAACAAGTTATAATATATCCATATGTTAAAATACTACTCAACAATGAAAAGGAACCTCTATTGATAAAGGCAAGAATATGGGTGAATATCAGAAAGTCATTATGCCAAGTGAAAGAAGCCAGACACAGAAAAGCACTAGCCCCAGAGGTTACGTAGTGTCACGTCCTTCACATTCCGTTGGTTACAAGTGAGTCTCTAAGAGCAGCTCCCGATTCACCGGGGAGGGAATGAGACCCCAGCTCTCAATGGGAGGAGTGTCAGAGATGTGTGATCATCTTCAAAACCACCACATAGCCTTTCACACCCAAAACCCAAAATAGATTTGGCATTCCGTCCCTTATTGCCCTAATCAAATCCCGTTGAGTCCACCTTTGAAATGTTTCTTATTTCCTGCCTCTGTCCCCTGCCATGACTCTACTTTGGTCCCACATTCCCTCTCACCTGAATATTTGCCATACCCTACCTGCCTCTGGTCACTCTGACCTCCATTCTCTCCCTTCAGAATTACTTCACCGAATAGGAAGCAACCTAAGTGTCCATCGACAGATGAATGCATAAAGAAGATGTGGCACATATATACAATGGAATATTACTCAGCCATAAAAAGAAACGAAACTGAGTTATTAGTAGTGAGGTGGATGGACCTAGAGTCTGTCATACAGAGTGAAGTAAGTCAGAAAGAGAAAAACAAATACCATATGGGAACACATATACATGGAATCTAAAAAAATAAAAGGTTCTGAAGAACCTAGGGGCAGGACAGGAATAAAGACGCAGACGTAGAGAATGGACTTGAGGACATGGGGAGGGGGAAGGGTAAGCTGGGATGAAGTGAGAGAGTGTCGTGGACATATATACACTACCAAATGTAAAATAGATAGCTAGTGAGAAGCAGCTGCATAGCACAGGGAGATCAGCTCGGTGCTTTGTGTCCACCTAGAGGGGTGGGATAGGGAGGGTGGGAGGGAGGCTCAAGAGGGAGGAGATATGGGCATATACGTATATGTATAACTAATTCACTTTGTTATAAAGCAGAAACTAACACCATTGTAGAGCAATTATACTCCAATAAAGATGTTAAAAAAAATTACTTCACTAAATCCCATTCTTAACTGTCCTCCTCAAATATTTTAAGCATCCTCCCTTCTGCAGAAAAGTTTCTGAACTCAATCTGACATTGAAAGCAATCCACCATTTGACACAGACCTCTCTTTTCAGCCTTATCTTCTCCTCCATGCCTCCCCTGCGCTTCAGCCTCAGACTGCGTATCACCACTCTGCATTTTTCTGAACATTCCCCAAGTCTCTTCCATCTGACCTGTGCTCAGGCTGCTGCTATCTCTGCTTGGAATCTTTTTTTGTCCCCTTCAGCACATTTTTACCTTTAGTATTGCTGTCATCACAGTCTGTATTCATATAGTCCTTCAGAGTACACTGTACTTCAAAATATTTAAGGTGGGTCTTTCCTCATTTATAAAGTCTACCTTATGAATGACCTGTTAACCTTTGTCTTCCAACATTGTTTTGCAATAGTATATTGTGGTATCAAGCTTAATGTTGTTTTACTTTACAACTGTCTCATTCCTAGTCTGTGAAGATAGAAGTTCCCAGTAAACATCTTTTAAGAGCCCATTTAGAAATTGTTTTCAAGGATGTTTGTATTATCCCTGCCACAAATATTAACTATGTATTTGAAATCCCACATTTAAAGAAAGTTGGTCCTTCTTTCCAAAGAAACACACATGTAAATTCCAGTTTCATAATAAACCTAAATTAGCACATTCAAGATAGTGAAGCTTGAACATCTACAATATGGCTTGACTAAGTATCATTACATTGTAACCTGAAACTGAGTCATGGGTCATGCAATGTAAAACCTCTCAGGCTTGTTTCTACAGGTGGTTTTATGCCAGATACACACCAGCATATACCAGCAGAGCAAGGTAATTGCACTCCCATCTTCCAATCTCTGCACTTGGTTTTGATTCCACAAGTTAAACTCATCAGTATTTTAAAGTATCCTTCACCTATTAATTCCTGTTCACATTTCGAAACATGTTTGAATGTTAAAACTGGGCATAATCTAATCCGCCATGGTTTCAATGAGTTGACACAAATTCAGTTACTTAGGAAAGCAAATTGGCTTTGTGGTCATTTAGAGTTGCCACATTGACTCTGTCATGGATGTATTTTCTTAAGAGATGGTTAGGAAGGTACAAAACTAAAGTTTCACAATTAAGTTGTACTAGTTGAATGCCTCTATTATTTACCAGCAAGTGGATAATGTATTTTTTTTTTTTTTTTTTTTTTTTTGCTGTACGCGGGCCTCTCACTGTTGTGGCCTCTCCCGTTGCAGAGCACAGGCTCCAGACGCGCAGGCTCAGCGGCCATGGCTCATGGGCCCAGCCGCTCTGCGGCATGTGGGATCCTCCAGGACCAGGGCACGAACCCGTGTCCCCTGCATCGGCAGGCGGACTCTCAACCACTGCGCCATCAGGGAAGCCCAATAATACATTTTTTAAGTAAAAGTCTTCATAGAGATTTATCTATGCTTAGGGCTGGTCAAACTTCCAGTTTCTGACTTGATGAGGCAGCCTGAGGCTTTTAGAATACTCCATGCCTGCTGCTTGACATCGTTCTAACCATGAGTGTAATATGCAGAATTTCAACCCAATCTGTCAATTTCTTGTAGTTCAAGTTGTTGTTTAACTATGAAAAATAACTAATTCAGTAGATATTCTCAAAGGACATTTAAAATAATATCGATATTGTCAACTGAAAAAAAATGCACAACCTAGAAGTTTTTTGTTTTTTGGGGGGATACGCGGGCCTGTCACTGCTGTGGCCCCTCCAGTTGCAGAGCACAGGCTCCGGACGCAGGCTCAGTGGCCATGGCTCACGGGCCCAGCCGCTCCGCGGCATGCGGTATCCTCCCGGACCGGGGCACGAACCCGCGTCCCCTGCATCGGCAGGCGGACCCCCCCAACCACTGCGCCACCAGGGAAGCCCCAAGAATAATGTTTTATTTGGTGACCTTACTGAGCACTATAGCCCAGGATGGCGGCCTCTTGGGTAGCTCCGAAGAACAGTTCCAAAGAGGAGAGGGAGCAGCCAGGATATAGAGGAGTTTTTGCTGGAAAGAAAAGCAAAACTAGTCAAACATCAAAAGATTACTGCTAATCACAAAAAATCCCAGACATCTCAAGGTAATGATTTTACTGCCTTTCTATGTATGAGAAGATGCAAGAGTCTGGGCTCATTGAAATGATTCCTTTGACATGCATCTTAACTATCTAAGGCCGGTATCCTGTTTTTCTCCATCCTGAATTCCCCTCAGGGTGTACTGTTGGGGGCAGCTGCAGTGGCTGATAGCTTTATGGCCAAAACATCCTTTGTTTACAGAAATGGCAGGTGACATTGTCCACAATATCAATACAAATTAACATACTTCTGCTGAGAGTAATTTTTAATTCTTTAATGTGTACTTGATCTTATTATGTGCTATTCAACAAGAGAGTGGTACTTAAAAATAATGTACACATATCAATGAAAGAAAGAATAAGCACCTCCTTTTCATCTTTACCTCCCTCCCTGTTTTAGTAACGTGAGGGAGATATGGTATCTCTCTTGTAATAGCAAAAGATGGTCTGCTCAGCTCTACCTAGCTGTCCCTGCTGTGCTCTCTCAGACAGAATTCCTGACTCTCAGAACCTGTGAGCATAATAGAATGGTTGCTGTTTTATGTCACTACATTTGAAGTGGCTTGTTAAACAGCAATGTATAACTAGAACAGGTTGGATGCCATTAAAAAAATGAGGAGAGTGAATTTGATCAGCCTGGCATGCCTGCAAGGTACCTCTACCAGTATTTGGAGATGTGAGTCTAAAGCTCAGGAGAAAGAAATGTCGTCTAGAAACACATATTTACCAGTTGTTTGTGTGAAGACGATAATTGAAAAAGTAGGTGAGCCATCTGAGGAAGTACATGCAGTGTAATAAGAAAGGAGAGTCAAAGACTGAACTGGGGGCAGAGAAGTGAGCAGGGAAAAAGGTGTCAAGAAAGGGTCCTGAGAGCAGCTCACTGAGCAAATGGAATAGGGAAGAAAGGAATCAAAAGGGCCAAGTTGGGTGTGATTTTAATAAGAGTTAAAACATTACCATGTTTCTACATATAAGAGAATATATTAAAATAATAAATGCTCCAAGTTACATGTTTGATAAATTAGGAATGAAGTTCAGATTTTTAGAAATCCTAATCTATACATTACCAAGGTCTTCTCAGGTACTAAAATTACTTCCATTGACATATCAGAGTGTCTCCAGTTTCTCAAGTTCTGTTTAAATATGAAATTCCTTAAAGAACCAGTAGGTGGAGCCCATTTGCTCAAGAAAATCTGATCCCGAGTGTTGGGTTTTGTTTTTGCCGGTGGGTGGGGAGGAGAAATTGAAGAGGAAGGGGAGAGGGGTGATGAGAGAGAGGCACAGAATAGGACAGCAAAGAGGAGAGGAAGGAAAGGAGAGAAGTTGAGAGAGAACAAAGATGTCTCCATTGAACTGTGGTATTGTTGGAGAGGTTATCTGAAGGAGTTATCACATATTTAACCAAGCACAGTTAAGTCGACTATGATGTTTCTATCTTGTCAAATGGCTCCACTATGTTTCATTTCTCTCTTTAGTACAAAGAGATTCTGAAATTGGCAATGTCTATAATCCCAATAATTTTCAATATGTAAAGCAGGGTCTTCATCTTGAGTTCCTAGGGAATTCCTGAATTGTGAGGTGCCTGAAATCATGAGAAAATGTGTGCATTTTTCTTAGAGTTCGTAATGTTAATTTGACTCTAAGAAGGATACGTGCTCCTGAAAAGATTGAGGACTACTCATCTAAATCAAGAGGGTGTCTATACCAGCCCCCCCCCCCACCGTGGGGGCAATGTGATAATTCAGTGAGGAAAGGTAAGAAAATGTTTTTATCCTTTCAGAAGTTCTATTTTTGTGTGTAATGTAATTATTTGTCCATATTCGTACATTAATGCATATATTTAATTCACAAATACAAGATATTTGGGGGAGTGTAAAATTAGTGACATATCAAAAAATTTCAAAATTTGCTTGTAAAAATAGTGTACATTTTTATACTTTTAAGGACTAAAAATGAAGTTGAGAAATCAGAAAGCAGAATATCTTGATAAATCAAAGGAAGAAAACAAAAACAATACCCCTGCTGGAGTCACCAGGGAGGAAATGTAAATGTGCTAATTTCTTATCAGTTTTAGAGGGAACTAATGGATACTGTCTAAAGAAATGGAGAACAAAGATGTTAAATAAAGATGTAATAATAGAGGTGTTCATTGGAATAAAAATATAAACTAGAATTATTCACAAAACTCACAAACATAATATGGGGTGAAAAAAAGCAACCTGTAGAATAATACATACAGTTTGATTCCATTTGTATAAAATTCAAAAGATGCAAAGCTAGGCCATAGACTGTGTTTAGGTGATAAGACTCTAATGAAAAACCAAGGGCAAACACAATTCTGGTGAGTGGGGAAAACGACTGAGGCAAAGCTTCCAGAGAGCTTCAAAGTTAGCAGTGATCTATTTCTTGAGCTGGATTCTGGTACACAAGAGGCCATTTCCGTATTTGAATCTATCAAGGAGATATTTCTTAATATCCTCATATTTCCTAAATATTAATAGTAAATAATTATACCCTTTCAGCTAGGGCAGAAAAACTCTTTTACTTGGATACCAACATGTACCTACTTCTGTGGGTTTTCCTTTTGGCATCCTGATACGTGTGTCTTTAAAAATCGAGTATTTTCCCCTAATATTTAAATTAATGCCTATACTTTGTGGAAATTTTGGAAAATAACAGTATCAAAAAGGAAATAATCATCACATTTTGTGCCACTGTTTAGAAATAACCATAACCACTCAATATTTTGGTGTATTTCTT
Source organism: Stenella coeruleoalba (assembly GCF_951394435.1). Taxonomy (NCBI): domain Eukaryota; kingdom Metazoa; phylum Chordata; class Mammalia; order Artiodactyla; family Delphinidae; genus Stenella; species Stenella coeruleoalba. The sequence continues at coordinate 98,662,029 of NC_137150.1, forward strand.
TCTAGCTACTTCATGTAAATTTGAATTTAGTTAAATTGTGTATACAATTTTGTATCCTGATTTCCCCCCCTTATCTTTATATCTTAAACACTTCCCTCTCTTATTTAAAATCTTCAAAGACAGAGGACAGGCTGGTAGTGAAAATTGGGGTTTTCTTGAAAAGTGACCTATTGACTGAGGGCTCTAAACTATTGTCCGCCCTTTTCCCTCAAGGGATTTGCCCTTCAGCCGGGCAGGAAATTCAAGAGCTCTTTTCTAGAAAACAATTTTGTAGAATAGTTCTAGACAAAACAAAACAAAACACAAAAAGCCCCCCAAACTCCACCACAGGAGGGAGCTTTGGCATTCTCACCACACACAGCTCTTTCCTTACGAACGCTCCACCCACCTCCCACCACCTCCCAAATCTAGAGTTTTCAGTCCAATTTTTAGTGCCTCTTTAAGGGCAGGGATAATCAGATATTGGAGGAAAACCTCCAAATATATAAGAGAGAGAGAAAGCAGAGATAACAGACAGACCGACCTCTAGTTAATATTCTCAGAAAAGAGATTAAACTTATCATTTAGTAATATAGAGGTAAACAGAAGATAAAGCTAAAGGATTTAAAACTGGTTGCTTTTGGAGATCAGGACTGGGGGTAGATGCCCATGGGCCAGAGAACTGCTATTTTTCAGTATAAGCCTTTACTACTATTTGATTTTTTTAACTGCTGACATTTATTAGATTAATAAAAGAGTTAAAAAGTAAAGGCCATGCATTTTTTTAAGATCTCATTTTTTTTAAGATCTCAAAACATTGTTTTTATTATGCATACTTTTCCGTCATATAGATGTTTCTTATCAGAAGAACTTTCCATTCTCTTACATTGATTTTTTTTTTAATCACAAGTTGCCATTACCCTATCAGTGTTTTAAAGACCTCTTCCTATTTTTAACCTCATGTTAAGATTCTTTAAATGCATAGTATCTTCTAACTAGTTTAAGAGATCAGATGTGCTCAGAGGAAAGAATTATTTAACAGGTTGTAATCTTCAAGATCCATAAAACTTTCACTGTGGAACTAAAGTATCTTTTCTGTCTATGCTAATAAGTGAAACTATTGCTCATAAAATAAACTGTCACAGACTTCACACACATCAAGGTATACAGGGAAGGCATTTCAGAGGGTGGGTGCTGGACAATGTTCCAGATATGTGACCTCTTTAAAGTTTCTGCTTGGGAGATTAGAAGTTATATTGAAATCAATGACCATCTAACGACCACTGTTTCTGGGGTTATATTTTCTAAATATAGCGGCCCTCTGGCTTAACCACAAAAGCATCTCATGAGTTATAGAGGAACTTGAGCAGAGTTGTGTTTGTAAAGAAAGAAACCTAAAAAAATAAACGTTCCTGTTTTTATAGCTCTATTTTGTTTTCTTCAAGTTTGTTTTAATGACAACTTGAAGGGCTTGTTACCAGTGGCTGAAAACCTCAACATGGTTTCCTTGGCAATCACTAGAATATGAAATGGAAATGAAAGTTACCCAACGAAAAGCCCACAACTCCTCACTGCTCCCCCTCGATCCCCTCCAGATTAGAAGAAATTCAGTGGAAGGAATGCGCCAGCCTGGGGCTTGGGAAAAATATGTGGCCTCCTTCCTGGACTATCATACAATCTATGAGCTGCCACTACAGTGTCATTAATTCATGGTTGGATTGGTGTGATACAATGCAGGAGAGCAGGGAAATCAGATTGAAGGAGATTATCTGTTTAAGAAAAATGAGTTACTAGATGAAGAATGCTTCTTGCTGAAGTCTATGGGCTTTCTCTCAATGTTGTTACGTGGTTTGGTTTCACCCTGGCCAGGTTCTTGTGTGGCCAGGTGGGTGGATTCCTCTCATTCCTACTCTCCTTTTGTGGTGTGACATTCTGAGTTCACTGTTATTTGTTCCTCATGATTTTTTAGTGTCTTGCTGTAATCATAGAGTCAGAAGTGCCCTAAAATCCTCTTATTGACGTAGCATGAAATTTTACCTGCATTTTTTTAATTTAGAAAAATATTTTAGAGTTAGAAGCATACACATTTTGAAAAGTATATGTACAAAGACAACATAGCATCATGTTTTCATTACTTATATGTCATATCCTTGAACCCTTTAATTTTCTCCCACCAGAAAATATTTTTAAGTATATAATTTTCATAAAAATTTGGGTAGGCATACTAACAAATAACTCATTTACCTCTTGCATAACTCATCCTTTTTTTTTTTTAATATAGAGTTTATGGTTCTTGCTTGTATCTCTGTGGTTTGATGTTTTGTCCTCTGGATTAATTTCAATACTTTCTGTTCTATTACTAGAATACTTTCCTTTTTCCTCAACATTTTCTTCTTAGGTTTGGATAATTCATATGTTTCTTCTTTATATGTAGAAATCTAAATCTAGTCATAAATAATTCCTTCAAATTATGAGGATCTATTTATTTATTCTTCTGACTTATCCTAACAAGGAATTAAGGTGATTTATAACACATAATATATAATAGGATGTATTCAATTAAAAGTAAGAAAAGTTAGCAAGAAGAAATTAATGTTGGAAAATGAAGAAGCCAAGAGTGAGATCAGTACCCAAATACTTGCCAGATAGTCACAGTTTGGCTTGGTGCTCAATCCCTGGTTTTTGTTCACCAGCTTCAAGTCCCGTCCTTGTAGGCTGAGGACTGCAGCCCACTTGTATTAGGGTTCTCCAGAGAAACTGAACCTATAGGAGATACATATCTCTCTATCTCTATCTCAAAAGATTTATTTTAATGAATTGGCTCATGCAATTATGGAGGCTAGCAAATCTTATTCTAAGCAGTTCAAGTTCTAAGGCCATCAGCCTGCAGACCTAGGGAAGAGCCAGTGCTGTAGTTCAAGTCAAATGAAGGCCATCTGCTGGCAGAATCTCCTCTTGCTCGGGAAGGTCAGTCTTTTGTTCTATTCAGGCCTTCAGCTGATTAGAAGTGGCCCACCCACATTATGGAGGGAAATCTGCTTTACTCAAAATCTTCTCATTTAAATGTTAGTCTCATTGAAAAACACCCTTACAAAAACATCCAGAATAATGTTTGACTACACATCCGGGCACCATGGCCCAGCCAAGTTGACACATAAAAGTAACCATAACACCACTGAAGCCTGCTCCTTCCTTGCCTTTACAATCCACTTGCCTTTTTTGGAGGTACATTCCCCCTTCCATTTTCCCTAATCCATGAAGTTTCTCTTAATCCTTTTTTCTCACTCCTTACACTTGCGAGACTCAATTCCATAGGGGCCATCAGGCCATGAGTTCCTATTTCCAGTACTGGGTGAACCTCCTCTCTTCTCTGGTGGCCAAGAATTGCTTATGAATAGGCTTCTAGGTTATCCTGGGCTTCCAGCTAACCTCTGCTCCAACAGCCCTGTCCCCCAGGTCTTTGTAAAAATTCCTTCATTGTTGCAAGCCTGTTATGAGTCAGCACTTCTGCTAAAGGGTTTTACAGAAGGAAGTAGCTCTGCTGACCTAGGCCACATTTTCTGGGGCCAATGAAGCCAGTACCCAGGCCACAGCTTTAACAATTTACTTTAATCCCTAATGAGGATAAACAATAGGACAGTTCCTGGGAAAATTTCCCAGGACCTAGCCATCCTGTGTGTCTCTGCTTTACTCCCTCTCTTCCTGCCCTAAAGAATAAAGCCCAGACCATAGTCAGGGGTTGTGGGAATTAGTTACTGACCCTGGCAGGCTTTGGAAGCTTGTGAGGAAAAATAACTCTCTAGCTTTCAACAGGGAAAGCAAAAATAAAAATGAAATAAGATAAGACAAATAAATAGCAACACTAAAAAATTTATAGGCAGAGACTCAAATAAGTCTGTAATGTCCCCCCATTTTCTTTCTTTTTTTTTTTTTTTTGCGGTACGCGAGCCTCTCACTGTCATGGCCTCTCCCGTTGCGGAGCACAGGCTCCGGACGCGCTGGTTCAGCGGCCATAGCTCACGGGCACAGCCGCTCCGCGGCATGTGGGATCTTTCCGGATCGGGTCACGAACCCGTGTCCCCTGCATCGGCAGGCGGACCCTCAACCACTGCGCCACCAGGGAAGCCCAACCCCCCCCTTTTCTTTTTTTAACCAGCCAACCGAGGACCCTTAAACGTGTAACAGTCATTTCTGAAACCTTTGCTAATATTCCCATACCACCTGAGCCCAGATCTCAGCCCACTCACAGCTGTGGGATCTAGGGGAAGTCACACAGACTCTACTCTTAGGTTACCACATCTGTAAAATAGAATGAGTAACGTGTTCCTCTCAAAATTCCTGTGAGAGGTAACTGAGATAATGCATGGAAAAGAGTTCTGTAAACTGTTAAGTGCATCCAGACATTACGTATTTAGTAAGTCAGTTAAAGCTGTACTGAAGACATTAAAACAAGTGATCAGATATTTAATAAAAAGAAGATGAGGTAAATACTTTTTATCATTTTACAAGTAGGAAGAGGCGTAGATGAGATTAGTCAGGAAGAAGAGTTTAGTCATTTGCAGGTTACACTTGCTCCCCTCCCGGTGGAAAATATACACATAATGTGTATGTTTATGTTATATAGATAGATGCCTCTGTCAATTGCTTTTCACTTTCTCTGGTCAACATCAAAAATAATAATTATTTTTAAAGCTAAGAAATTTGAGTAATCTGATGGAGGAATTTAGCTGGAAAAGTGAAAAATAATTCAGTGATAGGTATTTATACATATATCAGAATATTAAGCACATATTTTTATACATATGTATGTTTTATTTGGGAAGGAAATAACAAGTCACTTCTCTGTGTATTTTAATTCTTTTATGTATTATTGTTTTCCATCTATTGTTTAACTTTTTGATTCTCTTCTTTGTTTTTTTTTTTTCCCTTTGTGGTCAAGTGTATATCATAGACCACCTTAGATTAGCTGAGAACATTTTACTCGTGACAGCATTTCAAAGTATGCCACATCAAAGGTGGGCAAAAGAATTTGTTTCTTGGCCTTGCACCTCTCTTCGCCTTGAGAGTCTGTCCCAGTGGCCCCTACCACTCCCACCTGTAACCATCTCACCCTGCTTTGAACCCAGGCATATTTAGTATCTGTAACTCTCATCTGATTCTCACATACCACTCAGTAACATTATATATCTCTTTGCAAATTTAGATTTACACTTAAATGTTCCATTTCCCCTCACACCAGCTAATATTAATAGTTAACACTAATTGAGGATTTACTATGTGCCAGGCACTGTTCTAAAATAACATGAGTTAATGTATTCAATATTTGAAAGGATCCTATGAGAGAGGTGCTATTATTTCCATTGCATATGTGAGAAAAATTGAAGGGTGGATAGATGAAGCATTTGCTCAACACCCCAAAGCCACTTGTCCAGACACCAGTGGTCTGGCTGTGAGGCTGCAACTGCACCATGGAGTTACAGAAGCACACAGGTGCCAAGACCTTGCCTCTCACCATGGTACCGCCAGCGCCTCACCATGAATTGCATCCAGTAAGGGATGGTAAATGTCTTCTGGTTGTTGCTCTGAGAAAAAAATCCTATTGTTATAGAAAAAATAAAGAAACAAAGGCTAGGGAACTTATGTTCTACTAATGCTATTTTAATTGTTTTCTCCTTATCTTTCTTTTCCCATACTAAATTAAAATTTTTAGATTAAGCTGACTTGTACTGAGTTCAGAATCAAGGAATGTTAATGATATCGAGGCTTTTCTGGCACTGATTTTTTTCTTAGTATCAGTCTGTGGTTTGGCGACATAACTATAGAAACATGGATAGAAACTCCCTATTATGCAACAAACCACTTCCTTTGTCTGTTTATTCATTTATCTGCAGTGTCTTAGCTAAACTCTTCTCCACTTGTAGGGTTCTATAATTGCAGCTGTCTCACTACGTGGAGCATAAACATTGCAGAGTGCTGAAGAGCGTGGATTTGGTTCCCAGATTTTGAGGTTAGGATCTTATGTAAATCCTGTGTACATAATATGTACCTCACTAGGGTGGTAGAAAGGATTACCTGTGTTCATCTATGTAAAGCACTTTAAACAGTGCCACACACATAATAAGCACTTTTTAAGTGTTTACTGTCATTTTTAAAACCCCACAATCTCAGGAAATATACTTAATCCAGCCTTGTGCAATTAGAAGCTTCAGTTCAGTTCAACCCAAAGCATAACAAAGTGAAGCCTCTATTCTCACAGGAACATCAGAACTTAGATTTGAAATGGAACCCAACGATATGCTGCTCACATTTCTCTATATTACACCTAACAGGTGGTAATTGTGATTCTGCTTGAACATTCCCAGTGATGGGGAGCTTACTACCTCTCAGGAAAGTACACATCACGATTGAATAGTTTGATTATGAATAAGCTTATACTTTATACTGAACAGAAATCTCCCCTTCTGTAAATGCCACTCATTGGTTCCAGTGATAGGTTAGCAAGCAGTTGTCTTCCATTTCCTTGGGCAGAAGTGCTTCATGAATTCTTAAAATGTTCGATTCCATGTCTGTTTTCTTAAAAGTATATTTCTGAATTATTTGCCAAACTGAAACTCAAAAAAAGGGTGTGTAATATCCTTGGGAAGTTTGCTTACCTTCTCCAATTCTCAGCTTTTTAACCTGTAAACTGAGTATAACTAGTAAGTGAATAATAAGCACTTAATAAATGTTAGATGCACCTTTATAATTATTATCATTGTATTATTGGCATTTGATATAAGCTATTAGGAGGCTTCCAGAAAGCTCTGTGACTCTATTTTGCTCATGTTGCTGTAGACAATTCTCAGCTATTTTCTTCCTCAACCCGAGGAAGAAACCCCCAGTTCTGAGCTTCAAACCCCAAACTTGGCCTTATAATAAACTGAGCATGGGCTTTCCTGGGTCTCCAACCTATTCAAGGTAATCCATCAGGAGTGATCACTCAACTTCCAGCAGCTGTAGTCCCTGAAGATCTTCCAGGACAGGTGTTCACATGCTCCAGCTTTCCTGGTAGCGGATGCTTTGGAAGTCCACTGGAGCCAAGTTTCACTAACGTCAAGGTGTCGAGAGGCTTTCTGTGGGTGTGTGACCCCATGTAACTGCTGCCTACTGCAAACCTTATCATTCCTGCACATCTCAGCTGCCAGATACTCCAGAGGACCCTGTGGCCTCAGAATAGGGAGAAATCCACCACAGCAGATTTTTGTTTGGGGGATAATTCCCATCTCATGTTAATCCAGCTTTGCAGAGGCTGGAGACCTGGAGACTAGGGAGACTGGCAGCACTCAGTCCTCAACTCAGAAAACCATCTTATGGTTCCCCTGCTTTTCTACTCAGCTCCTCCGAGCAGGAACTTGAATCTGGAGGAAGTCTGCCTGAGCTTGGCTAAAATGATATCCCCCTTTGGCTGTCTGTCCTGTAATATCTGTGGAGCATATTGTTAACTAGTTTAAAAAATTATAAATGTGATATATGTGCATAGTAACATTTTTCAAACATTTCTGTAAGTTCAGAGCATACAATAAAAAGCTATATATCCCTAACCACTATCATCCCCAATTCCACGGCCCACTGATAGATCTCCTTATAAATTGTTGCAGCAATTTCATGTGCTTATGCGTGTAATTGTGCATACATGCCTATTTTTATGAGAATATTGAGGGAATCTTATTATAAACATATAGATATGTGTTTCACACACTTTATATTTGGAGCATTTTCTCATAGCAGCATAGATAGTTTCCTTCTTTTCAATGGTTCTATAACATTTTATTAAGTTAAAAAATTTAAAATTTTACTTTATTAATGAATATTGAGATTCCTTTTTTTTTCTTGTTAGTCCAAACTGTGGTAACTAGCCTCAGAAGATGGCCTCCAATGATCCTTAGCTCCTGGTACTCATGCCCTTGTATATTCACTTCCCTCACTGAATTGGGCTGACCTGTGTAACACGGATATTGCGGAAATGGTGATGTGTGACTTCCAGGACTAGGTCATACAAAGCATTGTGGCTTCTGCTTGCTCTTTCTTGGATTGCTCACTCTGATGGAAGCCAGTTGTCATGTCATGTGGACACTCCAGCAGTCCTACTGAGAGGTCCGTGGGGTGAAGGACTGAGGCCTCCTGCAACTTGTCGGCCAAGAGAGTGAGTCACACTGGAACTGGATCTTCCAGCCACAGTCAGACCTTCAGATGACCGTACCCACACTGGATTACAACCTTGTGAGATACCCACCCAGCTAAGCTGGTCTCCAACTCCTGACACACAGACACTGCATGAGATAATAATGTTTGGTACGGGGACTTCCCTGGTGGTGCAGTGGTTGAGAGTCCGCCTGCTGATGCAGGGGACACGGGTTCGTGCCCCGGTCCAGGAAGATCCCACATGCCGTGGAGCGGCTGGGCCCGTGAGCCATGGCCACTGAGCTTGTGCGTCCGGAGCCTGTGCTCCGCAACGGGAGAGGCCACAACAGTGAGAGGCCTGCATACCGCAAAAAAAAAAAAAAAAAAACGCTTATCTTATCTACTGGTTCATATCTTACATGTTTTTTTTTTCCCCTACCAGAAGTGGTGACTGGAAAATTGAATCTCAAAAAATAAAAACGAAAGCCCTGATCTGTAGTATTTGACAATTTCTGAAGTGTAAACACTCCCCCCATGCCCAATTACAAGCTATCAATGTAACTTCACTGAACACAGAGTTAGTTAGAAAAAGACGTTCACAATTGCTTCTTGCCAGCTGGTATATGCCAGGTCCAGCACATCCCTGCACCAGAAATGTATTTTGACATAAGAAATGAGGGAAATCCAGTTTTTTCCCCCCATACGGCTTTTTTTTCCAAGTGACAAATTCATTTTTTTCTATCCTGAAGTGCTCAACTTGATCATATTCATATCTCCTATATGTATTTGGGTCTATTTCTGTACCCTATAGTCTGTTTCATTGATTATCTGTTCCACCACACAAACAGTTTAATTACTAGAGTTTTATAATATCTTTTCATACCTCACAAGGCTAGTCCTTTTAAATAATCTTCCAGAGTTTTCCCTGGCTCTGTTCATATATTGCTCTTACAGATGTGCCCTTGGTTTAGAAAGGTTTATGGCTTTGCACTGGTCATTTAAAAAATTTAAGCCTATACATATGCACAACTAAGACTACACAATAATAATGTTTACATGATCATGTTCCTGGCAAGACTCAGGAACGCTTTTTGGTGAATTCTTTCCTCATGCACCAATACAATACAATACAGTACAATTGGATAAAAGCAATTGAACACATAACTTGGTCATATTTTGATAATATTTTGACATAGATGGTGTTAATACGGACTGTACATTTTAGGTGTGTGTCAGCCTTTTATGTTTATACTGCAGAATGCAAGCAAGTTGTTAGTGCTCTTCAGAACTTCGGATTCAATTTAATGGAAGTAGTCCTAAACTGCAGTGTGAGTTCCTTTAAAGAACCATTTGCAAATATTTGTTATTATGAATTGGATTTTAATCTCAATGCAATTAAAGTAAATAAAAATTTAAAAAATAGACTGGATGCTGCCAGCTGAGGTAGATGCTGGGATGCACATAAGACTCTAACTTTCATTTAAATAGCTAAACGTTCATGCTAACATATATTTATATCGATTACATTCTTACTATATTCTGTATAAAAATGTAAGCTTTTATTTCAATGTAGGTTTTCACTGTTAAAAATGTTTCAAATCCACTGAGCTGAGTCTTCAGCAAGATGCGAGGATGAGTGGGGCAGAGAAGGTTGTGTCTAACTTACTTATAAAGTTGTTTTAGTTTCTCTTTAGGTCTTCAATTTCTCCACCCACATCACCCCTAATACCTTAGGACTAAATGCTCTCATCTTCTGCGTTTTTTGATTGTTTGTTTTTTTGTTTGTTTTAATCTTCTTTCCCCACCCCCCCATCAAAAACTAATTTCACAGTATAAAGATCAGTGGTTGCCAGGGGTTAGTTAGGATGAAGGGAGGGGGGAATAGGCAGAGAACAGAGGATTTTTAGGGCAGTGAAAACTACATTGGATGGTACCATAATGGTGGATATATGTCATTATATGTTAGTCCAAACCTATAAAATATACAACACCAAGAGTGAACTCTAATGTAAACTGTGGCTTTGGGTGATAACAATGCTTTAATAATGTACATTCATCAGTTGTAACAAATGTGGCACCCTGGTGGGTGATGTTGATAACGGGTTGGGGAGTGAGCGGAGCCTCTGCATGGGTGGAGGCAGGGGGGACATGGGGGAATCTCTGTACCTTCCATTCAATCTTGCTGTGAACCTGAAACCACCCTAAAAAATAAGTCTATAAAAAAACAAGGAACCTCCATACTGTTCTCCATAGTGGCTGTACCAATTCACATTCCCACCAGCAGGGCAAGAGGGTTCCCTTTTCTCCACACCCTCTCCAGCATTTATTGTTTCTAGATTTTTTGATGATGGCCATTCTGACTGGTGTGAGATGATATCTCATTGTAGTTTTGATTTGCATTTCTCTAATGATTAATGATGTTGAGCATTCTTTCATGTGTTTGTTGGTGGTCTGTATATCTTCTTTGGAGAAATGTCTGTTTAGGTCTTCTGCCCATTTTTGGATTGGGTTGTTTGTTTTTTTAATATTGAGCTGCATGATCTGCTTATGACCCAGCAATCCCACTACTGGGCATATACCCTGAGAAAACCATAATTCCAAAAGAGTCATGTACCAAAATGTTCATTGCAGCTCTATTTACAATAGCCAGGAGATGGAAACAACCTAAGTGTTCATCATCAGATGAATGGATAAAGAAGATGTGGCACATATATACAATGGAATATTACTCAACCATAAAAAGAAATTGAGCTATTTGTAATGAGGTGGATGGACCTAGAGTCTGTCATACAGAGTGAAGTAAGTCAGAAAGAGAAAGACAAATACCATATGCTAACACATATATATGGAATTTAAGGAAAAAGAAAATGTCATGAAGAACCTAGGGGTAAGACAGGAATAAAGACACAGACCTACTACAGAATGAACTTGAGGATATGGGGAGGGGGAAGGGTAAGCTGTGACAAACTGAGAGTGGCATGGACATATATACCCTACCAAACGTAAAATAGATAGCTAGTGGGAAGCAGCCGCATAGCACAGGGAGACCAGCTCCGTGCTTTGTGACCACCTAGAGGGGTGGGATAGGGAGGGTGGGAGGGAGGGAGACACTTTGTTATAAAGCAGAAACTAACACACCATTGTAAAGCAATTATACTCCAATAAAGATGTAAAAAAAAAAAAGCAAAAAGAAAAACAAGCAACTGATCTCAGACCCTTTGTCATACTAAAGTGCGAATGATGGATGGAAGATTCAAGTGCTGTCTCTCTTAAGGACCTTTGTCTTTCAACGGGGAAAGAAGCTGTAAAGCTGATGGGCTAAAGCTTCAGTTCTGGCTTGCAGGTGGATGTGAGAGTTTATGAACATCACAGCCTTCTCCTGAATCCTAAGGAGAGGAGGGGAGCAGAGTTGAAAGGCAAAAGGAAAAACTGAAGGAGCAGAACTGAGGGCACAAGATTTATGTTCCGATCTTGGCCCTGTCATTTCCAGGATGAGTGATCTCGAGAACTCCCCATGACGCGTTTTTCTCACCTGAGTGACAAGCTAAATAATAAGAGTGTCCTATTAGTGCTTTAATGAAGATGAATTCAGTTAATATAGGAGAACATGCTTCTTCATTAATTGAAGTAATAAAAAATGTTGGTTATTAGTCACAAAGAAGGCAGATGTGCTTTTGAAACATTTAGACTCCAGATTGGCAATGGGATCAGTCTGCCTGTTTTACTCTCCTTTTCCGTTAACTTGGTGTCTAAACTTTCCCATGTCTAAAACTGGGATAAAAAAGATATGTTTGTAAAGTGTCTAGAGAAGTGTCTGTCTGTCGCCACTTCCATCTCAGGAAGTATCCAACAAAGGTTTTTGTTGTTTCTATTTCCTTCCCCAATCCACGCAAAAAGACATTACTGTCTGTCTCTGAAGTTCAGCTCAATCAGAAGCCAAGCCCCACTGGCCCAGAAAAGAAGAATCTCTGACTTTTCCCATAACTTGTTTTAGGGCATTTATTGCTTTCTGTCTCCCTCTGCACTGTCCACATTGCTCACGCCTCAACATTTTGGGTGGGTTTGTGGCTTTTGCCCCCATCATTCTATTAAAATTTCCCTGTTTTAGAGGAAGTAAACTATAAAGGGTTCTTTGGACAGCTAAAAGTGAAGTGTTGCATTTAGAAAGGGAGAGAATTTTTAAAACACAGAGCAACAATCAATTCTATTTTAACTTGAAATAAACAGTTAAGAGCATCAGATAGAGGTGAGAAGTAGAATAATTCTGTTACTGTTGATATATTTCTGAAAAGGATATTTATTCTTTTCTTCAGGTTTGTATTTTCGGTTACCACCTGTCTTCTTGGATAGAAATAACTTCCTTTCTACAAAGCTGCTGGGTTTCTCTGGGAGTTGGGGGCGGTGTGTGTTTCTGAACCTTGCGTGTGATTGCTTCCCTCAGTTCAGTAAAGAGATCAGTCACCAAGTCACCCCTTGCCCTCCAGTGATACCTGCCACCTCTCGTTTTCACAAGATATGATAAAGCAAATGAGTCAGCCCCAAGGACCCTTCAAAAATGGCACGCGATGCTCAGGCTAACCTTAACTTTAGTTGGAACTAAAGAAGTTTTTAAAAAAAACCCTTCAGAAACCCTTCTTCCAGAAATACAGGCATGCATCTGGCTTCTATCTCTCTCTCTCTATTTGCCTTGTATTTGGCTTTCAGGATTTCATTTAACTTTTTAAAAACACAAAGGTATGATTTTTAGTTTGAATAAAAAAGCAGTGATATAGTAGCCTGTGATCTTCCTCTTTAAGGTAAGATTCTGCATAATTATGTGTAAAGAGAAGGTATTTTGAATGGTAGAAGAGGGTGGGTATGTTTATTCTCTTAATTATCAATCACTTACTAGTCAACAAGTATAATGCTAGAAAGATCTTTTTGCTTATGCTGCACTGTTGGTTTCCTTTTCTTGAGATAAATTTTGTTTCAATGACTGTTTTCCTAACTGGTACCATGTTTTCTTCTCTGTTGGTTTTCTAACTCCATTTTAAAAAATCATAACAATTTTTTGTTTTAAGTACTAGGAATGATATGTACATTAAAATAATTGTTATATAATAGGAGAAAAACAAAATATGCCACTGAGAAATTCTAAATGAAACCCAAATCTAAACTACTTTTTTGAACAGCTTTGTACTTAATCACTTTCATGTAAAGGAGGTGTTAATTTATGTGGTGAAAGGGATAAGGATTTTAGTTCCTTTGAACTTTTATTATTGTTCTTATATGTATGCTCTAGAAAGAAAGCAAGTCAATAGCATTTTGAAATTATTTAGTCACTTGTCATCGTATCCCACAAACATTCCTTCTTGTTTGCAAGCGTTCAGTGTATTGTCATCAGACTGGGTAGAGTGAAGCTGTGGGGATGAGAACTTAGGGCATCAGGAGAGTGTATAAAGTTGGTGTAAAAGGAGACTTTGATATTAGAGAAACTGGTTTAGCCCAGTACAGAGGATAGAAAAAGTCAACTCAGTATTTTTCCAAAGCATCCATCTTAAAAAAAAAAAATAGAATTTTAATCAGGTGAACAGGTGGGACTTCAGGTGGAGTGTTTCTTTTTGTCTATTTATACATTCTTTATAATCACTCAGATCAAAGGGTTTGTATTAGGTGTATTACGCTTATGTATTTGAGTAAATCAATATCTGCAACAAAAATGTTATTAGATTATAGGAAATGCCAAACTGGGTCAGATCTATGATCCATCCATCCTAATTCCACCTGTTTCAGACTGATCCAGGGTTAATATATGCAATGACCTGCTGATTGCCCTCCAGACAACTTCCTAGGTTTAGGAAGAGCCTATAAACAATGCCAATAACAGTGCCTGGCAAATGTTTGGCTTAGGAGTGATTAACATTTGCTGAACAAACGAATGAGCCATGAAGTCAACCAACATGTAATTATCTACGTTCCCTTGAAGCTAATCTTAGTTTATGTTACCAGCTGTACGCAACAGGTTCTTTGTTTTAATTGTCTTATCTTAAAAATTACCTATCTTGAACATCAAGAAAGTTTTTGCCCCCCCAGCTTTGGTATTCCACGGTTTGGTTTGTTTGGTTTTAAAGCGTAAGGCACAGAAGGAATGCTATACCCTCAAGCCGATGTTCTCCCTGCCTCAGCTGACCCTGTTTCACTCAGAAGTGGAAGAATGCTGGCTTTGGTTATAAACAACATTCCCATAAGAAAACACAATGATTACTACAGTATTTACAGCATGACCTACCTGAAGGATAAATGTTAATTAGTTGTGACAACTCCTTAACACCAGGGATGTTACAAGATTAAGAGGCTCAGATAAGAAAGAGAAGCACGAATTATAAGTAAGCTGGCAGAAGGGTAATTTCAGGGAGTAAGCTATTATTATGCTGTAATGGTTTATTGCAGTAGACCCTAACAAGGGTTTTATAGCACATATTCATACCATTTTTTTAACATCTTTATTGGAGTATAATTGCTTTACAGTGGTGTGTTAGTTTCTGCTTTATAACAAAGTGAATCAGCTATACGTATACATACACACACATACCATTTTGAAAAACCTCAGAGGACTAAAAGAAGAAAGAAACAGAAGCTCATTCCTTTGGCCAATAGAAAATTTGTTGACAGAGACACTCCCTACCGTATTTTGCAATTTCCAGGAACTAGAAACGGTGGATTAGTCACATCTGTTGTGAGTATACTGAAGAGTGGAAACACTTCGCTATATATTGGCTACCCCAGGTTAGACGCTGAATAACTTGACTTATTCTTTTGGGTAGAAACACAATTAAGAGAATAGATCCAACTGGGGTTTTAAAATAAAGAAACATACCAGATAAAGCAGGACACAGTGTAAGATTCTCAGACTGAAGTAGCTCTATGGTAAGACTGTAGAAGTTTGACCCTAATGGCCTTCTGAAGCAATGCTGGGCATTCAAGAGAGAGCTCTAGAGTGACTTCCCCCGTTTTAAATCTAGGCGTTTGGTCATGGGTTAAGTATATTCACAGAGTGTTTCTGAAGAAAAACCAGTCTTTCATGTATTTAATTACAAAGAATAACAAGTAGCAAACTTTTAGAACTTTTTCTGGCCAACCTTTTCACCTCTGGTAGAGGAGTACATTCTGGAGGTAAGGAATCATGTTAGATTTGTATACTTACACCTATTCTGCACCAAAAACTTTGCATTGTTTTGAGAGTGCATTGGTAGATACAAATTTTCTACCTTTGCCTCTCCTCAGTAGGGATACACTTTCAGCAGATTGGAGATATTAAGAGAATTACTTCAGGAAGTGCTTCAACTAGCAAGGATTGAGATGTTTTCAAAATGCCATGTATTGGCTTCAAGAGTATTTATTCCCCTGGCTCCCCTCCCTGTGCGGTTGCTTCAAGCTGGCAGCCCTCTCTAGAGATGGTTAGAGAGGGCTGCACAACGCTCCTCTTTCAGGTGCTGGCAACTGCCCCCTCTCTCCTCTTCCTTTTGGACATAGATATAAGCTCTGTTGTTACAATCCCAGGCTAGTGCACTAACCCTTGTGATCTCCCTTTATTAAGCCCCCCTTAAATTATACAATTTTTGGGATGCCACCTTTTTCCTCCTGGGATCCTGCTACAACACTGAAGATCATGAAAGAATATGAATCATTCTCAGCGCAAAGTGAGAGTTTTGTAAGTAAGAGCAACCTGGGAAAGAGAGTGAGAGAGAGACAGAGAAAAAGAGAGATATTCCACTAATGGATCACCCAACTTGTGATAGAGACACCACCTACTGGCCCAGTGGGACCCACTGCCTGGGAATGGCTTGGTCGGCTGCAGTTGGAAGTCTTACTTCAGTATTTCCAAGTAGGATCATTAAATACTGTTAACGCTCGGGAATCTACCACAAAACCCCTCTTCTTTGATAACATCACCATCTTTTCAGTCAGGGTTCTTCTCTTTATTCTTAAAATTAACCTAAGGTGTGAGATCATTGTTGCATCCATGCCCTGCTCCCTTGGGAGTTTAGAATCAAAGTTATAGGATATTTGTCTGACTTACTAGTTATCTATTTTATATACAGTAGTGTGTATATGTCAATCCCAATCTCCCAATTTATCCCTCCCCGCCCTTTTCCCCCCAGGAACCATAAGTTTATTTTTTACATCTGTGACTCTATTTCTGTTTTGTAAATATGTTCATTTGTACCATTTTTTTTAGATTCCACATATAAGCAATATCATATGATATTTGTTCTATAGCACAGGGAACTCTGTTCAATACTCTGTAATGACCTATATGGGAAAAGAATCTAAAACAGAGTGGATATATGTATATGTATAACTGATTCACTTTGCTGTACAGCAGAAAGCAACACAACACTCTAAATCAGCTATGCTCCAATAAAAATTAAAAAACAAACAAAACAAAAGAATCAAATTCGTAGGATTTTCAACTTGTAAGGGTCGTTTGAAGCCATGTAGTACAACTTCCTCTTTTCACACATGAGAGTCTGAGGTTTCTGTAGCCGATGTTGAAGGGCCTCGTGCAAAGACCCACAGCTCGTGGTTCTTGCGAGTGTTAGAGCCCATGAAACCCACAGCCCTGTTTTCCCTGGTCTTATCTTTCTGTCCAGAGACTTTGGACTTAACATGTGATACTATTCAGATTAGAGGCCTGAGGGGCAAAGGCCACTGTGGGGAGTTCTGCAGAATGAATAGGGAGGAGCACAAAAAAGGGAAACTGTTTTTAACTCCTGTGGGAATTTTCTGAGGTATGCTTTGAAGACTGTGCTTTACCAGGAGTCCTACAACAATCCAGCCACCAAAAATTCCTGCCATTTTTTTTTCAATAGGGTGGACATTTTCAGCAAATAGTCAGGGTGATGCATGAGGCAGGTAGTGAGAAAGCAGTTCACTTCCTCCCCTGCCTTGCTTAAGTCATGCCCAGCAAGTGAGGGCTCCAGTGGGACTCAGAGGCTAGTGTGTGCAGGAATGAGCTGGGCTTAAGCTTTGACCTGTTAGTTACTGGAAATAATCCTCTGAGTGGAGCCAATAAATGTTGTAGGTTTGCTATCATTCCTTGGATCTGAGGGTTATTCATTATAATTAAAATGTATTCTTAGTGTAACATGGATGGTCTCTGACACTAATGTTTTACTTTTAAATGTAGCACTCTCAGAGGCAGAATAGGCTTGTGACCCCCTTCAGTAAAGAGATGCTTCCTTAACCATTTGGAATA
Organism: Stenella coeruleoalba; assembly: GCF_951394435.1. Classification (NCBI taxonomy): domain Eukaryota; kingdom Metazoa; phylum Chordata; class Mammalia; order Artiodactyla; family Delphinidae; genus Stenella; species Stenella coeruleoalba. Next base: position 98,679,406 of record NC_137150.1, read on the forward strand.
AAAATTGGGAATACGGAAATGGCATTCTTGTCATTTTATCTCCTTTGTTTCTTCATTTTGTGGGGTTCTTCTGTACATAAATTTCTACTAACTTCAAAGGGCAGATCCTGAGATTTGATGAGCTATTAGAAGTTAGCAGAAAAAAGTACAGGACAACTGCTTTTAGTAATTTGCATGTTTGGAGGGACATACTTTCATACACTGTATTGGTTTCCTAGGGCTACCATAACAAAGTACTACAAACTGGGTGGCTTAGAACAACAGAAATTTATTGTCTCATAGATCTGGAGGCCAGAAGCCTGAAAGCAAGCTGTGAGCAGGGCCATGCTCCTTCTGATGTCTCTAGGGAAGGAGCTGTTTTGGGGCCTCTCTTCTAGTTTTTGGTAGCTTCTGGCATTCCTTGGCTTGTAGATGACCATCTTCTCCCTGTGTCTCTTCACATCATATTCCCTCTGTGTCTGTGTCCAAATTTCCACCTTTTATAACGACATCAGTCGTACTAGAACAAAGCCCACCCTAATGACCCTATTTTAATTTGATTATCTCTGTAAAGACCCCGTGTTCAAATAAGGTCACATTCTAAGGTACTAGGGGTTAAGAAGTCAACGTATCTTTTTGGAGGGCACAATTCAACTCATAACAATACAGTCTGTTGAAATTGAATGGAATTGATACTCAACGTTGCTGAGCTACTCAGACCCAAACATTCTGACCGGGACTTTTCACCAGCTCATCTAAGGCCCACCTTTGCTCGGTGTGCTGCTTACCACAAGTTAGGATCCAACTGTGTGTTTAAAATTAGTGGTCTTGAGATATGTGCTGGTGGGGCTTGCTGTTTTTCTTTCTGCCCTTTCTGAGTTTCATGTGCAAGTGAGACTGCTCAAAAATGAATGACAATGGTGTGCTTGTGTTGTACTCTCAGTCATAAGATCGTGGCTTCAGGCAGAGCTGCAAGAGTTGAAAAATCACAAAACAAAAATGATTGCATGTTTTTGGAAATGTCGTTGTAAAATAGACAACTTTGTGTTTTGTAATTACTATATTCTTATCCAAAGTTGCTAATAATGTTTTTTCTTTTAGATTAAGCATCCTCCTTTCTTTAAAAATAAGAGCTAAAGATAATTCCTAATTATGTATGTTCTAATTATGTGAAAATGTCTACATTTCAAAAAAGGTTTTATATGGCTAAAATGCAAGAGGATACAAAAGTTATAGTATTAGTTAAGGACTCTGGAGGCATTTTGATCCACTCAGCCATATTCAAATGTATGGAAACATTTGCTTTTTTAGACCTGCAAAATCAGAAACATATGAATTTGCAAAATGACACATCTCAATGTAGTTAAAACTCTGTTCACCATTTTATAATTATCACCCAAGCAGCCTCAGTACTACTACTTATACTGCTACTAATGTTGATACTACTACTAGTAATGATAACAGTTGATGTTTATTGAGCATATATTGTGTGTCAGGCACTGTTCCAAGTGCTTTGCCGTGTTTTGATTAATTTCACTTCCACAACAACTCAGTGAGGTAAATACCATTATCTATAATTAAAGAAACTGCAGCCCAGAGCTTAACATTACACAGTAATGGCAAAGCCAGAATTCAAATCTGGACTCAGAGCTCTTCCTCCTAATCATTAAAAAAATCTTCTTGGGCAGAACGTTCCAAAGTCTATACCACAGAACACCAATTTTATTAAAAACTCCTGAAAAAAAGAAAAAAGGAAAACATTTACGTAGTTAAATACATGTGGGAATTGCTGCTATCTATGTAGACTCATAATGTAGTCTATATTAAAAATTGTGAGAGGGCTTCCCTGGTGGCGCAGTGGCTGGGAGTCCGCCTGCCGATGCAGGGGATGCCGGTTCGTGTCCCGGTCCGGGAAGATCCCACATGCCGCGGAGCGGCTGGGCCCGTGAGCCATGGCCGCTGAACCTGCGCGTCCGGAGCCTGTGCTCCGCAACGGTAGAGGCCACAACAGTGAGAGGCCCGCATACCGCATTAAAAAAAAAAAATTGTGAGAATTTTCCCAGAAAAGAAACCTGTATAACAGAATGTAAGATTGAGGTTTCAACTAAGCACAAGATAAAATAAATGCGAAATTCCGAAGGGAGTTGCTAAGTCATCATATACAGACTGTACAAGCATAGTATCTGGGAACCTAGTCCATAACTTGGATTTTTTTCAGAGAATAGAGAGGTTTTGTAAGATTTTCTTGGGAGAGACTAGTAGCTGTGCTATGGGGCCCCAAACTTTTCCACTTGGGAAAGTTGCTACCTCCTATACCAGCCTAGTGAGCAAGGGCTTAATGGGACTACTTGAAGAGTTTAATGTATGTCCCCATATGTTGGGGACACTGCAGGCTAGAACTGCTTCTCTCCTGGGAAATGTGGATGCAAAAGTTGGCACATCATCACTTTGATGCCCAATCTGTATGGAGCCACAGATGTATGGGGACAAAGGTTTCATTGCTTCCCCTGGATCAAGGGTGGGCTGGTGTGGAGTCTCCCAGTTGATGGGCTAGGGGATAAGGGGGTAGACATCCTGAGGGAATGAGGAGTATCCCTCAAATCTTGAGAGTTGATGCTAGAGAGGTCCCCTATGATGGAATGTTCAAAGAACCCCTAACATTGGCCCATACGAGTCACCTTCACCATCTCCCATACCCAAAGAACATGAAGTCATTCAGCAAAGTAAGGACAAAAATCCCCTTACCTTTTCTCCCTGCTTTCACCTACGATTGCTAGATAAAATACAAGGTCTTCAATTAAATTTGAATTTCAGGTGTACAATGAAAGCTTTTTATTATACATATATCCCATGCAATATTTGGGACATGTTTATATTAAAAAATATTTGCTATTCATCAGAATTTCAAATTTAACTAGGCCTCCCATATTTTTATCTGTTAAATCTGGCAAGCTTATCCCACCCCACCTTTCCCCCAAAAGCTGGGGAGTAGGTGAATGGTGAGAAGAAAGAAAGAAGTTATTATGTTTTCTGAATTAATGTTCTGATTCGAGATTTAAAGCACTTCCCCCCAAATAAGTAGAAAAGTCAAGAGACCTGCCAAGGTCTTCAGGCAGGGGCAGGGGACAATTAACCGTAATGAATAAATTTGAAAAGATTAGAGAAGAATAAAAAATAAAAATTATATTTTGAGTACACCACAAATCTTCTTTGTTAGAGGATCCAGGTCTATTTTACTGACTTTATTGAGCTGTTCCTCTCCAAGACCACAATAACTATTAGCTTTTCCTGGAATTTGTGCTCTTTGGAACACATTTTGGGAAATTCTACTTTGTTTTATAACTTTGTGGTGTAATTAACTAAAGTGGCATACTGGAGAATTCTGGCAAAACATCTGGGGCAACTTTGAGATCTTTTAAGGTTTCAAAGAAAACCCAAATCAAATGGGCTTAAAACAACAAGAGAAGACAACAAACGGGCTTAGGATCAGGTGACTGGAAAGTCCAGATGTAGGGAGGAGTTAGGGTTCATTGATCTAGCAGCTTGGCCATGCCAGTAAGAACTCAGTTTTTAAACTGGCTGCAAGTTTCAATAGTGCCCGGATGGGAGAGAGCAATGCTGAGCCAGTGTTCTGAATAGCCTGGTTGGCTGGTCACACGCTCACCCTGTGGTGACTGTGGCCAGGGGGTGGAAGGTACTGAGGACCTGAAGTCCGTGAAGGCTTTTCCATGGGGCTGAGAGTGGGGTCAACTTTTACCAAAACACATGAGCTGTGCTTTGGGAAGAAGCAGATAGATGACTGCCTGGGGGTGGGAGTAAAGCTTGTGAATGGATGCTGGCTCAATCAACAAATGTCCAGTACAGCTGAAAACTTAAGTTTCTGTCATTGACTGCAGGCAGGGGTGATGCTCAAAACTATTTAACAACCTATACCCTCGTGGGCACCACTTCTGTCTGTGCAGGAGCCTGTCTCCCAAAGCCCTCCTGCTTACAAAGTGTTAACCCTTGAGTTGGTTGATGTTGAAGGATCCAGGAGCTCCTAGAGAAGGTGACAGAAGGCCATGATAGGTGATCACTCAGAGTACTCAGGGCAGTGGTTACTTACCACCTGGAACTGAAATATATCACTATCTAACAGCGTTTATAATTGTACCCATATGTACAGGCTCAACGAGTTTTTAAAAAGCGTGAAGGATTTTTGCTTCTGAATAAGACCCTTCACTTAATTTCCTCATTTGAAAAATGAGTGGGTTGAAGTAGATGATTTACAATTCCTTTGAAAGAAATGTTTGTGTTGTATTCTATAAAAAATTATATAAATAAGCCTTTAATTCGATCTATCATGCACATTGTGATATGTCTGTATTAAACAGAACATTATAAATTTTATAATTATAAACAGAATGTTATAAATTTTAAAATGCAGAGAACCAAATTTCCATTTGAAATTTGGCACATGAAATTTAACTGACTTTGAGTCTGAATTTAACTAGATTTTTACATTGAAAATTTCAAATACATTATTTCTAAAGGTCATGCTTTCATTGTTTCTCACTTCTGTGTTTTGCAGTAAAGCAAGGGAAAAAACCAATCATTTAACATGTTAAAAAACTCATGTTTTTTAACATGTTAAAACTCCTAGAGGAAAACATAGGCAGACAAAAATAGCAGCAATTTTTTTTTGAAGTCTCCTAAAGGAAAAGATACAAAAGCAAAAATAAACAAATGAGACCTAATTAAACTTAAAAGCTTTTGCACATTAAAGGAAACCATTGACAAAACAAAAAGACAGCCTACTGAATGGGAGAAAATATTTGCAAATGATATGACTGATAAGAGGTTAATATGCCACATATATAAACAGTTCATACAACTCAACATCAAAAAGAAAAAAAACCCGATTAAAAAATGGGCAGAAGAACTGAATAAACATTTTTCCAAAGAGGAAACGCAGATGGCCAACAGGCACATGAAAGATGCTCAGCGTCACTCGTCAATCATCAGGGAAGTGCAAATCAAAACCACAAGGAGATAGCACCTCACAGCTGTCAGAATGGCTATCATCAAAAAGAAGACAAATAACAAATGTCGTCAAAGATGTGGAGAAAAGGGAACCCTTGTATACTCTTGGTGGGAATGTAAATTGGCTCAGCCACTGTGGAAAACAGTATGGAGGTTTCTTAAAAAACTAAAAATAGAGCTACCATATGACCCAGCAATTCCACTCCTGGGTATATATCTGAAAAAAACAAAAACATTAATTTGAAAAGATCATGCAACCCAATGTTCTTTGCAGCATTATTTATAATTGTCAAGGTATGGACGCAACCTAAGTGTCTATCAACAGATGAATGGATTAAAGTGAAATAAGTCAGACAGAGAAAGACAAATATATATCACTTATATGTGGATCTAAAAAATATAACAAACTGGTGAATAAAACAACAAAGAAGCAAACTCACCGATATAGAGAACAAACTAGTGGTTACTAGTGAGGAGAGGGAAAGGGGGAGGGGCAAGATAGGGGTAGGAGAAAAAAAAGGGTTATTATGGGATTATATGAAATCATGTGTGTGAAACTTTTGAAAATTGTAAAGCACTATAGAATTTAAAGCATCTTTCAATCAGTTAAAAAAAATTGTGCTGTTTTGAATTTAGTGGAAAGCAGAGAGGCACAAAAGCAGAAATGACTGAAGAAAAATTAGAGTTAAGATGGAAGCCACGCATTCACGTGAAGATGGTTCAGTGGCTGAAGTAATCCAATCACGGCAGCTGCTGTTGGCAGGGTTTGCCAATGGGAGAGGATAGGGAGGGAGTGGTGGCCACGAGGTCATTCCCCTCTCCCACTGGGTCAGTGTACTCACAGTGCAGAGCTGAAGTGCAGTTGGAGAACATGAATTTTTCTCCCAGGCTTCACGTGCCTGTTCTAACTCTCCCTGAGAAGCCTTCCCGACAGCTTAGGTTCTCAGCTGGCTAGTCATTTTAGATATAAAATAACCACAAGGGAGGAACTTCTTTCCTAAAATAAATGGAAAATCAGCAACAATGATGATGCTATCTCCCATTCCCTTACATGTCCCTCTGCCAACCCCACCCCTGCCCCAAAACAGAGTTGATTTTTCCAGAGGGCAGTGTTGTAGGCACCACAATTATAGACAAGTGGGAAAAATATTATATATATTTCTTATTTTTTCTACATAGAGAAATAAATAAAATGTTTGTGATATTTTGATCTTTGATGGAGCATTTTAAACGTTTGCAGATCTGTATTTGTAGATTTTTCTGCACTTTAAGTCATCAAAAATGTCAAAGTCAAGGCTTTGACTTTCAAAGAATTTCTTGCCTATAGCTAGTGCTTTCTCCTATCTTCAGAGCAAAACCGTGGCTTGGTAGATCCTTAAGTCCGTCCCTCCCTCTTTATATATAATTTCTGTTAGAGTTACAGGTATACACACACAGCTGTGTTAATTAACCCAGCTGAAAAACTTTACTTACAGAGACTTCTAAGGAAAGACATAGAGTCACAGGGATAAGGACTGATTGTCTTATCTCTTTAAAGGTATTTTCTGTTATAGCACTAGCTAGAACTAAATAATAAATGTCTTATAATGCTTTGAATAAAAATAGTTCTCAAACATAATTGATAAAACTTGCTGTCCAAGAGCTAAAATAAATTTATTATTTAATAAATTTAAATAATTTATTTAAAGAGTAAATGAGGATGCTGCTTTTTTGGGTCTGCATGTTTAGGTATGTATACATTATGCCTAATTTATAGAGTTATATGTAGTTTATATAACATATATATATACTTCAACAACAACTAGATAAATTTTAAGCCCTCACAATTAAATTGCTTTAAATTTGTTAAAATATATATTTGTGTTTATGCATATAGGATTAATAAAGAATATAAAACCAAAACAGACATTACTGTGTGACCTACCTCAACAACTCCATGGAAAACAGTGTTATTTAACAGGTTAGAAACTGAGGCAGAGAATGTCAGTAACTTGTGCTTTGCTGTTATGGTTTCCAACTCAAATCTTTCTGATTCTAAAGCCTTTATATTTCCCACTACATCACATTACAGTTTTGTAGTTATGCCATTATTTTAAGGCCATTCTTCCTTTAAATTTTCCAGGGAAGTGGGAGAAAGGTGCAAATAAACTGTAATAATAGCTACAATATTACTCATCATTATAGTGCTAAAAACTATTACCTATTACCTAAGGTGTCATTCAGGACTTTTCTTAAGCCAGCTAATCAAGATACTTCTCAGAGGCACACTTTTACAATTCTCTGCTTCATGTATGACTTTAGCAGTATGAAAACGTATAAAATGCTTGTTATCCCACTGTGTAGAATGCTGCATTTTGACATGTCTGAAGGAAAGCATTTCCCAAAAGAATTCTTGAACCCTCAGAAAATTTATATTCTCTCAGAGGAAAAAAAATTTTTCTTCACATGTTAGTTCCAGTTTGCAGAGAAGCAGCCCTCATGACAAGAGTAGGCAAGAGATTTACAAGGGAGATGGAGGTAGAGAAGGTGGGGAGAGACCCTAGGACTGAGATGGAGGTCTGACCCCTATGGGAAAAGAGATGGAAGGGAGGTGGACTGGATTAAATTAAATGTGATAATACATGTTAACCACTTAAAAGTCCCTTGGTACCAAATGAATACTCAGTAAACAGATTTCATTCTTAATTTCCATTTTTAAAAAGTCATTGCAATGAGAATTATAGATATTTATTACAAGTCATCTTCCCTGTGCATATTTCTTGCTAATAGAGCTGTACCGTTACAGTGGAAAACTAACATCAGGCCAGTGGTTCTCGTTCCTTGAGAGCTTCATAAGCAATCTTTAGACGTCTTTGATACTAGAAAACTTTCTAGGTAAATCCGAGTGAAAGAGAAAAATGTTAAAAGTCAACATTCATCCTTGTAAGACTGCTCAAATAAAAAGTTCATTACTTTAGAAGACTTTCACTTGGAAATATTTGCACTTTTCCAGAAATATCATATTATTTTCAAATGTTTTAGAAGACAGCATTTGGAATAAGTTGGTAAGTCCCAATTTATTCCAAATGCTATCATTCTATTGAACCAATTCTAATTTGCACTTAATTGAAAAGTTTAAATATTTAAAAATAACATAAAAACTGCATCTACGTACTCAAAGTAGGCTGACATTTGACTTAATGGTCAAGTCAATTTAGTAAAAGTAAATTGGAATCTTTGAACTAAACAATGACTTGCTGCATTTGATATGAGAACAAATATGATTTGGTTGAGATTTAATTTGATAAGGCTTTGTCCAAAATTAAATCATCCCAAAGTTACGGATATGACATTTAAAATTGAATATGACATTTAAAAAATCCCTATTTTGCCTTTAGAGGAAGAGGCAAAGTTGTACTGAAATATTAATATGTGTTTTATGCCACATGTGACATTTATTCCAGCACCCTTTATTTTAAAGTTTAAAAAAGAAATACATATTCATTATAGGAAATGTAAAGTATTCATAAAAATGTAAAGAAAAATAAATTAAAATGAAAAAATGAATTTGTTCTTGTTTCTACTGTCTAAAAAAACCATTATTAACATTTTAATATACTCCCTAAATAAAGTGAGCTGAGGTAATTATTCTTTGCTGTTAAAAAATAAATGTTTTAATACTCGAGTACCATGCTCTCTTATTCTTAAATATTATGTTTTCTTTTCTCCTTGATTGTGGGCCAGTCATTTTTAACCTTGTTATCATTTTACTTCCTAACATTCTTGACTCCGCCTCCTAAAAATGCTGGATGGTAAATATTATTTCTTATTTAATGTAAATTTCAATCAAGTTTTTACGTTATGTTTGGGGCAGTTTATACTGTTCCTAATCTGAGAAACTCCTGTGCTTCTCAAAACTACATTTGGGAGTCCCTACTAAAATTAGGAAGTCATTTATACAAACATGCGCTCTGAAAAGTGTAAACAAAGTCCCTGAAAGACAGGAGAACTGGCTACTGAATGTTTTCTGCACACAGACCAGTGCAGCTTCTTGGCATAACAAATAGCACTTAATAAGAAAGATGGTGAAACTTTAAACCTCTGGACCGGTTTAGGCTGCATTGCCCACAGACACACAGCCTATAGTGTGAGTTTTGGCATTAGATTTACTTTTTCTTCTTGCTGTGGGTATATTCTAAGAAATCAGGGACTAGAAAAATTTTCAGGGATAGAGAAAATGAGACTCTGATTCTTACTTAGTACGTATATGCTCTTGAAAAAAAAATATTTTCCTGTGAGAGCCACAGTCATAAGTGCTACTATCCTTTAATGTGGGGTTGGGTGTGAGGGGGAGTAAAATAGATAACTGTCCATTTCTTACATGAGCACATATTTGTTTTTCTAGATAAGGATTTTAGTGACTATTGGATGGAATATGCCATTTCGGATAGGTCACAATTAAGAGATCATGGTAAACATGTTACAAGAAAACGTTTTTCTTTTAAAAAGAAAAGTATTTTTTGGGCTTCCCTGGTGGCGCAGTGGTTGACAGTCCGCCTGCTGATGCAGGGGACACGGGTTCATGCCCCGGTCCGGGAGGGTCCCACATTCCGCGGAGCGGCTGGGCCCATGAGCCATGGTCGCTGAGCCTGCGCGTCCGGAGCCTGTGCTCCACAACGGGAGAGGCCACAACAATGAGAGGCCCGCGTACCGCAAAAAAAAAAAAAAAAAGTATTGTTAATAAAATGGGCTTCCTCCCCCGTCAAGCAATGTTAGTCATGAATAGGCAAAGGGTTTGGTAATTTGAGATATTTGCATTGGAAAAAATAAGAAATATAGTTTGAATTTGAGAAATTATTATATAGAGAGAATAAACTAAACCAAGAGAAGGTTGTGATGTTGAGTCTATTAAACAGCCTGGGAATCAGAGAAAAAAAATATGGTGATGTGGAAAAAGCATGAGCTTTGGAATTGCATAGACAATTCTAAATGGTTTTAATTGAAATCAGGTTTCATTTTTGGTTCAGTCCATTAAGAATTATGTGAAATTTGATTTCTTTGAATTCTATTTTCTCCATCTCTAAAATGGAGTTATTTCTCAACTATCACTTATCAAGCTCTTAATATGTACCAGTCACTTTTGCAAACAATGCTGTAGTAAAAATGCATGTATGTATATCTTTGCACTTGGCCATAATTACATTCCAGGGTAAAATCCTAGAAGTGGATTTCTTTTCAAAGATGTTTCTAAATATCCTCTAGAAAGGTTAATCAAATTATTCTCAATCAATAGTCCAAGAAGTCTTGCCCACACTCCACACCTCTTATCCTGCTCAGCTTCAGTATTTAATGTTTAAATCTTTGCCAATTTAATAGGTAAAATTATATATATATATATATATATATATATATATATATATATATATATATTTTTTTTTTTTTTTTGTGGTACGCGGGCCTCTCACTGTTGTGGCCTCTCCCGTTGCGGAGCACAGGCTCCAGACGCGCAGGCTCAGCGGCCATGGCTCACGGGCCCAGCCGCTCCGTGGCATGTGGGATCTTCCTGGACTGGGGCACGAACTCATGTCCCCTGCTCGGCAGGTGGACTCTCAACCACTGTGCCACCAGGGAAGCCCAATATTTTGAAATTTTAATTTGGCCGTCTTTGATTATTTATTTTGCTAAATATTTTCATAAATTTACTGTCAGTATTTTTTCTATGTTTGAATTATATAAGTGAAGTTACTGTAATTTGAAATCCTAAAGATTGTGTAAATTATGCAGTTCTGCATTGACTTTTTTCAATTCTTTACTAATTTTAAACTAATTTTTATTAATGCATACAAGTCAAGTTTGCGTTGCATTACTTTCAACTCCTCTGAATCTGGTGGGTTTTTTTTTTTGTTTTTTTTTTTTTGCTTTAAACATGAAACCACGGGCAAGTTTCGTTTCTCGTTTACCACCTCTCCACCTGAGTTGTCAGTTTTGCTTTTGGTCTAAACTGAGGGTAAGCAAGAGGGTATCTCATTAAATCACAGTCTTTGGGCAAGGTTAGAGTAATCTACTTTGCATATCCTTTTTAGTTGTTTGAAAATAAATTTAAAGCTGTTACTGTTCAGTTGTGTTCTTATGTTTAAAACACACTTTTATACCTAAAAATCTTTAAGGGCAATAAAAGTATTTTCATTTGGGGATGCCAGTGTTGGGGGCACACATTGTACATTCCTTTTAGAAAATGCAACGATATTTAGGAAATAACCCTATCAAAATGGTAGCTACATGAAGTGACTTGTGTATGGACAAATATGGGCTTTTCCCTGAACATTGGAAAAGATCAAAGAAAGTGATTTGACTTGTTCTTGGGGGCAGTACTTCATTCTTTGATTCAAAAAATAACTCGGGGCTTGTAAACTCCATGAGGAAACAAATTCTACTTCTACCTCTTTAAATCCTCCAGAGCCTAATAGTGCCGTATATATAGTAGTTGATTGTAGGAATGGGCTACTTGTTCAATTTTAATAGGATATTTTCATCCATTTATGTTTTTATTGTAATTGTTGATATTTTTATATATGCCATTTTATTTTGTATTTTCTATTTACTATATATATATATATATTTTAAAATAAATTTATTTATTTATTTTTGGCTGTGTTGGGTCTTCGTTTCTGTGCAAAAGCTTTCTCTAGTTGTGGCGAGCGGGGGCCACTCTTCATCGCGGTGCGCGGGCCTCTCACTGTCGTGGCCTCTCTTGCTGCGGAGCACAGGCTCCAGACGCGCAGGCTCAGTAGTTGTGGCTCACGGGCCCAGTTGCTCCGTGGCATGTGGGATCTTCCCGGACCAGGGCTCGAACCTGTGTCCGTTGCATTGGCAGGCAGACTCTCAACCACCGCACCACCAGGGAAGCCCTACTATATTTTTTCTTTGCTTTATTTTCTCCTTTATTGCATTCTATCAAGTACTTTAAACTGAGTATTGGCAACAAGAGTCAACAGATGCTCATCAGCTGTGTTTGTACATTGTGTTTGTGTGTGTGAGACAGAGAAAGGGAGAGACAGAGATGGAGATGCGGGGTCGAGGGGAGGGGAGAGAGAGAGAGAGAGAGAAAAGTTTTGTGAGTGAGTGACTGCAATACGCCTGCTTCAGAATCCAGTTATAATAAGGAACCCATCAGTCATAATAACAAATTTGTGGCTGACATAGTGCATTGTGTACAAGAGACACTTTGCATTCACAGTTTGATGTTTGAGATATTGAATATTTTCAAGGAACTCCACTGGTCTAGGCATAAGAGTCACAAAATTAAACCATTCATCTACGATGGGATGAGTAATGACTGACTTAACTAGCAGGTCAGGCCAAACACCTAGGGTTGACATCTCAATTCTGTTTTATTTTCTACACATCATGCAGTGTCTCTGAGGAGGTTAAACTTTACGAAATTCATATGGAGTAAATTATATGCTACACTGGAATTTGCAGATTTAAGAATTTGTGAAAGTTTTACAGTAGACAGTTTTTACATATGTCTATAAGGAAAAGAGCAGAGTTGCTGGCTGAAATTTTCTACCACAGAAAAGTTTTTAAAAATTAAAAATAGTCTTTAGCCACACATAATTTTTGATGCATAAAATTTTATTTGATTTAAGAACATCACACGAATACCTATATCTTCTGCAAATATAAAGTATTCTAGCAAGAAGAACTTTTTATATTTCATTTTGAACTAATAGTAGTAAGGAAATGAAATCTTGCTAATCAGAATTGATAGAGGCTAGCAGATAAAAATTCTAAATTTCCCATCAGTGTTGACAAACATAAAGTTCTCATAGATGAAGCCCAACTCTTGTTAATATGGGAGTGATAGTAAACTAGCTAATTATTAAATCTTCTTAATTAGAAAATGAGAAAATCACTGAATAATGTCAGATTGATGATACCCTTTACTCAGTCTGCAGAGCATTATAAAAATAATATGAACATTGTATCATATATCCTTTACATGGGCCACTTGCCTAAATTAGCCACAATTCAACTTAACCACATGTGGCCAACCCAGAAACAGTTCCACTGTAATTTTAAAGTGCCTTTGGATCTTAGAAATTTGGTACTCATATACATAAGCCAAGAATCTTTTAGTTTAATAATGTCTGCCAACGAACAGAGTACCTCCTTCCACTTTTAGATTAATAAATGGACATTTCGTGTGAGTTTACATTTGATTTAACTTATCATAAGAACTTTCACTTTATTAACAGTTTGGCACATTGGATTTTTTTTTTTTTTTTTTTTTTTTTTCTTTGCGGTGTGTGGGCCTCTCACTGTTGTGGCCTCTCCCGTTGCAGAGCACAGGCTCCGGACGCGCAGGCTCAGTGGCCATGGCTCACGGGCCTAGCCGCTCCGCGGCATGTGGGATCTTCCCAGACCGGGGCACGAACCCGTGTCCCCTGCATCGGCAGGCAGACTCTCAACCACTGCGCCACCAGGGAAGCCCGGCACATTGGATATTTAAAGTGGTTTTTTTTTGGTTTGTTTATTTGTTTTAATGCTGTAGGTTAATCAATCTTAGGATGAAATTCCCACTTATCAAATACATTTAGGAAATGTAGCTTTATTAAGAAAATGACAAAGATAACAAGAGACAAGAGGAACTAATCCTAAGGTGGATTTTTGCATCTGAAATTTAAAGTCAAGTTGCTGGAACTATTTTTCCCTGTACACTGATATGTAAAGTCTTGTCATAACTGCTTATTCATAGAGTTGATAAAAGCAAAGAATGTTGACTGAGAGAAAAGAACTTAAAATAAGAAAAGACATTTACAAGGGATAAATCCAACCCACAAGCTCTGTGGGAAGCAAAACCCACTACCCATTTCTGGCAGTTCGCATTATGTTCCTGCTTTTTCTCTGGACAGCACTGCTCTCATGGGGCTGGAGGCATCCTCTTGCTAGCAGGCCACACCAGGGGCTCTTTTAGAAATCAATTTGTAATTCTTTTATTATTGTTTGACTTTTGTGAATGAGCCCTGCAGGAAAACTGAGGCTCGCTGTTCTCTGTGGCATGCACATTTGACAAGTCATTTCTCACTTCTGAGATCTCTTGGGGGAATAGAGAATGATTTGAGGAGTCAAGATGAATCAGAGGAAGATTTCTTTTACTCAGCTTCCCATCATTCTGTGCATTTCTGTGTCTATTTAAAAATTAACTTATGACCCCTAGTAATCGTCCCCTCTCAGTCACGCACATAGCTTCCTTTAAGACTGTTCTTACTAAGTGTTGTTCTCACTCAGAGGTGATTTTGACTCGTTAGAGTGGATGAATTGTGGGGCTCCCAGGAATATCAGGTTAGTTTTCTTCTTTCCATATGACCCAAATGGACTAAATGTGTGTTTGTGAATGTGTGCCTTAATTTTAAAATTAATGACAAGTTATCAGACAACTTCTCACCCAGGCTTTAATGGATAGCTTTTCTGTGGTAAGTTCTCATAGTAACATAACACTAATCACATTTTTTTCTGTCAGAGTTATGCCGTCTGTAAAATTATGCCTATTTTTCCTTTCCTCACTGGTACCTTATGAATATAAAATATGCTAAGATCTCCATAAGGCACACAAGTAGCATATCTACTTAAAGTATTAAAAAGTATAACAGTATGTTTTTCTTCCATGTTAAAACGAAAAAATGAAAAGGGTGAAACAGAAGTAGGATAGATTCTAATATTTGTTAAATGAGAATGATTAAGTGTCATTTGATAATCTAGTTTGGAAACTTTTATGTAACATTCAATAATTAATGATAGAAACAGAATTGTTTCATATAACTTTTTATTCAATATTTTAAAAAACCTTTCACTTATATTTATTACTCTTACAATATCCTTGAGGATTCTATAGACATAGATATTACCAATGACATCTGGGTATGAAAGATTAAAATGACTTGTTCAATGTCCCAACATTGAGGGTGAAGCTAAACCAAATAACCTAGGTTTTCTCATTTTCTCACAAATACCTTAGCTGATTGGGCTATTTTTTAAAGGTAGCATTTCTCAAAGGCTCTGATTCTGTGATTAGTTACAGGGCTTTTGTTGATTTGTTTTAAAAAAGTGAATGTCTTCTACTTTCTGTATTTTTGCTTTTATTTAACCTTTGGAGATCTATTTAATTATATTGAATTCACTTTCGAAGTTTTCCCAGAAACTTTATTTCTTATGATTTACACAGTCTTTTTTTTCTATATCTATGATAATTTATTAAAAGTCTGTTAGAATATCAGTATTAATTGATATGTTAATAGAAATTAATACAACATAGAAGAATACTTTTATAACAAAATTATATTTTTATTTAATAAAAGTTTAAGAGAAAGTAATAAATTTACCAATTTATAAAACCAAAAACTTCTGAATAGACTATAAGAAGATGCACAATATTTGAGATTTCTCTTAATATGAAAGATACATAGGATGAACTTGAATTACCTAGTCTCTGAAAAGATTCTAAGCTTTCTCTGATTTTCAAATCTAATATTTAAAAATAAAGCAATAATTCATTTGTGTAAACAGTGGGGGCAAAAACATACCTATTTTATCTTGAACCAAAAGATATATTACAATAGTATGTTTGCTGCTGCAAAGCCTTTTGTGGTTGCTGCTAGTTACATTTTCCACTTCAAATTCTTTAAAAGGAATATAGGTACAAATTGACTCAGTAAATATCTATCAGGTAAGGAAGTCCAGGAGGTCTCTGAGTTTCAAAAAATGTATGTAAAATACCAGTAACATCTTTGTTATGGATTTTTCCCTTCAGCTGAATACAGAGCATCCTGTCTTCCTATGTTACTGGATCAAATCATGAAATTACATACACCAAGCAAATGATGCTACAGGGAATGTGTAGCACTAACACTTTAATTAAAATACAAAATGATAATCTGCACGAGGGTGTTGCTAAGCATTTGGTGACCTCTAATTACAGTAGTAGTAGCACTTTTATTTTATAACTAGATAACTAGGTAATTAAAAACATGTAATTAAAACAAAGCCATATCCTAACTTGTAAAGGCAGTGAAAACAAAGAGTACAGTAAAACCCCATTGAAAAGTAGTTACTACATCATTATAATAAGATACATTTTAACCGACATATCGTATAAGGAAAATAAAAGTCAAACCTTGTCCTATGCTTTCTTGTTAAAATACTCTTGAAGACCAAATGGTAAAGTCCCAAATCATACACACAATACAAAATGATTTTATCCCAGTGAGCTTTCGCCAGTCCAAAGTTATTGTGAATGGTATAGGGTGAAAGACAATGTTGGAAGATGGTATAGAATTACCATATAAAGTTTTAAAGATTAAGGCCAGAACCTCACTTCATTACTCAGGAATAATTAATTACTGAGCACAGGTATATTACATTTTTTACTACCTGCATTGTCACCACATTTCTCACCAGATACAAGTGGGCAGAATCCTTTAAATGTTGTCCACTTTGGAGCTCGGTATGAAGGGTCGTGTGGATCTAGGTTCCTGAGAGAGGAAAAGGCTTGAATGTTCATTAACAACCATGCAGGAAGGAACTGGCCCAAGCAGGAGCCTTTATCTTAGAGTTCACAGACATAAGAGTTGTATTTTGCCTGGTGAACTTGATTGGCAAGGGTCAAATAAGGCCACTCAGCTAAGAAAAAAACCAAAACAAAACAGCATACGGCCTAATTACATCCAGGAACACAGAGACTTTCTAGATGTCTCTTTAAAAATGAACACTTCCTTGTGTTCATGAAGCAGTATTACCACTAGCAATACTTTTCTTCTTGCCTTGTCTCAGACACAAATGAACCCTCCGATCCACCAACAGAGCTTGAAATGTTACTGTCCCTTTCAGAGTGACACAGACCTCTTCCTCCTTCTGGCAAAATCCTCTGCCTGAATGAAGTTGGAGAGAGCCTTAGTGAGGTCTGAGGTCTCAGTGCTGCTCCCAAAGTCATACTTCTTCAGGCAAGGGCACAAGCAGTGCACGATGGCTCGGCGGATGTAGCTGTCAAAGATATAGTAAATGAAAGGGCTGATGCCGCTGTTGGCAAAGGCCAAGGGCCCACTCACCTCCATGCCCCACTGGAGAAAAGTTGAAGGAAAGTAGAGGTCTTGCTGCAGCCCAGAGACAATAGCCAGGAGCTTGAATGTATTAAAGGGCAGCCAGGAGAAGACAAAGGCTGCCACGACGATAAAGATGACCTTTATGGATTTCCTCAGCTTTCTGTTGTGCTTTCCCGACTGCTGGTAACGGACACACAGCTTCCTTGTGATACAACAGTAGCAGGTCACAATGCTCACCAAAGGGGCAAAAAATGTGAAAATTAAGGCCACCAGGCCCCAAGCCAGTTTAACTGGAGTGGCCCTCTTCTCTGCACAGTATGGCTTACCATCAATCAGGGTGAGCTCCCGGGACAGAAGAGTAGGCAACCCCAGGAGGCAGGAGATAAACCAGACACTGGCACAGACTCCATACGCGCAGTCTCTATTTCTGATTTTCCTGGATACGGCTGGACACATGATGGCCAGGTAGCGGTCAACACTCATGCAGGTGAGCAAGAAGACATTGCAGTGCATGTTGACTGAGATCATGTAGGAGCTGCCTTTGCACAGGAAAGAGCCTGTCCTCCACAGTCCTAGAGATGCTTCTTTATCCACCCAGAGAGGCAACGTGATGATGAAGATGAAGTCAGAGGCAGCCAGGTTGATGATAAAAATGTCAATCAGTCTTCGGCTGCCCCTTTTGAAATGCAATGCACTCATGAGGATGACGTTCCCCAACGCTCCAGTCAGGAACACCACTGTGTAAAAGACTGGAAGGAAGACTGATGTATAAGGAACGTGGGAGTGGGTCTCGTCAATATCAGGATTTTGGCTGGTAACATAGAAGTATTCCAAGTAAACCGTGGTTGCTTCTGGGTCCATCACTGGGTCCAGCAGGTGCCAAATCTGGTAAATTTTCTTACCTAAGAAGTTTTTGTATGAATTTTAGAATTCTCAAGGCAGCTTCTTTTATACAGTGCCTGCCTCTTCTCCCTGCCCCACCCCCTTCCTTAGAAGATCTTGGGACACGCATTAAAAACAGAGATTAAAAAATACAGTTTCTACCAATCCTCAGAAAGGGCCCACAAGGAACACCACCCTGATTGGTATTGGGTAGTTGTGGTTATGGTTTTCTTTATTTGCATTTGCCCAGGAAACTGAGGTGCTTTTTGACTTTTTTCTTCAAGACATTCAATGTGTTTCTTTAAATCTCCAGAGATTAGGAAATGAATTAACTTTTTCTTCTTACCTACCTTAAAGATATCTTTGCTTTTCTGACACTGAGAATCTTTTCGATCTAGCCTCCTGTTTCACATGCAGTATACTGTTTTACTTTTAGAATTTTAAGGTGGTGATGTTGAAGACACTGTTTTCATTTACATCATTGGTGAAATGTGAAGAGAATAGTCTTCCATTGCATAAAGAGTAAATTTCCCCAAATCATACCAGTCCACATCTATGGCAAACATAAT
The DNA here is from genome assembly GCF_951394435.1 of Stenella coeruleoalba. Lineage (NCBI taxonomy): Eukaryota > Metazoa > Chordata > Mammalia > Artiodactyla > Delphinidae > Stenella > Stenella coeruleoalba. The sequence continues at coordinate 98,697,935 of NC_137150.1, forward strand.
GATTCCAATTAGGGTACTAGTTTCTTCTCATTTATTTCGCTCTTTCAGTTCATGCATAATTGATCCTGTCTTGTTCAGTAAGTTTTAAAAAATACCCAGGGCTTCCCTGGTGGCACAGTGGTTGAGAGTCCTCCTGCCGATGCAGGGGACATGGGTTCGTGCCCCGGTCTGGGAAGATCCCACATGCCGCGGAGTGGCTGGGCCCGTGAGCCATGGCCGCTGGGCCTGCGTGTCCGGAGCCTGTGCTCCGCAAACGGAGGGGCCACAGCAGTGAGAGGCCCGCGTACCGCAAAAAAAAAAAACCAACCCAAAATGCTGGGACCATGTCTTGTGCTTTTATCATTATTAAAAAAAAAGTTTTCACTACAATTAGCTCAGAACCTTGCATGTAGTAAGTGCTTTGGAAATGTTACTCATGATCCAGTATAATTTAGCAAGGATGAATTCATTGGGGTTTAACTGTGGGCATTGCTGTTATTTATGCAGCTTACAAACATAGGTTTAAAAGTCACAAACTGCTATTTTTCCGCTATTACCTGTTATTATAATTCAACCAATTAAGTTCCCTTTTGTTAGTGTTAATATCCTTGAGCAGAAGATTTTCTCCCTACTAACCCTCAAATAACTATCCTTCATCAGTCTCTAGATCCCCTCTGATCTTTTCTTCTTTACGCCTCACCTTGATAGCAGTGATTTTTTAGCTTTTTTTTTTTTTTTTTTTGCGGTACGCGGGGCTCTCACTGTTGCGGCCTCTCCCGCTGCGGAGCACAGGCTCCGGACGCGCAGGCTCAGCGGCCATGGCTCACGGGCCCAGCCGCTCCGTGGCATATGGGATCTTCCCGGACCGGGGCAAGAACCCACGTCCCCTGCATTGGCAGGCGGACTCTCAACCACTGCGCCACCAGGGAAGCCCCGATTTTTTAGCTTTTGAGCTCTGACTTTTCAGTAAGTGCCTGCACACATCAGTGAACTTCACTTTTGGAATTACTGACTTGGCAACAGGCAGAACTATATTAGGTGACATTACAAAGGAGTGGCCAGTATAGGCACTATAAAGGGAAGATTTTTGGTTCATTCAAAACACTTGAGAAACAGGCTAATATCAAAAAGATTCTATCATATTTTTCTCTCATCTGTTCCCTTTTATTTATTTATATTTTACCATAGTAAAATACAACAAATTCTGAAACTGACTCCTTTTATTTCAATTCTGTACTGGCCAAAGTGGCTCAAGCCTCCTTCATACCCTTCTGCCCTTACTTTCCCTCCATCTCATTTCTTCGTCAAAATTACAGTTTCAGGTTGATACTACTATTGCATAGATGAAAATATAATTGTTAAACACTTGAAGTCCTTTCTACGGAATTATTTCTCCCGTAATTAATATACTGAAAAGAATGATCCTGCCTGCTGTGCTCCTTCTTTCTGTCTTCTTCCTGATGTGTTCTATTGCCACCTCAGTCTCAGGCATTTAGTCTGGGTCAGGGGAGGATGAGGGCTACCCTGATCTGGGGCAGCCCCAGAAAGTCACTTGGGAGTTGATTTACGGGCCTGCGTCTACCTTCTTTTGTGTCCTCGGCTGCTCTGTGTTGTTCCTGGAGAGGGAGTGGGAGGGTATATTCTTCACTAAGTATAGGCTGCAGAGGAGATAAACTAATTAACTTTTTGACATTTCTTGGATAGAAATCTTTCTCACTGGGTAAGCCTTAACTATTTAATAGAATATTTCATTTTGCCAAATAGTTTGAAGTAGAACAATGTTTACTTGAAAAGGACTGATGGGGTAAACATGGAAAATTTAAATATTTAAACACTATATGTATGTGTGTGTGTGTGTGTGTGTGTGTGTGTGTGTGTGCGTGCATTAAAGAAGCAATTATATGTATATATTTAAAAATTTCTTTGTAACTGTACTTTAATTGTGTTATTAGAATTTTGCATTCTGCAGCCAGAAGTTCTTCTGGTATTTGAAAAGATAAGGTTGATTCTGGGGCTAAGATATTGAAAAAAATTTTTTTAGATATGTCTCAAGAATTCCACATAAAAGAATTATAAAATGGAAAAGAGTTCATGCTCATACTCTAGAGGAAAACATCTGTCTGCACATTTATTCTGTAGGTCTTAAATTTTCTTTCAGCATTCCAAAGCTGTTAGCCTACTGATGTAAACTATCTCAAATCTGACTTCCTCAGTAAACTTTGAAGCAGCTGTAGACAAAATGATTTGCTTTATCATATATAGTCACTTTGGATTATGGTAATTAGTGGTAGAATGCTGCAGTATGAGAATACCCATCATGGATCAACCATATCTTGGAACCCAAGTTAGAAAATAAATTGTTTTAAGCCAAAAAAGGGAACACACAGCATAGTACTGGTCTTTTAATAGCTCGAAGAGTACAGAGCTATTATGAGACAGAACCCACAATAAAAGCTAACTAGATAGAATAGGGGAGGTCATAGTTCTAAATAAATTAGGAACTACAATCATTTTTAATTTTAAATGCTCTTTGAAATAAACATGAGGAAACTAACAGTAAAATAACCAGCTACGCACAGACCAAAACTCAAAAACAACACTGGACACCATAAGCATATGAAATGGCAGTATGAACAAGGCGATGACCAAAAAAAAAGAGTAAACTGTAAATATCAGTAACTGAATTACAGGACACGTGTCACCTCTCAAGAATTGTTTTTTCAGAAAAAAAAACAAAACAAAACACGCTCAGCTTTCCTCCTTCATTCCTGGCAGAGATCATTGTTTTCAGCTTTGTGTTCTCTAAGAACTTCTACAACACTGCTTCTAAAGTACTTATTATCTCATTTTACATGGTAAGTTGTTTTGGCGTCTGACTTCCTGAGCTGATCATGAGGAGCTTGAAGGCAGAGACCATCGATAACTTTCCATCGGCCTCTAGCTTATAGTATTTTTCTAACTAAAGTCTTTTTTGGCCTCTTAATGTCATTGTTTTGAACCTGTGGATGCCAGACCACATTACCCACGTTAGAGTCACCTGGGATGCCTACTAAACTGTAGCTTTCTGAAGCTGGTCCCAGATCTATTGAATCAGAGCTGTTAGGAGTAGAGTCGAGGACTTTATATTTAATAAGCCCTCAAAGTGATTCTCTTGTGTGTGTGTGTGTGTGTGGTATGCGGGCCTCTCACTGTTGTGGCCTCTCCCGTTGCGGAGCACAGGCTCTGGACGCGCAGGCTCAGTGGCCATGGCTCACGGGCCTAGCCGCTCCGCGGCATGTGGGATCTTCCGTGGCATGTGGGCTCTTTCCTTTCAGTAATTCCTGTCAAATGTTACACAGAGCAACAAACTATAGTTGTTCAGATGTCCATTCTTCTGAAAGACAGAGGATGGACCATACATAGATGAGAACTTTAAATTTAAATTGTTCTTTATTTTAAAATCATCAATGTGAATCTTTGGTAGATGACCTTTTTCTGGGCCCCAGTGTCCTCATTAGTAAAATGGTTGTACTAGATGATCACTAATGTCACTTAAATCTCTAAAATTTTATGACTTATACTTCTGCTGGAAGAAGAATAATGTAGCTCCGAAATATGGTTGTCATAGGTCCACAGCATTAAAGTTTTGTTGGGGAATTCATGTATCCTACACCTCCAGCCAAGGCAATATGCAAGAAGACAGAGATAGTGGGAAATGCAGATGGACAAAGAAAAAGGAGGAAGGCTATATGCATTCTGATTAGAAAAGATGCAGCAACTCAGACCTTTGCTGTTTCAAAAAAAACAGTGATCATGGAAAATAGAAGCTGTTGGAGAAGTTTGTGAAAAGTCCTTATTCATTGCAAATGGCTCAAAACTCAAGCATAATTCAGTCCAGATCTACAAACATTTATTGATCACATTGTATGCCAGACACTGTGCTGGGTATGAGGGACACCAATATAAATAAATACAATTTTTGCTGTACATCACCCAAATCCAGATGAAATCAACTATTATGAAGAAGCCTGAAGTGTGCCTAAAATACTAATATCACTGCTGTTTACATAAATATGAGGTACCAAGGGAAATAATCCAACAAATAAAGTGGGGGAGAACACTGATAATAGCAAATAGGTTCCACTTAATTTGGCATGATATATTGCACTAAACTCTCCAAGTTACTGTCAGAATAAAAAAAAAATCACTAACTCTTAGACTATAAACAGAGCTCTTAAACTGGACTATTTAAATGGTTATACATGTTACGATACTCAAGTAAGAGAGTGTTTCTAACAAATGAATATATAATCACTCTGATTGATAAGATTTATGAAAAACATATAGTTTGCTTCATGATCTTTGCCTTTTATTCTGGGACATATCAGTAGACCATGTACGAACAGAGGTTTCTTTCTGCTGTGCTATCTGCTACCTAACCTAATGAATCCTTTCTAATATGGGGTGCGAGTGGTTGATAGAGAAAAAAAAGAAGTAATATATCATAGTGCCAGTTGGGGTGGCTGTATTCACACAAAACCTTCAATCCACCCGTGCAGCAGAGGCTTGTAGTCACAGCTTTGGCTGAATGATGATAGTATATCCACTTGAGCAGATGCCTCAGTGGACAAAAACTTATGCTCTCCTCATTTTCAACATTTGAGCCAATTCTGAACGTATCTCAGGAATTGGGACACAGAATAAGAGAGGGTTCAGAAGTCTAAATTAATTCCTAAAAATTTCTGAGATCCAGGCCGGAAGACTTCTAAGAAGTTCAAATTTAGAGGTGATTTTTAAACTTTTTTAAAAGTTAGCCAAAATAATAACAAAGCATAATGTATAAAGTTGGTTAAGATGTATAAATTAGAACAGGGACTCTAAACTTTAGTGTGTTTAAGAATCACTTTGGGGCTTCCCTGGTGGCGCAGTGGTTGAGAGTCCGCCTGCTGATGCAGGGGTCACAGGTTCGTGTCCCGGTCCGGGAGGATCCCATGTGCCGCAGAGCGGCTGGGCCCGTGGGCCATGGCCGCTGGGCCTGCACGTCCGGAACCTGTGCTCCACGGCGGGGGAGGCCACAGCAGTGAGAGGCCCGCGTACCGCAAAAAAAACAAAACAAAACAAAAACAAAGCTATATGAGAAAAATATAATGTAGATATATCTTGCTAAACATAATTTTTAATTTCTAAAAAAAGTACAATTAAAAATAATATGTAAGTATATTAGGGAATTTGGTATTGAATGGAATTCTCGCATAAAGAGTTGTTTTGTAAGCACATAATATAAACAAGTTATAATACCTGCATATCTAGATTTTCAGTTATTTGGTTTATTTAAAGTATAGTGTAATTATAACACCTTCTTGCTGAAACTAGAACCATTCTTAACAAATTAAGCCAGAGGTCTAGTTCAACTTTGCCTTTAAATCTAAATTTTGTAATCTGTATTTGGTTTACTAAATCATCTTTAATATTTGTGAAAATATGTCAGGCAGCTACTGTTTCCCAAACAGTGCAGTAAGAAATTGAAACAGACATTTAACTCCATTAGTTCATTAAGGATTTATTTTGCCTATCCACACGACCAGCTGCACAAATAGAAGACAGAAACACCCAAGATGTAGAGATAAATCAGAAATACCTGTTGTGTGCTTAGTGGTACTGGGTGTGACGAGATGGTTCACATCCTCTGGGCTGAGTGGGCCGGATGGTCACAACCTCAAGCATGCAGACACTCCCAGGTCCATACCAAATTGCTGATTGAAATGTGTCTTGTGCGTTTCCTAGGCATTCTGCAGACTTAATGGATGAAAGTGTCATCGTTGTTTGCAGGTCTCCCCAGGAACATCCATCTCCTGAATCATGAGAACTTACGTATGCTATGAGCCCAGCCTGGGAATCTCCTGAGTGGAGGTAAGTAAGGATGCCTGAAATCTGGTCCTGGAAAGTCTTTCCTAGTCATTTGGCAGTTAGTCCAGAGGTTCATAAACCTCCTGATGTGAGCAGGGACCAAGATAAATGGCTTACTTCCAGCCTCCAGGGGAATTAAGAGCTTTAAAAAGGTTTTTATACAGTACTGATCCTACTCAAAGATTACAGGTGTTGAACAAATATTTGCAAACACTAATAATTTAACAATTGCTTACTACGCTCCAGGCTCTGGGCTGGGTATTTTATGTGTATTTTTTCATTTAATCCTTACAATGATCACGCAGGATAGGTGCTACTGTCAACATCATAATTAGAGAAAAGTAAACTGAGACTTAAAGAGGCTAAGTAAATTGTCTAACGTCACAAAGCTAGTCAGCTCGCCCCATGGGGTATTCAAGCTCGAAGTCAGTTATTCCCTGGGCTCAGTTCCCTTGTTTGTGAACTGAGGTGCTGTCTTCCTCTTCTTTTTTAAACTTCTCTTTAACCTGGTTTTATTTACCATGTGACTTCACTGGAGAGATAGTTCCACTCCACTGGAGAGAGAAGGTAGAGGATTTCTAATGAAGCCAATGGATGAAAACATTTCCTGGTGAATACATGCATTGAGGAGTCTTACTGCATATTAACAATTTGCCTGGGCACCTCCTCCATTTTCTCTAGTTGGTGTCTCTGACAAACTTCTCCTATGACTAGATATTCTACATGAAAATTCAGTCATATTTGAATATTATATTCGGCTATTACTTTATTTTAATTAGGTACTGGATGTGAATATCAGTTCAGCCATTCAGGCAAAAGAACTATGGCTAAAAGTAGAAAAACAAATGATATGCCTTCAGTCTGTCAGGGGGGTAGAAATTTAGTATCCACTTGGGCCTCCCACCTTTCTCCTGTGCTGTGGCCAAATTCTAAGGCATTTGGGGGACGAGCAAGTGTTTGAGAGCCCCTCTGCTCCTTCAGTTGGCTGCCTCTGTAGGTATCTGTTGAGAAACCCATCATTTTGCTGTTCTCAGAGCACATTCATGAGTCCACACACGTCACTAAAAAGATGTCCCTGCTTCCTGTCTGTGGATTTCTATGCAGTACTTGAAGGCTTAGAATCATTTTGTTGCCTCTGTGCCATACAGTCATCTGCAATCTCTGAGGTTGTCCATGACCTTATCTGCTTAAGGCAATATTCTCCAAATTTCAGTCTTTTTCATACTACATAAATTTTTTTATTCACTTTTTTGACATATCTGGGACCCTCAGTATTAACTTAATATTTTTCTTCAACAAATTGTAATTTATTTTAAAATTAATTTATTTTAATATTTTTCTTCAACAAATTGTATTTATTTTAAATTGATTTTAAAAATAAATTATTTTGTAATTTATTTTATTTTTATTGACTGCAATAAAGAGAAAACTAATATCACTTCCCACAAAGAGAAAGCAGCCACAAACAAAAACTATCTGAAATCCGAGGAATGTCATTACATTCTAGCTGGATACCTTCTGTCAGGTTACATCCTTCTTAGTCTAAACGTAAACAGTAAAACCAGAAAGACTATCTGCTGCAATGGGAGTGAGGTTGTGGGAGAGAAAATCAATGGGTTAATATTTTAAAAGTACAATCTCATTGCTGTTCATAAGCAGGGTGGTGGTAGGGATAGCACAGGACTGGAAAAATCTGAGTCATATTCGTCACAATTAATGACTAGTAATGACCGGAAACAGGTCGCCTTACTCGGCGGACCTTCGTCCCTTCCTTAGTAAAATATTAAGAATCCATCTGCTCAGACTTCCCTTTTGCGCACCTAGGGAGCGGACCTACATCTCCCACAATGCGCCGCGCGGCACCGAGAATGCCGTCCACCGCCTCTCGCAGCTTTTCCTCTGTCCCTCCTACAACTCCCACAAGCCCCCTCGGCGCCGGGGCCAGGCCGGGCTCGGGGAGGAGGCGGAGGCGCAGGAGTTATGGAGGGGGCGGGCTCTGCAGGGAAGTGCGTCAGAGAAGGCGCGGGGAGAGTAGGGTGCTGTGGTTTGAGCTTGAGGGTGAAGCTGGCGGAGCAGGAGGATGGGCGGTGAGTGAGCGGGGCCGACGTCGCCGGGCGGGGGTCGCGTAGCCGTTCGGTGTTTCCATCCGTTTGAAGAGGGGCCTTCTCCCCGGGCGCGGCCGGGGCTGCGCGGGTTCTGCGCGGGGGCCTGGGGCGGGGCTTTTCCCTTGGCCGAGTGGTCCGGGGAGGGGCCTGCTCGGGTACCTGAGGCCCCTGGCCGGGGACCGCGGAGGGCTGACCCGCCGCAGCTCCGGCTGGTCTCGACCACCCCCGGCCCCAGGGTGCGCCCCGCGAGGTGACAGCGCCAGGCGTCCGGCCTGGGCGAAGCGCCGCTCCCGGTGCTCGGGACCTTTTAAGGTCATTTGAGAGCCACCGGGAGGAAAAAGGATTAAAAAGAATAAAAATACAAACCCAACTTCTGGAGTTATCGTTAATTATTGTAATTGCTCTGATCTCTCCTGAGTCACTTGCCATTTCCCAAACTCAGCAACCCCAGTTTGCGAGCCCGTTTTCGTGCTCCTTTTTAAGGTGTTTGGCGCGGTCATGGTATATATACTTGCAGTATTTGACTAAGCTTGATCCGCCTTGAGTCATTTTACTGCGGCCATTTACTACTGCCAGTGAGCCCTGTCCACGCCTTGGGAGTGTTAATATTTGCCTAATCCAGAGTTTTCTTTCTGGCTGAGGAGAGATCATTTAGGTTGCAGATGAGGAGGTTCAGAAGTATAAGGAATGGGTAGAGTAGATACGAGTGAAGATTTTGACAGCGTAAAAGAGCTTGGCTTAGCTTTAATGGAGCAGATTAAAGGGGCAGATTAGAATCTAGCATTATTGTATGTTGTTATTCTCTTTGCTATGCCGTGCGCCTGGAACAACCTTTCTTTCTGGGTTAACAAACATTTTCACCTGTCTTTTAAATAGCTCCTTACTCGTAACCTTGTTTTAGAAGGTTTCCCTATGCAGAGGAAACTGGGAGGAGCCGATTTCCTCTGCTTCCTTTTCCTATGCCTTTTTCACACTCAGACCCAGAACACTTAATGCTCTGCAGTCTGTCATTAAAAATGTATGCAAGGTACATTGCTGACTCTGGGTATGTCTATTGTTTGTATCTGTAATGTGTATGTCCATTTCAGTGTTGTCTGTTTTAGTGTGCAGGTGATAGACTAGAGAACAAGACCTCTGTCTCCGTAGCATCCTGGGTATGTGAGCATTCAATAAGTACTTTTGTGATAATGAGTTTTGTTTTGAACTTAATTAAAAAAATGCTTGCTTCCTTTTTTTTTAAAAATTCATTAATGATTATACATTACTTTAAAGAGCCTTGGGAGGGGGAATAGGGTAAAGGGTGATTTTGACATAATTCCTTTCAAAATCTGTGTTTGTCCTTGAAGTCTAACTTTTGTTCTTTCTTCAACTTTTAAACAGAGCAGTCTGAATGCCAGAATGGATAACCGTTTTGCTACAGCATTTGTAATTGCTTGTGTGCTTAGCCTCATTTCTACCATCTACATGGCGGCCTCAATTGGCACAGACTTCTGGTATGAGTATCGAAGTCCAGTTCAAGAAAATTCCAGCGATTTGAACAAAAGTATCTGGACTGACTTTGCTAGCGATGAGGCAGATGAAAAGACTTATAATGATGCACTTTTCCGAAATAACGGCACAGTGGGATTGTGGAGACGGTGTATCACTATACCCCAAAACACATACTGGTATAGTCCACCAGAAAGGACAGGTATTTCTCTTATTTTAACTTTTGTCTCCTTTACCTACTCTATAATAGAGAAAGTGATGTGATGATGGCCCAGTTATGTATAAGCAGGTTTGTGGGTTCTTTCTCTCCCCAAAAAAAGAAATCTTATGTATTTCTTTTCTCCCCATCACTTCCCTCCCCAGCTTCCATGAATTACCATCATACTCATTAATATTGGTTGGATGAGTAACTGTCCTTATCTTGGGAAAATCATTGTAAATCTTTGTACTTATTTACCCACTCATTAAGATATTTGTATTAAACTCACATGTCATGAGAAAATAATTGGAAAAGAACACTGGAAGATTTCAAATACTTAGTAACTGGTAAAAAGGACTAGTATCCAAAATGAAGTCAACACATATGAATTGATAGTCATTTTATATGTAGCTGTGTTTTAGTTGATACTATCATTTGCCCACTAAATCTTAGAGGGTATAATTCGACCAGTTCTGTGTTTAAGTCTGCATATTTGAGACTGTTTTACAACAATCTTGATGGAGTTTTTAGGTTAAAAATACCCATTACAGAAGTAAAAAAAATCTAAGAAACTGCCTCTCAGGTTTATTTTGTAAGCATTCTTAACATTTAAAATTTTTAATTTCCAGTTATTAAGATGGAAGCTTTAGAGTTCTTTGTAAGGAACAGCTTTATAAATTGTTTCTATTTATGACTACTTCTGTTGGGCTCTTGGTGGGAAGCACTATATTCAAATCACAGCACAACAGGCTTGAGTTACCATACATCGGAAGGCTGATAGTTGTGATTTTGTATGGAAAAAAGAAAGTAGTTTGGAAAGAGGTGAAAGTTGGTTAAATTTTATTTAAAATGTTCAATTCTATTTATGAGAGCATAGGAGCACTTGATATTTGAATCTTAGCAATCGTTTATTATTCAGTCAACAAATATTTAGTGCATTCTTTCATGTTCCAGGGCCTAGGATCTTGGAGTACATAAGGGGAAAAAACAAATAAAAATCCCTACTCCTGGGGAGCTAATATTCTTTTCTTAAAGCTCCAGTTAACGCTATTGCTCTGCTGCTTTTTTTTTTTAATTTTATTAATTAATTTATTTTTGGCTGTGTTGGGTCTTCGTTTCTGTGCGAGGGCTTTCTCTAGTTGCGGTGAGCGGGCGCCACTCTTCATCGCAGTGCACGGGCCTCTCACTGTCGCGGCCTCTCTTGTTGCGGAGCACAGGCTCCAGACGCGCAGGCTCAGTAGGTGTGGCTCACGGGCCCAGTTGCTCCGCGGCATGTGGGATCTTCCCAGACCAGGGCTCGAACCCGTGTCCCCTGAATTGGCAGGCAGATTCTCAACCACTGTGCTACCAGGGAAGCCCCCGAGGGGAGCTAACATTCTAATAAGGACTGACAGGCAATAAACAATAAATATAATAGTATAAACAGAATAAGTAATTATATAGTAGAAGATGACATGTACTGTGAAAAATACAGCACAATAAAGGGGGTTTGGAAATACATAGGGAAGGGGATGTTGTTGGGCATAAGTTATGCTATTGAATAGTAAAGGCAAGATACGCTGCAACAAGAAAATACCACTTGAGGAAAGACTTGATAAAGGTGAAGGAGTTGACCATATGGGTAGTTGTGGAGGCAGGGAGAATCATTTAGGTTGGAAGGAACAACTGCAAGGGCCCTGTGGTGGGAGCATGCTTGAAATATTCCAGAACCAGCAAGGAATTCCCTGGGCTGGAAGGAGGGGGCTGGGGGAAGAGTTGGGTATGTGTCAGAGACACATCCTGGGAGAGGGAGTAGGGCAAATCACGCAGGATTCTCTAGGTGTGATGAGGGCTTTGGTTTTTACTCTGAGTGTGATGGAGCCACTGGGGAGCTTTGTGCAGAGGAAAGATAATCTGGTCACCTAGGAAGATGTGCTGAAAACAGACAGGTGGCTGGCCAAGACAGAAGCCAGGAGACTTAGGAGGCTATTGCACCAATTCAGGTGAGAGATGATTATGACTCAAGACCAGGATGGTAGTACTGAGCAGTGCCTGATTCTGGATATATTTTGAAGGTAGAGCCTCTGGGATTTCCTGATGGAATGCATATGGGCAAGAATGACTATAAAGTTTCTGGTCTGAGGAATGAGAAGAATGGAATTGTCATTACCTGAAATGGGGAACATGGCTGATGGAGTAGGTTTGGGGGAGATCAAAGTTTCTTTGTCCACTCCTTCTTAGTCTTCTTACTGCTAATTTTTTTTTTTTTTTTTTTTGCGGTACGCGGGCCTCTCACTGTTGTGGCCTCTCCCCTTGTGGAGGACAGGCTCCGGATGCGCAGGCTCAGCGGCCATGGCTCACGGGCCAAGCCACTCCGCAGCATGTGGGATCTTCCCAGACGGGGGCACGAACCCGTGTCCCCTGCATCGGCAGGCGGACTCTCAACCACTGCGCCACCAGGGAAGCCCCTTACTGCTAATTTTACTGCTCCTCCCTGAACCCATGTCTTAAGCCTGCTGCTGAGAACCATTGGTCCTTTGGGCATTGGTGAAGGCTGTGTGTCACTCAGGACCAAAGAGGTTGCTGTCTCCCCTGAGAACATTTTTCCATATCACTTTTTACTTCAGAGAATAATTACTAAAAGAGATTTTTGTTAAATGTTTAAAATTAAAACAACAAGCAATCATTGTTATTCTCGTTCCAGAGTCATTTGATATGGTCACAAAATGTATCAGTTTCACGCTAAATGAGCAGTTCGAGGAGAAATTTGTTGATCCTGGAAACCACAATAGTGGGATCGATTTGCTTCGGACCTGTGAGTAGTTTGAACGCAGCAAGACAATTGGGAAAAAAAGAAAATAATTTTATTTCCCTTTTGTTGAACTCTTTTTGGAACAGGATGACATTGTACATTGTGTCAACTTGAAATAAGGTCTTTAACATTATCCCAACAAACTCTGTTCTGTTGATAACACATTTTAGAAGTTAGGTACATACTTACCAAATCACAACTATGAAGTTGAGCAGCTAATACATTGGGTGAGAGAATCCAGACCATCCAAAAGATGTTATTAATGGGCCCATTTAAAGAGGAAGTTTAACAGGGATAAATAATACATTTTTATATTTAAGTTAAACACTTCATTTATCTGAGTTCCAATCGGGATATGTGAAAAAAGTTGACTGCAGGCTTTATATGAGTCAACAAGTATCAGGCCTGCTGAAGTATTATTGATCCAGTCTTAGGTGGTAGTAACCAAGGTGTAGATGTCAAAAACAAATGAAAGTAATTATTACGAGCATTCTATTCTTTGATGGTCAGGCAGCCTAGGAAATGCTGTCTTCATGTTTGGACCTAGTTTCTAGGCTATATAGAGAGTTACTGGAGCTTGCCTGGAAGAATGACCACGTCATGAGAAGGAACATTGAATAAAATGACAAGTATTCAATTTTGCATTGTAAATGCATAGGAAGAAGTTTATTACTAACAGAGTTTGAAGGGAAGTTAGAGAAAAGACTTTTATGTAGTTCCAGAAAGTAAAACTAGCACTAAAAGGTAAAGTTTGGTTTAGAGTTGATGTTACTACATTGATAATAATTAACATAATTTGAAAATGTAATGGGATGCTTTGTAAAGTCATCAGCTTTTTTTCCCATGTTGTTGAGGGAATTTATGATAATTAAAACTGCGATTTATTGAGTGCCTGGTATATACCAGATCCTCTGCTTTGTGCTTTATGTGTATTCGCTTAACAGGTCTTTTATAATCTCTATTCATTTGCTTGTTATTCCTGTCTTAAGATCCTATGAGGACTTAAATTTGTTTGTATGTAGAGCCAGAATGTTTTGCTTCAAATCTGGTTCTACCACTTATTGTGTTACCTTGTACAAGTTATTTATACCTCCTGTTTCAGTTTCCTCATTTATAAAATGGAGATCATAGTAATAGTACCTACTTCATAGAGATTTTGGCGGTTTAATACGCAAAGCATGTATAGAACAGTGCCTGACACATAGGAAGCCCTCAGTAACAGTTAATTGTTAGTGTCCTTTTACTTTTATCAGGAGAAAGTTAGCATTGTTTTGAATAATGTGCTTTAGGAAAAAACCTCAATGTTAGCATACTTCATTCTCACTTTTTGAGAAAAGTTCTAATTAGAATATGAAAGAAATTACCATTGTGAGAAAACTGAAGTCATGGTAACATTTCTTTTTTCTCTCTCTCTTTTTTAAAATCAGATCTTTGGCGTTGCCAGTTCCTTTTACCTTTTGTTAGTCTAGGTTTGATGTGCTTTGGGGCTTTGATTGGACTTTGTGCTTGTATCTGCCGAAGCTTGTACCCCACCATTGCCACAGGCATTCTCCATCTCCTTGCAGGTGGGTCTTGTCATCACACTTAGTTTTACCTACTTCTTGTCGCCTTAGGGATCCCATATTACTGCCCTGTTGTGTTGCCTGGAAAGCTCTTACCATGCTCTTATCTAGCTATGTTTTTTTGTTTTTGTTTTTTTCTAAATTTTCCTCCAAGGTCTGTGTACACTGGGCTCAGTGAGCTGTTACGTTGCTGGAATTGAACTACTCCACCAGAAACTAGAGCTGCCTGAGAATGTGTCTGGCGAATTTGGATGGTCCTTCTGCCTGGCTTGCGTCTCAGCTCCCTTACAGTTCATGGCTTCTGCTCTCTTCATCTGGGCCGCTCATACCAACCGGAAAGAGTACACCTTAATGAAGGCATATCGTGTGGCATGAGTGGGAAGCTGCCTGCTTTACAATTGCCATTTTTATGAGTTTTTGATATTAATATTTTCCCTTATCTGCCCCCCAATTGTTTTTAATTTAACTCTTTTTTTAATGGGTATACCATTTTATCCTGAAAATCCGTTTTATTTATTCACGCAGACAGTTGTTTCTTAATACCACTAAAATTTATATGGAATCTGAGTGATTCCATCTTTCAGTCAAACTAATCTAGGTTCAGAGTCCAGACAGAAAAAAATTGGGTAAACTCTTGGCACAAATTTGTGAAAGAAAATTGGTAGTAGGAGGTTGACCCAAAGCAAGTGCCGCTGAGGTCTGTTGGATAAAGTATCTGTTTAACTGGAAACTCTAGTTTGTTTGGGAAACAATCATTGTCAAAACTTACGTTCACTTTGCTGTTGCAGATAGCCAGTCAGCCAGGCTATGTTCAAGGACTTAGGCTATCTAAAATAAGGAAATTATCTAAGATCTTTTTCTCTAAATATTGGCGTATAACTTCATCTGAGGTGAAATATCTTCAGTTGTTTATCTGTACTGTGTCTTGTTTACAAGAAAGGAAGTGTTTACATGGAATTTTAACTTTGTAACTGCAAGAATTCCAGTTCAGCCAGAGAAGAGGATTAACCTTATTTTACTTTTTTTAAAAAACTCTCCTTAATACGTCAATAGGATTTTTAGTATCGCCAGACCATTTTGGATTTTTGTTCCTTCCCTCCTCACACACCAGACTTATTAAAAGAGTGCTTTTTTTAAACACTACGTTGGGGTCACAGAGTAAAATTCTCCAACTGCCATACGTTTATTTCAGCTAAGTACCATAAAGAAGGTTACACCATAATGACCCTCTGGAGCTAGGAAAACTACCACAAGACCTAAAGCTTTGGCTGGTCATTAACTTCCAACTATGGTCTTTATTTCTTGTGGTGAAATGATGTGCCTTTCCTTGCCTAATCCCTTCCTGGTGTGTATCAACATTATTTAATGTCTTCTAATTCAGTCATTTTTTTATAAATATGTCTATAAACATTGAACTTTAAAAAATCTTATTTATTTATTCCATTACTGTAGTATTTGACAGATTTAAAAAAAATGTAACTTAGTAATAATTTCTTACAAAATCCTAGATCTGTCTTTTTTAAAAAATAAAAAAATGAGAAGAGACTCAGAATTGTGTATAGTGTCTGAGTTGATTAAATCTTAGTACCTTAGGATAAAGAAGTACAGGATTCTGAATGAGGATTTTGTGATTTTCTGTGGGGAATGCATTGTTGCTCTATAGGCCTACTTTATGTCCAGTGTTTGGGTCTCTGTTTTATCATCCAGAAAATGTGGAAACCCCTTGCCCCCATTAGAAAATAAGAGACTATTTCTAATGCTTCAGCGTTTTAAAGCATGTTTTCAAAGTAGTTTTGTGATCATTGTGTATCATACTTAACATGGCTAGTTTTTCATAAAGTCATTTAATGGCTGTGGATGTTTATGTTGTGTATTAATCAAGTGGGCTTCTGACTTAAAACAAAGCCAGTATTACTCTGCAGCCGATTATTGCCTGTGAAATGGCTAGTTACTCAGTTTTCTACCTCCTCCTAACTCTTGAAGTTTCATTGCCTTTCAGCACCTTTTGTGGAAGGTAGAAAAGCTAAGTGAACAAAACACAGCACACTTTGGGGAATGAGATTTTAAAATTATTGACCAACATGACATTTTTGGATTTGGAAGTTATTTATTTTATCCCTGCCTCTTATCACCCCAGAATTACCTGTGACTTACTCTAACACCCGTCTTTAGTGTGCATTGAGGAAGCTTAGTCAGGATCTGACTTTTGAGCCTCACCAGTAGCACCCTTAAATATGGAAAGCTAGCACCATAAGCCCTGGTGCTGAGTATGTGTTGTTTAAGCACATTTCAGAGTAGCTGAGGTCATTCTCTCCTGCAAAGATTTTTTGGAATACAGAGGCTTGCATTGTTTCACTTGATGTGTAAATATTACGGTTTTTCATCTGTCTAATGATTCTAGTCAAGTAGAACCATATGAAATTACTGATATTTGACCATTTTCGATTAAACTGATACATAAAGTCAGTGGCAAGGAAAGTGCTATTAATCTCTTTTCACGTAATCTTTGAAAGCAACCCCCGAAGTGTAAAAAAATAATTTTCAGATTTTTCAGAATGTGAGTTTTATGGCAACTTAAGAAACATGTTTTAAGATCTTAATTTTTTGGTTCCTGATCTCATTTCACGATGTGAATAAATGTCTTCTATATCCTTTTTAGCAAAGACTCATTTTAGAAAATTTCTTAAGGATAGCCATAAACACAGTAAAAGTTAATACAATAAAAAAGGCAGAATTTATTTGTTCAATTAATATTGTGTGCCTGCTGTCTAGGTCATAATATACTAGGGTCTTGGGAATTTAATTGTAATGTGTTAAAAGTTTTACCTGGTCTAAGTATTGGGGGGTGTGTGTGTGTGTGTTGGGGGGGCGGAGGCAATGGATAGAGTTAAGTCACAGGTGAACTGATTGGTGACCCCAGTGAGAAGGAGTTGAGCATACAACAAATCAATTTAGAATTTGTTTTTCCATTCCAGAGACATCGCTAAATTGCAGACTAGCACTGTTAAAACTTATGTAATATATATCCAGTCATTTTCAATTATTGTAAAGTAGTGTGAGGGCATTTTACAATTTAACCCTTATGTAAGCTTTCACCAGAAATGAAAACAACCTGTTGATTTAACCTGATTTTGCCAGTTGCAACACTTTGAAAAGTTTCCCAGCAGCTAAAGGAGCAGGTAATGTGTATAGTGTTGAAGATGCAAATTGTTACTTCACAAGCTCCACCCAGCTCTGTCCTGGCACAGATGGGTGAAGTCTCTTGTCCTCCTTTCAGCCCTCTTAAGGGAGTAATGATTCAGACTTGAGAGAATAAAACAAGGAAACACATCTGTGTATAGGAATTCTTTTTCTTTTGCTCATCAGGTGTTCCAACACACTATTGTAATGAGATATATTTTTCCCTTGGATCAAATTATGATATATGCCAGTGTCCTGCAAATTCATTATGTGAAAAGAATAAATTAGAGTAATTATTTGCTGTCTAGAAGAAGAGATTTAAATCCTCTTCAGTGTTAAAATTTCTGTTAGTAAAATTAATACATTGACATACTAACACTTGCACACTTTCAGCAAACTTGTATAAAGCAAAATCCAATTTATATTACTTTTTACCTTTGCAGAGTTCTAAAAAGATGGAATAAGGAGAGAGAGAATTCTCTTTTGTCTTCACCTTTTAAAATATTTGAGTTATGGGGTCATGTGTCACCTTTCATCTTCAGACTCTGTCTCAGGATGTGAAATTTACCTCACGTCTCCTACAGCCTTCCAGCCCCTCCCAGTCTTCTAGCCTGTGTTCTTGTTTTTCTCTGCTCAGCTTGTATTGTCACTGGGATGTACACAAGCAGCTTTGAGTCTCTTGTTTGCATAATCTCCCATGTCACCTTCCTTCACAGTCCTTAGCCTTATCTTCACAGCAGAACTATGCCATCCAGTTTTCCTGTTCTCAGTCTCAGGGTACCAAAGAGGGCTGCTCAAAACTATTCAGCTGATTGTGTTTAAAAAATTGCTGTTTGACTTTAGTTGCTTGACAATTAACCCCACTACCTGTTGATTTATTACCCTGTAACACACATGTTTTTCAAATCTCTACAAATGTTAGTTGTTGGAAACTTGTATTCTTTTTCTTCAACTTCCGCAGATGGAGTTTATGTTCTCTTTAAGGAGCACATATTGGAATGAACTCTTCCAGTTTCTCCAACACTTGTATGTTTCTCCCTACAAAAGAAGAACGTATTAACTGATTGGAGAGATTGCTGGGAGCATGGCATCCACAAAAAGCAGCAAAGTGTATAGTGGTTAAGTATCCAGCTCAGGAGAGACAGCATACTAAATTTGTAATCCCAGGTCTGTCACTTAGCCTTTCCAAGTCCCACTTTTCCCATCTGTGAAATGCTATGATTATCATACCTGCCTCACAGAATTGTAATGAGGATATTGCTCAGCATAAAGTAGCCACTCAGAAGTGCTTGATTGGCTGCATTAAGAGTGGATGGGGTTACCCCTAGTGACCTGGCCACCCCGTGGGGTGGTTCTCAGTCTATGCTGCATATTGGAATTGCCTAGAGAACTTCAGAAAATACTTGTGCGCTAGAGATTCTGATTCAGTCCGTCCGGGGTGTAGCTAGGTCACTGATATTTTTAAACCTTTCCAAGTGATTCCAGTGAGTAGCTATGTTTGAAAACTGTTTGAAAGCTACATTTAAAAGCAAGAAGTAGTATTCTCTCTCTTCTTGGCAGATTGTTAGAAAGAGACAGTGGGCTCTGTAGAGTAAACAGACCTGGCATGCTGCCTGCCTTCTAGAAGCTATTTCTTTCCCGTGCTTTCAGGCACTCTCTTCTGCTGACATCTGGCTCTTTGAGATGGGCCCCAATGCATCACACCACTGCTAGCTGGAGCTGTACCAAGAGTCTACCTGCAGCCCAGGACACTCCAGTGGCTGGTCCTAAGGTTCAGATTTGGCCAGAGGTAATAGAAAGCCTCGTTTGTTTTGGCTTCAATTCCAAATTACTTTCTTTAATTCAGTACTTTCAGGGACCCTGTAGTGGGGGGGGTGACTAGGCCTCCATAAAAAAGGTGAATACTGTGATCCTTGTCTGTTTACCAGTTCATTGCAGTACTTCTCTTTTGATTAGAACCAGAAAGGACAGAGGTATGAGTAATTGACATTAACCTCTACACAAGCCAGAAATGCTTGAGAATGAACATATAAAATGAAGATGAACTAGTACTTGCCTTGATAGGTTGTTGTGAGGGTTAGATAAGAAGGTACATAGATCCTGAAACATCAGAGGTCAGTAAATACTAGGTATTGTTAGGAGACAAAGGCAGCACAGGGGGAGGAGGGCAGCCTTTGCCTGGCCTGTGTGGTCAGTCTGTGCAGGAGCCGGAGCTGCTGTGGCTTGTCCTGTGGCTGCAGTCCAGCAGGGCTTAGCGCTGGGCTGGGGGCTATAGTATCAGGGAGAATCTAGTTTCCTGTTAATGTTCACTTCAAAACAGGTAGAGCTTCATTACAGACAGGCTCTTTAACCATTCTTGCATGTCAAAATGGAAGGATTTTTTAAAAGATAGTGTTGTTATCCTTTTTCCCAAACAGGTCTGCACCAGTGTGGGATTTTTTGGTCTTTCAATGATTTTGCTAAGCGTCGGTTGGTGATTTAAGGTTAGCTGCATCAAAAATCTGTCTTTATCTTGTTTAAATTGGATCCAGGTCCACTGAGAGAACAAGAGGAACTTGGATTCCTGTGGCTTGTTCTCAGGCTCCTGAAATGAACTACTACCACATGCAATACAATTTGGTTTGGACGGTTCATTTTAAGTGCTGAGAGTGGCAGTGGATTTCAGGGACACACACCATAGGGCCAGACACTGAGCGTTATTCATGAACACTTATAATAAGTTGCAATGTGGCACTTTTCTTGCCCTGCCTGGACTTAAAGGAGCATTCAAAGGTATGAAAGATAAGAAATTATCTAAAAAATATCTAGAAAGAATTCAAACACTCGGGGCTAAGACTTCTTCCAGGACTTGTTTAGGGACAGCAGCATCCACTTTTATTATCATAACTATCCAACCATCCCCCATGGCAGTGGTCCCTTTCTCTTCCCATTTGAAATAAAAAGATGACAGGAGGAAGGAAAGGGAGGAAAAGGCCTTGAGTCTTTGTGTGGAGGGTGCTGCGGCCCATCTCTACCTCCACCAGAAAAGGTGGGTACGGATCCCACCCCCCAACTACTAGACAGCCTCCTAGGTGGACAAGCAGAGCTACTCTCTTGTTAACCCATGACTTTCACATCTAAATCACATGCTTCGAATTTAGACATTTGCTTATAACCCCAGCTCTTCTTTTACTGCGTCAGAACCTTTGGGAAAATTCGAACACTTCTGAGGTCTCAGTGGGATAATAAAGTCCACTTTTCATGTTCGTTGTGAGGCTTAAATAACATAATACATGTAAAGCACTCAGCGTGGTGTCCAGCGCATCTCAATAAATGATAATCATAATTGATCAGCAGATGATTTCAGGTTCCCAGCCCTGCCTTCTCTCCTATGCTTTAGGTTTAAATTTCTAACTGCCTTCAAGGCAGCTCCATTTGAATCTTTACATGGTACCTAAAACTTAATATGTCCAGATTTGAACTCATTTTTCTTTTTTTTTTACATCTTTATTGGAGTATAATTGCTTTACAATGGTGTGTTAATTTCTGCTTTATAACAAAGTGAATCATTTATACATATACATATGTTCCCATATCTCTTCCCTCTTGCGTCTCCCTCCCTCCCACCCTCCCTATCCCACCCCTCCAGGCGGTCACAAAGCACCGAGCTGATCTCCCTTTGCTATGCAGCTGAACTCATTTTTCTTTTCATCGTTTCTCCAATTCCCATTTTCTTTGTTTTCCTTATCAGCTAGACTTTCAGTGGTGACATCATCTTTGATTCCTCCTGTTCCCTTGCCTTAACCAAGACTTTCTGATTCTATGTAATGTCTATCTCACTAAACCCCTGCTATCCTACCCTGGTTCAGGCTACTGGATGATGACAGTAGCATTGCTGCCAGCTCTCTCTCTAATCCATTTTACATATCCTGCTAGTCTGATTTGCAAAAGCATAGATCTGATCACATGAACCTTTTGCTAAAAAACATTCAATGACTCCTCATTGCTTATAAAGCAATGATTCTAGAAGCAATCTGGAATTGTCTAAATTTAGTCTCACATCCAAGATCTAGCATTAGCTAGTTCCATCTTTGAAACATTTCCTGTTCCCATTCTTTTACTTCAGTCAAACTCACTATTAATTGTACCCAGTTTGCACTTTCTTAGATCAATGCTTCTTGTTATATTGTGTTACTGGAATACTGTTCTCCACATACTCAAATCTTGTCCATATCACTTTGTTGAAATTATATCGTTTCAAAAATCATGACCATTTATTTACCAAATAGAATAAAGTTCACCTCAAATGTATTATTCTTTTGAATACTTACAGCACTCTGAGTAACGCACCCGCCCCCGTAGCTTTTGTCACTTTCTACCTTGTTTAACACTGATTACTATACATATTCTCTTCCCTACTAGATCTTACTGCCTATTTATTTAATCTTTGTTTCTCGCAACATCTCCCACATAGCCTTGCAAAGACTAGTTTCTCAGGAAATCAGAAGGAAGTTTTTGAGTGAATAACCCTTGAAATTATTAGAAAGCCCTACTGTAAAGTGTATACATGAAATTAGATTATCTAGGAAAGAATTTGAACTGATAGACAAGAGCTTAAGTTTAATATTATGTTGCTACTTTGGAGAGAAAGCTCTGCAACAGTCCTTCAAGGTAACTTTGAGATTTATAGATACAACATTTTCCCCCCTGAGCTAGCAGAGGAAGAGGGTTCATTTTTTTGTCAGTTGGGATGCCACGTGTACAATTTAACTCAATCACTTAGGCTTTTGTGATTTTTGCTCATTTCATATGAAGTGCTATACTAGAAAATATAAGTTTTCTGTTGCCTTGGTTAGGATAACTCCTATTTATTTTTCTAGTCAAAGCTTAATATTTATTTCTTCAGCACAGTTTTTCCTGACCATCTGTCTTGAGTTAGCTCTCCCTCTTATGTGTCCACAGTGCTCTGAAGTTCTTGAATGTGGGAAACAGTAAAGTCCAAGTTTGAAAGTGACTCTGTTTAAACTCCATGGATCTGTTCTTCCCGTACCTCAGTAAAATCTCGGGTAAGGGGGCTTCCCTGGTGGCGCAGTGGTTGAGAGTCCGCCTGCCGATGCAGGGGACACGGGTTTGTGCCCCGGTCCGGGAAGATCCCACATGCCGCAGAGTGGCTGGGCCCGTGAGCCATGGCCGCTGAGCCTGCGCGTCCGGAGCCTGTGCTCCGCAGCGGGAGAGGCCTCAACAGTGAGAGGCCCGCGTACGGGGGGGGAAAAAAAATCTCTGGTAGGTCTTGGGGTTACTTAATAATTAAGAAATTAGTTCTTTCTGACAGCAACATGAAAGAGTTCAGTCCCGTCTGATAATCACACTCCAGGCCAGTTAGTGAAATATTAAAACTAAAAGACCAAGTAACTCCATTCTCCCTTGGCTTAGTTCCATTCTCCCTTGGCTCCCTCAGCTGCTCTGAGACGTGAGCAGCTGCTTCTCTCTGTCCTCAGTCACTTTTTCCTGAGACAGTGACTCCTGTCCTGAGACAGGACTCAAGAGTAGATTAGGAACAAGTACGGTTTTGTGTGGCTGTACCAGTTGTCCTCTGACCTTGGGGCTGCAGAAGCCCATGCATGTTGCTGCTCTTTCTCTCCTAGGGGCCACTTCGGGGGAGTTTCTCAGAGACCACCCCCCCCCCCCCCCCCGCAGACTTTCAGACTGCAGTTCTTTTAGCATTAGAAGTCAATGTCTTTCCTTCAGCTGTCTGCTTACCCCTCCCCCTTCAGTGCCTGGGTTGCTGGCAGGCTGGCTCGTCTCCGTTGGGGTCCTAGTGCTCTCAGGTTGTTCAGGAGTTCTCATTTACTAGGATCCCAGGTCAGCTCCTTCTGGGGGGAGGACATCTAGTCCCCAGGAAACAAGAAGAGCTAATGAATAAATACCTGGATGGTGGGAATGCAGGTCTCTCCCAACTCAAACTGGGGTCTCGTTGCTTTGCTGCATCAATCCCATCCAGCCAAGCCCTTACAGCTTTTAGCTTTTCAAGGGTGAGTCAGGTATTCTTCCATAGGCTTCTCAAGCTCCAGTGGGCACGTGCCCAGCTCCCTGAGTAAAGTCCCTCTCAAGTGACTAAGCCCAGTGACGGGGAGGCAAGCCCCTCCCACCACAATGGGTGGGACTAGGGGAAGCCCAGAGCCTTCAGCTTGTCTCTGCAGAGATGTCTGTCTTCTATTTCTCCTAACTCTCATGAATCCCCGAGGCTCTTATAAATCTTTGAGGGGAGTCATGAGCTAAAAGTCACAAGATC
Source organism: Stenella coeruleoalba (assembly GCF_951394435.1). NCBI lineage: Eukaryota > Metazoa > Chordata > Mammalia > Artiodactyla > Delphinidae > Stenella > Stenella coeruleoalba. Next base: position 98,721,396 of record NC_137150.1, read on the forward strand.
TGTTTTTAGACCACCCCCTGCAAATCCTCACAGGGGTCCAACATCTCAATTTGGAACGTGGAGCTTTTGATAAAACTAAACTGAGGTAACAGTATACATTACATTTGAATCCTGTTAAACAGTATTAAATTTTAATAATTTTGTTTAACATCTTCCTTCCTTGGACAACATGAGAGCAGAAATCTTGTCAGACTTAACTCATAGAACCCAGTGCTTGGCACAGTGCCTAGAATATAATAAGATGCTCAATAAATACTTAGTGAATGATGCATGAATCAATAAATAAAATTCTTATCTTTCTTGAAAGATATGAACTAATCTTGTAAGTCTGGTGAGCCACAATACTCATTTTTCAGAGGCGAGTGCATAGAGGTACACACAATTATTAAATTTTGAGACTCGTGTTTCCTTTAATCAGTCCTCAAGTAAGAGTTATTTTCTTAGTGTGTATTTCCTCAGGAGGAGAGTAATAAATCTATTTCAAAAATTATTATTTCCCTCTAAGTAGAGGCTACATATTTAAATATGGTTAGTTAAGTCGAAGAAAAAATTGAGAGGGAGAAGGATTGTGAAGAATGAAGTTCTACTTAGTTTAATATTAGTCAATTATATTAGCCAATTAATGTTCATTATAGTTACTATTAGTCAATTTATATACTATAAATAGGCTGTACCATTTTCTTTCCTTTTTTAATGTCCTGCATTTGATAAATTTCAGAGGAGCAGGGATTGTGCCTGTGTAATTCTTTTTACTGTGTGTCGCCCTATATCATTTCCCACTCTAAGAGGAAGTAAACTCAGTACATACTTTCCTGATGATGACAGGAAGAGACGACACACTTTATAGGAGGGGATGAAGAGGAGAGAGTGGAGAGTGTAACAAAGGAGGACAGCCCCCAGGTTGCTGAGGAAACTATGCCAAAGCTATCATCTCTTTGGTGCTCATAGCTTGCCCCTGCAAGAATTCTTGTCATGATAAATTTCAGGCTTACGTTTTTCTTGTGACAATGTAAGACTAAGAGAGCATTCAGGTGATGCATTCTCTGGGGAGTCATACTCCTAGTTCAGCCAACATAGCACCGAGAAGATAACTTGTCTCATGGCCTTTATCCCTGCCACGTCTAGCTGTGATTCTTCCAGTGCAGCCTGGCTTCCTCAGGCTGCCCTGGCCTTCCAGGAACCACATTTAGGGCATCATCTTGCCTTTGGTGTGTGAGAGTAATGGCTTCCTAGAATTGTGCCTCATTCTTCTGGGCTGTTTCCTGCTGAAGAGCTGGTAAAATAGCGATTGAATTGATTTATGCTACTGAGATAATGGGTCACACCTTCCAGGTAAGTTATTTCCATTTCAGTACCTGGACTTTCAACACCATAATCCTAATTTTTTGCTTCTGTCCTTCTCCCTTTCTTCCTGCTTTTCTTTCTTAATATAATTTTTGAGCACCTCACCTGCCGCCAGGCATTAGAGTAGGCCCTGGGGATGCAGATTGCACCCCTACTTTCCTGGCAGTCATGTGGAACATGGGCTACCACTAAACTCTGGAAGCATAATATATTTCATTTTTGAATCCATGAACAGTATCCCCAACCATTCAATCATGCTCTTGCTCATTTGGCAGGAAAGATAAAATCCATTCACCATGTTTGTCTCAACAGTCTAATGGTGGAATATGTTGTTGCTATGGAGATGAAGAAATATTTTGACTAGGAAAATAGTTTAGAGCCCCTCAAATTACATTTCTTGGCCTACCCGTAGAGCTAGTCTCTACACAGCTGTCTTCCCGGGAGGAATAATCCAGTTTGCCCTGTCCTATTGTCTCTAGCTGTGATAACCTCAAGCAACTCTTTTAGTCTATGTTCCAGATTTATTGCAAATATGCTAAATGTATGTCCCCCACCCTCCACTTTGTAGATGACATACTATGAAGCTTAAGTACCTGTGCTTAGATGCCCTAACCTGCCCATCAGAGTGTCTCAGTGTGTTCCCTCTCATTTACCCTCTCTGGTTTTATGAAGAACTAGTTCCACACACAGGCATATCTCTCCATGAAATCATATTTTTTAAATTTCTCAGAAATTTTTTCTTTTAACAGAAAGTTTTGGATTTTTATTTCATTTTTAAAATTTCATATATATCCTTTTATCCTTATCTTCTAAAGGGAGTATCAAAGAAAATAGATCTGTAAGTAATATCAGGATGCAATGACTCATTTCTCCAAAATTAGCATACTAATTTGATAATACGCTCTTTCCCACATTAGCATTTGGCTTTCCTTCCTGTATAAAAGGGAGTTTACTTTCCTGTTAACACATTAAACAGGACTAACTATTTTTTTGTTTTTTCTGTTCCCTGGGATTGATATTGATTCACCAACAAAAACAAAACATAAAATTATAATAAAAAGAGATGAAGATCATTTAAGTAAAGTAGTAAGTTCGTATTTAATAAAAAGATAACATACACTTGCTTAAAATGAATTATATTGACTATTATTCCATCATATTTCTATCAAGTTCATACTTAAACTCCTGCCCAATAAAAATTTATTTTTAAAAAAGAAATTAAAGCTCAACAGTTATCTACTGTATAAGATTTTCCTTTTAAAAACTGAATTAATGTATTTAGCTTATTTATTGTTGGTTATTTTGCTTTTTAAATAACCATTATATATATGACTATATATTAATTAACCAATGAATTAATAAATTACCCCTTCTGGGCCTTTTTGCTCATTTCTCTTCTATTTAACATTTTCACTATAAAAGGTGACCTGAAACAGTGAGAAATTGTTCAAATCAGTATATTTTATGGTTTATAATAGCAAGTTGGTAAATGTTTTTACCACAAGTATGGAAATAATGAAGTATAATGAGAGGCAGTATTTTGAAATGCAAGTTACACACTCAAATATTCAGAGAGGCCAGGCATGTGGCATAAAAAGAATTAATTGTTGCCAGATCTCCCAGTTTTTCAAGAGCAGCTGTAATTCGCTTTTATAAATTTTCTCCTGATTTTTGAATCTTGGAAATTAATGTTAAAAAATACTATGCTGTTCTGCAATGTCAACAGTTCTAAACTGTTCTGTGCAACCCTCTGGATGATCTGTTGTGACTTATGTGATAGTTGAGAATGTGGGTTTTGTAGTTGGCTTGGGGTTCAGAACACAAATACTACTGTGGGACCCCGAGCAAATGACTCGGCCATACCGCACTTCATTTTCTTACCTGTCATATGGGGGTAATAACTGTATCTCTCTCATAGTATTTTGGCTTATTGGAAGCATGGGAGTTAGGGGACATCTGAGGAGCTCCAAATATGAAAAGCTGAATTCTCTTGGAGTTCACTGCTTTGTTCTTTGTTTCACAACAGCCCTCTTAACATTTACCCAGGGGAAAACAAATTTTATGAAAAATTAGTGAGCTAAGCTGTCCTTAACATTCTCCCTTCAAACTCAGCCCTTGAGGTACCCTCAGCCCTGCCTTACCATCTTTCTCAACTCTTGTAAATTGTTCTGGCCAACAGAGTATATCTCAGTCCACAAGCTCTTCTTCTTCTTTTTTTTAAATAAATAAATTTATTTATTTATTTTTGGCTGTGTTGGGTCTTCGTTGCTGTGCGCAGGCTTCCTCTAGTTGCGGTGAGCGGGGGCTACTCTTCGTTGCGGTGCACGGACTTTTCATTGTTGTGGCTTCTTGTTGTGGAGCACAGGCTCTAGGCATGCAGGCTTCAGTAGTTGTGGCACGTGGGCTCAGTAGTTGTGGCTCGCGGGCTCTAGAGCACAGGCTCAGTAGTTGTGGTGCACAGGCTTAGTTGCTCGGCGGCATGTGGGATCTTCCCGGGCCAGGGCTCGAACCTGTGTCCCTTGCATTGGCAGGCGGCTTCTTAACCACTGCGCCACCAGGGAAGCCCCACAAGCTCTTCTTACAGTGTAGTGTTGACACTCTTCCCATCAACTGTTCTATGTTTCCTCTCCTTAAATGAGAGCAAAATGTAGTGACTGCCTACAGTAGCCATGCTGTAAGGAAACTCAGGTGTATTTGTTTCCTGGCACTGCCATAACAAAGTACCACAGAAAGGTACCTTAAAACAACAGAACTTTATCATCTAACAGATCTGGAGGCTGGAAGTTTGTAATCAAGGTGTTGGCAGGGCCACACTCCTGCCGGAATCATTCCTTGCCTCTTTCTGTCTCCTGGTGGTTTGCTAGCACTCCTTGACATTCCTGACTTAGGTGTATCACTCCAATCCTCCATCTTCACAAGGCATTCTCCCTGTGTCTCTCTGCATTGTCTTCCCTCTGCATATCTGTCTCTGTGTCCCCTTTTTATAAAGGACACTAGTCATATTGGATTAGGATCCATCCGAATGATCTCATTTTAACTTGATTACTTCTGTAAAGATCTTATTTCCCAAAATTCGACTTTTAGCACCAGATCACAAGGAGAGGCCACATGTTGGCTTAGGTCTCATCTGACAGCCAGTATCAATGGCCAGTCACACAAGCGAAGGAGCCTTTGAGACTACTCGGGTCCCAGCCACCATGTAACTGCAACAAGATGATAAATATTGAGCAAGAACTTGCCTAGGTGAGCACAGGCAACCCCCCAAACCATGACAGATGATAATATAGTGATTTTTTGTTGCCTTAAGTCATTGAGTTTTGGGACCATGCAACAATAAATAACCGGAGCATAAATCACGGTGAGATGGTAAAGTTTTGTCCCCACAGGGGCCCAATATACCCCATGGTTACAAAGATCTTTTAGGACCTGTGGCTGCAGCAGGCCAGCTCTGCTTCTTGTCTAGGCCTGCTCTGGCATTTTTCAAAGTCTTACCTTTTTTAGATGCCTAAAGTCTCATTTTTCACCTTTGGCCAACAATTCTCTCATTCCTTGTAAGCAGCAATCAATATGCACCTTTCCTTTAGGTCCTTCCTTGGCATTTATGGTGTATAGTTGATTTACAGTGCTGTGTTAATTTCTGCTGTACAGCAAAGTGATTCAGTTGTATGTATATACATTCTTTTTCATATTCTTTTCCATTATGGTTTATCAAAGGATATTGAATAAAGTTCCCCGTGCTATACAGTAGGACCTTGTTTTTTATCCATTCTATATATAATAGTTTGCATCTGCTGGTCCCAAACTCCCAATCCATCCTTCCCCAACACTCCTTCCCCCTTAACAGACAGTTAAGTCTGTTAAGACAGTTAACAGAACAGACTTAACAGACAGTTAAGTCTGTTCTCTATGTCTGTGAGTCTGTTTCTGTTCTGTAGATAAGTTCTTTTGTGTCATATTTTAGAGTCCACATGTAAGTGATAGAATATAATATTTGTCTTTCTTTTTCTGGCTTACTTCACTTAGTTTGATAATCTCTAGTTCCATCCATGTTGCTGCAAATGGGACACAGAGACCGAAAACAGCTTGGAATTTCAAATGTTTGGAACTAACATATCCTTCCTCAAAAATGCTAACTTAGTTTTCTACTATAAATGCTGGAAGTGGAAAGGAGCAAAAGTTCAAGCTTAAAATAATGTTACCAATGTTTTAAAATTCATATTTTATTTTTATCAGAGTAATTTGCAGAATTTTGGAAGTTAGATAATTTTAAATGGCTTAAAATGAAAAATAGCATCTGTACCTTCACCCCAATTTCTGCCCTCTCCAACCCTCAACCATTTTCAACTCTCCTAATTTTTTTTCTGGATTCACTTTTATATTTCTAAGTGATGTGCTTACACTGCTATTTTATAGTTTCTTAGTTATAGATGTTTCTGTAGAGGAGTATATAGCTCTCTCACTATACAACAGCCCTCCTCAGAGAATACTCTTTCACTCCCCTTACCCTCTCAATAATGTTAAATCACCATTTTGGTTAAATCAGTAGTCATTATTTCTATTCATATGGATATGTATTTATTGCTCATAGTTATGCCATGTAATGTACTATGATATCACCTTTTTCTTATTCAAAAAATTTCCCCTTAGGTTAATAAGGCCTTTTTTTCTACCATTTTGACACAAAATTGTTTGCCAGAAGTATAATCAACTAATTAATTAATTCTAACATTTTTATTAAATAAATTTGACATGTAACATCGTGTAAGTTTAAGATGTATAGTGTATTCAGTATATTTATATATTGTAATATAATTGCTATTGTTACAATATTTATCACATTACATAATTATACTACAATATTATTGTCTATATTCATTATACTGTGCATTAGGGCTCTGTATGCATTAGGTCTCTATTTGTTACAAGTCTGTGGCCTTAAACACCATCACTGCCCCCCACTCCCACGCCAACCCCCTGGTAACCACCATCTTACTCTCTGTTTTTTACAAGATTGATTTTTTGGGGAGTTCCGCATATAAGTGATAATATTTGTCTTTCTCTGTCTGACTTATCTCACTTAGCATAATGTACTCAAGATCCATCCATATTGTTGCAAATGGCATGATATCTTCCTTTCTTATGACAATGGAATCCATTGTGTATATGTACCACATCTTTTTTTATCCATTCATCCGTTGATGGGTATTTGGGTTGTTTCCATATCTTGGCTATTGTGAATAAAACTGTAATAAACATTGCATTGCAGAGCAGGTATCTTATCAAAATCCTGTTTTCATTCCCTTTGGATATATATGCAGAAGTGGAATTGCTGGGTTGGTAAATCTACTTTTAATTTTTTGAGGAACTTCCATATTGTTTTCCACAGTGGTTGGACCAATTTACATTTCTATCAACAATGTAAAAGGGTTCCCTTTTCACTACATCCATGCCAGCACCTGTTGTCTCCTGTGTCCTTGATGACAGCCATTCCAACAGATGTGAGGTGATATCTTGCTGTGTTGTGTTTTTTTGTTTTGTTTTGTTTTATTTATTTATTTATTTTTTGCGGTACGCGGGCCTCTCACTGTTGTGGCCTCTCCCGTTGCCGGAGCACAGACTCCAGATGCGCAGGCTCAGCGGCCGTGGCTCACGGGCCCAGCCGCTTCGTGGCATGTGGGATCTTCCCGGACCGGGGCACAAACCCGTGTCCACTGCATCAGCAGGCGGACTCTCAACCACTGTGCCACCAGGGAAGCCCCTTGCTGTGGTTTTGATTTGCATTTCCCTGAATGATCAGTGATGTTGAGCATCTTTTTAAAACCTTCAGCACATAAAAGAGGCAATTAACAAAATGAAAAGACAACCTACAGAATGGGAAAACATTTTTGCAAACCATATATCCAGTAAGGGCTTAATACCTAAAATATATAAAGAACTTGTAAAACTTAATAACAAAAAACAATCTGATTTAAAAATGGGCTGAAGAACTAAATAGGCATTTTTTTTTTCCAAAGAGGACATCAGAATGGCCAACAGGAACATTAAATATTTAAATCAAAACACTTCTCTGGAGCTCTCTGTCACTCTACTCCAGTTTTAATCATTGTTTTCTTTTGTCTTAAGATTTCACTTCACAATTATTATTAGGCTGAATACCTAAAATATATAAAGAACTTGTAAAACTTAATAACAAAAAACAATCTGATTTAAAAATGGGCTGAAGAACTAAATAGGCATTTTTTTTTTCCAAAGAGGACATCAGAATGGCCAACAGGAACATTAAATATTTTTTATTTATTTATTTATTTATTTTTTTGCGGTACGCGGGCCTCTCACTGCTGTGGCCTCTCCCGTTGTGGAACACAGGCTCCGGACGCGCAGGCTCAGCGGCCATGGCTCACGGGCCCAGCCGCTCCGCGGCATGTGGGATCCTCCCGGACCGGGGCACGAACCCGCGTCCCCTGCATCGGCAGGCGGACTCTCAACCACTGCGCCACCAGGGAAGCCCAGGAACATTAAATATTTAAATCAAAACACTTCTCTGGAGCTCTCTGTCACTCTACTTCAGTTTTAATCATTGTTTCCTTTTGTCTTAAGATTTCACTTCACAATTATCCTGGGAATTCGTCTTGTATTTATTAATACATAAATAGTTTCCAAGAAGGAATTATTTCTATGATAATTTTTTTCATATTATTTGATAGGATAATGATAACTCTTATTATTTGAATGTTGGAGCTCCTGAATATAAACTGCTGGTCTTTTTATCTTTAATTTTCAATCATTTTGTTCCACTTTCTAAAATATTAGGTCAGCTTTACGTTTAAACTCAATTGACTTTTAAAAATTTCTGCTATTGGAATTTATATTTTACATATATTTATAAAATATATAATATATTTATATATTATATATATTTATAAATATATATAAAATATATTTATATTTTACTGAATGAATACAAAAAATAGAATTTCTGTTAAATAGCTTCTCTTCTTCTACTTTGGATGCCATATCTTTTAAATTTGCCATGAATTATAATTTTATTGAAATTTTCTTTTGTTACCTGATTTGTTCCTTTCTTTAAAGTTTTCTTTTTTTTCTTTATTGGAGTATAATTGCCTTAAAATGGTGTGTTAGTTTCTGCTTTATAACAAAGTGAATCAGTTATACACATACATATGTTCCCATATCTCTTCCCTCTTATGTTTCCCTCCCTCCCACCCTCTCTATCCAACCCCTCCAGGCGGTCACAAAGCATGGAGCTGATCTCCCTGTGCTATGCGGCTGCTTCCCACTAGCTATCTACATTACGTTTGGTAGTGTATATATGTCCATGCCTCTCTCTCGCTTTGTCACAGCTTACCCTTCCCCTCCCCATATCCTCAAGTCCATTCTCTAGAAGGTCTGTGTCTTTATTCCTGTCTTACCCCTACGTTCTTCATGACATTTTTTTTTCTTAAATTCCATATATATGTGTTAGCATACGGTATTTGTCTTTCTCTTTCTGACTTACTTCACTCTGTATGACAGACTCTAGGTCTATCCACCTCATTACAAATAGCTCAATTTCGTTTCTTTTTATGGCAGAGTAATATTCCATTGTATATATATGCCACATCTTCTTTATCCATTCATCCGATGATTGACACTTAGGTTGTGTTTCCATCTCCGGGCTATTGTAAATAGAGCTGCAATAAATATTTTGGTACATGATTCTTTTTGAATTATGGTTTTCTCAGGGTATATGCCCAGTAGTAGGATTGCTGGGTCATATGCTAGTTCTATTTGTAGTTTTTTAAGGAACCTCCATACTGTTCTCCATAGTGGTTGTATCAATTTATATTCCCACCAACAGTGCAAGAGAGTTCCCTTTTCTCCACACCCTCTCCAGGATTTATTATTTCTAGATTTTTTGATGATGGCCATTCTGACTGGTGTGAGATGATATCTCATTGTAGTTTTGATTTGCATTTCTCTAATGATTAATGATGTTGAGCATTCTTTCATGTGTTTGTTGGCAGTCTGTATATCTTCTTTGGAGAAATGACTATTTAGGTCTTCTGCCCATTTTTGGATTGGGTTGTTTGTTTTTTTGTTATTGAGCTGCATGAGCTGCTTATAAATTTTGGAAATTAATCCTTTGTCACTTGCTTCATTTGAAAATAGTTTCTCCCATTCTGAGGGTTCTCTTTTGGTCTTGTTTATGGTTTCCTTTGCTGTGCAAAAGCTTTGAAGTTTCATTAGGTCACATTTGTTTATTTTTGTTTTTATTTCCATTTCTCTAGGAGGTGGATCAAAAAGGATCTTGCTGTGATTTCTGTCATAGAGTGTTCCGCCTATGTTTTTCTCTAAGAGTTGGATAGTTTCTGGCCTTATATTTAGGTGTTTAATCCATTTTGAGCTTGTTTTTGTGTATGGTGTTAGGGAGTGATCTATTCTCATACTTTTACATGTACCTGTCCAGTTCTCCCAGCACCACTTATTGAAGAGGCTGTCCTTTCTCCACTGTACATTCCTGCCTCCTTTATCAAAGATAATGTGTCCATATGTGTGTGGGTTTATCTCTGGGCTTTCTTTTCTGTTCCATTGATCTATCTTTCTGTTTTTGTGCCAGTACCATACTGTCTTGATTACTGTAGCTTTGTAGTATAGTCTGAAGTCAGGGAGCCTGATTCCTCCAGGTCCGTATTTCGTTCTCAAGATTGCTTTGGCTATTCGGGGTCTTTTGTGTTTCCATACAAATTGTGAAATTTTTTTGTTCTAGTTCTGTGAAAAATGTCAGTGGTAGTTTGATAGGGATTGCATTGAATCTGTAGATTGCTTTGGGTAGTAGAGTCATTTTCACAATGTTGACTCTTCCAATCCAAGAACATGGTATATCTCTCCATCTATTTGTATCATCTTTAATTTCTTTCATCAGTGTCTTATAATTTTCTGCATACAGGTCTTTTGTGTCCTTAGGTAGGTTTATTCCTAGTTATTTTATTCTTTTTGTTGCAGTGGTAAATGGGAGTGTTTTTTGATTTCACTTTCAGATTTTTCATCATTCGTTTATAGGAATGCCAGAGATTTCTGTGCATTTATTTTGTATCCTGCTACTTTACCAAATTCATTGATTAGCTCTAGTAGTTTTCTGGTAGCATCTTTAGGATTCTCTATGTATAGTATCATGTCATCTGCAAACAGTGACAGTTTTACTTCTTCTTTTCCAATTTGGATTCCTTTTATTTCCTTTTGTTCTCCGATTGCTGTGGCTAAAACTTCCAAAACTATGTTGAATAAGAGTGGTGAGGGTGAGCAACCTTGTCTTGTTCCTGATCTTAGTGGAAATGCTTTCAGTATTTCACCATTGAGCATGATGTTGGCTGTGGGTTTGTCATATATGACCTTTATTATGTTGAGGAGAGTTCGCTCTATGCCTACTTTCTGGAAGGTTTTTATCATAAATTGGTGTAGAATTTTGTCGAACGCTTTCTCTGCATCTATTGAGATGATCATATAGATTTTCTCCTTCAATTTGTTAATATGGTGTATCACGTTGATTGATTTGCGTATATTGAAGAATCCTTGCATTCCTGTAATAAACCCCACTTGATCATGGTGTATGATCCGTTTAATGTGCTGTTGGATTCTGTTTGCTAGTATTTTGTTGAGAATTTTTGCATCTATGTTCATCAGTGATATTGGCCTGTAGTTTTCTTTCTTTGTGACATCCTTGTCTGGTTTTGGTATCAGGGTGATGGTGGCCTCGTAGAATGAGTTTGGGAGTGTTCCTCCCTCTGCTATATTTTGGAAGAGTTTGAGAAGGATAGGTGTTAGCCCTTCTCTAAATGTTTGATAGAATTTCCCTGTGAAGTCATCTGGTCCTGGGCTTTTGTTTGTTGGAAGATTTTTAATCACAGTTTCAATTTCAGTGCTGTGATTGGTCTGTTCATATTTTCTATTTCTTTCTGATTCAGTCTTGGCAGCTTGTGCATTTCTAAGAATTTGTCCATTTCTTCCAGGTTGTCCATTTTATTGACATAGAGTTGCTTGTAGTAATGTCTCATGATCTTTTGTATTTCTGCAGTGTCAGTTGTTACTTCTCCTTTTTCATTTCTAATTCTATTGATTTGAGTCTTCTCCCTTTTTGTCTTGATGAGTCTGGCTAATGATTTATCAATTTTGTTTATCTTCTCAAAGAACCAGCTTTTAGTTTTATTGATCTTTGCTATCGTTTCCTTCATTTCTTTTTCATTCATTTCTGATCGGATTTTCATGATTTCTTTCCTTCTGCTAACTTTCGGGTTTTTTTGTTCTTCTTTCTCTAATTGCTTTAGGTGCAAGGTTAGGTTGTTTACTCAAGATGTTTCCTGTTTCTTAAGGTAGATTGTATAGCTATAAACTTCCCTCTTAAAACTGCTTTTGCTGCATCCCATAGATTTTGGGTTGTCGTGTCTCCATTGTCATTTGTTTCTAGGTATTTTTTTATTTCCTCTTTGATTTCTTCAGTGATCACTTCATTATTAAGTAGTGTATTGTTTAGCCTCCATGTGTTTGTATTTTTTACAGATCTTTTCCTGTAATAGATATCTAGTCTCAAAGCGTTGTGGTTGGAAAAAATACTTGATACAATTTCAATTTTCTTAAATTTACCAAGGCTTGATTTGTGACCCAAGATATGATCTATTCTGGAGAATGTTCCATGAGCACTTGAGAGAAATATGTATTCTGTTGTTTTGGGATGGAATGTCCTATAAATATCAATTAAGTCCATCTTGTTTAATGTATCATTTAAAGCTTGTGTTTCCTTATTTATTTTCATTTTGGATGATCTGTCCATTGGTGAAAGTGAGGTGTTAAAGTCCCCTACTATGAATGTGTTACTGTCGATTTCCCCTTTTATGGCTGTTAGTATTTGCCTTATGTATTGAGGTGCTCCTATGTTGGGTGCATAAATATTTACAATTGTTATATCTTCTTCTTGGATCAATCCCTTGATCATTATGTAGTGTCCTTCTTTGTCTGTTGTAATAGTCTTTATTTTAAAGTCTATTTTGTCTGATATGAGAATTGCTACTCCAGCTTTCTTTTGGTTTCCATTTGCATGAAATATCTTTTTCCATCCCCTTACTTTCAGTCTGTATGTGTCTCTAGGTCTGAAGTTGGTCTCTTGTAGACAGCAAATATATGGGTGTTGTTTTTGTATCCATTCAGCCAATCTGTGTCTTTTGGTGGGAGCATTTAGTCCATTTACATTTAAGGTAATTATCGATATGTATGTTCCTATTCCCATTTTCTAAATTGTTTTGGGTTCATTATTATAGGCCTTTTCCTTCTCTTGTGTTTCTTGTCTAGAGAAGTTCCTTTAGCATTTGTTTTAAAGCTGGTTTGGTGGTGCTGAACTCTCTCAGCTTTTGCTTGTCTGTAAAGGTTTTAATTTCTCCATCAAATCTGAATGAGATCCTTGCTGGGTAGAGTAGTCTTGGTTGCAGGTTTTTCTCCTTCATCACTTTCAGTATGTCCTGCCACTCCCTTCTGGCTTGTAGGGTTTCTGCTGAGAGATCAGCTGTTAACCTTATGGTGATTCCCTTGTGTGTTACTTGTTGTTTTTCCCTTGCTGCTTTTAATATGTTCTCTTTGTATTTAATTTTTTGACAGTTTGATTAATATGTGTCTTGGCTTGTTTCTCCTTGGATTTATCCTGTATGGGACTCTCTGTGCTTCCTGGACTTGATTAACTATTTCCTTTCCCATATTAGGGAAGTTTTCAACTATAATCTCTTCAAATATTTTCTCGGTCCCTTTCTTTTTCTCTTCTTCTTCTGGAACCCCTATAATTCAAATGTTGGTGCATTTAATGTTGTCCCAGAGGTCTCTGAGACTGTCCTCAGTTCTTTTCATTCTTTTTTCTTTATTCTGCTGTGCAGTAGTTATTTCCACTATTTTATCTTCCAGGTCACTTATGTGTTCTTCTGCCTCAGTTATTCTGCTATTGATCCCTTCTAGAGTATTTTTAATTTCATTTATTGTGTTGTTCATCGTTGCTTGTTTCCTCTTTAGTTCTTTTAGGTTCTTGTTAAATGTTTCTTGCATTTTGTCTATTCTATTTCCAAGATTTTGGATCGTCTTTAGTATCATTATTCTGAATTCTTTTTCAGGTAGACTGCCTATTTCCTCTTCATTTGTTAGGTCTGGTGGGCTTTTATCTTGCTCCTTCATCTGCTGTGTGTTTTTCTGTCTTCTCATTTTGCTTATCTTACTGTGTTTGGGGTCTCCTTTTTGCAGGCTGCAGGTTTGTAGTTCCCGTTGTTTCTGGTGTCTGTCCCCCGTGGCTAAGGTTGGTTCAGTGGGTTGGGTAGGCTTCCTGGTGGAGGGGACTAGTGCCTGTGTTCTGGTGGATGAGGCTGGATCTTGTCTTTCTGGTGGGCAGGTCCACATCTGGTGGTGTGTTTTGGGGTGTCTGTGGACTTATTATGATTTTAGGCAGGCTCTCTGCTAATGGGTGGGGTTGTGTTCCTGTCTTGCTAGTTGTTTGGCATAGGATGTCCAGTATTGTAGCTTGCTGGTCGTTGAGTGAAGCTGGGTGCTGGTGTTGAGATGGAGATCTCTGGGAGATTTTCGCCATTTGATATTATGTGGAGCTGGGAGGTCTCTTGTAGACCAGTGTCCTGAAGTTGGCTCTCCCACCTCAGAGGCACAGCACTGACTCTTGGCTCCAGCACCAAGAGCCTTTCATCCACACGGCTCAGAATAAAAGGGAAAAAATGTAGAAAGAAAGGATTAGTAGAAGTAGAGAGAGAGAAAGAAAGAAAGAAAGAAAGAAAGAAAGAAAGAAAGAAGCGGGGAGGGAGGGAGGGAGGAAGAAAGGAAGGAGGGAAGGAAAAAAGAAAGAAAGAGGATAAAGTAAAATAAAATAAAGTAAAATAAAATATAATAAAGTTATTAAAATAAAAAAATAATTATTAAGAGAAAAAAAAAGGATGGATAGAACCCTAGGACAAATGGTGTAAGCAAAGCTATACAGACAAAATCTCACACAGAAGCATCCACATACACACTCACAAAAAGAGGAAAAGGGGAAAAAATCATAAATCTTGCTTTCAAAGTCCGTCTCCTTAATTTGGGATGATTCGTTGTCTATTCATGTATTCCACAGATGCAGGGTACATCAAGTTGATTGTGGAACTTTAATTCGCTGCTTCTGAGGCTGCTGGGAGAGATTTCCCTTTCTCTTCTTTGTTCTCACAGCTCCCAGGGGCTCACTTTTGGATTTGGCCCCGCCTCTGCGTGTAGGTCGCCCGAGGGCGTCTATTCTTTGCTCTGACAGGACGGGGTTAAAGGAGTCGCTGATTCGGCGGCTCTGCGTCACTGAGGCCGGCGGGAGGGAGGGGCACGGCGTGTGGGGCGAGTCTGCGGCAGCAGAGGCCGGCGTGACGTTGCACGAGCCTGAGGCGTGCCGTGCGTTCTCCCGGGGGAGTTGTCCCTCGATCCCGGGAACCTGGCAGTGGCGGGCTGCACAGGCTCCCTGGAAGGGGGGTGTGGATAGTGACCTGTGCTCGCACACAGGCTTCTTGGTGGCGGCAGCAGCAGCCTTAGCGTTTCATGCCCGTCTCTGGGGTCCGCGCTTTTAGCCGCGGCTCGCGCCCGTCTCTGGAGCTCCTTTAAGCAGCGCTCTTAATCCCCTCTCCTCGCGCACCAGGAAACAAAGAGAGAAGAAAAAGTCTCTTGCCTCTTCGTCAGGTCCAGAGTTTTCCCTGGACTCCCTCCCTGCTCGCCGTGGTGCACTAACCCCCTTCAGCCTGTGTTCACGCCGCCAACCCGAGTCCTCTCCCGGCGCTCCGACAGAAGCCTGAGCCTCAACTCCCAGCCCCGCCCGCCCCGGCGGGTGAGCAGACAAGCCTCTCGGCCTGGTGAGTGCTGGTCCCCCCTGATCCTTTGTGCGGGAATCTCTCCGCTTTGCCCTCCGCACCCCTGTTGCTGTGCTATCCTCCGCGGCTACGAAGCTTTCCCCCTCCGCCCGCGAAGGTGCTTCTAGTGTGTGGAAATCTTTTCTCCTTCACAGCTCCCTCCCACTGGTGCAGGTCCCGTCCCTATTCTTTTGTCTCTGTTTCTTCTTTTTTCTTTTGCCCTACCCAGGTACGTGGGGAGTTTCTTGCCTTTTGGGAGGTCTGAGGTCTTCTGCCAGCGTTCAGTAGGTGTTCTGTAGGAGTTGTTCCACGTGTCGATGTATTTCTGGTGTATCTGTGGGGAGGAAGGTGATCTCCGCGTCTTACTCTTCCGCTATCTTCCCGGAAGCCTCTGTTTTGTTTTTTCCTTTGCTTATTTTCTCTTGAGAACTGTGAACTCTTTTAGCTCTAGGGTATTTGTGGAGT
This sequence comes from Stenella coeruleoalba, assembly GCF_951394435.1. NCBI lineage: Eukaryota > Metazoa > Chordata > Mammalia > Artiodactyla > Delphinidae > Stenella > Stenella coeruleoalba. Next base: position 98,737,097 of record NC_137150.1, read on the forward strand.
CGCCACATGCTATCAGGGGTCTGTATTATATTGGGTCTCTCCCCCTGACAAATCCTTTAAAACTCTTTCTTCCACAGGAGTTATCCCCCAGGGCACTCTCTAATAAACATCCAGCACAGAAAACTCCATTGAACAGACTATTTCTCTGGAAATCTAACCTGTGACAATTAGTTTTGAGAGAGATAAGTTTGGCATAAGAGGGAGAATATATATACTTCATTCCTGGTCTGGCCCCTGTAGTGAATTTGGGCCCCTCTAAAGAAAAGTGTCAGAGGCAGAAATTAAAGTTTGCATGAAGTACCTGCTGAGATAGTGGGCAAAGACTGAGGGCCACTCTGATTATGGGATGCCTCACAGATATTTTAATGAGATTCTGGGTATAAGAAAAGTTGCTTGATGGTCATGCTACTATTGGAATTATTTGTGAATATATATTGGAATGAACCATGACATTGTCAATATTCTATCAATTTTTGTCCTACAAAAACATTTCACAAGGGTTAACCTGAAATAGCTTTGCTTCTTGAGAACAAATTCTATCCTTTCAAGTTAATATTAGGTCATATTTAATTTTTATTTCCACCCAGGATCTACCTTAGGGCTTCACATATTATAAACCTCAAAAATAGGTTGGCCAAATGCAAGGACAACTTTTGGAAAAAATGAAAATGAAAGAAAAAGCTTTCTGATTTTGTCCAGAGACGAACAGGAAACAGGGAAACAGATAGAAAAACAAGCAAGAGACTGTTTTTTACAGTCAGTTTTAGGTGAAAATTGGAATTGTCATGTATTTGTTATTTTACAGAGAAGATGAGAAGAGGCCACATGGGAGAATTTATACCATAAAATAATCTGAACTTTTTCAGCTCAGCATCATAATGAGTATAGATGGCAAAAGAGCAGCAGAAACCAGAAATCAGATGAAGACTTTGAAGGGATAAAATGAGACTGGTCTTTGCTAGTAACTGGTAAACCACAGAGCACTTGGTTAGGCAGAGCTGAGATAAGAAGATTGCTGTGTGAGCTACAGACTGTGTGTTTGATTTTTGCTTATGTTTAATAGACATTATTTATGAGAACAGCTTTAGGTTCACAGCAAAATCGAGCAGAAAGTACAGAGATTTTCTATATACCCCTTGTTCCCACACATGCATAGCCTTCTCCATTATCAACATCCCCACCAGAGTGGTACATTTATTACATTGGTTGACACATCATTATCACCCACAGTCTATAGTTTACATTAGAGTTCACTCTTGGTGTTGTACATTCTACGGCTTTGGATACCTTGATAGTGACAAGTATCCACCATTATAGTATCATACAGGATATTTTCACTGTCCTAGTAATCCTCTATGTTCCTGCTATTCATCCATCTTTTCCCCCAACCCCTGACAATCACTGATCTTTTTACTATCTCCATAGTTTTATGCCTTTTCCAGAATGCTATACATTTAGAATCACACAGTACATAGCTTTTTCAGATTGCCTTCCTTCACTTAATAAAATGCATGAGTTTCCTCCACGTCTTTTCATGGCTTTGATAGCTCATTTCTGAGTAATATTTCATTGTCTAGACATACAACAATTTATCCATTCACCTACTGAAGGGTAACTTGGTTGCTTCCAAGTTATGGCAATTATGAATAAAGCTGCTATAAACATACACAGGTTTTTGTGTGGACATAAGTTTTCAACTCCTTTGGGTAAATACCAAGGAGTGAGATTGCTGAATGATATAAGTATATGTTTAGTTTTGTAAGAAACTCCGTAACTGTCTTCCAAAGTGGCTGTACAATTTTGCATTTCTACCAGGAATGAATGAGAGTTCCTGTTGCACCACACTTTTGCCAGCATTTGGTGGTGTCATTATTCCAGATTTTGGCCATTGTACTAGGTGTGTAACGGTGTCTCGTTGTTTTAATTTGCATTTTGCTGATGGCTATGAGCACCTCTTCATAGGCTTATTCATCATCTGTATATATTCTTTGTAGAGGTGTCTGTTATTATCTTTGGCCTCTTTTTTAATCTGGTTGTTTGTTTTCTTATTGTTGAGTTTTCAGAGTTCTTTCTATATTTTGGGTAACAGCCCTTTATCAGATGTGTCTTATGCAAATATTTTCTCCTGATTTGTGGCTTGTCTTTTCATTCTCTTGGCAGTGTCTTTTGCAAGCAGAAAATTTTAATTTTATTGAAGTCCAGCTTATCAATTCTTTCATTTATGTATCATGGCTTTGGTCTTATATCTTAAAACTCATTGTCAATCCCAAAGTCATCTAGATTTTCTCCTGGTATCTTCTAGGAATTTTATAATACTGCATTTTTCCTTTACGTCTGCAATACATTTTTTAAAAATAATTTTGATTGGCGTATAGTTGCTTTACAATGTTGTGTTAGTTTCTGTTGTACAGCAAAATGAATCAGCCACACATATACATTTATCCCCTCCTTTCGGACTTCCTTCCCACTCAGGTCACCACAGTGCGTTAAGTAGAGCTCCCTGTGCTATACAGTATGTTCTCATTAGTTATCTATTTTATACATAGTATCAATAGTGTATATGTGTCAATCCCAATCTCTCAATTCCTCCCACCCCCCTTCCCCCTTGGTGTCCATACATTTGTTCTCTATGTCTGTGTCTCTATTTCTGCTTTTCAAAAGGGATCATCTATACCATTTTTCTAGAGTCTACATATATGCGTTAATATACGATATATTTTTTTCTCTTTCTGACTTACTTCACTCTGTATCACCAAAAAATCTACAAACAATGCTGGAGAGGGTGTGAAGAAAAGGGAACCCTCATGTACTGTTGGTGGTAGTGTACATTGATAGAGCCACTATGGAAAACAGTATGGAGTTTCCTTAAAAAACTGAAAAAAGAACTACCATCTGACCCAGCAATCCCACTACTGGGCATATACCCAGAGAAAACTATAATTCAAAAAGACATATGCACCCCAGTGTTCATAGCAGCACTATTTACAATAGTCAGGACATGGAAGCAACCTAAATGTCCATCAACAAAGGAAAGGATAAAGAAGATGTGGTACATATATACAATGGAATATTACTCAGCCCTAAAAAGGGACGAAATTGGGTCATTTGTAGAGATGTAGATGGACCTAGAGACTGTCATATGATACATTTTGAGTTAATTTTTGTGAAGGGTGTAAGGTATATTAGACTGTTTTGTTCATTTGTTTTGTTTTGCATGTTCAGTTGTTCTAGCGGCATTTGTTGAAATGACAGTCTTGGCTCCATTGCATTGTTTTTGCTCCATTGTCAAATATCTTACAATCATGTTTATGTGGGTCTATTTCTGGTCTTTCTCTTCTATCCATTGATCTATTTGTCTATTCTTATGCCAATACCATACTGTCTTGATTACTGTAGCTTTATAGTAAGTCTTGAAGTTAGGTGGTGTCAGTTCTCCAACTTTGTTCTCCTTAAATATTGTGTTGACTATTCTGGGTCTTTTGCCTCTTTATAGAAACTTGAGAATCAGTTTGTCAATAGCCACAAAATAACTTGCCTGGATTTTGATTGGGATTGCATTGAATCTATAGATCAATTTGGGGCACCTTTACAATATTGAACCTTTGTACCCATGAACATGGAATATCTCTCCATTGAGTTTAGTTTCCTTTGATTTATCAAAGTTTGATAGTTTTCCTCATATAGAGCTTATACATATTTTTTTATATTTATAACTCAGTATTTCATTTTTATGGGTGCTAATGTAAATGGTACTGTGTTTTTAATTTCAAATTCCACTTGTTCATTACTGTTATACAGAAAAGCAATACCTTAAAATATACTTTTGTGTAACCTTTGTACTAACCTTGTATCCTGCAACTTGGCTATAATTGCTTATTAGTTCCAAGAGTTTTTTGTTGATTCTTTCAGATTTTCTACATAGCCAGTCATGTCATCTGTGAACAAAGACAGTTTTATTTCTTTCTTCTCAACAAGTATCCTTTTATTTCCTTTTCCTGTTTCATTGCATTAGTTAGCACTTCCAGCACAATGTTGAAAAGCTGTGGTGCTTTTGCTTGCTTTGTTTCTGATCTTAGTGGGAAAGCTTCAAGTTTCTTACCATTAAGTTTGATATTAACTGTAGGTTTTATGTAGATATTATTTATCCAGTTGAGGAAGTTTTTCCCCATTTCTAGCTTACTGAGAGCTTCTATCATGAGTGAATGTTGAATTTTGTTGGATGTTGAATTTTGTCACATGCTCTTTATGTATCTGTTAAGGTGATCATGTAATTTTTCTTCTTTAGCCAGTTGATGTAAAAGATTACATTAATTCTTTTTTGAATATTGAACCAGGCTTGCATACCTGGGATAAATTCCACTTGGTCATGGTGCACAGGCTTTTTATACATTGTTAGATTCACTTTGCTAATATTTTGTTGAGAATTTTTGCATCTATGTTTATGAGAGATATTTATCTGTAGTTTTCTTGTATTGTCTTTGTCTGGTTTGGTTTTAGAGTAATGCTGGCTTTATAGAATGAGTTAGAAAGTATTCCCTTTGCCCCTATCTTCAGAAAAACATTGTAGGGAATTGGTATAATTTCTTCCTTAAATGTTTTGTAGAATTTATCAATTGAACTTATCTGGGCCTGGTACTTTTTGTTTTGGAAGGTTATTAATCATTGATTCAATTTCTTTAATAGGTATAATCTTTTTAGCTTGTCTATTTCTTTTTGTATGAGTTTTGGCAGATTGTGTTTTTCAAGGAATTGGTCCATTTCATCCAGATTATCAAATTTATGGGCATAGAGTTGTTCATAACATTCCCTTATTATCCTTTTAATGTCCAAAATATGTTTGATTTTTAAGAGTTTGTATAGTTAACCACTAAATATTTCCTTAAGAAATATTTTAAAACATATTGTCTGTGTCATTATAGAGTCATAAAGAAAACTGTTACATATATTTTTTAAAATTTCTTTAATTTTTAAAAATTTTATTTTATATTGGAGTATAGTTGATTATGCTATATTTTAAAAAATTATCTTTAAAATTCAGTTTTCTGAAGTTTTGAAAATTGTTTATCCATTAACTATAAGATCCATGGAATATTAGTAAATTTTTGCTGAAACAAGTACAGTGTAAATATTTGTAGCAAAATGTAACCTTTTCTACTTGTGACTTGTGAGCTATAGAAGATGGAACTAAGTTATGACTGTATCTATTAAGTATTTATACATGAAATATTTTGTTATTATTATTTTTTATTTATTGATTTTTGGCGGTACGCGGGCCTCTCACTGCCGTGGCCTCTCCCGTTGCGGAGCACAGGCTCTGGATGAGCAGGCTCAGCGGCCATGCCTCACGGGCCCAGCCGCTCCGCGGCATGTGGGATCTTCCCGGACCGGAGCACGAACCCGTGTCCCCTGCATCGGCAGGCGGACTCTCAACCACTGCGCCACCAGGGAAGCCCCATGAAATATTTTGAATAAATATAGTCACTATGCTATGTTATATTGTATATTTATGTTGTTTTGTATAACAGCATTCTTCCTCTCCTACTTCATATATCCAGTGTTGATGCTACAGACATCTTAATAAACATTTTTTCAAGTAACGAATGAACCCAATCCCATTAACAAGTTTACCGTCTTTGAAAAAAATCATATCTATATTTAGTCAAAAATTTATTTTAGTAAAAAATTAATGAAAACTTCAAATTAATAGAAATAATTTATGATACCAATTTTAAATTTCTGAAAGGCATACAAGACTCAGGCATGTCCAAGGTTACCATGAAACTATTAGTTTCAAGTTTATACACTCAAACATCTCTCCAATTCTCCCACACCCCTGCCCCTAGTAACCACGATTTTACCCTACTTTTATGAGTTTGGCTTTTTTATTTTATTATTTTTTTTGTGGTACGTGGGCCTCTCACTGTTGTGGCCTCTCCCGTTGCGGAGCACAGGTTCCGGACGCGCAGGCTCAGCAGCCATGGCTCATGGGCCCAGCCGCTCCGCGGCTTGTGGGATCTTCCCGGACCGGGGCACGAACACGTGTCCCCTGCATTGGCAGGCGGCCTCTCAACTACTGCGCCACCAGGGAAGCCCTACATTCCATCTTTAATTATGCAACTCCATAGGAAATTAAACTTAGAAATGTAATATTCACTTTTATTTCACACCTTTGTTTCCTAACTGCCTCTATTCTAACTACAATGTCCCTCAAAATGCTATTAAAAGTAATTCCTCAAAATTCACTTGCCTCAGCTTTGTCACTCATGGTTGTAAGTGATTTCATTGGTTGAAGGTTCATATACCCTTAAACCCTTTTAGCATAACTGGAGTGCTCATGCTCCAAACTATTAATGTGGGCTGGCTATTAATGCTTAATTAGGATTTTCCTTTATATTTGAAATTGCTAATTTTGTTGGTTTGCTTCCTTTTCTTTTCCTCAGTCTGACAATTTAAAAACTTTTTTCAGTTTTATTGAGATATAATTGTTTTTCTTTTGGGTGCTGATATCCCCCGATGCTGACACAATCCATGACCTTGGCAGCATACTGTATTTTTCTTGAATTATTTCAAAATTTGTTTTTGATTTTTTTTAATTTGAATTAAGATTTAGTATAATTTTCTCCTTCTTGTATATTTTCTCCCTTATATACTGCTACTTAAATTGAATGCATTATGATATGTTTTAATATTTTACATACAATTTGTGCATTTTCTCTGTGTAATTTCCCTTATATACTGCTACTTAAATTGAATGCATTATGATATGTTTTAATATTTTACATACAATTTGTGCATTTTCTCTGTGTAATTTCACTTTTAATATTTTACATACAATTTGTGCATTTTCTCTGTGTAATGATTAAGGTACATTAAGGTACAGTAGACCCCACTTGTTTCAAATTTTTTTCTTCAGAATTTTCCTCAAAACAGTTATTACTTCCTTATTTCTTAGGCTACAAATAAAAGGGTTTAGTAAAGGAACTACTTCTGTAAACACAATAGCAGCTGGTATATCTTTATCCCATTCTTCAAGCAAATTTGGACTAATGTACATGAAAAAAGAGATCCATAAAATAATGAAACTGACAAAAAGTGGGATGCACAGCTAGAAAAGGCTTTGACCCTTCCCTCTTTGGATTTCATTTTGAAAATAGTAAAGAGAATGTAGAGATAAGATATTAAGACACTACCTATTGTGAAGACTTGAATTGAGCCTGAAAAGATAAACAGTACCAGTTCATTGACATAAGGGTCAACACAGGAGAGCCTATATAAAGGAAGAATATCACAATAAAAGTGTTTGATGTGATTTGATCCACAGAAAACTAACCTGAATAGAAGCCCTATATGAGTCATAGAATGCAGGTTTCCAGCTATGTAGGCCCCTGTGGTCATCTGAATGCAGAGTTCCTTTGACATCCTGGTATGGTACTGCAGAGGGCTGCATATGGCCACATAGTGATCATAGGCCATTACCACCAGAAGAAAGCAGTCTGCAGTTTCAACAGTGCAAAGAAAATAAAACTGTGCCATGCATTCATAGAGGGAAACCGTTCTGTTTTCAGAAAAGAAGTTCCTTAACATCTTAGGAGTAATGGCACAGGCACAGCAAGAATCCACGAGAGTGGGGTTGCCCAGAAAGATGTACATTGGTGTGCAAAGATGATGCTCTTTTGAAATCAGTATAACCAGGCCAAGAATCCCCACCATGGTGATCAGATACATGGCAAAGAACACCACAAACAGAAGGGTCTTCAGCTCTGGGTAATCTGTAAATCCTGTGAGGATAAACTCATGTTTTACAGTATGATTTTCTTTAGCCATTCCTGACTCTGCTGTTGAGAAAAAATTGTGGAGAAATGAGTACTAATTTATAATATGCCCAATTCAACTCTTGAGCTCTCTCTGGCCCAGAAGAACGAGGAACATCTTCCATAATGCCTTCACAAGTCACGTGGATTTTGGTGTATGCCCATTTCTCTGGGCGTATCAATCTCCAGGAGCTCTTAACTTTTAAGCTAGTTATTTAACATTTTCCCAGCATATTTTCAAGAGAAAACATCAGATTAGATGCACAAAGATGGCTTTTGAGGTCTTGAGAGGAATATTCAGTGCAAAAAACTTCTCTATATGGATTAGCTAAAGCTGATTCATAATTTAGGTGTCAGCAGTTGGTATCAATGTTCCCAAACAATTTCAGTGACAGTATCTGTGCAGATTAACAGTGTTGTTTGAAAGACTATTTTTGTACACCCATGTTCATAGAAACATTATTCAGGATAGTCATAGGTAGAAACAACCCAACTCTCCACTGCTGGATGAATGAATGAACAAAATGTGGTATAGACAAAAAGTGGAATATTATTCAGCCTTAGAAAGGAATGACATTCTGACACATGTTAAAACACGGATGAAATTTGATGACTTTATGCTAAGTGAAATAAGCTAGGCATAAAAGGACAAATATTGTGTGATTCCACTTACATGAATTAAAGGTTGTCTGGGGAGGGAAGGAATGGGGAATATTGTTTAATGGGTACAGAGTTTCAGTTTGGGAAGATGAAAAATTTCTGTAGTTGGATGGTGATGATAGTTGCACAACAATATAAACGTAACACCACTGAACTGTAAATACTTAAATATAGTTAAAATGATAAATTTTATGTTATATATTTTTTCTACTATAAAACATTTAAAAAAACTATTTTCATGGTCTTTATGGTATTTATGATGTCATTTAGGCACGCAATATAAAATTGCTCCTGTGTGCATGTGCATATTAAAATCTAAAGAAATTTAAATGCTATCAAAAGAAATTGAAGCATCCTTAAGGGTTAAAAATTGATAAATTCAGGGCTTCCCTGGTGGCGCAGTGGTTGAGAGTCTGCTTGCATTTTGGAGAGAAGATCTCTTTCCTTTGGCTTCCTGCAACTGTTTACTAACTTTTAAACTCAGACTATTTGTGACTGATACATTTAGAAACAATATTAGAAATGAACATTTGAAAGCTATATAATTTGAATTATTATTTTTTCATTAAATTCCTTACTCTTGATAACCTGAAGTCTAAAAAAAATGAACATTTTAAATCTAGGTAATTTGAATAAGTTTTTTCATTAAATGCCTTACACTTGCTGACTTGAAGTCACATAACATAGTTTTCCTTCATTTTCTCTAGTTGATGCTAATTAATCAGACAGAAATAAGTTTTACATTGATATTTTATTTTTCTAAAAATCAAAAGATAAACTAAAAATCTCCTTAAAATTACATCAGGGGTTTAAAAGAATGGTTTAAAAATATATTCCTTCCTCATATAATTTATTTAATACATAGGGAATGTCTGACACAAAAATTTTAAACATTTCATTGTAGAGGCTGTTAAGCTGTAAGTTATATGGCAAACCACATTTTTAAAAGAAGTTCACAAAACTTTGATAAGGTTTTCTGTAATTACTATAAACGTATGCTTTTACTTATCTATTTTTGGGTAAATTTAGGCTTCTCTTAAATTCAGAAGTGATGCAAATAAATGATAGTCATTTGTCCAGTTCTTACACAATGGACCTTAGGGTAGAGGAAAGACTTTAAGGAACTTAAAAAATTTAAAAATAAGAATTGCAAGGCAAAAACCTTAAAGAACTTAAATAAATGTTTCTGGAGGTTAATATTTCTACCAAAAAATTTTTAAAATTCTTTCCCACCTGGATTTCTCCAATAAGAGTTTAATAAAGGCTAGATGGTTGCCTGATGATGGTTATTAAAGTAGATCCAGAAATAAAACTCTATCATCTTGATTGTTTAGAAGAATATTTCTACCAACAAGTCAATGATAATATTTATATCATTGCTAGAGAATGGTTCAAATATTTTAAATAATTCTAAAGAGATTTAATTGGCATTGACATCAGAGTACTTCCTGAGAGACCTAATCTCCTAAACATTACAAAGCTACTAAGTTGGAATAATTAAATGTATCATTTGAAACCTAAAGAGTAAGGCAAATGCCCATTTCTAAGCCAATTTTAAGGGACATGTTTTGATTTTAATTTATATAAGTTTATACTATTTATCTTTATTACCACTCTGAATATAAAATTCTAGGTGGGAAAAAAAATTCCCACTGGATTGGTCAGCAAAAGCCTCATAGAGGAAGTGGGAACTGAACTAGGACTTACTGACTCAGAGGAGAGGTTGTGTGAGCAGAGGTCTTAAAGTAGCACCTTTCTCACCTCTTTTTAAAGTCAATATATAATTTCTAGAATATTCCTTTGAACTTACATTCATAATATCTTTAATCTTATACCTTAGTTACTAGAAGTAACCTTTACATTTTTTAATAATAATAATTTAAAAAATAACCATTAAAATTGCCTTGAAAATCCAGAAGCACCTTCTGGAGATATTTCTTTCCTCAAAATATTCCCTTATTAGGACTTTCTCATCATTTATAGTGCAATGAATCCCTATTGCCCATCAATCAGTAGTCACAATTTGTTTGGTTAATTACATATCTTGATTTTCCTAATCTACATCATTTGAATTCACTTTATCTTCTTATACTTTGCACTACCCTTTACCATCCCTAAGCCAAGCCCGTCTCTTCATGGCTTTCTGAATAAGTCACTGTCATTCTTCATGTGGTGCATTTTACCTTATCTATATTATCCTCACCATTTTCCTCCATCTATCCAAATCCTACCCCTTCCTTAATGGTCAATCCAAGGTCTACCCCGGACAAGCTCATCTGTCCTCTTCCCTCCTCCCAGGCTCTTATTACCCATGTAACACCTTCTCAAGTCTCAATATTTGCCTTGTGTGGTCCTCTGGCATTTATGGGTGTAAGTCTTATTCCCCCAGTTCGATTACAACCTCACTTATATCAGGATTATGCATATTTCTGAGATGTACCCTGAAGATACACCAAAAAACAAAGCAGAAATAAATCCCTTCCCTCAGAATTCAATTCTAGAGCAATATGATTATTTCAGGTGAGGGCTACATCACTATGACGATGCAGGACCAAGTCTGTGCTGAAGTACACTGTAGGGAAACTTTCTCCTATAATGAGAGTTTGTTAAGATTTCCTGGGACGAGGCTCTACCAAAGCAACTGTGGAAGAATGATGAACGTTGCTTCTAGTTCACCTCCTACCCATGAAACAATGTGAGCTCAGCCAGATATTCATGGAGTCAGTGAAAAGGATCATGTAGCTCATTTCTTGTTATTTTAATTTTCTTACAAATATATAACAATTTTTAGGCTTACTTAAACATTTCGAAAAGTCCTCATGTTCAGTACCACAAAACAGCTGCCGTTTCTTGCATCATTTCTTTGCACATTCATGCGATAAGTACTTTATAGTGCCTACTATTGTCAGAGGAGTCAGCCAGAGGACGTGACCACTGGTTGACCTGAAACCTGGACCTGGACAGTTGGGTAATTGCCCCCTCCCCGTCCTTAGAATGTACTTCTTGCCCACTGTTCCCACTGTGGAAGCTGTTCCGAGGATGCAGCCTTGAGAAAGCAAGGTGCTGTTGAGACCATCCAGATGGTATGAGATCTACTTGTCTTGCAACCAACTGCCCAAGACAAACCTCATATATAAGTTCTCTTGCTTATTAAAACTACCACCTACTAATCTAGAGTTGTTTGCCTCTTTCTTTGGTCTCTCCTTGCCCTCTGTGTATAGGGGCCAGTTTGCAAACCAACAACTCTGTATCATCACAGTTATAGATTCTGTTCTCATGGAGCTTACATTCTAATAGAGGAGACTGGGGAAGCAAACATAAATAAATACATAAATAAGAAAAATAGCAAAAATTAGTAAGTGCTGTGCTGTGGGTAAAATGGAGTGGTGTGATAAAGAATAACTGGGAGTTACTTTAGATCAGATGATTGGAAAAGGTCTATAGGAAAGGTGAACAGTCAAGCTGAGACATGAGTAGCAGGAAACCAGCTGTGGCAGTTTAGGGATGAGCATGTTAGGTACAGAGGCTATCGTGAAAATTCCTTAAGGCAGCTATAAGTTTTGCATGTTTGAGGAACCCATAAAAGGCAGAGGAAAGTGGATGATGATGGGATTGAAGAGTTGATCTTGCCGAGTTTGTAATGCAGAGTATGGAGTTTGCGTTTTATTTTCAGCTCAATGAGAATCCTTGGGAAGGTGTATTGAGTTCCTATTGTTGCTCTAACAAATTGCCACAAACTCAGTAGCTTGAAACAACACATATTTTTATTCTTTCACAATTCTGGAGGTTAGAAATCAGAAATGATTCTCAATGGGCTAAAATTAAGGTGTCGACATCCTTCCTGGAAGCTGTAGGGGAGAATCCGTTTCCTTGCGTTTTTCAGCTTCTAGGGTCTGTCTGCATTCCTTCGCTCATGGCTCCCTTCAATCTTCAAAGCCTGAAAGGGCCGGTTTAATCTTTCTCACATTGTACTACTCTGATTCTAACTCCTCTGCTTCTGTTCCCACCATTTAAAAAATTATACTGGGCCCACCTGGATGATCCAGGAGTATGTAATTCACCCTTGTCGTGTAACATAACATACTGACAATTTCTGATTACTGTAGGTGGACAACTTTGGGGGGACCATCATTATGCCTACCAAACCAGAGTTTTTTAAAGCAGAGAAATGGCATTACCGTATTCACGTTTTCAGAAAACGGATCATTACGGGTAAGGATGAAAGTGGGGAGACCAGTTAAAAGGACACTGTAGTAGTTCAGAATTAGGCTGGTAGCAGTGGACATGGAGAAATGTAGATGGATTTGGGTTGTGTTTGGGAGGATGAGTCAGCAGGATTTGCTAATGATTTCTATTTGAGAGGGTGGTAAAAAGAGCAAGTGGGGAAAATGCCTGGATTTTTTGCCTTGAGCATCTGAGGAGAACATAGTAGCATTTATTGAGTTGAAGGAGACTTCAGGAGAAATATTCTAGGGGGGATAATGGAGCTAGACATACGAGTTTTATTTTATCCATGTTATGTTTGAAATGCTTATCAGTTATCTGATTGGAGATGTCAAACAGGTAATCGAATATAAAAGACAAGGCTGGAGATTAGGAGTCATCAGCATATATATTTAAAGCCTTGGTACTGAGTGAGATCATTTAGGGAGAGTGGGAAGACAGAATAGAGAAGGGTGACTGAGAGAGAACCCTCTGGTACTCTCTGGTTTAGATTAGACCAGATTATCTACCATACAAAATGCCTGGTGGGTATAGAATTCAGTGGTGTAGAAATTACAGGAGGTATCCTAAAAAAGATGAGGTCAGAATGCCAAATCAAGGAGCTTGAATTCTATTTAGTAGGACCTGAATAAATTTGTCAAGGGACTGACTCTGTCAAATCTGAGTTTCAGAAAAACAATTCTGTGTGTGACTCATTGCTTTATTCTCTATGCTATATTTTGCATGTTGACATGGGATAAATGATAAATTAATAAACAAGTGTTTGGGTGCCCCTCATGTATCATGTTAAGATTAAAGCTGTGGAATAAAGATGACTTTAAGATTGTTATTAAAAAATCCTAAGACAACAAAAAAGACCCCAAATTTAATGATGAATTTTTGGTTTGCTCTTCTGATAAGGTCTGACCCCTTGTTGAAGAGTTGACAGTGTGGGAATTCCCTGGTAGTCCAGTGGTTAAGACTCGGTGCTTTCACTACTGAGGACCTGGGTTCGGTCCCTGGTCGGGGAACAGGATCCGTGCGGCGAAGCTAAAAAGAAAAAAAAAAGAGTTGCCAGTGCTTATTACAATGCCAAGCACAGTGCTAATAAGCAACAGTAATTCAAAGCTGTGTAAGTCTCAATCCCTGTTTACAGTAACTTCCCAATGCGCTAGGGAGGCAGTCATGTAAACAAATAATTAGAGTGCAAGGTGATAGAATCTATAGTATAATCATACGTTTGGAACTATGGGAGAAGAGATGGGAATGACTTAATTTGTCTGGGGGTGTTAAAAATGCTTTCTGGAACAAAACTGTCTTTTTCATAATAAAATAACATTCTAGTTTGGCAGTAGAGCAAATCTCCATGTGGGAGGGGCAAAACACATCCTTGAAACCTTTTCCCAGATTCTCATATTCCCCCTGGGGAAGTAGTCACCACTACTGCCAAAACCATGGCATTGGCTGCCAAAAAGGCATTGCTCTCCCAATCACTCTGGCCCAAGTGATTTCCTGTAGCAAAGAGAAGATTAACAGGGCTCATTCGTACATGCCCTGACTAGACTTAGAGATAACCACCGGAAACAAAATGTAGTAATATGCAACTAGAGGAGTAGTACTCAGACCTTTCTCTCCACCGAGAAAGCAAGTTGGCAAATGATGTTGACTGCGTGATACATTCCTGTGGGCTTTGTCAGGTAATGAATAATTGCTCATTGGCTAGCTATGATACCCCTGCATTTCTCCCATTCAAGGTAGTATATTATAATGTAAAGGAATGAGGAAGGTATTATTGAGATAATATGGAATCCATCCTAGTTTATGTGTGTGTGTGTGTATATATATATATATATATATAAAATCATATTAAACTATGGTAGTTTATTATTAGAAATGGATTGTGATGCATCTCATAACTGATTGTGACACATCAAGGCGTTGAAATCGTCTGAATGCTGCTGATCTTGATAATCTGGTTTATATAAGTGGGTCAGTCATCCTGTCTTTAGGGTTCCCTATAGCAAGGCCTCCTTACCTATCCCTAAGTCTATCTCTGACAGGCAGATTTTGTCTTTTCCCAGTTGCCTGGAAATTTAGGCGTGGCTAAACCCCACCAGATCTATTGCTAAGAATGTGAGAGGCAGGAGCCCCCCTTCTGTTATTTTGTCTGAGGACTTAGTTCTTCCCCTTGAGATTGACATTAGGAATGCCCAACCCTTAAGGGAAGCTTCCAACCTTAACCACAAGAATAGAGCCACATCTTTAACAGAGAAATCATATTAAAATATCCTACGATTAGGCTCACTATCTCTATAAGAAATACACACACAAACACACAAAAAAAACAGTTGGGGGTATTTTATTATGGATTACTCAGGAGAGGACATTTGACCCTGGCCTTGAAAGATATGTAGACATTTTCTCAGCAGAGAAGGTTGGAAAGGGAATGCTAAGTTAAGTATCAGAGGCATGAAAGCTCATGAAGTGTTGGAGGAATGGAAAGCAGTCCCCAGACTGGCTGGAGTGTAGGGTGTATTAGCAAACTTCATTCTCATAATTATGTTATAGGTGGATGACTCAGTGCTTGATCTGGTTTTGACATCTTCTGCCTGAAATACATATTGAATGACTCAGCTATTCATAATCAAGTAATTACTCGGGAGAAGTTCTAAAGTCATTTAGTACATACCAGACAGCATTTCTGAATTTGTTCTTATAGTCAGAAGACTTCCTAAGACAAATGTAGAAATTAAGAGATAGAAAGTGGTATACTGAGCTGTACTCAATGGAATAATCCATAACTGGAGACATGGAACTTGCTTTCTTATTCTTTCCCCCTCCCTCCCTCCCTCCCTCATTCCCTCCCCTGTCTTCCTTCCTTTCTTCTTTCATATATACTTACAACTGTTTTTTATCATTTTATTCACATATATTGTGTGTCTACTCTATGTCAGCCACAATACTCAGCACTAAGGTTAAGCGATAAACAAAAGCAGATGTGGTATCTGCCTCCCCTCACCTTATAGAATTGGGAAGAAGAGACGGGAGACAGACATTAACCAAATAATCACCCAGATGAATTGAAAATTACAACTTTGCTATTATGAAGGCAAGGTTATTGGAGATATAAGACTTACAATAGAGAGGTTTATCTTAGTCTGAAAACGCAAATAATGTAGTAGCTAACCCTGTGGGTTTTGAAAACAGGACCTAATTTTGAATCTTGGCTATGCCACTTTATAGCTGATAGTGGGAAATTTACTTAACCTCTCTGTGCGTCAAGTTCCTCATTAGAATATGGATATTATAATAGATTATACTCTGAAAATTGAGACTAAAAAGTAGTTTAGAAGACTTAGTGAATTATGTGTAAAACACCAGAAGAGAGCCTGGTTATAGTAAGTGTTCAATAAATACTAAATGCTATCACTACCACCACCACCACTGTCGTTATCACTTGAGGTAGGGAGGAGGTGACAGAAAGATTTCCTAAAGAAGTGATGACTGAACTGAAATTTGGTAAACAGAATTTTCAGGGAAAGGTGGATGGGTGAGTTGTGAGGTTAACATATACAAAGGCCCTATTTCTGGAGGATACATGACAATTTCAAGGCACCGAAACAAAATCAGTGAGGCAGAGAGAGTTGGGGGAAAATGGTCTAAGGGAGGGTGGAGAGGTGGGCAGGATATAGATAATATGGGGGTATTGTAAACAATATTAAGAATTTGGGTCTTTATTCTAACAGCAATAAGAATCCATGGGAATTTCTTATAAAGAAGGTTGACATGATCAGATTTAGATTTTATAACTTAATTCTGGATGAAGCATGAAAAATAGATTGGAAGCTGGCAAAACTGGATATGGACAAACTATTGAAACTGTCCAGGAAAAAGATTATGGTAGCATGGATCAGGTGGTGGTGATGAGTGGAATGGAGAACTTAGAGAATTCTTTAGATTGTAGAGTGAGCAGGATTTAGTGATAGATTGAATGTAGGGTTTAAAGACAAAGGATCTCAAATTCTGGCTAATGCAACAGAATGATGATGACCCACTGAGAGAGGTAACCCTGGAAGAGGATCAGGTTTGGGGAAAGAGGAGAGCAGGAGATAAGTTTGATTTCACATTTACTTAGTAAGAGGTGCCTTTGAGACTTCTAGAAAAAGGTGTTTAATGGGCAATTGAGGGCTTTCCTGGTGGCGCAGTGGTTGAGAGTCCGCCTGCCGATGCAGGGGACATGGGTTCGTGCCGCGGTCCGGGAAGATCCCACATGCCGCGGAGCGGCTGGGCCCGTGAGCCATGGCCGCTGAGCCTGCGCGTCCGGAGCCTGTGCTCCGCAACGGGAGAGGCCACAACAGTGAGAGGCCTGCGTACCGCCAAAAAAAAAAAAAAAAACCCTCTAACTGGAGACTCAGGTACCCTTAAGGTTTTGGATCAAGGATTTGCTCTCTTAGCAGAGAATTATAAACCATTCAGAAACAAAACAAAACAAACAAAAAAAACCCCAAACCCAAAAACTCCCTGGTGTACTATGAAACATGCTAGAGGAAGTGCTCCTGCCTTTGGGACATTAAGTGACCAAAACCAGAATTGCCTTCATGAGCTGGAATTTGTCACACTAACAAGTATAAGGCTGAGCAGAACCAGGAGCAATTCATTAGAAGCTGAAGGTGGCAAATTCAAGGATCTGGCCTCAGCAGGGCAGAGAATACCATAAGCCTCACCAGCAGGTGACCCAGACCTTGTCATCTACCACCATTGCACTGACATCTTTCCCTCAGCTCACACATCTGGCCTCAGAAAGCCAAGTAGGTTCTTGGATGGTCATCTTGGTGTGTTGATGTCATAATGTACAGCTGCTGAACTATAGCTCCACCCAAGCTGACCGTGAAAGGCATCACTAAGGGGAAATTCTCCCTTAGAGCAGTGGAATCATCATCTATTTCCATTGTATAGAAAGAGAAGTGGTCCAAGCTAAGAATATATAGACTCAGGGTAGAGGTGTAAAGTTTGGATATTGGTCAGTGTCCTGTGGGGGGAAACATGAGAAGGTCAGAGACCAGGAAATCTGAGGAAGAGGCATATGAATGGTTTTACTAGAGTGGATACAGTGTTTGGTGATCCTCATATTCCATATAAATGTCCACCAGAGAGCATCTACCATGGAAGAGCTGTTAAACAACCAAATAGACAGAATTAGCCAGTTGAGGTCATCCTGCTTTGTTCATCTGCCATGCCAGTGCTGGCACAATGGGCACATGAAAAAAGTGCTGTATTGGCTGGGATGAAGGAATGCATATGCATAGGCTCCAACATTTCCATGCTGATCTAGGTAATGTTGCTTCCAAATGCCTAACTTACCAGAAACCATTGTGGCCCCCAATATAGCAACATCCTTCAAGAAGATCAGCCAGCCGCTGGTGTCAGGTTTGCTGCTATGAACCTCTTATACTCTGAAAGTGGCAGAAATGCATCTTGACTAATATCAGCGTAATTCAGGTATGAGTTATCTTTGCTATCTGCAAGACCTCGGGTAGCACCAGTATCTGAGGCTGATAGAGTGGTGTATAACATGGCATTGGGCCAGAAATCCACTTTTCAGTAAAAGAAGTGTCATATTGGGCAGTGACTGGTACACTGGTTCTCTCCCATTTCACATCAATGGGAAGCTACTAGCTTAATAAACAGATGAAACGGCCCGTTGAAAGTATAATTGAGGTGTCAGTACTATGACCTCCAGAGTGTACCTTCCACCAGAAATCAGTGACCATTATATGGGGCTGTGTCTTCAGTAGGCTCAATACCTGAATCCAGGACTTCCCTAAGTGACCCAGTTGGGGAATCTGTACTCTATGTCCCCACATATCTGCACTCTATGGGTTTAGAAGTCCTGTTTCTCAGAGGGGAAATGCTCTTACCAGGGAATGCAGCAAGAATTCTATTATACATAAAAGCCTCAGCAGCTACCCAGTCACTTTGGATCCCTTGTCCAAGAGACCACCAGGAAAGAAAAGGAGTCCATGAGAATTGAAGGGGGTAATTGACCCTGTTTTCAGGAAGAGACAGGGTTGCTATTATGCAATGGAAGCAGGAAAAATTCTGTTTGGCATTCAGGTGATCCATAGGTATTGGCTGGTACTCCCTTGCTCAAGTTTGATAGTAAATAGACAAATAACAGCAATGAGGACTGAAAAGGGCATGGTGATGTAAGGTTCACATTCCCCAGGGATATGACTTCTGGATTATCCTCCCATATTATCACCTAGACCAGCAGAGGTATGAGGCAAATGTGAAGGGAACCAAGAGGAGGAAGACGGATATTAGTGTGGCTTTGAGACTAGCTGTAGCCGTTGGAACTGCAGGTGTCCCATTAACCTTCATTTTTTAAGATTCTCCAGGAAAAGAGAAAAATCCAAATTCTGGCGGGGCTTTCCCGAGAACTTATTATAAAAATAAGTAGTTCTGAGCAGTGTAAGAGGTAGCCAGTAACGGATCTACTGTTCACAGCCCAGATCCCACCTATTTCCCTAGCAGTAAGAGTGCTCGTAGCTGACGGCTCTCAACTAAGTCCCTCTCTAGGAAATATCCTTATCTGAAGATAAGTGTCTTATGAAGGTCATATTACTGCCTTGGGGTCAGCCTGTATCCAATGAATATTCTTGTATAAATTCCAGGCCCCTGACTTAGGGCTTGGGAACTTTGAAGAGACATCACAAACCCCACTTCCCCACAGGATTGGCTAAGGTCTTTGTTTTGTAACTACATTCAAATTATCTTTCTTTCTGATCTTACTTCCTTCATTCAGTTAATAAGCACTGTGCCTGAGGGCATTCCCCAACAGACTTCTTTCATGCACATCTCCATCTCAGAGTCTGTTTCTTTACCTTTAAATAAGCATTTGAAGATAATGGAAAAACATCTTTTATCAAAAATTCCGAAGCCAAATTAGAGATGGAGAAAACAAAATACATAAGATGAAAACCGACTAAAGGTGGAAATGATTTGGAGAAAATTACATAATCATTCTGGAAATTAAGATTAAATTACAAGATCCTCAAAGGTAAGAGATACTATTATCTTTAAAAGGGTAATTGAAGAGAGGAAAGGAAATGACTAAGAGAATGAATGTGTAAAAAGAATCAGAGGATGATGGTATGGAAAATAAGCAAGGGTTATACACAAACAAAACTGGAATCCCTGAAAAAGAAAAAAAATAATGGAACAGAAATAGTATTTAAGATAATTCAAGAAAAATCCATGTAGAAAGACAGCCTCACTTACAAAGAAAGGAAATCATATAGGCATCTCAACAGCACGTATTAACAGTGGATTGATCTCTTCTGAGTTGGGGATGGGATTATACAGGAGGAGCTTCAAGATGGCGGAAGAGTAAGACGCGGAGATCACCTTCCTTCCCACAGATACACCAGAAATACATCTATACGTGGAACAACTCCTACAGAACACCTACTGAACGCTGGCAGAAGACCTCAGACCTCCCAAAAGGCAAGAAACTCCCCACGTACCTGGGTAGGGCAAAAGAAAAAACCGAGACAAGGAATAGGGACAGGACCTGCACCAGTGGGAGGGAGCTGTGAAAGAGGAACGGTTTCCACATACTAGCAGCCCCTTCGCGGGCGGAGACTGCGGGTGGCGGAGGGAGCCACGGAGAGTGCAGCACAGGGGTGCGGAGGGCAAAGCGGAGAGATTCCCGCACAGAGGATCAGGGCCTAGTGGCACTCACCAGCCCGAGAGGCTTGTCTGCTCACCCGCCCGGGGCGGGTGGGGGCTGGGAGCTGAGGCTTGGGCTTCGGAGGTCGGATCGCAGGGAGAGGACTGGGGTTGGCGGCGTGAACACAGCCTGAAGGGGTTAGTGCGCCACAGCTAGCCGGGAGGGAGTCTGGGAAAAGGTCTGGAGCTGCCAAAGAGACAAGAGACTTTCTTGCCTCTTTGTTTCCTGGTACCTGAGGAGAGGGGATTAAGAGCGCTGCTTAAAGGAGCTCCAGAAATGGGCGTGAGCTGCGGCTATCAGCGCGGACCCCAGAGACAGGCATGGGACGCTAAGGCTGCTGCTGCAGCCACCAAGAAGCCTGTGTGCGAGCACAGGTCACTATTCACACCTCCCCTCCCGGGAGCCTGTGCAGCCCACCACTGCCAGGGTCCCGGGATCCAGGGACAACTTCCCCGAGAGAATGCACGGCGCGCCTCAGGCTGGTGCAACGTCACGCCGGCCTCTGCCGCCGCAGGCTCGCAGCACATCAGTACCCCTCCCTCCCCCCGGCCTGAGTGAGCCAGAGCCCCCGCATCAGCTGCTCCTGTAACCCCGTCGTGTCTGAGTGAAGAGCAGTCGCCCTCAGGCGACCTACACGCATTGGCAGGTCCAAATCCAAAGCTGAACCCCGGGAGCTGTGCGAACAAACAAGAGAAAAGAAAATCTCTCCCAGCAGCCTCAGGAGCAGCGGATTAAGTCTCCACAATCAACTTGATGTACCCCGCATCTGTGGAATACCTGAATAGACGACGACTCATCCCAAATTGAGGAGGTGGACTTTGGGAGCAATGATATATATATTTTTTCCCCTTTTTCTCTTTTTGTGAGTGTGTATGTTTCTGTGTGTGATTTTGTTTGTATAGCTTTGCTTTTACCATTTGTCCTAGGGTTCTGTGTGTCCTTTGTTTTTTTTTATTACTTAAAAAATTTTTTTTCTTAATTTTTTTTAAATCTAACATTCCTTTTCTTTTTTTTTGGATAACCACAACAAAAGCAACAATGGTTACAATTACCAAACATGAAAAAAACTCATACTATTTCATAATATTGACATTCAGTCCAGTAATCCTCCACTGTAACAGCTCCTTTACTTTGCCGTGAAAATTGATTTGTATATTTTTTGCCTTTGAGTCCTTGTGGTTTTTTTTTATTCAAACAGAAAGCCACAAAAATTATAACCATCCTCATCAGTTCACTCACTCCCATGTAATTAATTTTTTTTCATCTTGATCTTTTGTTAGCACTTTTATGAATTCATCAGTTTTCCATTAGAGTTCTGAAAATGCTTATTCATTCAGTTCAACAGCATAGTCAGTTACCGGAAACCTGTACTTGTCAGAGAGTTTTCCATGAATTTCTTGAAGATGAAACCCATTTATAGGAACATTTTTGCAAAAGCATCAAAGTACACCCAGAACTGTCTGTACATAACAAAAGACTTTAAAATGACCACGGTTAAAGATTTGATGAAAGTTCATAATAATGCAGTTGACAAGGAAATTTAATTATTTCTGAGATATACATTTTAAAGTAATAACTAGAGTTATGACTTATAACATTATACCAGAACATAAGATTTTTGGAAATTTCATGTAATGTCTGAAATATTTATATTAACATATTTCCATTCAAATAACCCAAAGAAAGTTTAGTATTAGTTGTGTTTCTTTGGTTTGTTAGTTTTTTTATACTGCAGGTTCTTATTAGTCATCAATTTTATACACATCAGTGTATATATGTCAATCCCAATCGCCCAATCCAGCACATAATAACTTTATTTTACTTTATTTTATCTTCTCTTCTTCATTCTTTCTTTTTATTCTCCCTTTTATTCTGAGCCGTGTGGAGGACAGGCTCTTGGTGCTCCAGCCAGGCGTCAGGGCTGTGCCACTGAGGTGGGAGAGCCAAGTTCAGGACACTGGTCCACAAGAGACCTCCCAGCTCCACGTAATATCAAACGGCGAAAGTATCCCAGAGATCTCCATCTCAATGCCAAGACCCAGCTCCACTCAACGATCAGCAAGCTACAGTGCAGGACACGCTATGCCAAATAACTACCAAGACAGGAGCACAATCCCATCCATTAGCACAGAGACTGCCTAAAATCATAACAAGGCCACAGAACCGCCAAACACACCATGAGACATGGACCTGCCCACCAGAAAGACAAGATCCAGCCTCATCCACCAGAACCAGGCACTAGTCCCCTCCACCAGGAAGCCTACACAACCCACTGAACCAACTTTAGCCACTGGGGACAGACACCAAAAACAACGGAAACTATGAACCTGCAGCCTGTGAAAAGTAGACCCCAAACACAGTAAGTTAAGCAAAATGAGAAGACAGAGAAACACACAGCAGAGGAAGGAGGAGGTAAAAACCCAACAGTCCTAACAAATGAAGAGGAAATAGGCAGTCTACCTGAAAAAGAATTCAGAATAATGATAGAAAAGGTGATACAAAATCTTGGAAATAGAATGAAGAAAATACAAGAAACATATCATACAAGAACTAAAGAGCAAACAAACAGAGATGAACAACACAATAAATGAAATTAAAAATTCTCTAGAAGGGATCAATAGCAGAATAACTGAGGCAGAAGAACGGGTAAGTGACCTGGAAGATAAAATAGTGGAAATAACTACTGCACAGCAGAATAAAGAATGAAAAGAATTGAGGACAGTCTCAGAGACCTCTGGGACAACATTAAATGCACCAACATTTGAATTATAGGGGTTCCAGAAGAAGAAGAGAAAAAGAAAGGGACTGAGGAAATATTTGAAGAGATTATAGTAGAAAACTTCCCTAATATGGGAAAGGAAATAGTTAATCAAGTCCAGGAAATGCAGAGAGTCCCATACAGGATAAATCCAAGGAGAAACACACAAAGACACATATTAATCAAACTATCAAAAATTAGATACAAAGAAAAAATATTAAAAGCAACAAAGGAAAAGCAACAAATAACATACAAGGGAATCCCCATAAGGTTAACAGCTGATCTTTCAGCAGAAACTCTGCAAGCCAGAAGGGAGTGGCAGGACATATTTAAAGTGATGAAAGAGAAAATCCTACAACCAAGATTACTCTATCCAGCCAGGATCTCATTCAGATTTGACGGAGAAAATAAAAGCTTTACAGACAAGCAAAAGCTAAGAGAATTCAGCACCACCAAGCCAGCTTTACAACAAATGCTAAAGGAACTTCTCTAGGCAGGAAACACAAGAGAAGGAAAAGACCTACAATAATAAACCCAAAACAATTAAGAAAATGGGAATAAGAACATACATATCGATAATTACCTTAAATGTAAATGGATTAAATGCTCCAACCAAAAGACATAGACTGGCTGAATGGATACAAAAACAAGACCCATATATATGCTATCTACAAGACACCCACTTCAGACCTAGGGACACATACAGACTGAAAGTGAGGGGATGGAAAAAGATATTCCATGCAAACGGAAATCAAAAGAAAGCTGGAGTAGCAATTCTCATATCAGACAACAGAGACTTTAAAACAAAGACTATTACAAGAGACAAAGAACACTATATAATGATCAAGGGATCAATCCAAGAAGAAAATATAACAATAGTAAATATTTATGCACCCAAAATAGCACACCAATCCATAAGGCAAATACTAACAGCCATAAAGGGGGAAATCAACAGTAACACAATCATAGTAGGGGACTTTAACACTCCACTTTCACCAACGGACATTTCATCCAAAATGAAAATAAATAAGGAAACACAAGCTTTAAATGATACATTAAACAAGATGGACTTAATTGATATTTACAGGACATTCCATCCAAAAACAACAGAATACACTTTCTTCTCAAGTGCTCATGGAACATGCTCCAGGATAGATCATATCTTGGGTCACAAATCAAGCCTTGGTAAATTTAAGTAAATTGAAATTGTATCAAGTATCTTTTCTGACCACAATGCTATGAGACTAGATATAAATGACAGGAAAAAATATGTAAGACATACAAACACTTGGAGGCTAAAGAACACACTACTTAATAACCAAGAGATCACTGAAGAAATCAAAGAGGAAATCAAAAAATACCTAGAAACAAATGACAATGAAAACACAATGACTGAAAAACTATGGGATGCAGCAAAAGCAGTTCTAAGAGGGAAGTTTATAGCTATACAATCCTAACGTAAGAAACAAGAAACATCTCAAACAACTTAAGCTGACACCTAAAGCAATTAGAGAAAGAAGAACAAAAAACCCTGAAAGTTAGCAGAAGGAAAGAAATCATAAATATCAGATCAGAAATAAATGAAAAAGAAATGAAGGAAATGAGAGCAAAGATCAATAAAACTAGAAGCTGGTTCTTTGAGAAGATAAACAAAATTGATAAACCATTAGCCAGACTCATCAAGAAAAAAAGGGAGAAGACTCAAATCAATAGAATTAGAAATGAAAAAGGAGAAGTAACAACTGACACTGCCGAAATACAAAAGATCATGAGAGATAACTAAAAGTAACTATATGCCAATAAAAAGGACAACCTGGAAGAAATGGACACATTCTTAGAAATGCACAACGTTCTGAGACTGAACCAGGAAGAAATAGAAAATGTGAACAGACCAATCACAATCACTGAAATTGAAACTGTGATGAAAAATCTTCCGACAAGCAAAAGCCCAGGACCAGATGGCTTCACAGGCAAATTCTATCAAACATTTAGAGAAGAGCTAACACCTATCCTTCTCAAACTCTTCCAAACTATAACAGAGGGTGGAACACTCCCAAACTCATTCTACAAGGCCACCATCACTCTGATACCAAAACCAGACAAGGATGTCACAAAGAAAGAAAACTACAGGCCAATATCACTGATGAACATAGATGCAAAAATTCTCAACAAAATATTAGCAAACAGCATCCAACAGCACATTAAAACGATCATACTTTATGAGCAAGTGGGGTTTATCCCAGGAATGCAAGGATTCTTCAATATACACAAATCAATCAATGTGATACACCATATTAACAAGTTGAAGGAGAAAAACCATATGATTATCTCAATACATGCAGAGAAATCTTTCAACAAAATTCAACACCCATTTATGATAAAAACCCTGCAGAAAGTAGGCATAGAGGGAACTTTCCTCAACATAATAAAGGCCATATATGACAAACCCACAGCAAACATCATCCTCAATGGTGAAAAACTGAAACCATCTCCACTAAGATCAGTAACAATACAGGATGTCCACTCTCACCATTATTATTTAACATAGTTTTGGAAGTCCTAGCCACAGCAATCAGAGAAGAAAAATTAATAAAAGGAATACAAATTGGAAAAGAAGAAGTAAAACTGTCACTGTTTGCAGATGACATGATACTATACATAGAGAATCCTAAAGATTCCATCAGAAAACTACTAGAGCTAATCAATGAATTTGGTAAAGTAGCTGGATACAAAATTAATGCACCGAAAACTCTTGCATTCCTATACACTAATGATGAAAAATCTGAAAGTGAAATTAAGAAAACACTCCCATTTACCATTGCAACAAAAAGAATAAAATATCTAGGAATGAACCTACCTAAGGAAACAAAAGACCTGTATGCAGAAAATTATAAGACACTGATGAAAGAAATTAAAGATGATACAAATAGATGGAGAGATATACCATGTTCTTGGATTGGAAGAATCAACATTGTGAAAATGACTCTACTACCCAAAGCAACCTGCAAGTTCAATGCAATCCCTATCAAACTACCACTGGCATGTTTTGCAGAACTATAACAAAGAATTTCACAATTTGTGTGGAAACACAAAAGACCCAGAATTGCCAAAGCAATCTTGAGAAAGAAAACCCGAGCTGCATGAATCAGGCTCCCTGACTTCAGACTATACTACAAAGGTACAGTAATCAAGACAGTATGGTACTGCCACAGAAACAGAAATATAGATCAATGGAACAGGATAGAAAGCCCAGAGATAGACCCACACACATATGGTCATCTTATGTTTTATAAAGGAGTCAAGAATATACAATGGAGAAAACACAGCCTCTTCAATAAGTGGTGCTGGGAAAACTGTACAGCTACATGTAAAAGAATGAAATTAGAACACACTCTCTAACACCATACACAGAAATAAACTCAAAATGGATTAACGATCTAAACATAAGGCCAGACACCATGAAACTCTTAGAGGAAAACATAGGCAGAACCCTCTATGACATAAATCGCAGCAAGATCCTTTTTGACCCACCTTCTAGTGAAATGGAAATAAAAACAAAAATAAATGGGACCTAATGAAACTTCAAAGCTTTTGCACAGCAAAGGAAACCATAAAGAAGATGAAGACAACCCTCAGAATGGGAGGAAATATTTGCAAATGATGCAACTGACAAAGGATTAATCTCGAAAACATACAAGCAACTCATGTGGCTCAATATCAAAAAAAAAAACAACCCAATCGAACAATGGACAGAAGACCTAAATAGACATTTCTCCAAAGAAGATATACAGATTGTCAACAAACACATGAAAGAATGCTCAACATCATTAATCATTAGAGAAATGCAAATCAAAACTACAATGAGGGCTTCCCTGGTGGCGCAGTGGTTGAGAGTCTGCCTGCTGATGCAGGGGACACGGGTTCCTGCCCTGGTACGGGAAGATCCCACATGCCACAGAGTGGCTGGACCCATGAGCCATGGCCGCTGTGCCTGCGCGTCTGGAGCCTGTGTTCTGCAACAGGAGAGGCCACAACAGTGAAGGGCCCCCGTACCCCAAAGAAAAAAAAAAAACTACAATGAGATATCATCTCACACCAGTCAGAATGGCCATCATCAAAAAATCTACAAACAATAAGTGTTGAAGAGGGTGGAGAAAAGGGAACCTTGTTGCACTGTTGGTGGGAATGTAAATTGATACAGCCACTTGGCAAACAGTATGGAGTTTCCTTAAAAAACTAAAAATAGAACTACCATGCGACCCAGCCATCCCACTACTGGGCATATACCCTGAGAAAACCATAATTCAAAAAGAGTCATGTACCAAACTGTTCATTGCAGCTTTATTTACAGTAGCCAGGGCATAGAATCAACCTAAGTGTCCATCAACAGATGAATGGATAAAGAAGATGTGGCACATATATACAATGGAATATTACTCAATCATAAAAAGTAACTTAACTGAGTTTTTGTAGTGAGGTGGATGGAGCTAGAGACTATCATACAGAGTGAAGTAAGTCAGAAAGAGAAAAACAAATACCGTATGCTAACACATATATATGGAATCTAAAAAAAAAAAAAAAAATGAAAGAAAATGGTCAGAAGAACCTAGGGGCAAGATGGGAATAAAGATGCAGACCTGCTAGAGAATGGACTTGAGGATATGGGGAGGGGGAAGGTTAAGCTGGGACAAAGTGAGAGAGTGGCATGGACATATATATACTACCAAACGTAAAATAGATAGCTAGTGGGAAGCAGCCGCATAGCACAGGGAAATCAGCTCGGTGCTTTGTGACCACCTAGAGGGGTGGGATAGGGAGGGTGGGTGGGAGGGAGATGTAAGAGGAAGGGAGATGCAAGAGGGAAGAGATACAGGGACATATGTATATATATAACTGATTCACTTTGTTCTATAGCAGAAACTGACACACCATTGTAAAGCAATTATACTCTAATAAAGATGTTAAAAAAATAGATAATAGTGGATCACTATTGTCAATAATTTATTGTCAATAAATTCAAGGAAAAGAGTGTAAGCCAAGGGTTTTATATCTATTTATAAGTTATATTTTCCAGTTAATACATGTAGAAAACATCAGGGAAATAGAAAATTGCTATGAAAGTAAGAAGTAATAATTGCTACAGGCAAGATCCAGTGATGCAAAACTTAAAGGAGAAACAAGATAGTTTATAGTCTCAAAATATCTCTACCAACTATCTATTAATTGCTAATGTGGTGTTAACATATTTTCATAGATTTTTTGATTCTCCTCCCTCGAGGCAATAGAGCATAGTATCTCTTGTTCCTGATCTTAGTGGAGATGCTTTTAGCTTTTCACCATTGAGTATGATGTAAGCTGTGGGCTTAGCATTTATGGCTTTTATTATATTGAGGTATGTAACCTCTATACCCACTTTCTGGAGAGTATTTTTCATAAATTGATGTTAAATTTTTTTCAGAAGGTTTTTTCTGAATGTATTGAGATGATCATATGATTTTTATTCTTCAATTTTTTTGCTGTGGTGTATCACATTGATTGAGTTGCAGAATTTGAACCATCCTTGCATACTTGGGATAAATCCCACTTGATCATGGTGTATGACTCTTTTAATGTATTGTTGAATTTGGTTTGCTAATATTTATTTGAAAATTTTTCTGCCTCTATGTTCATCATTGATATTGAACTGTAATTTTTTTTTGTGTGATATATTTTTCTGGTTTTGATATCAGGGTAATCCTGGCAATGTAAAATGAGTTTGGAAGCTTTCCTTCCTCTGTAATTTTTTAGAATAATTTGAGAAGAATGGGTGTTAACTCTTCTCTAAATGTTTGATAGAATTCACCTGTGAAGCTCTCTGGTCCTGGACTTTTGTTTGTTGGGATTTTCTTTTTTTTTTTTTTTAACTGATTCAATTTCTGTACTGGCAATTGGTCTGTTCATATTTTCTGTTTCTTCCTGGTTCTGTCTTGGGAGATTGTACATTTCTAGGCATTTATCATATTCTTCTAGGTTGTCCATTTTATTGGCATATAGTTGTTCATAATAATCTCTTATGATCTTTTGTAATTCTGTGGTGTTGATTTTCACTTCTTCTTTTTCATTTCTGGTTCATTGATTCAGGCCCTCTCTCTTTTTCTCTTGATGAGTCTAGCTAAAGGTTTAACAGTTTTGTTTATCTTTTCAAAGAACCAGTTTTTAGTTTCGTTGATCTTTTCTATTTTTTTCTTTTAGTCTCTGTTTCATTTATTTCTGCTCTGATCTGTATGATTTCATTCCTTCTAGTAACTTTGGTTTTTGTTTGTTCCTTTTTTCTAGTTCCTTTAGGTGTAAGGATGGGTTGTTTATCTGAGATTTTTCTTACTTCCTGAGGTAAGCTTCTTTCGCCATAAACTTTCCTCTAATAACTGCTTTTGATGCGTCCCGTAGATTTTGGATCACTGTGTTTTCATTTTCATTTTTTCCTGTTTTTTAAAATTTCTTCTTTGATTTCATCATTGATCCATTGATTGTTTAGTAGCATGTTGTTTAGCTTCCACATGTTTGTGTTTTCTGGGGGATTTTTTTCTCATTATTGATTTCTAGTCTCATAGCATTGTGGTCAGAATGCTTCATATGATTTCAACTTTCTTAAATTTCCTGAGGCTTGTTTTGTGCCCTACCATGTGTGATGTATCCTGCAGAATGTTCTAAGTGTACTTGAAACAATGTGTTTTCTTCTGTTATGGGATGGAATGTTCTATATACATATCTATTAAGTTCATTCAGTCTAATGTGTCCTTTAAGGCCAGTGTTTCCTTACTGATTTTCTGTCTGGATGATCCATCCATTGATGTAAGTGGAGTGTCAATGTCCCCTACTATTATTGTGTTATTATCAATATCTCCCTTTATGTTCACCAATATTTGCTTTATGTATTGAGGTGCTCCTATGTTGGGTGCATACATATTTACAATTGTTGTATCTTCTTGGATTGATCCCTTGATCATTATGTTATGTACTTCTTTGTCTCCTATTACAGTCCTTGTTTTAAAGTCTATTTTGTCTGATATAAGTATTGCTACCCTAACTTTATTTTGATTTCCATTTGCATGGAGTAACTTTTTTATACTTTTTCAGTCACTGTGTGTCTTTAGATCTGATGGGAGTGTCTTGTAGGCAGGATAAATATGGGTGTTGTTTTTGTATCCCTTCAGCCATTCTACATCTTTGGATTAGAGCATTTGGTCCTTTTACATTTAAAGTAATTCTTGATAGTATGTACTTACTGCTATTTTGTTAATTGTTTCAGGGTTGTTTTTGTTCCTTTCTTTGTTCCTTTCTTCTTTTGTTTTCTTCTCTTATGATTTGAATACTGTTTTTAGTGTTATGTTTGGATTCCTTTCTATTTCTGTGTGTTGTATCTATTATGATTCTTGGTTTGTGGTTACCATGAGGTTTATATATAGCAATCTATATAGGGGTATAGGTCTTGATTATACCACAACTCTGCCCCTGTTACCTATCTCTATGTGGTTCCTTCTTTATATCTTTAGTTGTAGATATTTTCTGGTAGATTCTGGTCTTTCTTATCATGTTCTGTAAATAGATGTAATTTTGATGTGTCTGTAAGAAGAGGTGAGCTCAGGGTTTTTGTACTCTGCCATGTTGGCCCAGGTAACCTATTGTCTCTGTTTGAAGTTTAAATGTAGTTTAAGAAATTATGTGTGGTAGCCAAGTTGACAACAGGTGGACTTGTGATGGTTAATTTTTTGTGTCAAGTTGACATGGCCTAGGGATGCCCAGATATCTAGTTAACATTATTTTTTTGTGTGTCTGTGAGGGTGTTTCTAGAACAGATTAGTACTGAACTAGTGGACTAAGTAAAGTTGATTGCAGCACCCTTTGTGGGTGGGTGTCATCTCATCCATTATGGGCTTGAATGGAACAGAAAGGCAGAGGAAGGCTGATTGATCAGGAACATGAATCTTATTTTGCCCTCCATGCTCTTGTTTCTCAGGGTTTCATACATGTAGTGGAATATATACCATTGGCTCTCCAATTTCAAGCCTAAAACTACCGTCAGCTTTCCTGGATCTCTACCTTGCAGATAGCAAATCATGGGTCTCCTAAGCCTCCATAATAAGGTGAGTCACATCTAATAGTACAAGTCTTTAGATATAGGTGTAGATATGGATATGGAAGTACATGAAGATGTAGATTTATATAGAGAGTGATATAGGTTGATCTCTATATCTGTCTACATGTATGTGTATGTATGTGTGTATATGTATTGTGGAGATAGATATAGATATAGATTTCCTATTGGTACTATCCTGGACAATACTGACTAATACAAACACTGAATATTTAGTGAACCACATTCTTTATATTGAAAAATAAATGGAAATATCATGATGCAGTTGTTAACTGTAACCCCCAAATGAAGCTGACTTAGAAGGTACCTTCTCAAACAAGGTATCATCATATTTTTATAGCATAAGGAATAACTTGTATATGAAACTTCTTTGAGAATGGTGGTCCAAAATTTGATCCAGCCTGACAACTAATTTTTTTCTAGTGAAATCAATGTATCTCTCCTGGAAGTTGACCTGGTCTAATCTGTACCCACCTCCTGAAATATGTAATAATGACATTGTTAGAAATACTTTAATCCAAAGATCTAACTAAAGGGCTTCTCCTGATATATCCCAGGAGCTAATCCTCATGATAAAAAGAATAAGATTAATTCACTTTATGTGTATGATACTTGTGATTATCTTAAAAGAAACAGGGTGGTGAACGGACATGCAGTAGCCATCCCAGGCAAAGTGATCTCCCTGAACTCATTACAAGATTGAAAATAAGGGATGCACTCTTACTTCATCTGAAGTATTTTTGAAGTCATATTTATTTCAATTGTTTGTATATTTCATAAATACTTATTTAGGACCTCATGTGTGTAAACAGCTGTGCTAAGTACCACAAAAGATTGAAGAATAATCAGACTTGTAAGTCTGTAGGCCAAAAATAAGTATTACACAAGGTCATTTGTGGTCTAAAAGAACAAATAAACTACTCAGTGTTTCTAACGAGGAAGCATTCCTATTCTCTCTGAGGTAATCTGGAAATGCATCATGGAAACTGTAGCATTTAAGGTAGACTTTGAAGAAAGGACCATTTCAATTGTAAACAAAGACAGATGTACCTGTAGAGAGCATTCTCAGTGGACAGACCTGTATGAACAAAACCATGTACCTGAGAGGAAAGTTTGTGCAGAGGCTGTCAGTAATTCATTTTGGGTATAACATATGGTCCATTAGGAAAATTGTGGAGGCAGAGATTTCAGAATTAAATCAAATCTGGGGGGAAAGTCCTCAAATAATGCCAGCATAAGCAAATGCAAGGTAATATGTTTAGATGTAGGTGTGTTTATATATCATGTTATCTATACATAGATCTGAAAATTAAACATGTCTATTCATATATGAAGTTCTGCATACATGTACCATATATACACACAATCTGGTAGCAATGGCAATCCACTAAAATTTATTGAAGAGGAATATTATTTAATCAGAGTTTTGTTTATGAAGAATAATCTGACACTAATGTTTGGGAAGTAAGAGAATATCAACATAGTATAAAGGAAGTAACAAGACTATTGCAAATGACAAATATGAGTAATTTTAGGGTGAGGGCCTCAGTCGTGTCGGTAGGAATGTGTATGGAATCAGTGGTGAGACTGGAAGGTCAGGGATGGACCTGAAGATGAATCACTTATTATTCATAGAGTATGGAGTGAGACAAAAGCTAACATTTAAGGACTTTGGGGGGCACAAATCATGCCCCCATGATTTGGGGGACTTTGGGGGAACAACTCTTGTTCATTTTTATGTCTTTTCTAGCTACTCACTGGACTCACCAATATCATATCATCTTAAAACTATTTGAACTTTGGTAATACGCATATGAAGCCTCTTTTACTCAACAATATATTCTAATAACCTTTACATGTTACTTCTTTTTTTTCTTATCAGTTTCTTTATTTTTAAATTGTAGGAAGGATTAATCCATTTCCTTCCTATTCTATCATTTCTCTTTTCTTCTCTATGCCCATCCCAATTAAATCTGAAATCTCATCTCTTAGCTTTCTGAATTAGTAAAGCTTTTCAGATTACCATACAACATACAAGAAAACCGGACAGTGCCTTTCAAGGCATCATAGACAGTGAGAGGCAGCTTCCCTTTTCTCATTATTTATAGACACACACTTAGCTAAAAGCATCCTCTTACAATTTGTTCTTTCACTTATTTAATTCCTTTCTCATTTTTTCTTATTGCCTTCTCATTTCTGCTGATTTCTCTGTGTAATATGAGAATTAAGTCCCCACAAGAAATAAATTTCACCATGTCCCAAATAGAATGTAATGAAAGTCCTTTTGGTGGCTAGCAAAATTCCTGTAATTGGCCTCTGTTTCCTTAAACACAAACCTGCCTCCACTGTGGAGGTAAACATGATATGAGCTTCCAGGCTGCACAGCTGTTTTACTATCAAAAAATCATATTCAGTTTTTTTTCAGAGCAATTGTGCTGTTATAGTGCATCATGCATTTATGGAGCCACATTGAGAACATATGTGTAAAATATATTAATTTGTTTTCCTCTTTAATTAATTTGACTTGAACACTTGATTAAATTTTTCTATGGTTTTTATACTTTTGACTAATATATGCACATATTTTAATATATTTATTAGTACTCCTACCTTAAGTTGTAAAATCTCTAGGGCAATTGTAAGTGCAAAAACTTTGAACACTAATCAACACATGTCTAATCTGCACACTTATGTGACTTTTAATGAATGGAGAACAGATATTAGTATGAGATCTAAGCATTTTCTTTAGCATTTTTGCCAGAGAACCTATGATTTTCTTATTTCCCAGACTATAGATCACTGGATTTAACAAAGGAATTATGACAGTTCAAAATAGAGAATCCACTGTATCTTGGGCATCTGCTTCTGCAGATCCAGGGAGCACATACATGGAGAATAGAGGGTCATAGTATAAAGAGATAGTTAAGAGATGGGCTCCACTTGTGTAGAAGGCTTTCCTTATGCCTTGTACAGACTTCTTTTTTAATATTGTAAAGAGAGCAACTTTATAAGGGACAAGAACAGTCAGAATTATGCACAACTGTATTGACCCAGAGAAAATAAATACAATCAGAAAATTAATGGAAGGGTCAGTACAGGAAATTTTAAACAATGGTACAATGTCACAGTATATGTCCTGTATTATGATAGAATTATAGAACGTTAATCTGAATTTAAAAACATTATGAAGTATGGCATGAACAAGGCCACCTAAAAATGACAAAACCAACAGCTGGATGCTTAGTCTATTGGTTAGAATTACTAGATAATGTGACGGTTTGCATATGGTCACACAGCGATCATATGCCATTGTTACCAACAAAACCCATTTTGTGGTTACACTGATTACAAAGGGAAAAAATTGTATCTTCCATTCAGTGAGAGATATCATTTTGCTCTTGGCAAAGAAATTCACCAACATCTGGCTGGGGCCAGGAGGAGGTCACTGTGGATGATATCCAGGCATCCACAAAAGCCAAATTCCCAAGGAATAAGTATATGGGGATGTGAAGATGAAGGTCATTACATAAAAGAGCAATCAGACCAAGGTGCCCCATGACAGTGATGAGATATATCACCAAGAATACCAGTAACAAGGGGATTTGCCATTTTTGTTGATATGTAAGTCCTATGAAAATAAACTCTATCAGTAACATTGCATTTTCTTTTTCCATATCCTCACTGGGCAGTGTCTGAAATACATGGAGTAAATGAAAGGAATAGTCAGTAAGAAATTATAAAGTGAAACTATGGAGGAAGAGAGTTGAAATGAAACATGCACTTCAGAATTTCCTCTTAATTTTGTTTATTATACCTCCTTAATAGATGGGATCTTTTCTTTGCGGGGGGGATGGAAATAAATGCAATCATTTAAATTCAAAAAATGTGAATCAATGGACAGACTTAGAAAAATGAAAGACATTCTAAATATGTGCTAAATTTATGGACTTTATTATGTTGAGATATGTTCCCTTTATACCCACTTTGAGGAGAGTTTTTATCATGAATAGATGTTGAATCTTGGCAAGTGCTTTTTCTGCATCTATTGAGATGATCATATGATTTTTATCATTCCTTTTATTAATATGGTGTATCACATTATTTGTGAATACTGAACCATCTTTTCATCCCTGGAATAAACCCAACTTGATCATGGTATATGATCCTTTTTATATTTGTTGGATATGGTTTGCTAATATTTTGTTGAGGATTTTTGCATCTATCTTCATCAAAGATATTGGCTTATTATTTTCTTTCTTTAGTGTCTTTGTCTGGTTTTGGTATCAGGATAGTGGTGGCCTCATAGGATGAATTTGGGAGTGTTCCCTCCACTTCAGTTTTTGAAATGGGTTGAGAAGTTTAGGTATTACCTCTTCTTTATATGTTTAGTACAATTCCCCAGTGAAGCTGTCTGGTCCTGTACTATTTTTTTTTTAATAGATCTTTATTGGAGTATAATTGCTTCACAATACTGTTAGTTTCTGTTGTACGCCATAGTGAATAAGCCATATGCATACATATGTCCCCATATCCCCTCCCTCTTGAGCTTCCCTCCCATCCTCCCTATCCCACCCCTCTAGGTGGTCACAAAGCACTAAGCTGATCTCCCTGTGCTATGCTGCTGCTTCCCACTAGCTATTTTACATTCGGTAGTGTATATATATCAATGCTACCCTCCCTTCACCCCAGCTTCCCCCTCCCACCCCGTGTCCTCAAGTCCATTCTCTATGTCTACATCTTTAAATTGCCTGTTTCTACTTGATTCAGTTTTGGCAGGGGGGCAAATTTCTTGAAATATACACCCTGCCAAAACTGAATCAAGAAGATGCAGGACCATTGGTCCTGTATTTTGTTTGAAGGGACTTTTAAAAATTACAGATTCTATTTCACTACTGGTGACCAGTCTGTTCAAATTGCTTGTTTCTTCTTGATTCAGTTTTGGCAGGGTGTATATTTCAAGAAATTTGCCCATTTTTTCTAGGTTGTCCAATGTGTTGGCACATGACCATTTGTAGTATTCTCTTAAGATTTTTTGGATCTCTGTGTTATCAGCTGTTATTTCTCCGCTTTCATTTCTTATTTTATTTATTTGGGTCCTTTCTTTTCTTATTGGTTAGCCTGGTTAATGGTTTATCAATTTTTTATCATATCAAAGAACCAGTTCTAGATTTCTTTGATCTTTTCTATTGTCATTTTGATCTCTGTTTTGTTTATTTCCTCTCTGACCTTTATTATTTCCTTCCTTCTGCTAACTTTGGGCTTTGTTCTTCTTTTTCTAAATCTTTTAGTTGGTAGGTTAGGTTGTTTATTTGCTTTTTGTTTGTTTGTTTGTTATTGAGAATGGCCTGAATGGCTATAAAGCCTCCTCTTAGAAATGCTTTCGCTGAATCATACAGATTTTGGAGTGTTGTGCTTCCATTCTCATTTGTCTCAAGGTACTTTCTGATTTCTGCTTTGATTTCATCATTGACCCATTGGTTTTTTAGTAGCATGTTCTGTCATCCCCACTTGTTTGTTCTTTTCTCATTTTTCTTCTTGTAATTGACTTCTAGTTTCATAATGTTGTGGTTGGAAAAAATGCTTTATATAATTTCTATTCTCTTAATTTTGTTGAGACTTGTTTTGTGGCCTAGCCTGTAGTCTTGTCCTGGGGAACATTCCATATGCACTTGAAAAGAAAGTATATTCTGCTATTTTTAGCTGTAGTGTCCTGTATATATCTATTAAGTTCTACTTGGCTTACATGTCATTTAAGACCACTGTTGCCTTATTGCTTTTCTGTCTGGATGATCTGTCCATTGATGTAAGTGGGCTGTTAAAGTACCCTACCATTATTGTATTATTTTCAATTTCTCCCTTTATGTCTGCTAGTATTTGTTTGATATATTTAGGTGCTCTTGTATTGGGTGCATATATGTTAATGAGTATAATATCTTCTTGTATTAATACTTTGATCATAATATAATGCCCTTCTCTGTCTTTCATTATAGCCTTTGTTTTAAAGTCTATTTTGTCTGATGTGAATATTGCTAACCCCCACTTACTGGTCATTTCTGTTTATATGAAATATCTTTTTCCAACTCTTCCTTTTCAGTCTGTTTGTCTTTATCCCTGAAAGCAGTCTCTTGAAAGCAGCCTATTGAAGGGTCCAATGAGCCATTCTTTGTCTTTTGATTGGAGCATTTGGTCCATTGTCACTTACAGTAATTATTGACATTTTATTACTTGTTTTCTGGTTGTTTTTGTAGTTCTTCTCTGTTCATTCTTTCTTCTTTTTTCTTCCTTTGTGGTTTTATTATTTTCTTTAAGATTATGCTTGCATTCTTTGTGTGTGTGTGTGTGTGTATGTGTGTGTGTGTGTGTGAATCTATTGTACATTTTTGATTTGTGGCTACCATGGGATTCCTAAATGTTGACCTGTATGTCTACTTGCGTTAAACTGGTAGTTGTTTACACTCAAACACAGTCTAAAAGATCTACATTTTTACTCCTCTACCTAACATTTTGTGTATTTGATGTCATATTTTATATCTTCATGCTTATCCCTTGACTATTTACTGTAGTTAAAGTTGCTTTTACAATTTTTTGTCTTTTAATCTGCACACTGGCTTATTTAATTGATTGGTCCTCCCTCCTTACTATATATTTGCCTTTCCTAGTGAGATTTTTTCCCTTTCTTACAGATTCTTATTTCTTTTCCATTCGGAGAAGACCCTTCACCATTTGAGTATTGATGAATTTCTTTAGTTTTTGCTTCTTTGAGAATTTCTTTATCTCTCATTCTATTCTAAATCATAATCTTGAGGGATAGAGTATCCTAGGTTTCAAGCTTTTCCCTTTCAGGACTTTGAATACATTATGCTACTCTCTTCTGGCCTGCAAAGTTTCTGCAAAGAAATCAGCTGATAGTCTTATGGGGATTCATTTGAATATGGCTCTCCTTTTTGTTGCTGCCTTAGAGTTCTCTCTTTAACTTTTGTTAGGACATGTCTTGGTATGGGTCTATTTGGGTTCATCTTCTTTGGGACCCACTGTGCTTCATGTACCTGGATATCTATTCCTTCTTCAGGTTTGGGAAATTTTCAACTACAGTTTCCTCAAATACATTTTTTCCACCATTTTCTCTATTTTCTCCTTCTGGAACCCCTATAATGTGAATGTAGAAACACTTCATGGTATTCCAGAGTGCTTTTATTTTTTAAACTTGTTTTTCTTCCTATTGTTCTGTTTGGTTGATTTTCATTATTCTGTCTTCCAAATCACTTATGCATTCTTCTGTATCAGTTGGTCTGCTATTCATTTCTTCTAGTGTGTTTTTTATTTCAGCTATTAAATTATTCATTTTTGACTGGGTCATTTTTGCATTCTAGTCCCTTGTCAAATTGTTCAGTGTTTAGATCAATTATTTTCCCCAATTCAGTTCACATTTTTCCTACCAATGTTTGAATTTTTTATCTGGTAAATTGTTTATTTATGTTTTATTATTTATTTTTTTAGAAGCCATGAGGATTGGGCTTTGAGGGGGCCCTGTTCCCTTTAAGTGTGTCTTTTTCCCTCTCCCTGTGTTAGAACCTTTGCCCCAGCAGAGGGGAGTGTTAAAATGAGTGGGTCACATGCACAGAGGTTCAGTGTGCTGCCTGTGCAGGTGTCCATGGCTCTGCTAAGAGATCTGGGTGGCTTCTGAGGTGCCACTTTAGTAAGTGCCATCAATGGCCACCACTGTCCCACCCAGGCTCTACCCTGGGCCCGGATGGCCTCTAAGTCCCATGATCAAGATTCTTCCCCAGTTGTGGCCACCCCCAATCTAATCTATTTTGTTTACTGTCCTCATAAAGACTATCAATCTTAGCAGTACAACTGCTCCATTATATTCCCACAAATTGGCTATCATTATCCTTTTAAATGTTTTCCAAACTGGTAGCTCTTCTTTCCCCTCACCCCATAGAAGTAAAATAAATAAAACAAAAATTTTAAATTTCATTTATTTAAATTGAAATAAGTTAAATATATTTCTTAAACTTATTGGATATTTTTAATTCTTCAGTTGAATGTTCAGTGGCCCTTCCTTCCATTCAGATGTTTGCATGTTTTAATGAATTGTAAGAGTTCCTTATATATTAAAGGTATTAAACTTTTTCTTTCCCTCATAAATGTCTTAAATATCTTTTCTTGTATTTTTATGTGGCTGTTAACTCTTCTATTTTATTATTATATAAAAGTTTTTAAATTTTATGTAGTCATTGTAAGAGGAACAATTCATGAAAACAAAGACCTTACCCACTAGTTAAGAAGAGGAAATTTAATTTAGCAAATGGTTTGAAAGTGTTGTAAAATCAAAAAGTCAAACAGGGAATAGTAAGGCAGCCCAGAGATTACTAATGGTAGGAAGCTCCCATGAGGATGAGTGGTTAGTTAACAGAACCCATGATTTGACCCGCATGAGCAGTTTCCCTGCAGGAGGTGGACTCAGTGATAAGATGCAGCTTGTGCTGGAGACACTCCCTACAGCAGTGGAACAGGGCAGAAATATTGTGGGTTTCCCCCCACTCTTTAGTTACAGTGCTCATCATTGTCCAAATCTAGCCAGAAGACATTTGAAAGGGAGGGAGTCTGGGAAATAGAGTTTACAGTGGTCCCTAATTATAAAACAAAACACAGGAGAGGAAGTTGGAAAATGGATTGAGGCCAAAAGGCAAATAATCAGAGAATCACATACATCAGTTAATCTGCTTATTATTTCTAGATTTGGTCTTTTGGTAATAAATCCTTTCCTTGATATTTCAAAGTATGAAATTTTTTACTGAGGAAAATCGTGAAAAATCATGTCTAACTCTTTAGTAGGTAATATATATGAGTTCTAGCTTAGTGCCTAGCAGATAGTAGGTTCTCAGTAAATTATTTTTTTCTTTCATAATTGTAAGGATCAATAAGTGTTTTTGTTTATAAATGTAGAATTTTTAACATTTTATATCTCAATATGCTTGATCAGCATCTCCAGGTTTTTGTTAATGCTATGCATATATCAGTACTCATAATTGGAATCAGTCCAGGTTAGTGGTATTCCTAATCTGAAGGGACTCATCTACAATTTTTCTGATTCTAAGAAAATTGTGTAAAATTTTCTGAAGTATATCAGAGTAGACTAAAAGCTTGCTTTTATACTTTAGTTTTTCTAACATTTAGAAGAGAAAACCCTTTAAATCTTAATATAATTTTTGAGGACAAATTTTGTTTGGGCCTTTGCTTTTTGTTTGTTTGGAGGCCCAACCTCCAGCCTGGGAACCAAGATCCCACAAGCCACGTGGCTCAGTGGAAAAAAAAAAAAAAAAGAAAAAAAGGAGCAGTACAATAACAAAGAATAAAAAATAAAATTAGAAAGGTAAAAAATATATTATGAAAAATAAAAATATAATTGAAACAACTGCAACAAGGTAAAACAAAACCACAACAGAAAAAAGAAAAAAAAAAGGGGGGGAACAAGCCAAAAGGAGCAGAACAATAACAAAGTATAAAGAATAAAATAAATTTTGAAAAATAAAAGATTTATTAGAAAAAATAAAAATATAAATGTGTCAACAACAACAAGGTAAAACAGAACCCCAACCTAAAAGAAGAAGAAGAAAAAAAAAGTCCTTGGCTATAGGGGGCGTGGAGTTTAGGCGGGGGTGGAACTTAGGCAGGGGTGGGGCCTAGGCAGGACTTAGGCTCAGGACGCACACAGCCAGAAAAGGCCTTTGGGGCGGGGCCTAGGCAGGGCGATGTTAAAGCGAGGTGCAGGGCCTCTGCTTAGGACCTGCGTGGAAGGGGAAAGGCAGCATGAGTGGAGTGTGGGGTTCTGGAGTTTGGAGGTAGGGCCCTGGGTGAGGGTGTGTGGGTGGGGTTTAGGCCCAGCACATTGGAGGGGGTCTCTGAGTATAGAGGTAGGGCCCTGGGTGGGGGTGTAGGGACAGGGCTTGGGCTCTCTGCGGTAAGAGGGAAGCTCCGAGGGCAGAGGATTAGGCCTGAGAGC
Organism: Stenella coeruleoalba; assembly: GCF_951394435.1. NCBI lineage: Eukaryota > Metazoa > Chordata > Mammalia > Artiodactyla > Delphinidae > Stenella > Stenella coeruleoalba. The sequence goes on from NC_137150.1 coordinate 98,778,404, forward strand.
CCAACAGGCTCCCCAGTGCCTAAGTGGACAGGGAAAGTGCTGGCCACGTTCCTTTCCATTCCTCCGTTACCCTCTCAGGGTCTCCCACAGGGTCTCCCCCATCCCCTCTGGACCCCTAACCATGGATGGATCCTGCTGGGTGTAGAAACTCCTCCCCTCCCCCAGCCGCCCCTCAGAGGTGCCGGCCTGTAGGTCCATCCTTTACTCTTGCTGCCTCTTCCCTCCCCCCACTCCTTCAGGACCTGCGTGGCTGGAGGGGGCCTCGGTGGGCAGAGGATCAGGCCCAGGATCTCAGCAGGTTCCTGGGGCCCCAGGTGGGCAGGGGAAACCTGGCTATGCTCCCTTTTGATCCTCTGTCCTCCCAATGGTCCCGCAATTTCCCCCTTCGGGCGTGGGAATCCCTTCTCCTCCCCCAGCTACCCCTCAGGAGTGCCAGTCCCGTCCCGCCTCCACTTCTCCTCCCCCTTTACTCCCTCCATGCTCCATGTCCTACCCAGTCGCTGGGGGTTCCTCCCGTACCCTAGGTGTCCATGGTACCCTACCAGTGCCTGGTAGGTGCCCTAGTCGACAGGGAATGTGGACGCAAATTCCGCGTCCTCCTAGTCCGCCATCTTGCCTGCACCCCCTCCTTACATATTTTTGAATAAGATATGCAAATACTTTAAGGAATTTGTTAGGCACTAACATCTTAAGTCATTAAAATAGTAGGACAATTATAAATGCAAAAAACTTTGAACACTAGTCAACACGTAGCAACATCTAACCTGTACAATTATGTGTTCTTTTAATGAAAAAAGAACACCTATTAGCATTTCTCTTTAACATTTTTGTCAGTGAATCTATGACTTTCTTATTTCTCAGGCTGTAGATAATTGGATTTAACAAAGGAATTATGACAGTGTAAAATAAAGAGTCCATCATATCTTGATCATCTGCTTGTGTGGATGCAGGGCACACATACATGAAGAGAAGAGGCCCATAGTATAAAGAGACACATAGGAGTTGGGCTCCACAGGTGGAGAAGGCCTTCCTTATGCCTTCTGCAGACTTCTTGTTTAAGACTGTAAAGAGAATAAGTGTGTAAGACACAAGAACAATGAAAATAGTGAACAACTGTATTGATCAGAGAAAATAAAAATCATCAGAAAGTTAATGGAAGGATCAGTACAGGAAATCTTAAATAATGGTATAATGTCACAGTAAAAGTGATGTACTATGATGGAATTGCAAAAAGTTAATCTGAATATGGCATGGAAAAGGCCACCTATAAATGACAAAACTAATAGCCAGATGCATAGCCTAGTCGTCATAATCACTGGATAGTGTAATGGTTTGCATGTGGCCACATAGCGATCATACGCCATTGTGGTCAGCAAAAAACATTCCATGGTTACAGATTGCAAGGGAAAAAAATTGTATCTTGCAATCAAAGAGAGAGATCATTTTGCTCTTGGCAAAGAAGTTGACCAGCATCTTGGGGGCCACTGTGGGTGATAACCAAGTATCTACAAAAGCCAAGCTCCCAAGGAATAAGTACATGGGAATGTGAAGGTGAGGGTCATTACAGATGAGAGCAATCAGACCACGGTTTCCCACATGGTGATGAGGTGTAGCATTAAGAACAGCAGGGACAAGAGGATTTGCCACTCTGGTTGGTATGTAAGTCCTGTGAGAGCAAACTCTTGTCAGCTCTGTTGCATTTTCCGTTTCCATATCCTTAGATGGCCTCTAAAATACAATGCAGTAAATGTAAAGTAACATTTATCAGAAGTTTAAAAAGAAGATTTGGTTAAGCTAATATAAATAGAACCATACACTAGACTCAATGCCATTTATTTTATTTACTCTTTAATACATGAAAAGTATTTCAGGAAATTGCTATATTGGAAAAATGTGATTATTTCAGTTCAAAATATGTATAGGAATAAACAGATTTAGAAGAAAAGAAAGAAATTCTGAACATGAGCAAATTTATGGGGAAGCTATTGAATGAGGTAGGGAAATTCTGTGTGTTTGACATGGATGCACATCAAAAAAATCTTAGAAAGGCCTGGATTATCAAACGAATTGAATGCCATGTGAATGATCTTCAATTTTATTCTTCAAGGAATAGGCAAGCACTGAAAACTTTTAAGATGTGGAGTGTCATCATCAGTTAGTTTTGAAATTAAATATTTGGTTGTAGAAATAGTCTGCAGGAAGCAGAATCTTGTGTCATGAATACTCTTCAGGAAGTTATAACACTTGTCCTGTAATTCCCGAACCAGATTACACATCCGAATTGTTTGGGGTAGTTTTCCATGCAAAACATTGGGTCTGAGGTACTACTGTAGAAATTGATTTAGTAGATCATGAATGTGGTCAAGTAATATGCATTTTTAAATGCTCCCAGTTGATTAAAATGTATGTGAGGTTCTTGGTTCATGTGTGATATGATTAGAATGATGAGGGAGACAAAGAGATCAAAATAAATTAGAATGTAGAGTCACTAAGACTTGGTGACAGATTAAATGTGAAGGAGTAATTAGTAAAGGAGAGAGAGTCACTCTCTTTAATGACTGGATAGGTAGTCATTAAAAATTGAGATTGAAGATGCAGTAGCTAGTTTTTGCAAGGAGCATCCTCTGAACATCCAGGTGAGATAAACTTAGCAGTATGATTCTACAAGTGCTTAATAGAAATAATGACTTGGGTATCATTGAGGTGGCTGAAAACATACTTATATATGGCTTATACATTGGACAGTGTGCATAAGGTAAAAAAAAAAAGAGGAAGGAATGAAAATAAACTTGAAGAAGTTACATTAAAGAGATTAAAAATGGATGTACATCATTTATTAGATGGTTCACATCTGATCCTCTTTTCTACCAAATGAGTCTTGGTGGCAGACTAAAGCTCTCAACCTCTCTAGAAGCCAAAGTTTCTGGAAACTATCTTTCCCATCCCCCTGGTACCTAGAATGAGGGGGCTTGATATAGGGTTAGCCCCAAAAAACTCATTTACACTCTATTTGGGATATGGAGAGGGGAGAAAGAGGTCAAATGTGGACAAAGAGAATTTTGGTTATAAAGTCAACCAAGGAAACAATATCATGACCCCAGAAAATCCTGTACCCATAGCAGTGGCATTGAGAGTGTGAATTGTGGCATTCAAGTTCAGCAGCAATGACAACAGGTCTTATTGAGCTAGAGATGGGACATGATTTTGGCTGTTGACTGTCTGACTTCTTTCTTTGTGTCCTGCCAATTTCTCTAGTGGATTTCCCCAACTTCCCTAACATTTCTATGTCCAAGCCAATTTTCATTCAATTAACTCATTTCATCTTGCAGCCAAGAGCTCTGGCTCACACAAAAGGAGAAAAGGAAAGACCAGAAAAAGCTACAGAGCAGAGTGTCAGAGAATCAGGAGGGAACTGGAAAGCTGAGTGTTGGGAACTTAAAGAGAGGAAAATACTCAAGAAGGACAAAGGAAAATACAGTGCCTAAAATGAAATAATTGCTCTGGTAGGATAAGGAGTGAATAGAGATCATTGTGTGTAGGAATTAAGAGAGTTTTTAGTGAGAGCAATTTCCATTTTGGGATAGAGTTGAGGTCGGAGAATAATGAGAAATGAAAAGGAAGCAAATGGCACAGCAGTGAGGAGAATGAAATAAAGTATATAAGTTGTGGACAACAGTTGACATTTGTTTACCACCGCCCATAGACAGATGCGATATTTTTCCTTATAGAACGATGTCATGAAAGTTTTCAAAAGAGAGAGAAGAGGTCATTGAGATGAGAGTGCATAGAGAAGTGGAATGGAAAATTTGTGTGGGTGACAAGGAACAACAAAAAACTGGAAGAGACAAACGAACATAGATGAATAAGTGTAGGAAAGACAAGCAAATAGAGAGAGGAAGTATCAGAGAAAGGCTGAAGATGAAATAAGGGGAAAGTCTCAGCGTTTGGAGGATAAATATCTGTCAACTCTGGCTTCAACAAAAGTTGTCAACACAGGGTCACCTTTCTTTTTCTTTTATTAAAAACTCCAAGTTTATTTTCCTATGGAATTTGTGTATTAATTAGAAACTTTCATTTTTTTTAGGTTTTTTAATTAAGAATTTTTTTAAACATCTTTATTGGAGTATAATTGCTTTACAATGGTGTGTTAAAAACTTTCATTTTAATTTTATTTTTTGCTCATAAATATACTAGCATGGCCTCAAAGTTCTTTTCATATATAAAAGATGCTTTATCTTTGTTATTACTATGATTAGAGCTGACTTTCTTTAGAAATCCTCCTGGTTTGCGATTAAAGCATTTGCTTCTCCACAAGTTTTATTAGTGGAATAAAATTGATTCAAAGACTGGGACTTAATACAGGCAATGTAAATAACCAGTGCCAATAACTGCAGTTGTTAAATGTATATTTATTTTGAGTGAACATCCTTCCATGCAATTTCAAATCACTAAACATTTTAAAAATTCTCAATTTGATGTGTGGGTACTTATTAAGTCATAAACCTGAGAAAAGCACTGGAGAAACATTTTCTTCATTTTTCTGTATATATATAGGTATATGTACATGTATGTATAACGAAATTATTGTCAGAAGTAGGTGAAAGAATAGAGAGGTTATTATTTAAGTGATTTAACTTAAAATTTAATCAGAGAATATGGTTAATTAAATCAAATAAATATTTTGAATGCAATTATCAGAAAGATTTCTTATGTAGAAAACATTGACCTAAATCCTTAAACTACTGTTCATTTGTTTAAAGTTCTAATTCACCAAAACTTATCCTATAGAGTCATTGTAAGTATGCTAACCAGATGGTTAAATATTTAAAGAGTACAATGTGTTCTTAGAGCTATTTTGCTCATCCAGATTTTACTCACAATAATAAAGCATGCAGATTATTCACTATTTGTTTTCCATTTTCAACTGGCTATTTTGGTATCTTGTAAATCAAATCAAAATTATTACAAATTTAACAGTATTTTAACTTTCTATGAAAAAATAATGAATATTACAAAAAGCATTCTCTCTTACCTATATCTGTTAGAAATTGTTGAGCTCCTTTCAGTGTTTGGCTTTCTGAAGTAGAAACTAATATAAGAGCACTGCAATGACAATAACACAGGTGACAATTCTTTGCACACTGATTCACTTTGGAGGCTTCATTATCCAAGCTCAGGAAAATGTTGTTTACATAAGTTTATATAAATTTGTGTTGAACACAAGAGTTAACCAATTGTATAACTGTGTGCTTTTGCCGGAAGAGGAAGGAGTGAAGAACTTAAATTCCCCTGATAGCACCCATGGATTACCTTTTGGACAAAGCTAAGCTGTTCTTCTGGGCATTGTGGGTTTGGACAGGTACAAGAAATCCAGGTTGCTGCATGGGACACCACAGTCTCTGAAATCATAAACGTCAGTCATTGCGGACAGTTCTGGTTTTAACAATAGAAATTACACTTTATGGCACTATTTTCAACCACAGAGGACACTTCTGACATGTTTTTGCAAACTCCAGTTTATCAATAAGTGTTGATGCTCTGAGTGCTTTGATCAGTATGGTCTTATCTGAGCTAATCACACATGATTTTAATGAGGCCTAATTTCTAGATTCCTGTCAAGACCCAACCCCAAGTCAATTTGTCCTACTCATGCAAACTGTAGCTCACGTTCCAGACCCATACCTAACTCCCAACTTTAAGCTGAAATCTGGTGAGAAATCTTACCAAGCAAACGTCTGGGGAAGGAGTAAAGGAAAAACAAAACAAAAGACCACAGTGGGAGACAACCTATAGCAGTGCTTCTCAAACTTTAATGCCTGTGAGTCTCCTGGAGATCTTGTTAAAAAGCGAATCCTGTTTCAGTAGATCAGTGGTGGGGCCTGAGCGTCTTCATTTCCAAGAGGTGATGCCTGTGAACAGGTGCCATCCACAGGGTCTTTATCATGGAGAGCCTAGATTATCAGAGAGCCTAGATAATTGGAGAAGCACAGCATGGTAAATGTAGCTGGCTTGCAAAGAGGGATGCAGAGAGGAGCCAGATGGGTCAGGGAGGCCAGCATATGGGGGTAACACAGGGCCTTGGAGGCCAGATCAGGGACTTTGTTCTATACCTTAATTTAAAGGAAAGCTATTGAGGGGTTTAGAAATGGTGGTACCATGATGATCAGATTTGCCTTTTTTGCATTAACAGAGAAAGTTATCAGTGTACATTTATTCAGAAAAATAAAACTTAACTTACTTATTTGTGGTATTTTGGTATGATATCTGAGTAACAAAAGAAAATGCTTAGCCTCCATTTGGGACTTGGATGACTAGATGGGGGAAAGCAAACAGCATCATTTTAGTAGATTGATTGATCAATTAATCTGCTTCCTTACAATTTTGCTGATGAAAGCCAAAGTAGAGGAGAAAATAACATAGAAGAGAAGAGTCCTGTGAAAAGTGCACAGAAGAGTGGAGTGGGGAGTATGATGTGCAGAGGTAGCTTCAACATAACCAACACTTGACTAAAATTTACTGCCCTCTTCAATTTTGTATAATTATCTCCTAACTTATTTGGTTGCCTCTCTCTGAGCGCAAAGGCCTGTATTACTGCTTCCACTCTGGGTAGTCTTTTCAATTTTGGTCATTTTAATAGGTAATATCTCATAGCACTTTCATTTGCATTTCCCTAGTAACTAATTTTATAAAGCATTTTTTTGCATCCTTCTTTGACATCTGTATATCTCTTTTGGTAAAGTGTTCAAGTATTTTACCCATTTTTAATTGGTTTAGTTGTTTTTTATTATGAATTTTGAGAGTGCTTCATATATCCTGGAAACAAGCCTTTTATCACACATATGATTTGTAAATATTATATCACACTAGTCTGTTACATGGATGACATTGTGCTGATTGGTCTTAGTGAGCAAGCAATAATATTTATTAGTTAGCCATTTGTAGGACAGAGGTGGAAAACAAATCTGACAAAATTTCAGGGGCCTTCTACTTCAGTGAAATTTCAAGGTGTCCAGTGATATAGGGCATGTCAAGAAAACCCTTCTAAGGTGAAGGATAAGTTGTTACACCTGACCCTTCCTGAAACCAAAAGAGAGGCACAACACATAATGTGCCCGTGTGGATTTTGGAGCAGTATTAGCATTATTTGGGTGTGTTACTCCAGCCCATTTACCAGCGGCTAGTTTTGAGTGGGTCTCAGAGCAAAAGAAGGTTTTGCAACATGTCTTGGCTTCTGTGCAAGCTGTTCTGCTCCTTGAACCATATCCAGCAGATCCAGTGGAGCCTGAAATGGCAGTGACAGATGCTTGGAGCCTTTAATAAGCCTCTAGAGGTTGATCACAGTGCAGGCCTTTAGAATTCTGAGCAAAGCACTGCCATCCTCTGTGGATAATGACTGTACTTTAGAGAAACAGCTGTTGGACTGCTAGTGAGCCTTGGTAAAACATGAACGTTTAACAATGGGCCACCAATTTGCCATGATACCAGAGCTGCCCTTGACACACTGGATGTTATTTGACCCACTAACCATAAAGTTCAGTGTGCACAGCAGCATTCCTTCATCGAATAGAAGTAGTAGACACTTGATCAAGGCAGGAACAGGTCCTGAAGGCACAAGTAAGTTACATGAAGAAGTGGTTCAAATGCTATTGGCCTCTACTCCTGCTGCAATGGCTTCTGTCTCCCAGCCTGGACCTGTGGTCCTATAGGGAATTCGCTATGATGAGTTGACAGAGAAGAGAAGACTGGGGCCTGATTTACAGATGGTTCTGCGTGGTGTGCAGGCACCATCATAAAGTGGACAGCTGTTGCATGACAACTCCTCTCTGTGACATTTAGGAAGGACAGTAGTGAAGGGAAAACCTTACAGCGGGCAGTCCTGCTTCCACCAGGACACACAACAATGCTTCCGTTGAGCTGAAAGTAGACTGCCCCTTGGTCCCTTTGGCTTTATGTTCCTTTGACTCATGAGACAAAGAAGTGAGTTACTGTGCTGGCTGAGGTGATTGATGGCAACTACCAAGAGGAAACTGGACTATTCCACAAAGAGGGTAAGGAAGAGTATGTCTGGAATACAGAAGATACCTCAGGCTATCTCTTAGCATTATCATTCCCATGGTTAAGGTCAATGGAAAACTTTAACAGGCCAAACCACATAGTAGTTCTAATGGCCCAGACTCTTCAGGAGTGAACCTTTGGCTTATTCCACAAGGTGAAGAACAATGACCACCTGAGTGAGGTGTTTGCTGGAGGCGAAGAGAATGCAGAATGGGTAGTGAAAGAAGTTAGTTAAAATACCAGCACCAATCACATGTCCAGTTACAGATATGAGGTGTAATTTGCCAAGAGATTTCCTTCTTAGTTTGATATGAAAACATTTGTGGGTGTGTATAGCAAACAGCTTTGTTTTCTTTCCACTCTTATTCCCTTATCATGAGACATAAGATGAGCTGACTTTATAGTATAATAATTGAGTGTTGTTCATTTGACATCTTAGTATTTGTATTACCAGATATCAAGGAGGATCAATAGTAAACATCACTCAAAGATTTTACCTCCTCTCCGGGGAAGAAGTAATACATTTTTGGTTGTACATAGCATAGTTGTATCATGTTAGGTGACCTTGCTATTATCATTATTTAGAAATAGAATAGTTTTAAGATATGTGTATGGGTGCTAAGTTGACAAAAGGTGAACCTGTAATGGTTAATTTTATGTGTCAACTGGTCCGTGAACTGTCTAGATATCTAATTAAACATTATTTGGGGGTGTTTCTGTGAGGAAGTTCCAAATTAGTGTGGAATTGGTGGACTCAGTAAAGCTGATGACTCTCTGCAGCGTAGCTGGGCATTAGCCAGTCTGGTGTGGGCTTGGATGGAACAAAGAGGCAGAGGAAGGTGGAATTCACTTTCTGTTTGACTGGTTAGCATTGATATTCTCCTGCCCTTGATGATCTGATTCTCAGGACTTCATACTCAGAAAGGAATCTATACAATTGGCCCTACTGCCTGAGACCTTTGAAAGTAGGACACTACTGTCCTCACTCTCCAGCTTGCAGAGGGAAAATCATGGAACCTCTCAGACTCCATATCATGTCAGCCAATATCTTATAATAAATGTCTTGGTATAAATATAGATAGATAGATAGATAAATAGATGATAGATAGATATATAGGGAGGTAGTGAGATAGAGAGATAGATTCTCCTGGTTCTGTTACTCTGGACAACCATGACTATAACCAAAACTCACTGTATGTTTAGTGAACATCTTGTTTTATCTTGCAAAGTGAGGGAAATATCATTATGTAACTGTTAGCTATGGCTCTAAATAAGTCTCACTATGAAGGTACCTTTTCAGAAGAGGTAAACGTCACGTACTACAGCATAAGGAATATTGTGTATATGAAGTTGTACTTGAAAGGGGTGATCTAAATGCTGATCTGGCTTGGTAATTAATTTTTCAAAAGGGACAGAGAACCCTCCCATTAACCATACTGAAATTAGACAATGTGGTTTTTATTGGCTATCATCACTATCAATCATGGTTCCTGAGAAAAAATTATTTAAAAATCCACAATAATTCATCCTTTGAAATAGATGCCCTATTTGCATCTTTCTGTCCAAAACTGAAAGGAAAGTATAAATAGAGGGTGCAAACTGTCAAAATATTTTCAGAGTGCTGTTTAAGTAGGGAATAGAGTATATGGAAACTCTGTTTCATCTGATATCAAAATATCCTAATACTATAACAATTTTGCTTCACTGATTACTTTAAAGCAGTGATTATCTTAGCTCAGGCTACTGTAACAGAATATCATAGACTGTGTTGCTTATACCACCAACATTTATTTCTTACATTCTGGAAGATGGGACGTTCAAGAACAAGGGGCCAGCAGATATTTATTGTACATGGTGAGAGATTGCTTCCTGGCCTAGTAGGCAGCAGCCTTCTCACTTGGCATTTGCAGGTTGAGTATTCCTGGGGGTGGTGGGGAGGAGTTAGTTCTCTTGCCTCTTTCTCTTCTTATAAGGGCACTAATACCATCATGAAAACCTGACCCTTATGATCTATTCCTACCCTAATTACCTCCTAAAGTCCTCATTCCAAATACCACCACATTAGGGGATTAGTGCTTCAATGTATGAATTTGGAGGGAAATCAACATTCAGTTCACAACAGTAGTTTGCTATGTATAGTCCCAAAACAACAGCATTAGCATGACTGAATTAGAAACTCTAATGATAATGCCCATCAGTCTGTGTTTTCATAAGCTCTCCAGGTGATTTTGATGCCCACTAAATTTTTCAAACCTTAGTTTTAAAAGACCAACAAAAAGAGCTAAAATGAAAGCCTATACCAGAGAGGTTTTGACACTTTCCTAATACTACATGTGCTAAGACTACATGCCAAGATTAGTCAACAAAACAGACTTTAGTTATACAGTTCTAATTTTGATTTATATTTGTTTGTTTTTGCCCAATCCTAGTTATGTTATTTCTTTGAACACAGTCTAGGATAAAATTATCAACAATCTCCTGAACAGTAGAAGTCTTACTTAGTAGAAGGTATTGGAAGGCAAAGAGAAAAAAACATATGCACATATACATAAAGAGAGATAATTTATTATATATTCTTTTCAATCTCCAGGTTAAGAAAATGAATGCAACTTCATAATAAAGAATATCTCAAGTATATTATTTGTATTTCCAACAAATGATCTAATCTAGCATCAGCAGTGTCCAGACAACTGGATGAACTTAGCAAAATTATATCATCCTTTAAATCTAAATGACCATTAAACAATACAGATTTAATTTCATAGTTTCTTTTTAAAGGAATCAGCAGAATATCTTGTCCAAAAATGTGGATTTTTCACAGGTGTATCTTTTACCTCTTTACCAACATACCATTGAAATGACAAAAAAATGTACAAATGAATAAATCTATAACAGAAGTGAATGGGATCCATCATTCGAGTAGGGATTTTGGTAATTTCTGGAAGGCATAAAGTAGTTGAGATTGTACTGAAGATCAATACAGAGCAGAGGAATCTGTAGACTAGACGTCTACAAGAGAAGGCTTCAAGGAAGTCTGCACTTCTGAGAGGCCTCCAACTGTCTATTCTGTACTCAGCAACCTAAATTAAGATGTGATGGGTTATACACCCTCTCATATACTCATAGCTTGACACCAGACTTCTCATTCAAAGAAAAATTCTGTAGGAAACAGTGCTAATGATGGCAGAAGAAATACATACCGCTGCCTATACTTTCAGTTAGTCTTTGGGTCATTACAATGTATGAAGAAGCAAAACGCTAAATAATTGAAGGAATCCATCTAAACAATGGAAACCTTATACAGTAATAAAAATCATTGAACTATGTACATATGCAATAACAATGATTCTTTTTTATTATTTTTAATTTTTTTAAATTGAAGCATAGGTGATTTACAATGTCATGTTAGTTTCAGATGTACAGTAAAGTGATTCAGTTATACATATATATGTATCTATTCTTTTTCAGATTCTTTTCCCCTATATGTTATTACAAAATATTGAGTAAAGTTCTCTGTGCTATACAGTAGGCCCCTGTTGGTTATCTATGTTATACATAATAGTGTGTATATGTTGATCCCAAACTCCTAACTTATCCCTCCACCACCTTCCCCTTTGGTAACCATAAGTTTATTCTCTATGTCTTTGGGCCTTTTGTATATAAGTTCATTTGTATCATTTTTTAAAAGATTCCATATATAAGCGATATCATACGATATTTGTGTTTCTCTGTCTGGCTTACTTCACTTAGTATGGTAATCTCTAGGTTCATGCACGTTCTGCAGATGGCATTATTTCATTCTTTTGTACGGCTGAGTAATATTCCACTGCATATATTATACCACATCTTCTTTATCCATTCATCCATTGATGGACATTTAAGTTGCTTCCATGTCTTGGCTATTGCTGCAATGAACATTGGGGTGCATGTATCATTTTAAGTCATGGTTTTCTCCAGATATATGCCCAGGAGTGGGATTGCAGGATCGTATGGTAGCTCTATTTTAATGAAACAGGATAAAAAGCCCAGAAATAAATCCACACACCTATGGTCAATTAATCTATGACAAAGGAAGCAATAATATACGATGGAGAAAAGACAGTCTCTTCAATAAGTGGCGCAGGGAAAACTGGTCAACTACATGTAAAACAATTAAATTAGAATATTCTCTAACACCATACACAAAAATAAACTCAAAATAGATTAAAGACCTAAATGTAAAACCAGTTACTATAAAACTCCTAAAGGAAAACATAGGCAGAACACTATTTGACATAAATCACAGCAATATTTTTTTGGATCCACCTCCTAGAGGAATTGAAATAACAAATAAACATATGGGACCTAATTAAACTTAAAAGCTTTTGCACAGCAAAGGAAACTATAAACAAACCAAAAAGACAACCTACAGTATGGGAGAAAATGTTTGCAAACAATGAGACTGACAAGGGTTTAATCTCCAAAATATACAAACAGCTCATATAGCAAAATATCAAACAAACAAACAACACAATCAAAAAATGGGCAGCAGACCTAAATAGACATTTCTCCAAAGAAATGGCCAAAAGGCACATGAAAATATGCTCAGCATCGCCAATTATTAGAGAAATGCAAATCAAAACTACAATGAGGTATCACCTCATACCAGTCAGAATGGCCGTCATCAAAATGTCTACAAATAATAAATGCTGGAGAGGGTGCAGAAAAAAAGGAACCCTCCTGCAATGTTGGTGGGAATGTAAATTGATACAGCCACTATGGAGAGCAGTATGGAGTTTCCTTAAAAAAAAAAAAAAGACTCTTTAGGGAGAAACAGTAAAAGCAACTGGAATGTGATGAATGCATTCCCTTTTTGGGACATAGGGGGATGTCTCAGAGGAGTAAAAAGAAGGCAGATGACCTGGTCTAATCTTGTGACTCGCACTTCCAGGAATATAGAGTAATGATTTTTGTTTTAAATAATTATATGTCTTGCATCTTTAAACCAAACCTCTGATTAAGCTTCTCCCTGATATTTTGTCATACTCTATCCCAGGAACCAATCCTACTGATAATATTTTCAATTGTCATGAAAGAAATTTAAGAAGGTGAGCTGGCATGCAGCAGCCATGCCAGGTCCAGTAATTTCCCTGGGCTCATTGCCGGGTTGAAAAAGAGTGATGCACTCTTACTGTATTCTATGTATGTGAGCTGTCAGATCATTTTAAGTTTATAAATATTTTGTGAATACTTATTTAGGAGCTCATGTGAGTAAGCCACTGTGCTATCTACTACAAAAGACAGAAGGATTTCTAAATTGTAATTTAAAAGAGTTTGTAGGCCAAAAATATTATTATACGAGGCCAAGTGTGACCAAGAAGAATAAATAAACTGCTAAACATTTGAGATGAGTGAGCATTCCTATTATCTTTGAGGTACACTGGAAAAACATCGCAGAAGTTGTAAAATTTGAGAGAGTCGTTGAGAAAATGATACCTTTTCAATTTTAAATGAAGATAGAGAAGTTGGGTGGGGAGGCTTCTCTGTGGAGAGACCTGTGTGAGCAAAAGCGTGAACCTGAGAGAGAGAGGTTTGTCCAGAAAGCTTTCAGTAACTCAGTTTGGGTATAGTGTAGAGTCCACAGGAGGATTGTGGAGAAAGAGCCTTCAGAGTTAAAGCAAGGTTTTATTTGAATGCTGGGATGAACATATGCAGGGTGAAATATGAAGAAAAAAAGAGAGAAGAAAGAAAGAAAAGAAGAAAGAAAGAGAGAAAGAAAAGAAAGAAAGAAAGAAAGAGAAAGAGAAAAAGAAAGAAGGAAGGAAAGAAAGAAAGAACAGAAAAAAAAGAAAGAAGAAAGGAAGGAAGGAAGGAGGGAGGGAGGGAGGAAGAAAGGAAGAAGTCTGTATATATAGATATATATGCGTATATATTTACTTGTATTTATATACCATATAATCTTAACATAAATGAAGAAATAATCATAATGCATATGTATGTATACAGCTCTAGATACATTTCCCATATATGTGAAAAATCTGGTAGCAATGACAATCTATTAAAAGTTATTGAAGAAAGATATCATGTAATCAGAGTCCAGTTTATAAAGGTTAATCCTGCAGGTATGTTTGGAAAGGAAAAAATATCAGCAGGATGGAAGGGGTAAATAACAGAGGTCGGTAGTTTTGAGGGTTAGGACCTGAGTGATATGGAATGTGTATGGAATTTAAGTGTCAGGAGAGGAAAGGCAAAATGGCTCTGAAAATGGATTGCTTATTATACTTAAATAGTATGGCATGTGAAGAGAGCAACCTTTCAAGGACTTTTAGAGCATGAAACAGCCAAATTCTTGCTCATTTTCAAGTATTTCTCAGCTACCCACTGGGAACTATGGCATCATATCATCTTAACATTATTTGAGCTTTGATAATATGCATTTAAAGCCCCTTGTTGTCAACAACACATTTGAATAACTTTTACATACTACTGATCTCTTTATCTTACAAGCTTCTTTCTTTTTTTTTTTTTTTTTTTTTTTTTTTTTTGCTGTACGCGGGCCTCTCACTGTTGTGGCCTCTCCCGTTGCGGAGCACAGGCTCTGGACGCACAGGCTCAGTGGCCATGGCTCACAGGCCCAGCCGCTCCGCGGCGTGTGGGATCTTCCCGGACCGGGGCACGAACCCGTGTCCCCTGCATCGGCAGGTGGACTCTCACAGTAAAAGTTATATATCATGTTGTAATTACAGAAGGTTAATCTGAATAAAAATCCTATATGAATAAAGGCATGTAGGACACCACCTACAAATGATGAGACGAACAGTCGCATACATAGTCTATTGGTCATAATCACTGGATAAATAAAGGGTTGCATATGGCCACATAGCGATCATATGCCATACTTGCCAAGAGAAAACATTCCGTGGTCTCACTGACTGTAAAGGGAAAAAATTGTACCATGCATTCAGAGAGAAATATCATCTTACTCTTGGCGGAGAAGTTGACCAGCATCTTGGGGGTCACTATGGATGATACTGAAGTATCCACAAAAGCCAAACTCCCAAGGAATAAGTACATGCGGGTGTGAAGTTGAGAGTCATTCCAGATGAGAGCAGTAAGACCAAGGTTCCCCACAGTGGTGTTGAGGTATATCACCAGGAATACCAGGAACCAGGGGATTTGCCACTCCTGTTGATATGAAAATCCTGAGAGAACAAACTCTGTCAGCAATGTTGCATTTTCCTTTTCCATATCTTCACTGGATGTCCCCTGAAATAAAATGCAATAAATATAAAAATAACATTCACTATGGATTTATGAATTGAAAACTTGTAAAGTGGAGTCGAAATCATACTCCTATCAGAATGCCCTTTTAATTTCATAAAATATCACTATATAAACTGGGGGATTTAAAGAAATGCCACTCAATATGATAATTTCAGTTCAAATAATGTGCAGAAATTAATAGATTTATATAAAAGAGACATTCTAACCATTTGCTAAATTTGTGGGGACCTGATAGAGTGTGGTAGGGAAATTCTGAGTCTGGGACATGGATTATTAGTCAAGGGAATAGATGTTTAAGGGATCTGGATTATAAAATGAATTGAATGCTACGTGAAGGATCATGAACTCTTTGCCTCAGGTAATATGTATATACTGAAAATTTTCAAGACAGGGAGAGGCCTCAGAAAGTATTTTAAATTAATTTTTTGTCAGCACAGAAAATAGGTGTCATGGAGGGAAAGCTGGAGTCAGGGATACTATTCAGGAGATATTGCTATTTATTGTCCAATGGTTTTCTAACCAGATTACACATCAGAATTGATTGTGGAGCTTTTTATGCAGAATATACATTGTGAGACATTACTGTAGAAATTAATTCAGTGGGTCAAGATTCAGTTCTAGGGATCTGTACTTTAAAAAAATGCTCCACAAATGCATGTGTAGTGCCTAGTCCGTTGGTGATATAACTTTGGTTGTCATGAGGAAGACAGAGAGATAGATGCAAAAGAATTCAAAATGCAGAGACACTAGGACCTTGTGACATTAGATGTGAAAGGGATGGTCAGTGAAGGAGAGAAGAGTCACTTGGTGACTGGCTAGATGGACAGCAAAAGTTGAAATCAAGATCTCAGCTGCAGTGGCCAGTTTGTGGAGAGAGCATCCTCTGAACATCAAGATGAGATGTACTTAGTAATATGAGTCTACAAATAGCTTAATAGAAATAATGTCTTAGGAGTTTTGGGGGTAGCTGAAGGCATATTTATTGATAACCTATCCATTGAAGAGTATGCATAAGAAGAAGAAGGGCACAGAAAGAAACTTGAGGAACTTATATTAAAGAGGTTACACAGTGGATACACAGCATATATTAGATAGCCAACATCTGATCCCCTTTTCTCCCACGTAGTCGTGGTGGCTGGCAGAGGGTATCACCCATTCAAGAAGCCAAAAGATGATAGCCATAATGACCTATATGGGAATAGAATCTAAAAAGAGTGGATATATGTATATTTATAACTGATTCACTTTTCTGTACAGCAGAAACTAACACAACATTGTAAACCAACTATACTCCAATAAAAAATTAATTAAAAAAAAAAGAAGCCAAAAAACTAGAAACTGACTTTCCCATTCCCCTTGCACATAGAGTGAGGGAACTTGACCTAGATTTGTCAAATCAAATCCACAAAACCTACATTTGGAATAAGAAGAGAGAGAGAAAAAAAATGTACCGGGACAAAAGAGAATACTGGTTGCAAAGACAGCAATATCAAGACTCCAGCAAACTCATCCTGCATCCACAACCATGGCACTGTGAGTGTGAGCTGGCATTCCAACCTCAACATCAGTGGCAGCAGGTCTCATTGAGCTGGTGTTGGGTCATGATTTGGGCTGTTGATTAGCTCCTTTGCTTCCTTCTCTTCCTGATCATTTTTTCACCTGATTTCTCCATTGTCTCATGCATTTCTATGTTAGAGCTATTTCCATTCAATTAACTCGTTTCCTGTGGCAACCAAGAGGCCTGGTTCACAACAGAGAAAGACTAGGGTGAGACCAGAAAAGGATACTGAGCTGAGAAGCAGGAAGGAGACTAGAAAGCTTAGTGTTATGAACTTAGAGAAAAGATATTCAAAATGAACGAAGAGAATGATGTGTCAAATGCCAAAATAAATGGTCTAGTAGGACAAAGGGTGATCAGATTTCACTGAGTGTGGAAATTAAGGGATTTTTAGTGGCTTTAGTGAGAGCAGTTTGCATTTTGTGATTGAGTTAAGGCCAGAGACTAATGAGAAGTGAAAGGGAAACAAGTGGGTGGAAGGATTTGGAGTACTCCACGAAAGGTGGAGAACCATTGACATTTTCCTACTTCTCCTAGACACATATGGGGTTTTTTTTTCCTCTAGAATATTTTAATGAAAGTTTTCAAAAGAGAGGAGAGTAAGGAGTTGAGAGGAGAAAGGGAACAGGAAAAGTGGGAAGATAATGTGTGTTGGTGAAAAGAAAACAGCGGGGAGATAACAGATGGAAAATATCAAGAGACATAGATGGATAAGTATAGGAAAGACAAGCCAAAGTAGAGCTGAGAAGGAAGTATCTGAGAGAGCAAGTGTCCAAGAAAAGCTGAAGAGGAAATATAGGTATGCCCCGCTTTTCAAAAGTTTGCTTTACCACCACTTCTCTTTTATGAAAGAACTATATTAATAATTGTTTTCACTAACCAAAAGAGATCCGAAAAGGATTTTTGCTATTACCAATAAAAGACAAAAACAGTGTTCAGCATTTCTTTTGCAGCAAGCAGCTATAGAGACGACACACACCCCCCAGCAGCCAGAATGGCCCCACCAAGCTCCTTCCCTGGGAACTACATTTATCATTATCAGCATCAAGCCATCATATCTTTGAACTGTGTCTGTATCTGTGCTTTATCTTGATTTATTTTGTCCGTCTGTTAGGAAGATGTGTCTTAAGGTAATAGCTTCTTCTCTTTATGCCATTTCAGCTTTTAAAAGGTTTCATAGGAATGTTCTACTTTCAGATAGCAGGGGAAACCTGTAAAGGGAAAGGCTCAGAGACTTGGGGGTGAGTGTTTGTTTTAACTCTGGTGTTCCCCAAGGTTGTCTGTCCTGAATTTTTTTTTATGCAAAGTTTGTTTTCCTCTAGAATTTGTGTATGAAAAAGAGACTTCTATTTTAAATTGTATCTTACAAATTGTGTGTTGTTAATAAATATATTGGCACTGACAGAAAGTTCTTTCCATATTTAAAATTACTTTCTCTCTGTTATTAGAGTAATTAGAACTTACCTTATCTAGAAATCCTGCTCATTTAACTTGAGAGCACTTTACTCTCCACCAATTGTGGGCTTTTTAGTTTTGCGGGGAGAATCAAAAACTGATCCCAAACCGGATCTTGAATATAGGTGATATAAATAACGAACATCAAGAATTTCAGTTGTTAAGTAGATTTTTATATGAAATTTCCTTCCTTCTCTTCAATCCCAATCACTAAGTAATTGAAAGTTCTCAAATTTATTTTGTGTGTGGGTACTTATTAATTCATAAATGCTGGAAAACATAGTGGAGAAACATTGTCTATATATTTCCTAACATATATATATATGATTTATATACTTTTTTCATTTATATTCCAATGCATGTATATATTTCTATGCTATATATACAAAATATTCAATAAAATTTTTCTCATAAGTATGTGAAGGAATATAGGAATTAATATTTAAGTGATTTACCTTAAAAGTTTTAATCAGTTAACTAATCAGAGTGGGTCTTTTTGTCAGAAAGCTCTAAATGATTTCTCATATAAGAATCATATGACCTGAAACATTAAACCCAATTTAAAATTATTTAACTTTCTGGTTCACCAGAATTTACCTTATAAATCTTTATAGTTAGGTTAACAAAATAATAAAACATCATTAAATTAAAGGGAACAATTCTGTCTTACAGCTATTTTACATGTCTAAATTTTAATCACAAAAGTAAAATACACAATTAATTCACTTTTTTTCATTTCTATGCGGCTATTTTGACATCTTATGAACCCAATCTAAAATTATTATAAACAGTATTTTAATTTTTATATAAAGAATAATGAATATTATACAAATCATTTCTCTCTTACCCATATCTTATGAGAAATTGTGGATATCCTGTCAATACATTAGGCTTTCTTTACAACAGCACAGAAATGACAATAACGTAGGTAGCAATTCTTTGCACACTGATTCATTTTGGAGACTTCCCAAGCTCAGGAAATTATAGTTTATATTAATTTGCTTTGAACAGAAGGGTCAAACAATTATACAACTGTGTACTTTTGCCAGAAGAAGGAGGACTGAAGAACTAAAATTCCCTTGATACCCCCTGCAAGGATTCCCTTTAGGGCAAAGCTAAGCATTTACTGGGCACTGTGGACTTGGACATGTATGAGAAAGGCAGGTTGTCCCATGGGGCATCATAGGCTCTGAAATTATAAACATCAATCATTGTAGATAGTTCCAGTTTTAACAGTAGAAACCACACTTTATGCCATTACTTTTCACCACAGATGACACATCTGATATGTTTATGAAAACCTCAATTTATCTATAAATTTTGATGCTCTGCTTAGTATCATATTGTCTGAGCTAGTCATACATGATTTTAATGAGGTCAAAGTTCTAGACTCCCTTCAGGAGTGAACCCCAAGTAAAGTTGTCCTCCTCGTGCAAACTGTAGCTCACCTTCCAGACTCACACCTAACTCCCAACTTTAAGCTGAAATCTGATGAGAAATCTTACTAAGCAAAGATCTAGGGAGGAGCAAAGGAAAAAAAAGATCACAGTGAGAGGTGATCTAGATCAGTGCTCCTCAAACTTTATTGCCTGTGAACCTCCTGGAAATCTTGTTAAAAGGCAGATTTTGTTTCAGTAGGTCTGTGTGGGGCCCAGGGGTCTTCAACTCTAACAAAGTGATTGTTGCCTGTGGACAGGTCCCATCCACAGGGCCTTCATCATTGGAGGGACTATCAGATTATCAGAGAACCTAGGTAACTGGAGAAGCACAGCATGGTAAATGTGGCTTGCAAAAAGAGAAGCAGGGAGGAGCCCTATGGGGTCGGAGAGGCCAGCATATTTAGATAACACAGGACTTTGGAGGCCAGGTCAGGGACTTTGTTCTTTACCCCAACTTAAAGAAAAATTATTAACATGATTTTGAACATGGTGGTAATGTGTTCAGATTTGCTTTTTGTGCATTAACAGAGAAAATTATCCATGAACATTCATAAAATAAACCTTAATTTACTTACTTGTGACATTTTGATTTTATATCTAAAAAGTTTTAAAAAAATAACTTCCAATTGAAATGTGTCTGGCAACATACCAGGGAAAAAGGGCATATTGTTTGATAGATGCATTAATCCTTTTCCTGCTTCCTTAGAATTTTGCTAATGAAAGGCAAAAAAGTGGAGAAAAAATAACATAGATTAAAGAGGATTCACTGCGAAAACTCTGCAGAAGGGCTGAGTAAGCAGTAGGATGTGCAGAGGTAACTAGAATGTGCCGAGGGAACTTTTAACATAAAGAAAATTTGATGTAAATTTACTGCCCCCTTCAATTTTGTGTAATTATCTTCTAATTTATTGTGTTGCCTATCTATGATACAAAGGTCTGTATTGCTGCTTCTGGAGTGGATTGTCCTTTCAATTTCAGTTATTTTAACAGGTGGGTTGTGGTATCTCATTGAGGTTTTAATTTGCATTTCCCTGATGGCTAATGATGATTAAGAATCTTTCTGCCCTTATTTGACATCTGTAGGCCATCTTTAGTGAAGTGTCTCTTCAAATTTTTTAGCCCATTTTTAACTGTTTCAGTAGTTAAAATTTGTTTTCTAATATTTGAGCTTTGAGAGTTCTTCACATATCCTACATATGAGTGTTTTATCAGATATATGATTTAAACATGTTTCCTGAAATTCTATGGTTTGTCATTTCATTTTAGCAATTTTTAACAGCAATATATTTAATTTAATTCTTTATTTAATGAAGTTAATTTATCAATATTTTTTCTTTTATAGGTTGTGCTTTTGATGTCATATTTCTTGGTTGTTTATTTAGGTTTATGATCCATCTTGAGTTAATTTTTGTATAGGATTTGGATTATAGTTCATTTTTCTTCATATAGGTATCCAGATGTTCCAGCATCATTTGTTGAAAAGACTGTCCTTTCTTCACTGAATTACCTTCTCAGCTTTGTTCAAAATCAGCTATCCATATATTTATGAGTTTATTTCTGGACTGTATTCTAGTCTACTCATCTGCTTGTCTATCTTTACAACAATTCCACACTATCTTGATAATAAAGTTCTATGTTAAATCTTAGAATCAGATAGTGTTAGATCTCTAACTTTGCTCCTTTTTCAAACTTGTCTTGGCTATTCTATATTCTTTGCATTCCCATGTGAGTATTAGAATCAGCTTGTCAATATCTACAAGAAATCCTGCTGGTATTTTGATTGGAATTTTATTAAATGTATAAATGCATTTGGGGAGAATTGACATTTTTTCAATATTGAATCCTCTAACCCATCTTTCCATTTATTTAGGTATTCTTTAATTTTCCTCAGAAAAGCTTTTGCTCTTTTTCCATTTATAGATCTTGCACATTTTTTGCCAGATTTAAAACTGAGTTTTCATATGCTTATTATAATTGTACACAGTATTTTAAACTTCAATTTCTGAGTGTTTATTACCACTATACAGAAGTGCAGTTGATTTTTGAATATTGATCTTGTATTCTGGAAACTTGCTAAACTCATCTGTTAGTTGTAGTAGCTTTTTGTGGATTCCATTTGATTTTTCTGCATAGATTATTATATTATCTGTTTAAAATACATTTATTTCTTTTCATCCAATCTGGATGCTATTAAGGAAAAAATCATTCAGTGACACTTGTTGAAGATGGTAAGGAAGACTTTATTCAAGCGTAGGCTATTTTACTAGGTGTAGGGACCACTTCAGTGGGGGAGAGATGTTGAGCTCAACTCTGAATATAACATAAGCAAGTGGGTATTTATAGCCAAGGAGCAGGGAGGGGGGCAGTGGATGGAAAATTACCAAGAAGAAACAACAGAAGTAAGGGGATTCTGGCTAAACCCACCTCATAGTATTGCTGAAGGCAGTCTAGGGTGATCAGACATCACCTGGGGTATGGTGGAGGATAAGGAACCTAATTATGTATCAAGGATGATCAGATATCAAGGGTAGGGGTACTGGTCAGACTTAGCAGGAATTTTGATAAAACTGGACAATTCAGAGACGAATATGGAAGTACAAAAATCAGGCCTGGTTGAAAGAGAGCTCAAAGGAACCTGAGTAGAGTTTGATCAATGACAGAATCTTTGTCAATATCTTCCATTCACTCAAATTATTTTATTTCACAAATAAAACTGTCCATTACAGAAATATTTGAAAATACTGCTAAGTAATAAAAATATTTTATAATCATCTAGAAATATATACTACTAATATTTTAGTATGAATCTTTTAAATTTTTCTATCATCTATTATACAAACATGCATGTTTTCTGATAAATTATGCAAATACATACAGTTTTGCAACCTGCTATTCCTGATTACTATATTTGGAGTGATAAGAGTGAGAAAGGAGTTCAAGTTCCTACTCTGATCCCTTTTGCACTTCCCTTTTTCCTTCTCCCAACGTAAGGAGATATTAATGTGTTGTGTGAAGTAACAAGATTCTGGTGGGACCACATGGGTGGGCTTAAGGGGCATCTAAAAGTCAGACTGTGGCTTTGATTTACCATAGCTTGTCTCTTCTTTTAACAGAATGCTAAATAGTTCCCAGGCATGCTTCCTTGAAACAGGCCAGTCACCTCTTCTTTTTTCTTTTTTATTTCACTTTTCTTTTTCTTCCAGTTTTATTGAGATATAATTGACATAGAGCACTGTATAAGTTTAAGGTGTACAGCATAACGATTTGACTTAATACATCATGAAATGATTACTACAATAAGTTTAGTGAACATCCCACCATCTCATGTAGATAAAAGTTAAATAGAAAAAACTTGTTCCTTATGATTGGAACTCTTAGATTTACTCTCTTAACAACTTTCATATATAACATATAACAGTGTTCTTTATATTTATCATGTTGTACATTACATCCCTAGTAACATCTCACTTTATTTTTTAAATTTTTATTTTATATTGGAGCATAGTTGATTAACAATGTTGTGTTAGTTTCAGGTGTACAGCAAAGTGATTCCATTATGTATGTACAAAAAATAGTTATGTACATGTACATGTATCTCTTCTTTTTTGAATTCTTTTCCCATTTAGATTATTACAGAATATTAAGCAGAGTTCCCTGTACTATACAGTAGGTTCTTGTTGGTTATCTATTTTAAAAATAGTAGTGTGTACATGTCAATCTCAAACTCCCAATCTATCCCTCCTCCCACCCTTCCCCACTGTAACCATGAGTTCGCTCTCTAAGTCTGCAAGTCTGTTTCTGTTTTGTAAATAAGTTCATTTGCATCGTTTTTTTTTAGATTCCACATATAAGTGATATTATATGATATTTGTCTTTCTCAGTCTGACTTACTTCACTTAGTATGATAATCTCCATGTCCATCCACGTTGCTGCAAATGGCAGAATTTCATTCTTTTTCATGGCAGAGTAAAATTCCATTGTATATATGTACCACATCTTCTTTATCCATTCCTCAGTCGATGGACATTTTGGTTGCTTCCATGTCTTGGCTATTGTAAACAGTGCTACAATGAACATTGGGTTGCATATATCTTTTCGAATTATGGTTTTCTCCATATATATGCCCAGGAGCAGGATTGCTGGGTCGTATGGTAGCTCTATTTTTAGTTTTTTAAGGAACCTCCACACTGTTCTCCATAGTGGCTGTACCAATTTACATTTCCACCAACACTGTAGGAGGGTTCCCTTTTCTCCATTATCTCTTCTTCCTGACTGGAGAAGTAAGCTCACCCTGGACTTTTCTTCCCAAACACAGCCAGCTCCACTTCACTCTTTCTTTTCCAAACTGGCCACCAGGCTTTGGTCTGGCCAGTGCAGGCCAGATTTGTGCACCAAGGCTTAACTTGTACACCTTTGGCTCCATCTCTTTCAGAGCTAGAAATCAAGGTTCAGATTAGGCTTAACAGTGAAAAATTCCTTGGACCTCTAGTCTAGGCCACAATATTCTGTCTTATTTTGACCAAGACTCAGGTAGCAATACATTTTACTTTGCTTTCTTTTCCTTGCACTTATATCTTTCTCTAGAACATCAAAAAGAATGTTTAGGTACTTTTCCCCAAAACTCCTAGAAGATAATTTAGCTATTTCTGCTTATCTGTTTTATATAAAATATATGGACTTGGACTTTTTTTGGTTTGAAAACTTTTAACTAAAAATCCAAATTTTAAAAAAGCATATGAGTATTCAGATTACCTAGTTATTCTTAAATAAGCTTTGATATCTTATGTTTTTTCTAGGGAATTTGCTCACTTCATCTAGATTGACAAATTTTCAGATATAAAACTGTTCAAGATATTTCTTTGCTGTCCTTTAAACATTATAGCCTCTGTAATAATGTTCCTCTTTCTCTTCTGATGTTTGCATTTTCTGTCATTTAGTAATTTAAGTTTTTTCCCTTTTTTTCTCGGCCTGTTTGGCTAGAAGCTTATCAATTTTATTGATCTTTTCAAATAACCAGCTTTTCATTTTATTGATTTTCTCTATTACTTTTGTTTCAATATAATTGATTTCTGCTCTTATATTTATTATTTATTTCTGCTTGCTTTGGGTTTAATTTGCTCTTCTTTTATAGTATGTTAATGTGGAAGCTTAAAACATTGATTCAGTCCTTTCTTCTTTTCTAATGTACATAGTTAATGCTATAGATTTCTCTTTAACCGTTCTCTTAGCTATACTCCACATATTTAAATATTTGTATTTTCATTATCATTGAATTTAAAATATATTCTTATTTTCCCTGTGACTATTTCTTTGATCCATGGATATTTAGAAAGATGGTTTTTAATTGCCAAATACATGGAGATTTTAGAGATATCTTTCTCTTATTGATATCTAATTTAATTATGTTATGGGTTTATAGTTTGTATTAATTCAATTATTTCATTCTAATTCTTTAATCTTTAAAATTTTATTTAAAGCCCATTATTGAAGTTTAAATGGAAAAATTATCAAAGTATGTTTTGCTATTATATTCAAAGACTTGGTATCTATACAAAATACCTTATATATTTTTTTGTTTTCTTTTTTTTTTCCTTTTTTAAAAATTGAGTTACAGTTGATATACAGTATTATGTTTCAGGTGTATAACCTAGTGATTCACAACTTTTAAAGCTTATACTCCATTTATAGTTATTACAAAATATTGGCTAATATTCCTTGTGCTGTACAATATATCATTGTACTTTATTTATTTTATTCATAGTAGTTTGTACCTCTTAATCGTCTACCCCTATATTGTCCCTCTCCCCTTCCTTCTCGCCATCAGTAACCACCAGTTTGTTCTCTATATCTGGGAGCCTGTTTCTGTTTTGTTAAATTCACTAGTTTGTTTAATTTTTTTAGAATCCAAATGTAAGTGATATCATACAGTATTTGTCTTTCTCTGCCTGATTTATTTCACTTAGCATAATGCCCTCCAAGTCCATGCATGTTTGTACAAATGGCAAAGTTTTATTCTTTCTTATGGCCAAGTAGTATTCCATTGTATATATAAACCATATCTTCTTTGTTGATGGACATTTGGGTTGCTTCCATATCTTGGCAATTGTAAATAATGTTGCTATAAACCTTGGGGTGCATACACCTTTTCAAATCAATGTTTTCACTTTCTTCAGATATATACCCAAAAGTGAAATTCCTGGATTGCACGGTAGTTCTATTTTAAGTTTTTTGAGGAACCTCCATACTGTGTTCCACAGTGGTTGCACCAATTTACATTCCCACCAACAGTGTATGAGGGTTCTCTTTTCTCCACATCCTTGCCAACATTTGTTATATGTGTTCTTTTTGATGACAGCCATACTGGCAAGTATGAGGTGATATTTTATTGTGGTTTTGATTTGCACTTCTCTGATGATTAATGATGTTGAACATCTTTCCATGTGCCTGTTAGCCATCTGTATGTCTTCTTTGGAAAATTGTCTATTCAGGCTTTGGGCTCAGAGGGTCTTAAGGCAGTCTGTCTGCTAATGGGTGGGGCTGTGTCCCTGCCCTTTTAATTGCTTGGCCTGAGATGTCCCAGTACTAGTGCCTATGGGCTGGTGGGCATGGGTGGGGCTGGGTCCTGAGGCTCATAAGCTAGAAGGAAGATTCCTAAATGGTGAATGCCAGCACCAGTGTCCACATGGTAGAACAAGCTCTCCAAAATGGCTTCTGCCAGTGTCTATGTCCCCAAGGTGAGTTGAAGTTGCCTTCTGCCTCTCCAGGAGATTCTCCAGATCAGTAGGTGGGTCTGACCCAGACTCCTTTCAAATTACTGCTTCTGCCCTGGGTCCCAGTGCATGTGAGATTTTGTGGTGTCCTTTAAAAGTTGAGTCTCTATTTCCCACAGCCCTCTGGAACTCCTAAAATAAGCCCCACTGACCTTCAAAGCCAAACTTTCTGGGGTCTCACCTTTCTAGGACGAACCCCTGGTCTAGGGAGCCCGATGTAGGGCTCAGACCCCTTACTCCTTTGGGAAAACCTCTGCAATTGTAATTATTCTCCCATTTGTGGGTCCGAGGGTATGAGAATTGACTATATCATGACTCCTACCCATCTTGTTGTCATTCCTTCTTTATATCTTTAGCTGTAGAAGATCTTTCAGGTAGGTTCCAGTCTTTTTTGTTGATGGTTGTTCTGTAAATAGTTGTAAATTTGGTGGGCCCGTAAGAAGAGGTGAGCTCAGGGTCTTTCTACTCCATGATCTTGGCCCTTCCCTAATTCAATTATTTTAAATATTACACAGAATAGAGTTTATTTTGGTGAATGTTCAGTGCACACATAAAAAAATAATGTGTATTCTACTGTTGTTTGATATAGTATTCTATAACTATCAAGTTGGTTGATAATGTTCTTTAGGTCTTCTCTACTTTCATTGATTTTCTCTCTACTTGTTCTATCAATTATTGAAAGAGGAGTATTGAAGTCTTAATCTGCAATTGTCTCTTTCTTCTTTGTCTCTTTCTCCTTCCCATTCTATCAGTTTTTTGTTTGTTTGTTTTTTTTTTTTTTTACGGTACGCGGGCCTCTCACTGTTGTGGTCTCTCCCGTTGCGGAGCACAGGCTCCGGACGCACAGGCTCAGCGGCCACGGCTTGCGGGCCCAGCCGCTTCGCGGCATGTGGGATCTTCCTGGACCAGGGCACGAACCCACGTCCCCTGCATCGGCAGGCGGACTCTCAACAACTGCGCCACCAGGGAAGCCCCATTCTATCAGTTTTTGCTTCAAGTATTTTAAAGCTCCATTGTTCAGTGCTTACAGACTTAGTATTATTTTGTCTTTTTGATAAATTGAATCCTTTATCATTTTGCAATGTCCCTCTTTATCTCTGGTAATATCCCTATTTTGTTTGCTAGCCACTCCAGCTTTCTTCTGATTAGTGTTGGCATAGTATGTCTGTTTTTCATACTTTTATTTCTAATTTATCTGTGTCTTTGTATTTGATGTGTGTTTCTTCTCAACAGTATATAATTATAGTATGTGGTTAGATCTTGCTTTTGAATCCAATCTGACAATCTGTCTTTTATTTGGTATATTATACCATTTATATTCAATGAATTATTGATGTGATTGGATTAAAATCTGTCATTTTGCTGGATATTTTTCTATCCATTCCATTGTTCTTTGTTCTTCTTTCCTCTTTTCCTGCCTGCTTTTGGAGTATAGAAACTTTTTTATGCTTCCATTTTATATCTACATTTGGCTTATTATTTATATATTGTCTATCTTTTGGTGATTCTCTTAGGGTATGCAATATATTATTTTAATTAATTACATCTACCTTCAAATAATATCATACCACTACATTTATAGGGCAATAATCTAACAAATTGTAATTTCTCCCTCCAATCTTTTCTGCTATATTATCATATATTTTACTTTTATCTGTAAAGGTATGATATATTGCTACTCTTTTAGCATTCAGTTACCTCTTAGATTAATTCATAAGAAGAAAGAAAGATCCTTTTTATATGAACCTTAATTTTTAACTATTTTCAGAGATGTTTGTTTGTGTAGCACCAAGTTTCTCTTTGATATCATATTCCTTCTTCCTGAAGAACTTCCTTTCATAATTTTTTTTCCTCTAGCACTTTGGGTAATGATTTTTTTTTTTTTTGGTTCTTGTCTTAAAAGTTTTTATTTTACACTTTTTTTCCCACTGTGTCCCAGGCTTCTTTATTTAAAAACAAAGTGATGACTGACATTGTGTTTAAAATCAAGAACATCAATGAATTTTACCTTGCTTCCGACTATTTCCCTCAAAACTCCCTGCCCCCGTTCTTCATATTCCCAATTAATTGAATGTTTCCTATTTATTGAATGAAAAACCTAACTCCAAAAGCCCTGGCACAAATCCCAGGGTCCTGTTTCCCCAGTTTCTCCTGCTTTCCTCATCCCCCACTCCTGCCCCCACCCCTCAGAGAAAAGCAGGCACCTCAGTTTGAATGCATGAGAAAGCCCAGAGTGGTGAGCTGGACAAAAGGGGACACTTCACCCTCAAAGGTCAAAGGGACCAAGGAGTACAGAATAGTGAAGTGAGAGCCCCCATAGTCTAGACTACTGAAATGGGCCCTGGTGCCAGAGAAAAGCACACTGGTGACCCCATGAAAGGAGACTCAGCAGCCTCAAAATACTCTCATTGGGAATAGTTCCTGCTTGATTGACTGCCCTTCTGGTACCAGGTGCAGAGCCACACTCAGACTATGTGCTTGTTGATGCCAAGCTACTTAGTTCTCAATGCTTATCTGCTCTCCCTTTTGAGCCTGCTGCAGGAGGGATTCCTCTTTGCCTTTTCCCTGAAGATTCTCCTTGTTGTCAGCTTCCTCCACCTATTTCTGCAGCTTACACACATTACTGACACTGAGCTGCAGAGTCTCAAAACAGCAGCTGCTCCTTTGGCTAAATACCTTCCCACAGGGTGATCCTCTTCTGCTTTGGAGCTCCTGTAAAGTTCTGATGTCCTGAGACCCTTCCAGGTTTTGCTGCAGCTTCACATTGTCCTGCTTCATGCCACCAGGAAGACAGCACAAGGCTTGGGGGAGACCCCTTCAGAGTTGCTCTCAATCCTGGCCCCAGACTAGACTTCAGGCTAGAAGTTTCCAGCAGCCTTGAGGATCCAGCCCCATTCCAACCTAAAGGACCCATTATGCCATCCCTCTGCAGAACTCACATAGCACTGAGTACCCCAAAAACTTCAGCTACTCTCCAACCCCTGCCCAATTCCTGGACCATATTGGAGGAGGCACAGAAGCAGGGTGCTGGAAGCCCAGCCAGGTGAGAAGGTCAACCCAGCCCAGCTCCAACCCTCCTGACCCATCACCTACACCTACCCCTACATCTGTGGAAGTAAAAAGGCAAAATTCAAAAGCAACTAGGTATCCTGCAGTGAGGAAGAAAGTCCCCCAAGCTGGGGACCTGGACCACATTAATTTTTGGAAGTTATTTTTTGTAAGGTAAAATTCTGAGTTGGCAGGTCTCTTTCCCCCACAGTTTGAAATATGTCACTCAGTTACTCAGTTATCTTCTGGCTGTGTAATTTTCCCTCCCCTCTCACTACCTTCAAACTTTTCTCTCTCTTTGGTTTTTAGCCACTTCAATATAACGAGTCCAGGTGTTTTTGTGTTTTTATTTTCTTATGATTTGGTTTCTGTTTGTTTTGTTTATTCTGCCTCAGGTTCTATGTTTCTTGATTCTTTTGTTTGATGACTTTCATTATCTTTGAAAAATTCTTGACCATTATGTTTTACAAATATTCCTTCTGCCCAACTCTCATTCTTTTCCTCTAAGTTTCCAGTTACACATAAGTTAGATAACTTGATAGTCCTTCACAGTACTTGAATATTCTGGGTTTTTTTTTTTTACTCTTTTCTTTCTTTGTGTTTAATTTTGATATCTATTGACCTATATTCAACATCACTGTTGTTTCCTCTACTGTGTCTAATTTACTGATGAGCTCACCAAAGGCATCCTTTATGTTTGTTCTCATGTTTTTAAAAAATTATTTCTACCATTTTCACTTGACTTTTAAAAAACACTTTCTATCCGTCTAGCTCTAAATTCTCTCTAAATCTGATCATGCATGGAAACTTTAACATATTACTCATGATCATTTTAAATTTCCTGACTGATAATCCCAACTTCTGAGTCATATCTGACACTTGTTCTTTTGATTGTTTTGCCTTTTGACATTGGGTTGTTTTTTTTTTGTTGTTGTTGTTTGTTTGTCTCACAAGTTTTATCTGAAGTCTGGTCTTCATGTGTAGGACAATAAAAATGGAAGTTAATCGTACTTAAAGGACAAATGAAATATCCGGAATTATAAAAACTTAAAATTCTTTTTATTAGCTGAAGTGTATATTTCAGATACCAAGTTAAAATGGACATTGACTATAAACTTTGGTAGAGTGTATTGTATATGTATGTGGTGGGGGTCAGACTCTTAAAGGTATGAGGTAAAAGGAAGAACCACTTTAAGATTCTGCTTAGATCTGAATAACATCTGGATAGATGGGGCATATCCAAAGTAGTGAGAGGACCACCAACCATTGAGATTTCTGTAAAGTAATAATCGCTTCATACGAAATAGTATAGTACATGTATGCCTGGTTTCTATATAAAACATTAAATTCTACCTTAGGGGAGAAGGGGTAGGTATCTTTGTTTGTGTTCTGCCACAGACTGAGACACTGTTTGAGTGCAGTAATTTATTTGTGAATAGTTGATGAGTGAGAAAGTGATGAAGTGAGACAGGAAAGGGAATGCAGCCAATAAAGGGTAATTTACCAAACAAGTTACAACTGTGGGTAATCAAGCTTAATCATTTTTGGAAACACCATGAGCCAGTATAGAGCATGAATGTCAAATTTATATAGACAAAGGGCAAAGGATCTGGGGTATTTATTCACCAACTCCTGCCAATCATTGGTTGATAAATGGTCTGGGGGAGAGTCTATGAACAGTAGTCATTTCCCAGTTCCTCCAATCTGCCTTAAATGCCTCTGGCCATCAGAGAAAGCCCTCAGATGAAGATGTATAGTTAGAAAAGACATGGGCAGGCACCAACAGTATCTGTAACAGGGAATATATCGGAATCAATGGACAGTGTGATCTGTGACTCACATTGAATGAGTCATTCAACACTAGCTATTATAGTGAGTCAGACTACCTCTCAAGCAACCCATTCTCAAAAACCTTAAATTTAGGTTTGTCCACATATAACAAAAGAAACGATGAAAATTGCTCTTACAGTATTAGAAAAGTGGAAAACAGTGTTTCACAGTGAGTCATGGCATACAATTTATACTATGTAACACTTAACATTAGGGCCTTTTAATTGGAATAAAGTTTCCTCTGATAGTTGCCAAAACTCCCTAAAGTAGTGATGGAATGTTATTTAATTTGTTTTGTAGTCTTTAAAAATCTAAGCAAATACTCTTCTCAGTCACATCATCATCATCCATTGGGTCATTGCTTATGGTGTCTAATACACAGGGCAGTCAGCAATACAATATTGTGTTGTGAATAGTGCCCCTGAGTTAAGCAGTGCACACAGTTTGCATGGCCATTCAAAATTCCTCTGTACACACTTTGTTATAACACTATTCATGGAACCCATTTTTCTCTCAGTAGTTTATAAATGTTGTTCCATTGTCTCTGTACTTTCAGTGCAACAAATGGGAAATCAAATATTACTGTACGTACCTTTACTTTGTTAGTAACCCAGTCTCTCTATCTAGAAGTTTAAAGATCCTCTCTTTACCCTGAAATCTGGGACTGTTTGCCAGGAGCATAGTCCTCTTGTGGTTGTTATAGTATCAGTGCTATCCATTGCAGATTATTTAGCTTAGGAATCCAAGATTTCCTTTGTTTCTAGGAAATGGCTTGATGAGCTATATTTTAGAATGAGTGAGCCTAACTTGCCAATTCTAGAATCACCAGTTTAGAGGGTGTAAATACACAATAGACTCCCTCCAGTGGTCATTTCTTTCCAAAAATACTCTCAAAAAAGAAATTCTTCTATATATGAGATTTTTCTGATGAGTTTGAATATTATATGGCTTTACAACACTTGTGCTTTGAAATAACAGTGTCCTTTTTCACAAATCTAAACCCTTTCTCCCTATCTGGTTGAAGAGAGGACAGGACACCTTGCAGAAGCATCGATGGATTAGATACTTTGATCTCTATCAGCACCAAAGATGCCCCTATTAAATTCTTCCACTTATACAACAAGGACAGTTTTCTCCCAGAACTAATTTGATTTGTAGAATTTTAAAATTCATTTGGCTTCAATGTGTTCATTCCTCTGGTTACTGCCTGTTTAGATGGCCGATTACATTTATATAATCATTTTAAGTTCACGTACTCTCTGTGCCCTGAAGAAAGTCTAAGACAGGGCAGTGGAGCTGCATTTCTGGCTTCAGTTCTCAGCCTTGCATCCTCCTACCTTGCATACCTGTTGTGTCTATACATCAGGTTTTCTGTATATGTAATTCTTCCTTTTAATTCTTCCTTACTGATCAGCAGTATCAGGTCGTCACCTAAGGATTTTGCAACAGCAATAGGTAGCCAATGATGATATAAATTCAAACTAATTTTACATTTTCTACCTTAGAATTCCTTTAAATTTAGGAGATGGCCAACAGAGAAAGTCACTACACGTTCCGTACAGAGCAGTCAATGAAAGAACAATAAATATTACATTGTAAGTTTTTACAGTCACTTCAGAAATGAGAACCATTCCATACTGGCACTTACCCGAATTAAGAAGTGTTGCATCATGTAATTGCAGAAATAAATTATTTTTACTTAAATAGTAAACATACAAGAGATTATAAGAAGCGTGAAAATTATGTAAATTTATGTTTCTGCCTTATTAAACATTGTAAAGATTAATACAGTAGACTGCTAATATCTGAGGAAATATATTCTGAAATCTTTTAATATCTGCAAAGTCTTGAATACCACTATTACCTATAATTTTCCTGATAAAATGCACTATGTACTTGCATATATTTGAGCCATGTTCAGTAGTTCACTTTTTATTTTATTCCAGCTTCCATTATTCTCCAGTAAAATTCACCAGTCTCTTATAATCTGTGCTTTTTAAACATTTTCTTTATTACAAAGAAATTTTCCTCTTTATGGACAATCTCCTCCAAGAAGTCACTTCATCTGAGTCTCTGAACAGTTGAGAAGCAGCAAGAGTTTTGATATGCAAGCTGTAGACAATTATCTTCACTCAGTCACACCAAACTCAAACAAAGAAACATGCAAATGTCTGCCACAGCAAAATTACAAACTACTGTATCAATTTAGAAGGAATTTACAGAGTCAAACATTGAAAATTCTAAATCCTTTGTTTTAAAAAGCCTGTTCTATTTTTCATTAAAAATTCAGTTTTCTGAAAGAATAAAATATCTAGGAATAAACTTACCTAAGGAGACAAAAGACCTGTATGCAGAAAATTATAAGACACTGATGAAAGAAATTAAAGATGATACAAATAGATGGAGAGATATACCATGTTCTTGGATTGGAAGAATCAACATTGTGAAAATGACTCTACTACCCAAAGCAATCTATAGATTCAATGTAATCCCTATCAAGCTACCACTGGCATTTTTCACAGAACTAGAACAAAAAATTTCACAATTTGTATGGAAACACAACAGACCCAGAATAGCCAAAGCAATCTTGAGAAAGAAAAAAGGAGCTGGAGGAATCGGCTCCCAGACCACAGACTATACTACAAAGCTACAGTAATCAAGACAGTATGGTACTGGCACAAAAGCAGAAATATAGATCAATTGAACAGGATAGAAAGCCCAGAGATAAACCCATGCACATATGGTCACCTTATCTTTGATAAATGAGGGAAGAATATACAGTGGAGAAAAGACTGACTCTTCAATAAGTGGTGCTGGAAAAACTGGACAGCTACATGTAAAAGAATGAAATTAGAATACTCCCTAACACCATACACAAAAATAAACTCAAAATGGATTAAAAACCTAAACGTAAGGCCAGACACTATAAACCTCTCAGAGGAAAACATAAGAAGAACACTCTTTGACATAAATCACAGCAAGATCCTTTTTGACCCACCTCTTAGAGAAATGGAAATAAAAACAAAAATAAACAAATGGGACGTAATGAAACTTCAAAGCTTTTGCACAACAAAGGAAACTATAAAGAAGACTAAAAGACAACACTCAGAATGGGAGAATATATTTGCAAATGAAGCAACTGACAAAGGATTAATCTCCAAAATTTGCAAGCAGCTCATGCAGCTCAATATTAAAAAAACAAACAACACAATCCAAAATGGGCAGAAGACCTAAATAGACATTTCTCCAAAGAAGATATACAGATTGCCAACAAATACATGAAAGGATGCTCAACATCACTAATCATTAGAGAAATGCAAATCAAAACTACAATGAGGTATCACTTCACACCGGTCAGAATGGCCATCATCAAAAAATTTACAAACAATAAATGCTGGTAAGGGTGTGGAGAAAAGGGAGTCCTCTTGCACTGTTGGTGGGAATGTAAATTGATACAGCCACTATGGAGAACTGTATGGAGGTTCCTTAAAAAACTAAAAATAGAACTACCATACGACCCAGCAATCCCACTACTGGGAATATACCCTGAGAAAACCATAATTCAAAAAGAGTCATGTACCACAATATTCATTGCAGCTCTATTTACAATAGCCAGGACATGGAAGCAACTTAATTGTCCATCGACAGATGAACTGATAAAGAAGATGTGGCACATATATACAATGGAATATTACTCAGCATAAAAAGAAATGAAATTGAGGTATTTGTAGTGAGGTAGATGGACCTAGAGTCTGTCGTACAGAGTGAAGTAAGTCAGAAAAAAAAGACAAATACCATATGCTAACACATATATATGGAACCTTGGGCTTCCCTGGTGGTGCAGTGGTTGAGAGTCCGCCTGCCGATGCAGGGGACACGGGTTCGTGCCCCGGACTGGGAAGATCCCACATGCCGCGGAGCTGCTGGGCCCGTGAGCCATGGCCGCTGAGCCTGCACGTCCAGAGTCTGTGCTCCGCAACGGGAGAGGCCACAACAGTGAGAGGCCTGCGTACCACAAAAAAAAAAAAAAAAAAAGGGCAGAAAATATGAACAGACATGTTTATAGAAGAGCAAGTCAATGTGACCAATAAATATATTAAACAATATTCATCCTCCTTAATAATTAGGAACATTTTTTAAATTGATGCATATTTTCACTTGTTAGATAAGCAAAACAGCAAAATGAGAAATAATATCTGTTGATGACAGGAAAGTGAAAAAGAAAGCACTTTCTAATGTAACTGGTGAAAATATAAATTGTAACAGCCTTTTGAATCTGACATTACCTGTCAAATTAGAAATGTATATAAACTTTGATCAACCAGGCTTATTCGTGGATATATATTCTATAAATAATATCACTCATATACAAGAATAAAGTACAAGGATATTTAATAAGGCATTATTCATGAGGGAAAAGCCTGGAAACAGAAAGGACACTCACAACTGTAGAATGGTTGAATAAATTATGGTACAGTCTTACTGTGGATTATTATTCAGACATAAAAGAAATGTATTTGAATTGTATCAGTTAACTGTGGAAGAATTTTCTCAATGTATGATTGAGGGGATCAAAATATAAAGAAGTTTAAATTTTATGGTCCCATCTTTATAATTTTCAAAATTTTTTGTTTATAAATATAAATAAATATGATGATATGAATGTGGATAAATGTGGAATAATATACCAAGTTGCTAACACTGGTTTTCTGGTGCAGAAGTAGACGTAGTGGCAGGAATAGTGAAAGCAGAGGAGAGATATTTTGGTCCTACACACACAAAAAAATTATGCTAAAAACATATCATACACCCTTTAGTATATAATTTTGTTATATGTATATGTATGTCTGTGTTTATGCCTGTGTGTCTGTCTGTATGCATATGTATGCCTGGAAAGATATATAAAAGGTTGGTCACTAGTATATTAATAGAAACAGAAAAAATAAAATGTTATTGTTACTTTAAACAAGAAGTATTTGACACTGGAAACTCTAATTAAAAATAGGAACAAAAATCTGTAAATTTTTCTATGAAAATATCTATTAAGAGTCTTTAATTCTTAATGATATTTTCCATTTAAATATTCAGTAATAGACTACTGAGAGCAGGCATTATTCTTTGAAGTAGTCAAAAGGCATTTGGAAATTGTTTAAGGTGGTATCCAAGTATAGTAGGCCTTTTTATAGTTTCTTCATATAGTTTCAATGCTTTTCTTATTTATTCCTAAGGGGTTTTTAGGTTTTACTGGTATTATGACTATAATGTCAGATATTTTTATGAAGTAATAAGGTTGATTTTCTTTTATTACTTATAAACTATATCTGAATGAAAATCCAGAATAGAATTTCCCAAATATTTTGCAGTGAAAATGTAACTTCCTATGCTCTTTGAAAGGGAAACAAAAATACATTTACTATAATAATAACAGTTAAAATAAAAGTAACATTTAAAAAATAAATTTCATAATTTTATAGCCATACCCCTTGACACACAGTACATAGAGACATTAAATGAAAATGCATTAAAAGAACTAGGTTTGTTTAACCAGTAGCAAGAACAATGAGTTGTTATTCTCCCTCTTCATTAAGCTAAAAAAAAAAAAAAAAAAACATTTAATACATTTAAATTACCAAACACATACCCACAGGAATCCCTATTATAATATATACACCTAAAAAGATTCACTGGAGTATATTTACTGAAAATGGACTGCATGAATGTTAACGAAATGTCATTTTCTTTCCAAAGTGGAGATTTGGGCCTAAATAAAGTGACCTTGCTTTCTTTGCAACCCAAGTTACCAAGTAATAGACATTTTTAATTTTGCTTCATTAATTCAGCATAATTAAGCCAAGAAGTAGCAAGCTTTGGGAATTGCTTTTTCCTTAAGAGTAATATGAAAGAAATATCTGCAGATGAGAGTAAAGCAGACAGTGCTAGCTATATATTATATATTTATTATATATTTTATATTATATATTATAAGGGCTATATTACTTACTGCAGCCCTTATCCTCATGATTCCATGAAGTTTTAAAAGCTATGTGTTATAGACAGCCACCAAATTTAAAGTCCAGGATTATCTTCATTCTGCAAAATTACAAATAAAGTATATACAACCCTCATGGCTGTGTCTCAATTCTAAACTCTCTGTATTATAAAATAAAACTTAAAGCTATTGAATCATTTTTATTGTGGTTACTTTAAGTTTTTCCATTTACTTCATTCTTCT
Source organism: Stenella coeruleoalba (assembly GCF_951394435.1). Lineage (NCBI taxonomy): Eukaryota > Metazoa > Chordata > Mammalia > Artiodactyla > Delphinidae > Stenella > Stenella coeruleoalba. The sequence goes on from NC_137150.1 coordinate 98,816,054, forward strand.
ATTAAGGTTTATTATTTACAAAATTTTGTGGTAAATATGTCTCCTTTTACAGTAAGCCATCCTCTCCCATCTGTCCAGATTTTGATGACTGTTGAAAAAAATCTCAGTGCCTTTCCGAAATTTTAATTCCTACATAAATATCTTGCATAGATATTTTGATATCTAAAGACAAATTGCAAAACTCTAAGTAATGGAAAATGTAGAAATCACTGAACTCTCACCCAATTCCTGCAAAACATAGGGAAATTGGAAAGTGATAGTTTTCCTGAAGTAAGGTAGAATAGACAGAAATGAGGCAGTGATTACTGGCACACTGATTTTCATCAGTAACTCAAAAATGAATGGTGATAATATTTATTACTTCTATTTCCAAACTTGTTCTTTAAAAAACAAAGGAAAGACAAATATTCCCTCAACACTTCCAAAGGATTCCCTGTAGGATGAAATTAAATTCATTCTGCTGGGCATTGTGAGTTAATCATCAGTTCACCACCACAACTAGTTGTCACAATTAACAACTGTATTTATAATCCACAGGGATTACTGTGGAAGATCTATACAGAACATCAATGAACAGCCTTTAGGAAATATTTGTTTTCCTTTCTCTTTTTTCTTTTAATGAATAGTATCATCCAAAACCCTACTTTACATGTTTCTTTGAAACTCTCAAAGTTACCTAAAAGTCACCATGTCCAAATTTGAAATTAGAATCTTCTTTAATCCCACCCCCAGGTATATTTACCCTCCAGTGTTCTCTGTCTTGAGAAGTAACACCACTAAACCATCAGTTATGCAAACCATATAACAGAAAAATCCTTGACACTGAACTCCCCCTCTGATTCCATGCATCAGCCATTGTCAAGTTGTAAATTTCATCTCCTAGCATCTCTCATATTCATCCACTTCTCACATTCTCTATAGGTACAACCAAGTTTTGCATGGATTATTAAAAAACCTCCTAAGTAATCCATCTGTATCCACTAATACACTCATCCAATTCATTCTCTACATTGCCCCAAGACCAATCTGATAAAATGTAGAGTTTGTTATGTCACTACCCACATTCATTCCTACCACTGTCCTGGCCTGAACTCTGTCTCCAAAAAAATCATAAATAGAAGTCCTTGCCTCCAGTACCTCAGAATATGACTCCATTTAGAGACAGGGCTTGTCAAGAAGTGATTAAGTTAAAATAAGGCCATTAGGGTGAGTCCTAGTCCAATCAGACCAGTGTCTTTATAAGAAGGGAAAATTTGAAGACACAAAGAAACATCAGCTATGCCTGTACACAGGGGAAAGACCATGTGAAGACAATGAGATGGCAGCCATTGGAAAGCCAAGGAGAGAGGCCTCAGCAGAAACCAATCTCTGTTGACACTTTGATCTTGGACTTCCAGCCTCTGAACTGTGAAAGATAAATTTCTGTTGCTTAAGCCGTCTAGTCTGTGGTGTTAGTTATAGCAGCCATAGTAAACTAATACATCCATCCATTCCTGTCTCCACTTAAAACTTGTAAATTTTTTTCTACTGCACTTAGGCCAAAGACCAAAAATTTTAAGCCTAGTTATCTTTTAGGCCATATCATAAAACAGACCCAATATTTAACTACATATGCTGTTTTTTTAATTTCATTTGCATTGAATTGAGTAGATATATTTGTTGTAGCAATCCTTGCTGCTTTAAGAAATGGACCTCAATATCTTAGTGAGTTAATGTAATACTTTAATTTATCCCTCAAATAAAAATTAAACAAGTTTCTTGGTTGGTTCTGTTCTAATCAGATCCTCCCATTTTGTTTCTCCACCACTTCAACACATGACTTCTATGTTTGCTATGCTGGTCTGGAACAATGATATTTAAAATATTGACTTGCTGAAGAAAATAGGCTAGAATGTCCCACAGTCTAGATTTGTCTTGTTTCTCTTCATACTGGGTAAACCTGAATTTGTATACTGAGCTATACTTAACAATGTACCTCCAAATATTCAGTATCAAATAATAATCCAAAGAATGAGATAGATGTGATTTCTTAAGTGTACAATTCAACAGTGTTAGTATTTCTATAGAGTTGTGCAACCATCAACACAGTCTAATTTTAGGACATTTCTGTCATCCCAAAAGATGCCTATTAACAGTCAAGCCCCTTTTTTCCCTCCTCAATCATGGGGCACTATTAATCTACCTTCTGTCTCTATAGATTTGCCTATTCTGGAAGTTTCATACAAATGGTATCATATAATATGTGGTTTTAATGACTTCTTTCACTAGCATAACGTTTTTAAGGTTCATTTACATTGTAGCATGAAACAACACTTCACCCCTTTATATTGCTGAGTAATATTACATTGTATGGCTATACCACATTTGTTTACCCATCCATCAGTTGATGGATGTGGGTTGTTTCCACTTTTTGACTCTTACAAATAATGCTACTATAAACATTCATATATAAGATTTTTTTGTTTGAACATATATTTTAATTTCTTTTGATGCTATTGTAAATAGAGTTGTTTTATTAATATCATTTTTTTTGCTAATTGCTAGTGCATAGAAATACAATTGATATGTGTATTGATCTTTTATCCTGCAACAGTGCTGAATTTATTTATAGGTTTTATTTGTTCTTTAGTAGATTCCTCATGATTTTCTATATAAAAATCATATCATCTGCAAATATAGTTTTACTTCATTCTTTCCAGTCTGAATGGCCTTTATTTCCTTGACTTGCCTACTTTAAAAATCATAAGGTATATTTTTTAGTTTTCTTTTCATGTGATGTGGTTGTATTTGTTATCAGAATAATACTGGTTGTCACAGTCAGTTTGGACTGCCATAACAGAATACCAAACTGGGTGGATTACAAACAACAGAAATTTATTTCTCACATTTCTGAGAAGTCCAATGTGCCAGTATGACTGAGTTCTGGTGAGAGTCCTCTTTTGGGTTACTGAATGTCAATTTCTAGTTGTATTCTCACATGGTAGAGAGCAGAGAGAGAAAACAAGCTGTTTTTACTTTTAGGAGGGTACTTATCCCATTCATGAAGATTCCACCCTCATCACCTCCCAAAGGCCCCACCTCTAAATACCATCACCTGGGAGATTAGATTTTGACATATGAATATTGGGAGATGTGAACATTCAGTCTATAGCACTGGCCCTATAGAATGAGTTAGTTGGGAAATGTTCCCTCCTCTTCTATTTTTGGACCAGTTTGTGAAAATTTAGTATTAATTTTTCTTTAATTGTATGAGAGGATCCACCAATGAAGCTGTCTGAGGTAGGGCTTTTCTTTGTGGAAAGTTTTATAGTTACTGATTTATTATTCTCTTCTTATAGGTTTATCCAGATTTCCTATTTTTTCTGGAGTTAATTTGGTAGTTTGTTGCTTCCTAGAAATTTATCCATTTCCTCGATCTAATTTATCGGTATAGGGTTGTTCATAATATTCCCCTATAATTCTTTTTATTTCTGTATGGTCAAATAGTAATTTCCCCTCCTCAATTCCTGATTGTAGCTACTGAAGTCTTTTCTCTTTTATTCTTTTTTTTTTTCTCTTTTATTCTTGATCAGTCTAGCTAAGGAATGTCAATTTTTTTTCAAAGAGCCAACTTTTGGTTTTGCTGATCTTCTCTATTGCTTTTCTAGTCTGTTTCTTTAATGCTCTTATCTCTATTATTTATCTCCTTATGCTTGCTTTGGATTTAGCTTGTTATTCTTTTCTCTGATTTTTTTTCCTTCTGCCCATTTTAATTAATTAATTAATTTTTTTAAACATCTTTATTGGAGTATAATTGCTTTATAATTTCTTATTCTTCTGATTTCTTAAGGTGGAAGTTTAGGCTGTTTATTTCAGATCTTTTTTTCTCTTTTACAGCTATAAATTTCCTTTCAAGTACAGCTCTAGCTACATTTCATAATTTTGATGTGTTTTTGTTTCCATTCATCTAAAATATTTTCTAATTTACCTTTTGTCTTGAAGTCTATTTTGTCTGATATTAGTATAGCCACTACAGTTTTCTTATTGTTGCTCTTTCTGTGGTATAATATTTTCCATTTAGAAGAATGAAAGCCAGTTGCATCTTTGAATCTAGTGTATCTTCTATAGACAGCATGTGGTTGTATCTTACATTTATTGTGTCTGACAATTTTTGCCTTTTTATTGTATTGTTTAATCCATTCACATTTAGTGTTATTACTGATATGGTTGGATTTACTTCTGCCATTTGATTTTTGTTTCCTGTATGTCTTGTGTCATGTTTTCTCTCTATTCCTCCTTTGTTATATTTTTGGTATTTAGTAAACTTTTTTTTTTTTTTTTGCGGTACACGGGCCTCTCACTGTTGTGGCCTCTCCCGTTGCGGAGCACAGACTCTGGACGCGCAGGCTCAGCGGCCATGGCTCACGGGCCCAGCCGCTCCATGGCATGTGGGATCTTCCCGGACCAGGGCACGAACCCGTGTCCCCTGCATCGGCAGGCGGACTCTCAACCGCTGCGCCACCAGGGAAGCCCCCTCACTGTACTTTTGATTTGCATTTCTTTAATAATTAGCAATGATGAGCATCTTTTCATGTGCCCATTGGCCATCTGTATGTCTTCCTTGGACAAATGTCTATTAAGGTCCTCTGCCCATTTTACAATTGGGTTGTTTGGTTTTTTTGTTACTGAGTTATATTACCTGTCTGTAGACTTTGGAAAGTAAGCCCTTTTTGGTCGCATTATTTGCAAATATTTTCTCCCAGTCCATAGGATGTCTTTTCATTTTGTTTATTGTTTCCTTTGCCATGCAGAAGCTTATAAGTTTGATTAGGTCCCATTTGTTTATTTTTGCTTTTATTTCTATTTCCTTGGGAGACTGATCTAAGAAAACACTGGTATGATTTATGTCAGAGAGTGTCTTGTCTATGCTCTCTTCCAGAAGATTTATGGTGTCATGTCTTTTCTTTTTCCTTTTATTGCATATATATATATATATATATATATATATATATATATATTTTACATCTTTATTGGAGTATAATTGCTTTAAAATGGTGTGTTAGTTTCTGCTTTATAACAAAGTGAGTCGGTTATAAATATACATAAGTTCCCATATCTCTTCCCTTGTGAGTCTCTCTCCCTCCCACCCTCCCTAACCCACCCCTCAAGGTGGTCACACAGCACCGAGCTGATCTCCCGGTGCTATGCGGCTGCTTCCCACTAGCTATCTATTTTACATTTGGTACTGTATATATGTCCATGCCACCCTCTCAATTTGTCACAGCTTACCCTTCCCCCTCCCCATATCCTCAAGTCCATTCTCTAGTAGGTCTGTGTCTTTATTCCCGTCTTACCCCTAGGTTCTTCATGACATTTTTTTTCCCCTTTGATTCCGTATATATGTGTTAGCCTACGGTATTTGTCTTTCTCTTTCTGACTTACTTCACTATGTATGACAGACTCTAGGTCCATCCACCTCACTACAAATAACTCAATCTCTTTTCTCTTTATGGCTGAGTAATATTCCATTGTATATATGTGCCACATCTTCGTTATCCATTCATCCGATGATGGACACTTAGGTTGCTTCCATGTCCTGACTATTGCTAATAGAGCTGCAGTGAACATTTTGGTACATGACTCTTTTTGAATTATGGTTTTCTCAGGGTATATGCCCAGTAGTGGGATTGCTGGGTCATATGCTAGTTCTATTTGTAGTTTTTTAAGGAACCTCCATACTGTTCTCCATAGTGGCTGTACCAATTCATATTCCCACCAGCAGTGCAAGAGGGTTCCCTTTTCTCCACACCATCTCCAGCATTTATTGTTCTAGATTTTTTGATGATGAACATTCTGACCGGTGTGAGATGATATCTCATTGTAGTTTTGATTTGCATTTCTCTAATGATTAATGATGTTGAGCATGCTTTCATGTGTTTGTTGGCAGTCTGTATATCTTCTTTGGAGAAATGTCTGTTTAGTCTTCTGCCCATTTTTGGATTGGGTTGTTTGTTTTTTTGTTATTGAGCTGCATGAGCTGCTTGTAAATTTTGGAGATGAATCCTTTGTCAGTTGCTTCATTTGCAAATATTTTCTCCCATACTGAGGGTTGTCTTTTGGTCTTGTTTATGGTTTCCTTTTCTGTGCAAAAGATTTTAAGTTTCATTAGGTCCCATTTGTTTATTTTTGTTTTTATTTCCATTTCTCTAGGAGATGGGTCAAAAAGGATCTTGCTGTGATTTATGTCATGAGGTGTTCTGCCTATGTTTTCCTCTAAGAGTTTGATAGTTTCTGGCCTTACATTTAGGTCTTTAATCTATTTTGAGCTTATTTTTGTATAAGGTGTTAGGGAGTGTTCTATTCTCGTACTTTTACATGTAGCTGTCCTTTTTTCCCAGCACCACTTATTGAAGAGGCTGTCCTTTCTCCACTTTACATTCCTGCCTCCTTTATCAAAGATAAGGTGATCATATGTGCGTAGGTTTATCTCTGGGCTCTCTATCCTGTTCCATTGATCTATATTTCTGTTTTTGTGCCAGTACCATAATGTCTTGATTACTCTAGCTTTTGTAGTATGGTCTGAAGTCAGGGAAGCCTGATTCCTCCAGCTCCGTTTTTCATTCTCAGAATTGCTTTGGCTATTCGGGGTCTTTAGTCTTTCCATACAAATTGTGAAATTTTTTGTTCTAGTTCTGTGAAAAATGTCAGTGGTAGTTTGATAGAGATTGCATTGAATCTATAGGTTGCTTTGGGTAGTAGAGTCATTTTCACAATGTTGATTCTTCCAATCTAAGAACATGGTATATCTCTCCATCTATGTATATCATTTTTAATTTCTTTCATCAGTGTCTTATAATTTTCTGCATACAGGTCTTTTGTCTTCTTAGGTAGGTTTATTCCTAGATATTTTATTCTTTTTGTTACAATGGTAAATGCGAGTGTTTTCTTAATTTCACTTTCAGGTTTTTCATCATTATTGTATAGGAATGCCAGAGATTTCTGTGCATTAATTTTATATCCTGCTACTTTACCAAATTCATTGATTAGCTCTAGTAGTTTTCTGGTAGCATCTTTAGGTTTCTCTATGTATAGTATCATGTCATCTGCATACAATGACAACTTTACTTCTTCTTTTCCAATCTGGATTCCTTTTCTTTTCTTTTCTTCTTTGATTGCTGTGGCTAAAACTTCCAAAACTATGTTGAATAAGAGTGAAGAGAGTGGGCAACCTTGTCTTGTTCCTGATCTTAGTGGAAATGGTTTCAGTTTTTCACCATACAGGATGATTTTGGCTGTGGGTTTGTCATATATGGCCTTTATTATGTTGAGGAAAGTTCCCTCTATGCCTACTTTCTGCAGGGTTTTTATCATAAATGGGTGTTGAATTTTGTCAAAAGCTTTCTCTGCATCTATTGAGATGATCAGATGCTTTTTCTCCTTCAACTTGTTAATATGGTGTATCACGTTGATTGATTTGCATATATTGAAGAATCCTTGCATTCCTGGAATCAACCCTACTTGGTCATGGTGTATGATCCTTTTAATGTGCTGTTGGATTCTGTTTGCTAGTATTTTGTTGAGAATTTTTGCATCTATGTTCATCAGTGATATTGGCCTGTAGTTTTCTTTCTTTGTGATATCCTTGTCTGGTTTTGGTATCAGGGTGATGGTGGCCTTGTAGAATGAATTTGGGAGTGTTCCTCCCTCTGCTATATTTTGGAAGAGTTTGAGAAGGATAGGTGTTAACTCTTCTCTAAATGTTTGATAGAATTCGCCTGTGAAGCCATCTGGTCCTGGGCTTTTGTTTGTTGGAAGATTTTTCATCACAATTTCAATTTCAGTGCTTGTGATTGGTCTGCTCATATCTTCTATTTCTTCCTGATTCAGTCTTGGCAGCTTGTGCATTTCTAGGAATTTGTCCATTTCTTCCAGATTGTCCATTTTATTGGCATAGACTTGCTTGTAGTAATCTCTCATGCTCTTTTGTATTTCTGTAGTGTCAGTTGTTACTTCTCCTTTTTAATTTCTAATACTATTGGTTTGAGTCTTCTCCCTTTTTTTCTTGATGAGTCTGGCTAATGGTTTATCAATTTTGTTTATCCTCTCAAAGAACCAGCTTTTAGTTTTATTGATCTTTGCTATTGTTTCCTTCATTTTTTTTTTCATTTATTTCAGATCTGATCTTTATGATTTCTTTCCATCTGCTACCTTTGTGTTTTTTTTTTTTTGTTGTTCTTCTTTCTCTAATTGCCTTAGGTGCAAGCTTAGGTTGTTTATTCAAGGTGTTTCCTGTTTCTTAAGGTAGGATTGTATTGCTCTACACTTCCCTCTTAGAACTGCTTTTGCTGCATCCCATAGGTTTTGGGTCGTCATGTCTCCATTGTCATTTGTTTCTAGGTATTTTTTGATTTTCTCTTTGATTTCTTCAGTGATCACTTCGTTATTAAGTAGTGTATTGTTTAGCCTCTATGTGTTTGTATTTTTTACACATCTTTTCCTGTAATTGATATCTAGTCTCATAGCGTTATGGTCAGAAAAGATACTTGATATGATTTCAATTTTCTTAAATTTAGCAAGGCTTGATTTGTGACACAAGATATGATCTATCCTGGAGAATGTTCCATGAGCACTTGAGAAAAATGTGTATTCTGTTGTTTTTGGATGGAATGTCCTACAAATATCAATTAAGTCCATCTTGTTTAATATGTCATTTAAAGCTTGTGTTTCCTTATTTATTTTCATTTGGATGATCTGTCCATTGGTGAAAGTGGGGTGTTAAAGTCCCCTACTATGAATGTGTTACTGTCGATTTCCCCTTTTATGGCTGTTAGTATTTGCCTTATGTATTGAGGTGCTCCTATGTTGAGTGCATAAATATTTACAATTGTTATATCTTCTTCTTGGATCGATCCCTTGATCATTATGTAGTGTCCTTCTTTGTCTCTTGTAATAGTCTTTATTTTAAAGTTTATTTTGTCTGATATGAGAATTGCTACTCCAGCTTTCTTTTGATTTCCATTTGCATGGAATATCTTTTTCCATCCCCTCACTTTCAGTCTGTATGTGTCCTTAGGTCTGAAGTGGTTATCTTGTAGACAGCATATATATGGGTCTTGTTTTTGTATCCATTCAGCCAGTCTGTGTCTTTTGGTGGGAGCATTTAGTCCATTTACATGTAAGTTAATTATCGATATGTATGTTCCTATTCCCATTTTCTAAATTGTTTTGGGTTCATTATTGTAGGTCTTTTCCTTCTCTTGTGTTTCTTGCCTAGAGAAGTTCCTTTAGCATTTGTTGTAAAGCTGGTTTGGTGGTGCTGAACTCTCTCAGCTTTTGCTTGTCTGTAAAGGTTTTAATTTCTCCATCAAATCCGAATGAGATCCTTGCTGTGTAGAGTAATCTTGGTTGCAGATTTTTCTCGTTCATCACTTTAAGTATGTCATGCCACTCTCTCTGGCTTGCAGAGTTTCTGCTCAACGATCAGCTGTTAACCTTATGGGGATTCCCTTGTGTGTTATTTTTCCCTTGCTGCTTTTAATATGCTTTCTTTGTATTTAATTTTTGACAGTTTGATTAATATGTGTCTTGGCATATTTCTCCTTGGATTTATCCTGTATGGGACTCTGTGTGCTTCCTGGACTTGATTAACTATTTCCTTTCCCATATGAGGGAAGTTTTCAACTATAATCTCTTCAAATATTTTCTCAGTCCCTTTCTTTTTCTCTTCTTCTTCTGGAACCCCTATAATTCGAATGTTGGTGCACTTAATATTGCCCCAGAGGTCTCTGAGACTGTCCTCAGTTCTTTTCATTCTTTTTTCTTTATTCTGCTCTGCAGTAGTTATTTCCACTATTTTATCTTCCAGGTCACTTATCCGTTCTTCTGCCTCAGTTATTCTGCTACTGATCCCATCTAGAGTATTTTTAATTTCATTTATTGTGTTGTTCATCATTGTGTGTTTCATCTTTAGTTCTTCTAGGTCCTTGTTAACTGTTCCTTGCATTTTGTCTATTCTATTTCCAAGATTTTGGATCATCTTTACTATCATTATTCTGAATTCTTCTTTAGGAAGACTGCCTATTTCCTCTTCATTTGTTAGGTCTGATGGGTTTTTATCTTGCTCCTTCATCTGCTGTGTGTTTTTCTGTCTTCTCATTTTGCTTATCTTACTGTGTTTGGGGTCTCCTTTTTACAGGCTGCAGGTTCATAGTTCCCGTTGTTTCTGGTGTCTGTCCCCAGTGGCTAAGGTTGGTTCAGTGGGTTGTGTAGGCTTCCTGGTGGAGGGGACTAGTGCCTGTGTTCTGGTGGATGAAGCTAGATCTTGTCTTTCTGGTGGGCAGGTCCATATCTGGTGGTGTGTTTTGGGGTGTCTGTGGACTTATGATTTTTAGGCAGCCTCTCTGCTAATGGGTGGGGTTGTGTTCCTGTTTTGCTAGTTGTTTTGCATAGGGTTTCCAGCACTGTAGCTTGCTGGTCGTTGAGTGAAGCTGTGTGCTGGTGTTGAGATAGAGATCTCTGGGAGATGTTCGCCATTTGATATTATGTGGAGCTGGGAGGCCTGTTGTGGACCAGTGTCCTGAAGTTGGCTCTCCCTCCTCAGAGTCATAGTACTGACTGCTTGCTGCAGCACCAAGAGCCTTTCATCCACACGGATCAGAATAAAAGGGAGAAAAAGTAGAAAGAAATAATTAGTAGAAGTAGAAAGAAAGAAAGAAAGAAAAAGAAAGAAAGAAAGAAACAAAGAAGGAAAGAAAAAAATAAAGAAACCAGGGAGGGAGGGAGGAAGGAAGGAACGAAGGAGGGAAGGAAGGAAAAAAGAAAGAAAGAACGAAGATAAAGTAAAATGAAATAACGTAAGATAAAATATAATAAAGTTATTAAAATAAAAAATAATTATTAAGAAAAATAAATTAAAACAAAAAAACGGACAGTTAGAACCCTAGGACAAATGGTGGAAGCAAAACTATACAGACAAAATCTCACACAGAAGCATCCACATACACACTCACAAAAAGAGGAAAAGGGGAAAAAATCATAAATCTTGCTCTCAAAGTCCACCTCCTCAATTTGGGATGATTCATTGTCTATTCATGTATTCCACAGATGCAGGGTACATCAAGTTGATTGTCGAGTTTTAATCCGCTGCTTCTGAGGCTGCTGGGAGAGATTTCCCTTTCTCTTCTTTGTTTTCACAGCTCCCATGGGCTCAGCTTTGGATTTGGCCCCGCCTCTGCATGTAGGTCGCCCGGTCGCCAGAGAGCGTCTGTTCTTCACTCAGACAGGACGGGGTTAAAGGAGCAGCTGATTCAGGGACTCTGGCTCACTCAGGCTGGGGGGAGGGAGGGGTACGGAGTGTGGGGCGAGCCTGCGGCGGCGGAGGCCGGAGTGACGTTGCACCAGCCTGAGGTGCACTGTGCATTCTCCCAGGGAAGTTGTCCTTGGATCACGGGACCCTGGCTGTGGCGGGCTGCACAGGATCCCCAGAATGGGGGTGTGGATAGTGACCTGTGCTCGCACACAGGCTTCTTGGTGGTGGCAGCAGCAGTCTTAGCGTCTCATGCGTGTCTCTGGGGTCCGTGCTTTTAGCGGCGCCTCGTGCCTTTAAGCAACGCTCTTAATTCCCCTCTCCTTGCACCCCAGGAAAGAAACAGGGAAGAAAAAGTCTCTTGCTTCTTCTGCAGGTTAGACTTTTCCCCGGACTCCCTCCCGGTCCTCTCCCTGCGCTCCGACTGAAGCCCAAGCCTTAGCTCCCAGCCCCCGCCCGCCCCGGCGGGTGAGCAGACAAGCCTCTCTGGCTGGTGAGTGCCGGTCGGCCCTGATCTTCTGTGCGGGAATCTCTCCACTTTGCCCTCCGCACCCCTGTGGCTGCGCTCTCCTCCGCGGCTCTGAAGCTTTACCCCTCCGCCACCCGCAGTCTCCGCCCGCGAAGGGGCTTCCTAGTGTGTGGAAACCTTTCCTCCTTCACAGCTCCCTCCCACTGGTGCAGGTCCCGTCCCTATCCTTTTGTCTTTGTTTTTTCTTTTTTCTTTTGCCCTACCCAGGTACGTGGGGAGTTTCTTGCCTTTTGGTAGGTCTGAGGTCTTCTGCCAACGTTCAGTAGGTGTACTGTAGGAGTTGTTCCACGTGTCGATGTATTTCTGGTGTATCTGTGGGGAGGAAGGTGATCTCCGCATCTTACTCTTCCGCCATCTTCCCCTCGTCCCCCCTTCCCTGCCCTTTTTGAGATTACAAGTGAGACTATCAAAGTCAGCGTGCAATTTAACATTCCAAAAACACCAAAATGGAAAGAATAGCCAGTGTTTAATGTTTTGAATATCTGGATTCAATTTAAATAGTAAAAATTAAAATTTTGTTTACACCCAAATCAAATGAGGAGAAAAGATGAAACACGTTGGTAGGCAATGGCTAACATGAAGATAGGTAAGGCAGAAAAGAGCCCCAAATTACAAATGTACCTGTTAATTTTATAATCCTGTGAAGCAAATGAGAAGGCTAGATCCTGTGGAAACCCAGAGGGATAAACCTAAGTCCACATCATCACAATGCATTTTATCAGTGACAAATTGTGTACATTTCTGAATATAAAATGTGTTCTGTGCATCCAAATCCCTGCCTCGGTTATCTAAAGAAGGATCTAGCCATTTAGAAACAGCTAATCTAAGTATATAACCATGCAAGGGAATAAGACTTGGATTCGCAGTTCCCTGGCTTTTATGACATGTCCAACCACATGGGAGTCATTCCAGCACAAATTTTTATTTCTATATCCTAGTCACCAACTCTGCAGAACGTAGATGAAGATTTCACTGCCAAGTCTGTGCTAGCCTGAAACATTTTCTCATAGTGCCTGCATTGTAATTCAAAAGAAGGAAACAATGTAGAAAATTTGAGGAAGATAGGGTTTGTGAATTCAGTTCTGACAAGAATAATATTTGAACAGTAAATATATAGAAGAATTGGGGTATTTTCTACAGAAATGCACATAGAGGTTTTGTGGGGGGGGGGTTGTTTGTTTTTCTCTTTTGTTTGTTTTTTTTTTCCTTTAAAAAGGGAGGCTATGTTGAGGAAAGCACTTCTGCACACTTCATAAGGAATAGGAAAAGAGAAAATTTGTTTGAGATTAATATTAGACTTAAAAAGTACAAAAAGAGAGGCTGGTAACATTGGCAGTAGTCATTGAGTAAGCACACTGCTGTCATATCACTGAAAGTAGCAGATTATCTACATTTTACATTCTGCCTAGAATACAATAATGAGGTATGGCTAGGAGCAGATGTGGTGAACTCCTTCTTTCTGCCTATCTCCAGAGAAGTAACAATCTAAAGAAGAACCAGGTTGAAGACAAAGGCATAGACTACCTTTAAAAGCTCCATAACCCTATGATTCTTCACTGTTGGAAAATTTTCTGGATTCTGTGACAGTACAGTAAAGGCTAGAATAAATTCCACCTTTACAGACACAAACTATTAAATACATTGGTTTCATAACTCATTATCCTGGCAAAGAAAATGTAACAAAATTTCTGAAGCTTTGAGTCTCAATTCCACCTCTAACTTACTAAATGACAATGCCTAAACCACTTTATGACCTTGTTCTAAGATTCTCATCTGTAGTGCACTGGATTTTCTAAGGCATATCTGCCCACGGTCTATGAGTCTATGACTCCTCTTTGCTATTTATTTAACTAGTAGAGTATAACAGTTAAGCACACAGACTCTATATGTAATATCACCAATTCAAATCTTCATTCTACAAATATATAGCCTGTATCCATAAGGGTTCAGAGGATTGAACATAATGTTTATTTAACTGTTCAGTTCAGGATTGCTGCCTATTCCATTTGGTAGTTAAGTCATTTCAATTTTTTTTCAGATATTTTGGCAGCTCCAGAGAAACTCTTGGTACTAAAATGATATGTTCTATCACTTTTCATAGAAAGGATAATGACAATAAAATAAAGCATTGAATTCTCACCCAATCCCAATAAGAAGATGCAGAGATGCCATAAAATATAAATTTTCAAGAAGAGCTCTTAAAGTTCAAGAAGAAAAATGTCAAAAACAATTATTCATCTCATTAATCTTCTTTGAGAAATGCAGTTTAGAAGGAAAGGTATTTATATCCTCCCATCTTCAAATCTGTTTGTGGAGATAATATTGAATCTCCCTCAATGCTACCAAAAGATTCCCTGGAGAATAAATCAATCTACTGGGTATTATAGGTTAATCAACATATCATTTTGAACATACTCATTTGCAACTATTATTTTCATAGCTTCTTTCTTCTTCTAAAAGCAATTTCAGTTTAATAGTAGAAAAATTACAGCTTAAATATAGAAAAAAATTGAAAATGTAGAAAAGCAAAAAGAAAACGAATTGCTGTAATCTCACTTATCACTGGAAAATACAGTTAACTTTTGGGGTATTTTTTCTTTCACCTTTAACCAATGCATGTACCTCTCTTGGTATATTTACATATATATTTGTTTTACATACATTTTTATATATAATTTATTGAAAGTTTTATGTATATGATTATGCTACTGCTACACATATTTTTCACAAATTCTTTGTAATTGAATAATATATCATTCATATTCTCCTATGTTCTTCTTTCTTTTTTTTAACATCTTTATTGGAGTATAACTGCTTTACAATGGTGTGTTAGTTTCTGCTTTATAACAAAGTGAATCAGTTATACATTATACATATACATATATCCCCATATCTCTTCCTTCTTGCGACTCCCTCCCTCCCACCCTCCCTGTCCCACCCCTCTAGGTGGTCATAAACCACCAAACTGATCTCCCTGTGCTATGTGGCTGCTTCCCACTAGCTATCTATTTTACATTTGGTAGTGTATATATGTCCATACCACTCTCTCACTTTGTCCCAGCTTACCCTTCCCCCTCCCCATAACTTCAAGTCCATTCTCTAGTAGGTCTCTGTCTTTATTCCTGTCTTGCCCCTAGGTTTTTCATGACCATTTTTTTATTTGTTAGATTCCATATATATGTGTTAGCATACGGTATTTGTTTTCCTCTTTCTGACTTACTTCATTCTGTATGACAGACTCTAGGTCCATCCACCTCACTACAAATAACTTAATTTCGTTTCTTTTTATGGCTGAGTAATATTCCATTGTATATATGTACCACATCTTCTTTATCCATTCATCTGTTGATGGACACTTAGGTTGCTTCCATGTCCAGGCTATTATAAATAGAGCTGCAATGAACATTGTGGTACATGACGCTTTTTCAATTATGGTTTTCTCAGGGTATATGCCCAGTAGTGGGATTGCTGGATCATATGGTAGTTCTATTTTTAGTTTTTTAAGGAACCTCCATACTGTTCTCCATAGTGGCTGTATCAATTTACATTCCCACCAACAGTGCAAGAGGGTTTGCTTTTCTCCACACCCTCTCCAGCATTTATTGTTTGTAGATTTTTGATGATGGCCATTTGGACCGTGAGATGATGTCTCATTGTAGTTTTGATTTGCATTTCTTTAATGATGTTGAGCATTCTTTCATGTGTTTGTTGGCAATCTGTATATCTTCTTTGGAGAAATATCTATTTAGGCCTTCTGCCCATTTTTGGATTGGGTTGGGTTTTTTTTTCATATTGAGCTGCATGAGCTACATGTAAATTTTGGAGATTAATCTTTGTCAGTTGCTTCATTTGCAAATATTTTCTCCCATTCTGAGGGTTGTCTTTTCGTCTTGCTTATGGCTTCCTTTGCTGTGCAAAAGCATTTAAGTTTAATTAGGTCCCATTTGTTTATTTTTGTTTTTATTTCTATTTCTCTAGGAGGTGGGTCAAAAAGGATCTTGCTGTGATTTATGTCATGAGGTGTTCTGCCTATGTTTTCCTCTAAGAGTTTTATAATATCTATCCTTACATTTAGGTCTTTAATCCATTTTGAGTTTATTTTTGTGTATCATGTTAGGGAGTGTTCTAATTTCATTCTTTTACATATAGCTGTCCAGTTTTCCTAGCACCACTTATTTAAGAGGCTGTATTTTCTCCTCTGTATATTCTTGCTTCCTTTATAAAAGATAAGGTGACCATATGTGCATGGATTTATCTCTGGGATTTCTATCTTGTTCCATTGATCTATATTTCTGTTTTTGTGCCAGTATCATACTGTCTTGATTACTGTACCTTTGTAGTATAGTCTGAAGTCAGGGAGCCTGATTCCTCCAGCTCCATTTATCTTTCTCAAGATTGCTTTGGCTACTCGGGATCTTTTGTGTTTCCATACAAATTGTGAGATTTTTTCTTCTAGTTCTGTGCAAAATCCACTGGTAGTTTGATAGGAATTGCATTGAATCTGTAGATTGCTTTGGGTAGTAGTCATTTTCACAATTTTGATTCTTCCAATAAAAGAACATGGTATATCTCTCCATCTATTTGTATCATCTTTAATTTCTTTCAGTGTCTTATAATTTTCTGCATACAGGTCTTTTGTCTCCTTAGGTAGTTTTATTCCTAGATATTTTATTCTTTTTGTTGCAGTGGTAAATGGGAGTGTTCTCTTAATTTCACTTTCAGATTTTTCTTCACTAGTTTATAGGAATGCAAGAGATTTCTGTGCACTAATTTTGTATCCTGCTACTTTACCGATGCATTGATTAGCTCTAGTAGTTTTCTAGTAGCATCTTTAGGATCCTCTATGTATAGTATCATGTCATCTGCAAACAGTGACAGCTTTACTTCTTCTTTTCTGATTTGGATTCCTTTTATTTCTTTTTCTTCTCTGATTGTTGTTGCTAAAACTTCCAAAACTATGTTGAATAGTAGTGGTGAGAGTGGGCAACCTTGTCTTGTTCCTCATCTTAGTGGATATGGTTTCAGTTTTTCACCATTGAGGATGATGTTGGCTGTGTGTTTGTCATATATGGCCTGTATTATGTTGAGGTAAGTTCCCTCTATGCCTACCTTCTGGAGGGTTTTTATCATAAGTGGGTGTTGAATTGTGTTGAAAGCTTTCTCTGCATCTATTGAGATGATCAGATGCTTTTTCTCCTTCAACTTGTTAATATGGTGTATCACATTGATTGATTTACATATATTAGAGAATCCTTGAATTTTGGGATAAACCCCACTTGATCGTGGTGTATGATCCTTTTAATGTGCTGTTGGATTCTGTTTGCCAGTATTTTGTTGAGGATTTTTGCATCTATGTTCATCAGTGATATTGGCCTGTAGTTTTCTTTCTTTGTGACATCCTTGTCTGGTTTTGGTATCAGGGTGATGGTGGCCTCGTAGAATGCATTTGGGAGTGTTCCTCCCTCTGCTATATTTTGGAAGAGCTTGAGAAGGATAGGTGTTAGCTCTTCTCTAAATGTTTGATAGAATTCGCCTGTGAAGTCATCTGGTCCTGGGCTTTTGTTTGTTGGAAGATTTTTAATCACAGTTTCAATTTCAGTGCTTGTGATTGGTCTGTTCATATTTTCTATTTCTTCCTGCTTCAGTCTTGGCAGTTTGTGCATTTCTAAGAATTTGTCCATTTCTTCCAGGTTGTCCATTTTATTGGCATATAGTTGCTTGTACTAATCTCTCATGATCCTTTGTACTTCTGCAGTGTCAGTTGTTACTTCTCCTTTTTCATTTCTAATTCTATTGATTTGAATCTTCTCCTTTTTCTTCTTTTTGTGGTACGTGGGCCTCTCACTGTTGTGGCCCCTCCAGTTGCAGAGCACAGGCTCCGGACGCGCAGGCTCAGAGGCCATGGCTCACAGGTCCAGCCGCTCTGCAGCATGTGGGATCTTCCCGGACCGGGGCACGAACCCGTGTCCCCTGCATTGGCGGGCAGACTCTCAACCACTGCATCACCAGGGAAGCCTGTCCTTTTTTTTCTTGATGGGTCTGGCTAATGGTTTATCAATTTTGTTTATCTTCTCAAAGAACGAGTTTTTAGTTTTATTGATCTTTGCTATAGCTTCCTTCATTTCTTTCTGGTCTGATCTTTATGATTTCTTTCCTTCGGCTACCTCTGGGGTTTTTTATTCTTCTTTCTCTAATTGCTTTACGTGTAAGCTTAGGTTGTTTATTTGAGATGTTTCTTGTTTCTTAAGGTAGCATTGTATTGCTATAAACTTCCCTCTTAGAACTGCTTTTGCTGCATCCCATAGGTTTTGGGTCATTGTGTTTTCATTGTCATTTGTTTCTAGGTATTTTTTGATTTCCTCTTTGATTTCTTCAGTCATCTCTTGGTTATTAAGTAGTGTGTTGTTTAGCCTCCATGTGTTTGTATTTCTTACAGATTTTTTCCTGTAATTGATATCTACTCTCATAGCATTGTGGTCAGAAAAGATATTTGATACGATTTCAATTATCTTAAATTTAGCAAGTCTTGATTTGTGACCCAAGATATGATCTATCCTGGAGAATGTTCCATAAGCACTTGAGAAGAAAGTGTATTCTGTTGTTTTTGGATGGAATGTCCTATAAATA
The DNA here is from genome assembly GCF_951394435.1 of Stenella coeruleoalba. NCBI lineage: Eukaryota > Metazoa > Chordata > Mammalia > Artiodactyla > Delphinidae > Stenella > Stenella coeruleoalba. Next base: position 98,834,494 of record NC_137150.1, read on the forward strand.
TCAATTAAGTCCATCTTGTTTAATGTATCATGTAAAGCTTGTTTTTCCTTATCAATTTTCATTTTGGATGATCTGTCCATTGGTGAAAGTGGAGTGCTAAATTCCCCTACTCTGATTGTGTTACTGTCAATTTCCCCTTTTATGGATGTCAGCGTTTGCCTTATGAATTGAGCTGCTCCTATGTTGGGCACATAAATATTTACAATTTTTGTATCTTCTTCTTGGATTGATCCCTTGATCATTCTGTAGTGTCCTTTTTTGTCTCTTGTAATAGTCTTTGTTTTAAAGTCTATTTTGTCTGATATGAGAATTGCTACTCCAGCTTTCTTTGATTTGCATTTACATGGAATATCTTTTTCCATCCCCTCACTTTCAGTCTGTATGTGTCCCTAGGTCTGAAGAGGGTCTCTGTAGACAGCATATATACAGGTCTTGTTTTTGTATCCATTCAGCCAGTTTATGTCTTTTGTTTGGAGCATGTAATCCATTAACATTTAAGGTAATTATTAATGTGTATGCTCCTATTATCATTTTCTTAATTGTTTGGGGTATCTTATTGTAGGTCTTTTCTTCCTTTTGTGTTTCCTGTCTAGAGAAGTTCCTTTAGCATTTGTTGTAAAGCTGATTTGGTGGTGCTCAATTCTCTTAGCTTTTTCTTGTCTGTAAGGGTTTTAATTTCTCTGTCAAATCTGAATGAGATCCTTGCTTGGTAGAGTAATCCTACTTGTAGGTTTTTCCCTTTCATCACTTTTAATATGTCCTGCCACTCCCTTCTGGCTTGCAGAGTTTCTGCTGAGAGATCAGCTGTTAATCTTATGGGGATTCCCTTGTATGTTATTTGTTATTTTTCCCTTGCTGCTTTTAATATTTTTTATTTGTTTTTAATTTTTGATAGTTTGATCAATATGTGTTTTAGCATTTTTCTCCTTGGATTTATCCTGTATATAACTCTCTGTGCTTCCTGGACTTGATTAACTATTTCTTTTCCTATATTAGGAATGTTTTCCACTATAATCTCTTCAAATATTCTCTCAGTCACTTTCTTTTTCTCCTCTGCTGGGTCCCCTATAATTTGAATGTTGGTGTGTTTAATGTTGTCCCAGAGTTCTATGAGACTGTCCTCAATTCTTTTCTTTTCTTTTTTTTTTATTCTTCTCTGCAGTAGTTGTTTCCATTATTTTATCTTCCAGGTCACTTATCTGTTCTTCTGCCTGAGTTATTCTGCTGTTAATCCCTTCTAGAGAATTTTTAATTTCATTTATTGTGTTGTTCATCATTGTTTGTTTGCTGTTTAGTTCTTCTAAGTCCTTGTAAAACGTTTCTTGTATTTTCTCCATTGTATTTCCAAGATTTTGGATCATCTTTACTATCATTATTCTGAATTCTTTTTCAGGTAGACTGCCTATTTCCTCTTCATTTGTTAGGTCTGGTGGGTTTTTACCTTGCTCCTTCATCTGCTGTGTCTTGCTCTGTCCTCTCATTTTGCTTAACTTACTGTGTTTGGGATCTCTGTTTCGCAGGTTGCAGGTTCGTAGTTCCTGTTGTTGGTGTCTGCCCCCAGTGGCTAAGGTTGGTTCAGTGTGTTGTGTCAGCTTCCTGGTGGAGGAGACTAGTGCCTGTGTTCTGGTTCTGGTGGATGAGGCTGGATCTTGTCTTTCTGGTAGGCAGGTCCATGTCTGGTGGGGTGTTTTGTCGTGTCTGTGGCCTTATTGTGATTTTAGGCAGCCTCTCTGCTTATGGGTGGGGTTGTGTTCCTGTCTTGCTAGTTGTTTGGCATAGGGTTTCCAGCACTGTAGCTGGCTGGCCGATGAGTGCAGCTGGGTCTTGGCGTTGAGATGGAGACCTCTTGGAGATTTTCACCATTTGATATTATGTGGAGCTGGGAGGTCTCTTGTGGACCAATGTCCTGAAGTTGGCTCTCCCACCTCAGAGGCACAGCCTTGATGCCTGGCTGGAGCACCAAAAGCCTGTCTTCCACATGGCTCAGAATAAAGGGGAGGGGAAAAAAAGAAAGAAAGAAGGAAGAAAATAAAATAAAGTTATTAAAATAAAATTAATTATTAAAAATATTTTTAAGTAATAAAAAAAGGAAGAGAGCAATCAAACCAAAAATCAAATCCACCAATGATAACAAGCGCTGAAAACTATACTAAAACAAACAAACCAAAAAAAGAGGGACAGACAAATGGTAAAAATAAAGCTATAGGACAAATGGTAAAAATAAAGCTATACAGACCAAATCACACACAGAAGCATACACATACACACTCACAAAAAGAGAAAAAGGAAAAAATATATATATCGTTGCTCCCAAAGTCCACTGCCTAAATTTGGGATGATTCGTTGTCTATTCAGGTATTCCACAGATGCGGGGTACATCAAGTTGATTGTGGAGATTTAATCCACTGCTCCTGAGGCTGCTGGGAGAGATTTCCCTTTCTCTTCTTTGTTCGCGCAGCTCCTGGGTTCAGCTTTGGATTTGGACCCGCCTCTGCGTGTAGGTCACCTGAGGACGTCTGTTCTTCACTCAGACAGGACGGGGTTAAAGGAGCAGCTGATTCGGGGGCTCTGGCTCACTCAGGCCGGGGGGAGGGAGGGGTACAGATGTGGGGTGAGCCTACAGGGGCAGAGGCCGGCGGGACGTTGCAACAGCCTGAGGCACACTGTGCGTTCTCCCAGGGAAGTTGTCCCTGGATCACGGGACCCTGGCAGTGGCGGGCTGCACAGGCTCCCAGGAGGGGAGATGTGGATAGTGACCTGTGCTTGCTCACAGGCTTCTTGGTGGCGGCAGCAGCAGCCTTAGCATCTCATACTCATCTCTGGGGTCCGCGCTGATAGCCGCGGCTCGCGCCCATCTCTGGAGCTCCTTTAAGTAGCGCTCTTAATCCCCTCTCCTCACGCACCAGGAAACAGAGAGGCAAGAAAAAGTCTCTTACCTCTTCAGCAGCTCCAGACTTTTTCCCGGACTCCCTCCCGGCTAGCTGTGGCTCACTAGCCCCCTTCAGCCTGTGTTCACACAGCCAACCCCAGTCCTCTCCCTGGGATCTGACCGAAGCCCGAGCCTCAGCTCCCAGCCCCGCCCGTCCCGGCAGGTGAGCAAACAAGCCTCTCGGGCTGGTGAGTGCTGGTCGGCACCGATCCTCTGTGCGGGAACTTCTCCGCTTTGCCCTCCCCACCCCTGTTGCTGCGCTCTCCTCTGTGGCTCCGAAGCTCCCCCCTCCACCACCTGCAATCTCTGCCCTTGAAGGAGCTTCCTAGTGTGTGGAAACCTTTACTCCTTCACGGCTCCCTCCACTGATGCAGATCCTGTCCCTATTCTTTTGTCTCTGTTTTTTATTTCTTCTTTTGCCCTACCCAGGTACGTGGGGAGTTTCTTGCTTTTTGGGAGGACTGAGGTCTTCTGCCAGCGTTCAGTAGGTGTTCTGTAGGAGTTGTTCCACATGTAGATGTATTTCTGATTTATTTGTGGGGAGGAAGGTGATCTCTGTATCTTACTCTTCCGCCATCTTGAAGCTCCTCTCCTCTCCTATGTTCTTAGTTTGAAGAACATTGGGGTTGTCTCTCTGGCTACATCAATTTTGTAAAAATCTATAATTATAAAATTATAGAGTTAAAGATAATTTGTCCAAATATGTTCATGATATTAAGGATTTTCTTTCAACAAATCAATGGGCCTCTTGGAAAATTGTACTGTTTTACAATACAAATTTTGAAGTTACTAATTTACCAAACTTTATATTACCAAAAAGAAATGTATAATACCGTTGACCCTTGAACAACACAGGTTTGACTGCACAGGTCCACTTATACTCAGATTTTTTTCAGCATTAACTTCTACAGTACTACATAACCTGCTGTTGGTCAGATCCTTGGATGCAGAACCATTGTTACTGAGGAACCATGTATTTAGAGGGCCAACTATATGTTGTACTGTGTTTTCAACTGAGCGGAGGGTCATCACTCGTAACCCCAACATTGTTCAGGGTTCAACTGTGTATAAATATATATGTGTGTGTGTATATATATATATATATATATATATATATATATATACACACACACACATATTCACATAATTGTATTTATCTATATTTATGATTAAACTTAGTAAGAAATATGTCCGATCTAATGTATTTGTCAGAAATGTAAATCTACTGAAAGGCATAAAAATTTGTTTAATGTATGAAAATTAATCATTTCAAGTCTTAGGAAGACTTGAAATCTAGTAAAGTTGTTAATTTTACCAAATTAATATATAAATTATATGCAATCTCAAACAAAATAATTGGGAGGTAGTTTGATTAGTAAATTCTAATTCATCAGGAATCAAATTGATTTTTTTATGTCAAAAGAATTTTACAAAAAGAATAAAGATGGGAGATGTTCTATGCCTAATATTGCACTATATCATAAAGTTAGCTGTAACAATTGAAACTATGTTTATGTCGTCAAGGTTCACAATGGGTACGAATTCACTAAAATGTGATAGTCTACTTCTAGACATGGAAAGAAAGAGTAATGAAGTTGATTAAGAGCATAGACTTTGGAAAGACAGACTTGGGATCAAAACTGGCTTTGCCTCTAAAACTATGATCAATAACTTAAATTACCTAAGCCTTGATTTCCTCATTTTGAAAGAAAGTAAATAATGTGCACTTATAAGACTGTTACAAGAATCAAATGAGAGGACAAACAACAAGACTTAGTGCTGTACTTCACAGGTAGAAAGGGCTCCTTAAATATTAAGTTTAACTATTTGTGTTAGTTATTCTAGTTGTTTATAAGTAAAGCAGCTAAGCTCTTTTGTTAGGGAATGGTATTTGGGGTGAGCAAAATTGAGATATTGTTAATTTGTGACAATGACAGTTTAACTTTTTACATAAAACAGCTTTTACATCTAGCTCATGCCACCTGCAGGTTGGCACAGAGACCAGAAAATAGTGATTTTTGTGGAGTAAATGAGACACATCACCTGAAAGGGAAAAACCTATAGGGATTATATTTATTTATTTTATTGAAGTATAGTTGTTACATTATTATATTCGTTTCAGGGGTAAACTGGTTATTCAATATTTTTATAGATTATACTCAATTTAATTTATTATTAAATATTGGCTATTGTCTGCCAATACCTGTGGCCTCATGCTCACCGAGGTTTGAGAATGACAATCTCATGTGAAAAAATCTCTGTAACATTGGCTCCTCTTCTGCTTTAGTGACCTGTTATAAATGTTGCATAGAGGCCATTTACTCCAATTATATAAATTATGTACCTAGCAGACATTTTGTGATAGCTTAATGATATTTAATGGATTGATTATACTATACTCTAATATAGACAAAAATGGAGAACTTGCCAATATAAATAAAACACCTGCTGAAATACGGGACTCTAGGAAGGCAAGAGAAATATTTGTTAGGAAAGAATTGCAGTTAGCTTTTTATAAACTGAATGGATGTGTGTAGCCAGTCTCCTCAAACTAATTATCTTTTGGAAATTTGAAAAAATTGGTGTCATGTACAATTTCTTCATTAATGCATTTGTTTTTAGAGAGCAAACACGAAGTTCATATTTGCTACCATAGAGACAAGTTGTGTCAGACCTCCAAAAACAATAAAAGAATATCCATATGAGGAAAATGGTAATACTGTGTATAAATCTTACATCAGTGTATTTAAAACAACTAGGACTATATTGTTCCTTTATCAAGAATTTATTTATTTAAGCACTTACCATATGCCGAGCCCTATGCTCTGTCACTTCATACATATTCAACTCACAGTCACTGATGGTTATTAGGAATAGTAGCAGCCTTGCTAAACTGTCATAAACTCATTCACTGGCTCATCATTTAAAACAATAATGTAGGGCTTCCCTGGTGGCGCAGTGGTTGAGATTCCGCCTGCCGATGCAGGGGACACGGGTTCGTGCCCCGGTCCGGGAAGATCCCACATGCCGCGGAGCAGCTAGACCCATAAGCCATGGCCACTGAGCCAGCACGTCCGGAGCCTGTGCTCCGCAACGAGAGAGGCCACGACAGTGAGAGGCCCACATAACGCAAAAAAAAAAAACAAAAAAAAAAAACAATAATGTATACAAAGTATGATCATAAGAAATTTTAAGGAACATGTCTCAGGAGACAGGCAGATGGATACAGGATGCTCTGCAAGAGGAATCTGATAGCCATTTGTCCAAGCAGAGTCTAATGGAAAACAGATTCAGTCTTTCACTTTTTCTTTAGCTACACCTGAAAGAAAACAAGAGTATGAACTAAACACAGTCAGGAGAAAATAGTGTTCATCAAGAGCAAAATTAAGCTATTATTTTTATACTACATTAATGTTTTATTAATGTAGATTTTTTTATCACAGCATTGTTGCCTGTTTTTATAAATGAAATAATATGGGAAGTACTCTTGTATCTGGCTTATTTTACTCAACATAATATTTTATATTCATCCATGTCATTGTGTACCTTTAGTTTAATCAACTTTCTGTTGTATAGAAGTCCATTGTTTTCTTAAACACCGAAGTTTATCCATTCTCCTGTTGATAGACTTTTGAGTTGTTTCCAGGGTTTGGTTGTAAATAAGCTAGCTATGAATTTGTCTTTCAGTGGACATGTGCAATCATTTTCTATTCCTAGGTTTTCACCTAGAAATAGATTAGAATTGCTGTTTTGTAAGGTAGTCAGGGTCAGTGGCATAACAAGCTTATTTGACAGATGGAGTTGAAAATTTCTTAACAATGCCTCCTCTATATGATAGAAATACTCTCAGTAATAATCACAAAATAAAATAATAATAACAATGGTCAGAAAAGAATACAAGCAATAAAAATTTTCTTTAATTTCACATTATGTCAGTAAAAAATAAAATATTATAGCATAAAAATGAAAAAGCAACAGATTAATGTTTTTAACCACATTTTTATATGTTTAAAAGAATATACATTTACATTTCTGTCACCATAATAAATAATTAATATTAGTTTCTGTTCTTATGACTCAACTTCTACAAATTTGCCAATGCTCTTCCAAATTTTTATCTTTTTTTACACTTATATTCAATAGACCTATAACCAGAGTCATCAACATCTTTGCTATAGCTGATGGAAGAACTAAAACATACACTTTGCAAACAAAAATATCCTACCTTGCAATTAGCATGCTATTTCATTTTTGTAAATTTTAAACACAGATAGAATTTTCAGGTGATTCCCATACAATGATATAATTAAAGTAACTTAAATTCTCCCTGTCTTTTTAGTCAATGTGTTCTCATTATTAATTTTTAATCTAACATTTAAATATAAGAATATGTAATACCAATGGAATTGGAGACAAAACTTCAGTCTGAGTAATTTCAAACTTTTATAAGCTTATTCTTTTTTTTAACATCTTTATTGGAGTATAATTGCTTTACAATGGTGTGTTAGTTTCTGCTTTATAACAAAGTGAGTCAGTTATACATATACGTATGTTCCCATATCTCCTCCCTCTTGTGTCTCCCTCCCTCCAACCCTCCCTATCCCACCCCTCTAGGTGGTCACAAACCAATGAGCTGATCTCCCTGTGCTATGCGGCTGCTTCCCACTAGCTATCTATTTTATGTTTGGTAGTGTATATATGTCCATGCCACTCTCTCACTTTGTCCCAGCTTAACCTTCCCCCTCCCCATATCCTCAAGTCCATTCTCTAGTAGGTCTGTGTCTTTATTCCTGTCTTACCCCTAGGTTCTTCATGACCTTTTTTCCCCCTTAGATTCCATATATATGTGTTAGCATACAGTACTTGTTTTTCTCTTTTTGACTTACTTCACTCTGTATGACAGACTCTAGGTGCATCCACCTCACTACAAATAACTCAATCTCTTTTCTTTTTATGGCTGAGTAATATTCCATTGTATATATGTGCCACATCTTCTTTATCCATTCATCTGTTGATGGACACTTAGATTGCTTCCATGTCCTGGCTATTATGAATAGAGCTGCAATGAACATTGTGGTACATGACTCTTTTTGAATTATGGTTTTTTCAGGATATATGCCCAGTAGTGGGATTAATGGGTCGTATGGTAGTTCTATTTGTAGTTTTTTAAGGAACCTCCATACTGTTCTCCATATTGGCTGTATCAATTTATATTCCCACCAACAGTACAAGAGTTTTCCCTTTTCTCTACACCCTCTCCAGCATTTATTGTTTCTAGATGTTTTGATGATGGCCATTCTGACTGATGTGAGATGATATCACATTGTAGTTTTGATTTGCACTTCTCTAATGATTAATGATGTTGAGCATTCTTTCATGTGTTTGTTGCCAATCTGTATATCTTCTTTGGAGAAATGTCTGTTTGGGTCTTCTGCCCATTTTTGGATTGGGTTGTTTGTTTTTTTGTTATTGAGCTGCATGAGCTGCTTGTAAATTTTGGAGATGAATCCTTTGTCAGTTGCTTCATTTGCAAATATTTTCTCCCATTCTGGGGGTTGTCTTTTTGTCTTGTTTATGGTTTCCTTTGCTGTGAAAAAGCTTTTAAGTTTCATTAGATCCCATTTGTTTATTTTTGTTTTTACTTCCATTTCTCTAGGAGGTGGGTCAAAAAGGATCTTGCTGTGATTTATGTCATAGAATGTTCTGCCTATGTTGTCTTCTAAGAGTTTTATAGTGTCTGGCCTTACATTTAGGTCTTTAATCCATTTTGAGCTTATTTTTGTGTATGGTGTTAGGGAGTGTTCTAATCTCATACTTTTACATGTACCTGTCCAGTTTTCCCAGCACCACTTATTGAAGAGGCTGTCCTTTCTCCACTGTACATTCCTGCCTCCTTTATCAAAGATAAGGTGATCATATGTGCGTGGGTTTATCTCTGAGCTTTCTATCCTCTTGCATTGATCTATCTTTCTGTTTTTGTGCCAGTACCATACTGTCTTGTTTACTGTAGCTTTGTAGTATAGTCTGAAGTCAGGGAGCATGATTCCTCCAGCTACGTTTATCTTTCTCAAGATTGCTTTGGCTATTCGGGGTCTTTTGTGTTTCCATACAAATTGTGAAATTTTTTGTTCTAGTTCTGTGAAAAATGCCAATGGTAGTTTGATAGGGATTGCATTGAATCTGTAGACTGCTTTGAGTAGTAGAGTCATTTTCACAATGTTGATTCTTCCAATCCAAGAACATGGTATATCTCTATATAAGCTTATTCTTAAAATGAGTACAAATAGCTGAATTCCCATGCGTCTAGAGCAACTGTTAAATGGAAGTTCTCTGAATAAACTTCTAAACAGAATGTACTCTTTATTAATGCTTCTTTAATAACACATGCTAATTTAAATTTATATACATATGTGTAATACTTAATAGTAATGGCAGCAGTTGTTTCAAACAGACTAACAAAATATTTTTTTCATGAAGGAGCATACTATTACTGGTATCATTTAGAACTGCTAACAAATAACAATAAAACTCAGGCTTGAGAGACAGAGTCAAGATGGTGGAGTAGGAAGACCCTGAATCCCTGCATGTGTTTGAACTTAAATGACTATCATTTTAAACAAGTAGATATAGTTATAGGTCAATATATATATATGAACATCAAGGTAACCATAAATTAAAAACCTACAATAGATACACAAAAAATAAAAAGAAAGGAACCTAAATGTAACATTAAAGAAAATCATCAAGCCACGAGGGAGTGGACTAGAAGAAGAAGAAAAGAATAGAGAAGAACCATAAAAACAACCAGAAAACGAATAACAAAATGGATATAAGTACATACTTATCAATAATTACTTTAAATGTCAATGGAGTAAATTCTCTAATCAAAAAACACAGGGTAGCCAATTGGATTTAAAAAAAAATCAAGACCCATCTATATGTTGCCTACAGAAGAGTCACTTCAGAGCTAAAGACACAGATAGACTGAAAGTGAAGGAATGGAAAAAGGCAACACATGCAAATGGAAAAAAACAAAAAAAGCTGGGGTAGCTATACCCATATCAGTCAAAATAGACTTTAAAACAAAGTCTGTAATAAAAGAGAAAGAACTGCGTTATATAATGATAAAGGGGTTGATCCAAGCAGAAGATATAACATAAATAAACATATATGCACTTAATATAAGAGCACTTAAATATAAAAAGCAAATATTAACAGAGAAATTGACAGTAACACAATAATGGTAGAGGACTTTAATACCCCACTTACATCAATGGATTGATCATGCAGACAGAAAGTGAGTAAAGAAACAGCAGCCTTAAATGACACATTAGACCAGATGGACTTAACAGATATTTATAGGACATGCCATCCAAAACGAGCAGAATACAGACCTTCCACCCTTCACAAAAATTAACTCAAAAAGGATCACACACCTAAATATAAAATGCAAAACTATAAATCTCATAGGAAATAACAAAGGAGAAAACCTAGATGACTTGGCTATGGTGATGCCATTTTAGATACCACACCAAAGGCATAATCCACGAAAAAAAAACAAAAAACAGAACAAGCTAGACTTCATTAAAATTAAAAAGTTCTGCTCTGCAAAAGACAATGTCAATAGTATGAGTGTGTTTCATGTTTGGTAATTGCAATCATTGTTGCTATCGTTGTGGTCATCCATTTACAATGCTTGGTGTCAGTTTATTTATCTCTTGTAAAAATAAAATACAGTGTGTGTGAAAAAAATTATGGGTAACACTAAGCAATGTGTTCTTTAATTTTTCATCAAGCACATAATAAAAATTTGAATATTGAAAAAAAAACAATGTCAAGAGAATGATAATACAAACTACAATATGGGAAAAAATATTTGCTAGACACATCTGGTAAAAGACTATTGTCCAAAATATACAAAGAACTCTTAAAACTCAACAATAAGAAAACAAACAAATAAAAAAAGAAAACAAACAACCCAATTTTAAAATGGGACAAAGACCTTAACAGACACCTCACCAAAGAAGTTATACAGATGGCAAATAAGCATATAAAAAGATGCTCCACATCATATGTCTTCAGGGAAATGCAAATTAAAATGAGACACCACTACACATCTACTAGAATGGCCAAAATCTGGAACAGTGACAATAGCAAATGCTGAAAAGGATGTGGAGCAACAGAAACTCTCATTCATTGCTGGTGGGAATATGAAATGGTACAGCCACGTTTGAAGACAGTTTGGTGGTCTCTTACAAAACTAAACAGATTCTTACCATATGATCCAGCAATTACACTCCTTGGTATTTACCCAGTGTAGTTGAAAACTTATGCGCCCACAAAAAAACCTGCACACAGATGTTTACAGCAGCTTTATTCATAACTGCCAAAACTGGGAAGCAACCAAGATGTCTTTTATAGTAGGTAAATGGATAAATAAACTGTGGTACATCCAGACAATGGAATATTATTCAGTGCTAAAAGGAAATGAGCTATCAAGCCATGAAAAGATATGGAGGAAACTTAAATGCTGTGAACTGTTAACAGCTCTTTAAAATTGTCTTAAAAACAAAAGAGGAGAGAGTTCTGGAGATGAATGGTATTGATGGTTGCACAATAATTTGAATGTACTTAATACATACCTAACTGTTCACTGAAAAATGATTAAGATGATCAATTTTATGTTATGTATTTTCCCACAATTTCTTAATTGAGGAAAAAATTAATTATATTTCTATATATTAACAATGTATAATTGGAAGCCAAAATTTTAAAAACCAGTGCCATTTATAATAACTCCAAAAATATAAATACTTAGGCACTAAATCTAATAAGATATGTACAAGATGCTGAAAACTATAAAACACTATTGAAAGAAGTCATAAAAGACCTAAGTAGAGACATACCATGCTCTGTGATTGGAAGATTCAACGTAAGATGTCTATTCTCACCAAATTGACCTACATATTTAATGCAATACCAATCAAAATCCTAGCAGAATTTTGTAGATGTAGAAAACTGACTGTAAGACTTATACAGAAGAACAAAAGAACTAGAATAACTAAAACAGCTTTGAATAAGAAGAATGAAGTTGGAGGATTTTAAGATTTATTTACAATAAAGCTACAGTGATGACAGTATTTGCAAAGGTGTAGTAACGTAGGCCAATGTAACAGAATAGGCTTTCTCCTATAGGCAATATGAAAACATGTTAACCAGAGAAAAGAAGTTGGAAAAAAGAAGTATCACTAATAGAAATCTGGCAAAAGCAAACGGAAGAGAGTAAAATAGAAAGCCTGCAGCAAGAAGGCTGATTGAGGTATTTATTTATGTTAGTGGCAAAACAGTCTAGTGGCATTGGGAAGACAAGGGAACTAAAAAGAAAAAAAAAAAGTTCTGAAGGAAAAAAACAAATAAAACAAAAACATTCAAGCCTTGAAAAGGTAGGGGGTCAAAGATGACTTCAAAATTTCAAGACTGGAAGAGTAGGGGAATGCTGGTAGTTTTGATCAAAGTCATGATGTTGGAAATGCAAAGACTACATTAATAAAGATGAATAAGATTGGCAGTTAACAATTATGTTAATTTTGTATTTTCAATGTACTAGACATTGTGTTAAACACATGGTATTATCCCATCAATTCTGACTATAATCCTAAGAGATAGGTCCTAGTGATGTCATCCCGAATTGACATATGAAGTAGCTGACTCAGAGAAAAATATCCAGCCATTGCCAATGTTCACACATCTAGTAAGTGCAAGAATTAGGATTTGCACCTAGGAAGTCTGTTGCCAAAGATCACATTCTTAACCACTATATTCGATTGCCTCTTCAGGGATTTCAGAAATCATCTAAATCCATCTGCCTAATGAATACAGAAGAGGAAATGGAAGCCCAGAGAGGTTAAGAAGCTTTCTAAATATCATACAGTTAAGTGCCACATCCCAACCCAGAGCTGTCTCCTAGCTCCTTATCCCATGTCCTTTCAATACATTACTCATGACACGCACTTTATTTTGATGGAAAGTCTCATTTTTATTGAAGTATAGTTGATTTACAATGTTGTGTTACTTTCTGGTGTAGAGCAAAGTGATTCAGCCTATATATAGGCTTTTTTTTTCATATTCTTTTCCATTATAGTTTATTACAAAATATTGAAGATAGTTCCCTTTACTATATGGTAAGACCTTGTTGTTTATCTATTTTATAAATAGTAGTTTGTACCTGCTAATCCCAAACTCCTAATTTACACCCCCCCCCCTTTCCCTTTGGTCTGTTTTCTATGTCTGTGAGTCTGTTTCTGTTTTGTAAGTAAGTTCATTTGTATCACCTTTTTAGATTCCACATATAAGTGATATCATATGATATTTGTCTTTCTCTGGAAAGTTTCTTTTTCCAGTGTTCACCTCTATAGCCTAGCGTTCCCAGAGATAAAACGAAATGCTGTTCTTATATCTATAAAAGATGCTTTAAAATATGCTCAGTGTTCAGTCTTCACGCAAGGTAAATAATTGCGTTTTCCTGAATAAAAGGGAGTTTCTTTTTGCCTGAATCTTGCCATTATATTATTAATCTTTTCATTTACTTTTGCAGAATATAAGTGCTAATCATTTAGTTTGTGGTTTTCATTTCATAAGGAAGAGAATGCTTAAACAATATTGTGTAGTCTGTGCTGCCATCTCGTGGTTATATTGTATTATTACACTATGATGAAGATTGCATTCCTGTCACACACTTTCCACTAACGTGGAGTCCCCCGCTCCCATCACTGTTGATTCTGTAATTCAGGAATGAAGTGGGAGGGGAATGTAAGAGGGCAGTGGGTTGGAAAGATGCTCTATCGGGGCTCTGGTAATTCTGTGAAACGGAAGAGAAAACACCATTTATGAGTGAGAGCAAGGTTTTTTGGAGGGATAGCAAATGCCTCCTAGTGGCTGCTCTTGACATGGCCATGTTATATTGCATTTCCAATGCACCAAAGGATAGCTAGTGGGAAGCAGCCACATAGCACAGGAAGATCAGCTCGCTGCTTTGTGACCACCTGGAGGGGTGGGATAGGGAGGGTGGCAGGGAGACGTAAGAGGGAGGGGATAAGGGGTTATATGTATACGTATAGCTGATTCACTTTGTTATACAGCAGCAACTAACACAACAATGTAAAGAAATTATACTTCAAAAAGATGTTAAAAAAAAAAAGCAAATGAATTGTGTGCTTACTCTCTCCAGTCTTAGTTTCCCCATATACAAAAAAAGAGAAGGATGTAGGTAATCTAAATGATCTCCAAAGATCTTTGCATATCAACATTCTATGACTCTACAATTTCCCACTCAGGATATTTTGCCTACTTGGCATCATGCGGACACAGGGGGAAATCTGTGGAGGCTTGGAATTCGTTATTGTTGTTGTCAGATGTTCTTGATCCAATATAAATAAGACCTCCACTTACCTTGTGTTTTCTCTTTGTAAGCAAAATAGCTGCATATCCCAAGATGAATATTGAGGACACAGCCCTGCTATCCAAGTGTTCCCTTTGGCTCCCTGCCAAAGGAATAGAAACTGGCTGACGTCATCAGAATGGAAGGAGAGTGAACAGGAGGCAATTTATGTGAGGGAGAGCTTCAACCTTTACAAAGCCTCCAGTGACCCTGTGATTATTTTGTTTCCTGGTAGTTACCACTTTCTAATTTTGACAGATGTGGTTTTCCGCTCTTTTCTTGAGAAGCTTACTGGGTTTGCAAAGAAAGCACTAAAGGGATAAGGAGCAGATTCAGCAACAACAGAGACAGATGTCTTACTGTGATTGAATTGAAACCCCAAGACCTTCTGTGAGCCAACTCTTTGTATCCTAGGCCATTGCCTTATTTTTATTTTTATGCAGACTTAAAATTCATAACTAACAAATTTTAAACTGCGTTACTCCTCCCTTAATGTTAATGTTGATATGGATAGTTGTTCTAGCAAAGATGATTCAATGAAGAGGTCAGATGGATTTGTGTCATTTCTACAGTGTTTCTACAGTGTGTCATTTCTGCAGGGCACGCTGATATGATTAAGTGATGGTGAGGACGCATATGACCTGCCAGACATTCGTGAAAAACATATGTCCCCCAGAATAGCTCCACTGCCTGCCTGACAGGTGGATGAAATTCTACTTTAGTGCTTCATTCCTTCAGCTCAAAGTATTGTTACAAGAAATACCCACTTGCTGTCTTGCCTACCCTTCATCAGCTATCAATATTTCATTATGAGCTTAAAAGTTTAGTAGTCATCAAAAGTAGTCATGAGAGGAGCTTCAAGATGGTGGAAGAGTAAGACGCGGAGATCACCTTCCTCCCCACAAATACATCAGAAACACATCTACACGTGGAACAACTCCTACAGAACATCTACTGAACGCTGGCAGAAGACCTCAGACCTCCCGAAAGGCAAGAAACCCCCCAGGTACCTGGGTAGGGCAAAAGAAAAAACCGAGACAAAGAATAGGGACAGGAC
The DNA here is from genome assembly GCF_951394435.1 of Stenella coeruleoalba. NCBI lineage: Eukaryota > Metazoa > Chordata > Mammalia > Artiodactyla > Delphinidae > Stenella > Stenella coeruleoalba. The sequence continues at coordinate 98,849,917 of NC_137150.1, forward strand.
CTGCACCAGTGGGAGGGAGCTGTGAAGGAGGAAAGGTTTCCACACACTAGGAAGCCCCTTCGTGGGCGGAGACTGCGGGGGGGCGGAGGGGGGGAGCTTTGGAGCCATGGAGGAGAGCACAGCAACAGGGGTGCGGAGGGCAAAGCGGGGAGATTCCTGCACAGAGGATCGGTGCTGACCAGCACTCACCAGCCCGAGAGGCTTGTCTGCTCACCCGCCGGGGTGGGCGGGGGCTGGGAGCTGAGGCTCGGGCTTCGGAGGTGCAAGGAGAGGACTGGGGTTGGCGGCGTGAACACAGCCTGAAGGGGTTAGTGCACCACGGCTAGCTGGGAGGGAGTCCGGGGAAAAGATCTGGAATTGCCTAAGAGGCAAGAGACTTTTTCTAGCCTCTTTGTTTCACGGTGCGCGAGGAGAGGGGATTAAGAGTGCCGCCTAAACGAGCTCCAGAGATGGGCGCGAGCCGTGGCTATCATCGCGGACCCCAGAGACGGGCATGAGACTTCATGGCTGCTGCTGCTGCAGCCACCAAGAATCCTGTGTGCGAGCACAGGTCACTATCCGCATTTCCCTCCTGGGAGCCTGTGCAGCCCGCCACAGCCAGGGTCCCGTGATCCAGGGACAATTTCCCCGGGAGAACGCACAGCACACCTCAGGCTGGTGCAACGTCACGCCGGCCTCTGCCACTGCAGGCTCGCCCTGCACTCCGTACCCCTCCCTCCTCCCAGCCTGAGTGAGCCAGAGCCCCTGAGTCAGCTTCTCCTTTAACCCCATCCTGTCTGAGTGAAGAACAGACGCCCTCAGGCGACCTACACGCACAGGTGGGGCCAAATCCAGAGCTGAACCCCGGGAGCTGTGCAAACAAAGAAGAGAAAGGGAACTCTCTCCCAGCAGCCTCAGGAGCAGTGGATTAAATCTCCACAATCAACTTGATGTACCCCGCATCCGTGGAATACCTGAAAAGACAACAAATCATCCTAAAATGAGGTGGTGGACTTTGGGAGCAACGATATATACATATTTGTTCCTCTTTTCTCTTTTTCTGAGTGTGTATGTGTATGCTTCTGTTTGTGATTTGTCTGTATAGCTTTGCTTTTACCATTTGCCCTAGGGTTCTGTCTGTCCGTTTATTGTTTGTTTGTTTGTTTTAGTATAGATTTTAGCACTTGTTATCATTGGTGGATTCCTTTTTTGGTGTGTTTGCTCCCTTCTTTCTTTCCTTCTTTTTTTGTTATTTAAATTTTTAAATTTTCAATAATTATATTTTATTTTAATAATTTGTTTTCTTTTTTTCTTTCTTTCTTTCTTTTTTTCTCCCTTTTATTCTGAGCTGTGTGGATGTCAGGGTCTTGGTGCTCCAGCCAGGAATCAGGCCTGTGCCTCTGAGGTGGGAGAGCCAAGTTCACGACATTGGTCCACCAGAGACCTCCCAGCTCCACGTAATATCAAACAGTGAAAGCTCTCCCAGAGATCTCCATCTCAACGCCAAGACCCAGCTCCATTCAACGACCAGCAAGCTACAGTGCTGGACACCCTATGCCAAACAACTAGCAAGACAGGAACACAATGCCACCCATTAGCAGAGAGGCTGCCTAAAATCACAATAAGGCCACAGACACCCCAAAACACACCACCAGATGTGGACCTGCCCACCAGAAAGACTTATCCACCAGAACACAGGCACTGGTGGATCCACTTATCCACTTATCCACAGCCTCATCCACCGGAACACAGGCACTAGTCCCCTCCACCAGGAAGCCTACACAACACACTGAACCAACCTTAGCCACTGGGGGCAGACACCAAAAACAATGTGAACTATGAGCCTGCAACCTGAGAAAAGGAGACCCCAAACACAGTAAGTTAAGCAAAATGAGAAGACAGAAAAACACACAGCAGATGAAGGAGCAAGATAAAAACCCACGAAACCTAACTAATGAAGAGGAAATAGGCAGTCTACCTGAAAAAGAACTCAGAGTAATGATAGTCAAGATGATCCAAAATCTTGGAAATACAATGGAGAAAATACAAGAAACGTTTTACAAGGACTTAGAAGAACTAAACAGCAAACAAACAATGATGAACAACACAATAAATGAAATTAAAAATTCTCTAGAAGGAATTAATAGCAGAATAAGAGAGGCAGAAGAACAGAGAAGTAATCTAGAAGATAAAATAGTGGAAACAACTATTACAGAGCAGAATAAAGAAAAAAGAATGAAAAGAATTGAGGACAGCCTCAGATTCCTCTGGGACAACATTAAACACACCAACATTTGAATTATAGGGCTCCCAGAAGAGGAAGAGAAAAACAAAGGGACTAAGAAAATATTTGAAGAGATAATAGTAGAAAACTTCCCTAATATGGGAAAGGAAATAGTTAATCAAGTCCAGGAAATGCAGAGAGTCCCATACAGGATAAATCCAAGGAGAAACACACCAAGACACATATTAATCAAACTATCAAAAATTAGATACAAAGAAAAAATATTAAAAGCAACAAAGGAAAAGCAACAAATAACATACAAGGGAATCCCCATAAGGTTAACAGCTGATCTTTCAGCAGAAACTCTGCAAGCCAGAAGGGAGTGGCAGGACATATTTAAAGTGATGAAAGAGAAAATCCTACAGCCAAGATTACTCTATCCAGCCAGGATCTCATTCAGATTTGACGGAGAAAATAAAAGCTTTACAGACAAGCAAAAGCTAAGAGAATTCAGCACCACCAAGCCAGCTTTACAACAAATGCTAAAGGAACTTCTCTAGGCAGGAAACACAAGAGAAGGAAAAGACCTACAATAATAAACCCAAAACAATTAAGAAAATGGGAATAAGAACATACATATCGATAATTACCTTAAATGTAAATGGATTAAATGCTCCAACCAAAAGACATAGACTGGCTGAATGGATACAAAAACAAGACCCGTATATATGCTATCTACAAGACACCCACTTCAGACCTAGGGACACATACAGACTGAAAGTGAGGGGATGGAAAAAGATATTCCATGCAATTGGAAACCAAAAGAAAGCTGGAGTAGCATTCTCATATCAGACAAAACAGACTTTAAAACAAAGACTATTACAAGAAACAAAGAAGGACACTACATAATGATCAAGGGATAAATCCAAGAAGAAGATACAATAATTGTAAATATTTATGCACCCAACACAGGAGCACCTCAATACATAAGGCAAATACTAACAGCCATAAAATGGGAAATCAACAGTAACACAATCATAGTAGGGGACGTTAACACTCCACTTTCACCAATGGACAGATCAACCAAAATGAAAATAAATAAGGAAACACAAGCTTTAAATGATACATTAAACAATATGAACTTAATTGATATTTATAGGATATTCCATCCAAAAACAACAGGATATACTTTCTTCTCAAGTGCTCATAGAACATTTTCCAGGATAGATCATATCTTGGGTCACAAATCAAGCCTTGCTAAATTTAAGAAAATTGAAGTCATATCAAGTATCTTTTCCGACCACAACGCTATGAGACTAGATATCAATTACTGGAAAAAATCAGTAAAAAATACAAACACATGTAGGCTAAACAATACACTACTTAAGAACCAAGAGATCACTGAAGAAATCAAAGACGAAATCAAAAAATACCTAGAAACAAATGACAATGAAAACACAATGACCCAAAACCTATGGGATGCAGCAAAAGTGGTTCTAAGAGGAAAGTTTGTAGCAATACAATCCTACCTTAAGAAACAAGTAACATCTCAAATAAACAACCTAACCTTACACCTAAAGCAATTAGAGAAAGAAGAACAAAAAAACCCCCAAAGTTGGCAGAAGGAAAGAAATCATAAAGATCAGATCAGAAATAAATGAAAAAGAAATGAAGGAAACTATAGCAAAAATCAATACAACTAAAAGCTGGTTCTTTGAGAAGATAAACAAAATTGATAAACCATTAGCGAGAATCATCAAGAAAAAAAAGGAGAAGATTCAAATCAATAGAATTAGAAATGAAAAAGGAGAAGTAACAACTGACACTGCAGAAATACAAAGGATCATGAGAGATTACTACAAGCAACTCTATGCCAATAAAATGGACAACCTGGAAGAAATGGACAAATTCTTAGATAAGCACAACCTTCTGAGACTCAACCAGGAAGAAATAGAAAACATGAACAGACCAATCACAAGCACTGAAATTGGAACTGTGATTAAAAATCTTCCAACAAACAAAAGCCCAGGACCAGATGGCTTCACAAGCGAATTCTATCAAACATTTACAGAAGAGCTAACACCTATCCTTCTCAAACTCTTGCAAAATATAGCAGAAGGAGGAACACTCCCAAATGCATTCTATGAGGCCACCATCACCCTGATACCAAAACCAGACAAAGATGTCACAAAGAAAGAAAACTACAGGCCAATATCACTGATGAACATAGATGCAAAAATCCTCAACAAAATACTAGCAAACTGAATCCAGGACCTTATTAAAAGGGTCATTCACCATGATCAAATGGGGTTTATCCCAGGAATGCAAGGATTCTTCAATATATGCAAATCAATCAATATGATAAACCATATTAACAAATTGCAGATTAAAAACCATATGATCATCTCAATAGATGCAGAAAAACTTTCGACCAAATTCAACACCCATTTATGATAAAAACCCTCCAGAAAGTAGGCATTGAGGGAACTCACCTCAACATAATAAAAGCCATATAAGACAAATCCACAGCCAACATCGTCCTCAATGGTGAAAAACTGAGACTATTTCCACTAAGATCAGGAACAAGACAAGCTTGTCCACTCTCACCACTATTATTCAACATAGTTTTGGAAGTTTTAGCCACAGCAATCAGAGAAGAAAAGGAAATAAAAGGAAACCAAATTGGAAAATAAGAAGTAAAGCTGTCACTGTTTGTAGATGACATGATCTTTTTTTTTTTTTTTTTTTTTTTTTTTTTTTTTTTTATTAACATCTTTATTGGGGTATAATTACTTTACAATGGTGTGTTAGTTTCTGCTTTATAACAAAGTGAATCAGTTATACATATACATATGTTCCCATATCTCTTCCCTCTTGCGTCTCCCTCCCTCCCATCCTCCCTATCCCACCCCTCCAGGCTGTCACAGAGCACCGAGCCAATATCCCCGTGCCATGCGGCTGCTTCCCTCTAGCTATCTACCTTACTACGTTTGTTAGTGTGTATATGTCCATGACTCTCTCTCGCCCCGTCACAGCTCACCCTTCCCCCTCCCCATAACCTCAAGTCTGTTCTCTAGGAGGTCTGCGTCTTTATTCCTGCCTTACCCCTAGGTTCTTCATGACATTTTTTTTTTTTCTTAAATTCCATATATATGTGTTAGCATACTGTATTTGTCTTTTTCGTTCTGACTTACTTCACTGTGTATGACAGACTCTAGGTCTATCCACCTCATTACAAATAGCTCAATTTCGTTTCTTTTTATGGCTGAGTAATATTCCATTGTATATATGTGCCACATCTTCTTTATCCATTCATCCGATGATGGGCACTTAGGTTGTTTCCATCTCCGGGCTATTGTAAATAGAGCTGCGATGAACATTTTGGTACATGACTCTTTTTGAATTTCGGTTTTCTCAGGGTATATGCCCAGTAGTGGGATTGCTGGGTCATATGGTAGTTCTATTTGTAGTTTTTTAAGGAACCTCCATACTGTTCTCCATAGTGGCTGAACCAATTCACATTCCCACCAGCAGTGCAAGAGGGTTCCCTTTTCTCCACACCCTCTCCAGCATTTATTGTTTCTAGATTTATTGATGATGGCCATTCTGACTGGTGTGAGATGATATCTCATTGTAGTTTTGATTTGCATTTCTCTAATGATTAATGATGTTGAGCATTCTTTCATGTGTTTGTTGGCAGTCTGTATATCTTCTTTGGAGAAATGTCTATTTAGGTCTTCTGCCCATTTTTGGATTGGGTTGTTTGTTTTTTTGTTGTTGTTGAGCTGCATGAGCTGCTTGTAAATTTTGGAGATTAATCCTTTGTCAGTTGCTTCATTTGCAAATATTTTCTCCCATTCTGAGGGTTGTCTTTTGGTCTTGTTTATGGTTTCCTTTGCTGTGCAAAAGCTTTGAAGTTTCATTAGGTCCCATTTGTTTATTTTTGTTTTTATTTCCATTACTCTAGGGGGTGGGTCAGAAAGAATCTTGCTGTGATTTATGTCATAGAGTGTTCTGCCTATGTTTTCCTCTAATAGTTTGATAGTTTCTGGCCTTATATTTAGGTCTTTAATCCATTTTGAGCTTATTTTTGTGTATGGTGTTAGGGAGTGTTCTAATTTCATTCTTTTACATGTACCTGTCCAGTTTTCCCAGCACCATTTATTGAAGAGGCTGTCCTTTTTCCACTGTACATTCCTGCCACCTTTATCAAAGATAAGGTGTCCATATGTGCATGGGTTTATCTCTGGGCTTTCTATCCTGTTCCATTGATCTATCTTTCTGTTTTTGTGCCAGTACCATACTGTCTTGATAACTGTAGCTTTGTAGTATAGCCTGAAGTCAGGGAGCCTGATTCCTCCAGTTCCTTTTTTTGTTCTCAAGATTGCTTTGGCTATTCGGGGTCTTTTGTGTTTCCATACAAATTGAGAAATTTTTTGTTCTAGTTCTGTGAAAAATGCCAGTGGTAGTTTGATAGGGATTGCATTGAATCTATAGATTGCTTTGGGTAGTAGAGTCATTTTCACAATGTTGATTCTTCCAATCCAAGAACATGGTATATGTCTCCATCTATTTGTATCATCTTTAATTTCTTTCATCAGTGTCTTATAGTTTTCTGCATACAGGTCTTTTGTCTCCTTAGGTAGGTTTATTCCTAGATATTTTATTCTTTTTGTTGCAATGGTAAATGGGAGTGTTTTCTTGATTTCACTTTCAGATTTTTCATCATTAGTATATAGGAATGCCAGAGATTTCTGTGCATTAATTTTGTATCCTGCTACTTTACCAAATTCATTGATTAGCTCTAGTAGTTTTCTGGTAGCATCTTTAGGCTTCTCTATGTATAGGATCATGTCATCTGCAAACAGTGACAGCTTTACTTCTTCTTTTCCGATTTGTATTCCTTTTATTTCCTTCTCTTCTCTGATTGCTGTGGCTAAAACTTCCAAAACTATGTTGAATAAGAGTGGTGAGAGTGGGCACCCTTGTCTTGTTCCTGATCTTAGTGGAAATGCTTTCAGTATTTCACCATTGAGGATGATGTTTGCTGTGGGCTTGTCGTATATGGCCTTTATTATGTTGAGGAAAGTTCCCTCTATGCCTACTTTCTGCAGGGTTTTTATCATAAATGGATGTTGAATTTTGTCAAAAGCTTTCTCTGCATCTATTGAGATGATCATATGGTTTTTCTCCTTCAGTTTGTTAATATGGTTTATCACATTGATAGATTTGCGTATATTGAAGAATCCTTGCATTCCTGGAACAAACCCCACCTGATCATGGTGTATGATCCTTTTAATGTGCTGTTGGATTCTGTTTGCTAGTATTTTGTTGAGGATTTTTGCATCTATGTTCATCAGTGATATTGGTCTGTAGTTTTCTTTCTTTGTGACATCCTTGCCTGGTTTTGGTATCAAGGTGATGGTGGCCTCGTAGAATGAGTTTGGGAGTGTTCCTCCCTCTGCTATATTTTGGAAGAGTTTGAGAAGGATAGGTGTTAGCTCTTCTCTAAATGTTTGATAGAATTCGCCTGTGAAGCCATCTGGTCCTGGGCTTTTCTTTGTTGGAAGATTTTTAATCACAGTTTCAATTTCAGTGCTTGTGATTGGTCTGTTCATATTTTCTATTTCTTCCTGATTCAGTCTTGGCAGGTTGTGCATTTCTAAGAATTTGTCCATTTCTTCCAGATTGTCCATTTTATTGGCATAGAGTTGCTTGTAGTAATCTCTCATGATCTCTTTTATTTCTGCAGTGTCAGTTGTTACCTCTCCTTTTTCATTTCTAATTCTATTGATTTGAGTCTTCTCCCTTTTTTTCTTGATAAGTCTGGCTAGTGGTTTATCTATTTTGTTTATCTTCTCAAAGAACCAGCTTTTAGTTTCATTGATCTTTGCTATTGTTTCCTTCCTTTCTTTTTCATTTATTTCTGATCTGATTTTTATGATTTCTTTCCTTCTGCTAGCTTTGGGGTTTTTTTGTTCTTCTTTCTCTAATTGCTTGAGGTGCAAGGTTAGGTTGTTTATTCTAGATGTCTCCTGCTTCTTAAGGTGGGCTTGTATTGCTATAAACTTCCCCCTTAGAACTGCTTTTGCTGCATCCCACAGGTTTTGGATCGTTGTGTCTCCATTGTCATTTGTTTCTAGGTATTTTTTGATTTCCTCTTTGATTTCTTCAGTGATCACTTCATTATTAAGTAGTGTATTGTTTAGCCTCCATGTGTTTGTATTTTTTACAGATCTTTTCCTGTAATTGATATCTAGTCTCATGGCGTTGTGGTCAGAAAAGATACTTGATACAATTTCAATTTTCTTAAATTTGCCAAGGCTTGATTTGTGACCCAAGATATGATCTATCCTGGAGAATGTTCCGTGAGCACTTGAGAAAAATGTGTATTCTGTTGTTTTTGGATGGAGTGTCCTATAAATATCAATTAAGTCCATCTTGTTTAATGTATCATTTAAAGCTTGTGTTTCCTTATTTATTTTCATTTTGGATGATCTGTCCATGGGTGAAAGTGGGGTGTTTAAGTCCCCTACTATGAATGTGTTACTGTCAATTTCCCCTTTTATGGCTGTTAGTATTTGCCTTATGTATTGAGGTGCTCCTATGTTGGGTGCATAAATATTTACAATTGTTATATCTTCTTCTTGGATCGATCCCTTGATCATTATGTAGTGTCCTTCTTTGTCTCTTTTAATAGTCCTTATTTTAAAGTCTATTTTGTCTGATATGAGAATTGCTACTCCAGCTTTCTTTTGGTTTCCATTTGCATGGAATATCTTTTTCCATCCCCTTACTTTTAGTCTGTATGTGTCTCTAGGTCTGAAGTGGGTCTCTTGTAGACAGCATATGTAAGGGTCTTGTTTTTGTATCCATTCAGCTAATCTGTGTCTTTTGGTGGGAGCATTTAGTCCATTTACATTTAAGGTAATTATCGATATGTATGTTCCTATTCCCATTTTCTATATTGTTTTGGGTTCGTTATTATAGGTCTTTTCCTTCTCTTGTGTTTCTTGCCTAGAGAAGATCCTTTAGCATTTGTTGTAAAGCTGGTTTGGTGGTGCTGAACTCTCTCAGCTTTTGCTTGTCTGTAAAGGTTTTTATTTCTCCATCAAATCTGAATGAGATCCTTGCTGGGTAGAGTAGTCTTGGTTGCAGGTTTTTCTCCTTCATCACTTTCAGTATGTCCTGCCACTCCCTTCTGGCTTGTAGGGTTTCTGCTGAAAGATCAGCTGTTAACCTTATGGGGATTCCCTTATGTGTTATTTGTTGTTTTTCCCTTGCTGCTTTTAATATGCTTTCTTTGTATTTAATTTTTGACAGTTTGATTAATATGTGTCTTGGCGTATTTCTCCTTGTATTTATCCTGTATGGGACTCTCTGTGCTTCCTGGACTTGATTAACTATTTCCTTTCCCATATTAGGGAAGTTTTCAACTATAATCTCTTCAAATATTTTCTCAGTCCCTTTCTTTTTCTCTTCTTCTTCTGGAACCCCTATAATTCGAATGTTGGTGCGTTTAATGTTGTCCCAGAGGTCTCTGAGACTGTCCTCAGTTCTTTTCATTCTTTTTTCTTTATTCTGCTCTGCAGTAGTTATTTCCACTATTTTATCTTCCAGGTCACTTATCCGTTCTTCTGCCTCAGTTATTCTGCTATTGATCCCATCTAGAGTATTTTTAATTTCATTTATTGTGTTGTTCATCATTGCTTGTTTCATCTTTAGTTCTTCTAGGTCCTTGTTAACTGATTCTTGCATTTTGTCCATTCTATTGTCCATTCTATCTCCAAGATTTCGGATCAACCTTACTATCATTATTCTGAATTCTTTTTCAGGTAGACTGCCTATTTCCTCTTCATTTGTTAGGTCTGGTGCATTTTTATCTTGCTCCTTTATCTGCTGTGTGTTTTTCTGTTTTCTCATTTTGCTTATCTTACTGTGTTTGGGGTCTCCTTTTTGCAGGCTGCAGGTTCGTAGTTCCTCCTGTTTTTGATGTCTGTCTCCAGTGGCTAAGGTTGGTTCAGTGGGTTGTGTAGGCTTCCTGGTGGAGGGGACTAGTGCCTGTGTTGTGGTGGAAGAGGCTGGATCTTGTCTCTCTAGTGGGCAGGTTCACGTCTGGTGGTGTGTTTTGGGGTGTCTGTGGCCTTATTATGATTTTAGGCAGCCTCTCTGCTAATGGGTGGGGTTGTGTTCCTGTTTTGCTAGTTGTTTGGCACAGGTTGTCCAGCACTGTGGCTTGCTTGTCGTTGAGTGAAGCTGGGTGCTGGTGTTAAGATGGAGGTCTCTGGGAGATTTTCGCCGTTTGATATTATCTGGAGCTGGGAGGTCTCTTGTGAACCAGTGTCTTGAAGTTGGCTCTCCTACCTCAGAGGGAGAGCCCTGCCTCCTGGCTGGAGCACCAAGAGCCTTTCATCCACACGGCTCAGAATAAAAGGGAGAAAAAGTAGAGGGAATTAGTAGACGTATGAGGAAAGAAAGAAGGAAAGGAGGGAAGGAAGGAGGGAAGGAAGGAAGGAAGGAAGAAAGAAAGAAAGAAGCAAAGAAGGAAAGAAGGCAAGAAGGAACGAAAGGAGGGAGGGAGGGAGGGAGGAAGGAAGGAGGGAAAGAAGTAAAAACAAAAAGAAAGAAGATACAGTAAAAATAAAATAAAGTATAATAAAGTTATTGAACTAAAAAATTCTTAATTAGAACAAAAAAAAAAAAAGGGACGGATAGAACCTTAGGACAAATGTTGGAAGCAAAGCTGTACAGACAAAGTCTTACACAGAAGCGTACACATACACCCTCACAAAAAGAGGTAAAGGGGGAAAAATCATAAATCTTGCTGTCAGAGACCACCTCCTCAATTTGGGATAATTCGTTGTCTAAAGGAGGGAAGGAAGGAGGGAAGGAAGGAAGGAAGGAAGGAAGAAAGAAAGAAGCAAGGAAGGAAAGAAGGCAAGAAGGAACGAAAGGAGGGAGGGAGGAAGGAAGGAAGGAGGGAAAGAAGGGAAAACAGAAAGAAGATACAGTAAAAATAAAATAGAGTATAATAAAGTTATTGAATTAAAAAATTCTTAATTAGAGAAAAAAAAAAAAAAAAAAAAAAAAAGGACGGATAGAACCTTAGGACAAATGTTGGAAGCAAAGCTGTACAGACAAAGTCTTACACAGAAGCGTACACATACACCCTCACAAAAAGAGGTAAAGGGGGAAAAATCATAAATCTTGCTGTCAGAGACCACCTCCTCAATTTGGGATAATTCGTTATCTAAAGGAGGGAAGGAAGGAGGGAAGGAAGGAAGGAAGGAAGGAAGAAAGAAAGAAGCAAGGAAGGAAAGAAGGCAAGAAGGAACGAAAGGAGGGAGGGAGGAAGGAAGGAAGGAGGGAAAGAAGGGAAAACAGAACGAAGATACAGTAAAAATAAAATAGAGTATAATAAAGTTATTGAATTAAAATATTCTTAATTAGAAAAAAAAAAAAAAAGGGACGGATAGAACCTTAGGACAAATGTTGGAAGCAAAGCTATACAGACAAAGTCTTACACAGAAGCATACACATACACCCTCACAAAAAGAGGTAAAGGGGGAAAAATCATAAATCTTGCTGTCAGAGACCACCTCCTCAATTTGGGATGATTCGTTGTCTAAAGGAGGGAAGGAAGGAAGGAAAGAAAGAAAGAAAGAAAGGACGAAGGTAAAGTATAATAACGTTCTTAAAATTAAAATTGATTATTAAGAAAAAAAATTTTAAGAAAAAACCATGGACGGATAGAACCTAGGACAAATGGTGGAAGCAAGACTATACAGACAAGATCTCACACAGAAGCATACACATACACATTCACAAAAAGAGGAATAGGGAGAAAAATCATAGATCTTGCTCCCAAAGTCCACCTCCTTAATTTGGGATGATTGGCTGTCTATTCATGTATTCCACAGATGCAGGGTACATCAAGTTGATTGTGGAGCTTTAATCCGCTGCTTCTGAGGCTGCTGGGAGAGATTTCCCTTTCTCTTCTTTGTTCTCACAGCTCCCAGGGGCTCAGCTTTGGATTTGGCCCTGCCTCTGCGTGTAGGTCGCTGGAGGGCGTCTGTTTTTTGCTCAGACAGGACGGGGTTAAAGGAGCCGCTGATTCGGGGGTTCTGGCGTACGGAGGCCGGCGGCGGGGAGGGAGGGGCACGGAATGCGGGGCGGGCCTGCGGCGGCAAAGTCCGGCGTGACTCTGCACCAGCCCGAGGCCCGCCGTGCGCTTTCCCGGGGAAGTCGTCTCCGGATCCCGGGAACCCGGCAGTGGCGGGCTGCACAGGCTCCGCGGAAGAGGGGAGTGGAGAGCGACCTGCGCTCGCGCACAGGCCCCTTGGTGGCGGCAGCAGCAGCCCCAACGTCTCCCGCCCGCCTTGGGGTCCGCGCCTCCAGCCGCGGCTTGCGCCCGTCTCTGGAGTCAGCGCCCTCAGCCGCGGCTCGCGCCCGTCTCTGGGGTCCGCGCCCTCAGCCGCGGCTCGCGCCCGTCTCTGGGGTCCGCGCCCTCAGCCGCGGCTCGCGCCCGTCTCTGGGGTCCGCGCTTTCAGCCGCGGCTCGCGCCCGTCTCTGGAGTCCGCGCTTTCAGCCGCGGCTCGCGCCCGTCACTGGGGTTCGCGCTTTTAGCCGCGGCTCGCGCCCGTCTCTGGAGTTCCTTTAAGCAGCGTTCTTAAACCCCTCTCCTCACGCACCAGGAAACAAAGAGGGAAGAAAAAGTCTCTTGCCTCTTCGGCAGGTGCCGGCTTTTCCCCGGACTCCCTCCCGGCTAGCTGTGGTGCACTAACCCCTTCAGGCTATGTTCAAGCCGCCAACCCCAGTCCTCTCCCTGCGCTCCGTCCGAAACCGAAACCCTAGCCTCAGAGCCTCAGCTCGCAGCCCCGCCCGTCCCGGCGGGTGAGCAGACAAGCCTCTCGGGCTGGTGAGTGCCGGTCGGCACCGATCCTCTGTGCGGGAATCTCCCCGCTTTGCCCTCCGCACCCGTTGCTGTGCACTCCTCCGCGGCTTCGAAGCTCCCCCCTCCGCCTCCCGCAGTCTCCGCCCGCGAAGGGGCTTCCTAGTGTGTGGAAACTTTTCCTCCTTCACAGCTCCCTCCCACTGGTGCAGGTGCCGTCCCTATTCTTTTGTCTCTGTTTATTCTTTTTTCCTTTTGCCCTACCCAGGTACGTGGGGAGTTTCTTGCCTTTTGGGAGGTCTGAGGTCTTCTGCCAGCCTTCAGTAGGTGTTCTGCAGGAGTTGTTCCACGTGTAGATGTATTTCTGGTGTATCTGTGGAGAGGAAGGTGATCTCCGCGTCTTACTCTTCCGCCATCTTCCCTTCGATCCCCGATGACATGATCTTATACATAGAGAATCCTAAAGATGCTACCAGAAAACTACTAGAGCTAATCAATGAATCTGGTAAAGTAGCAGGATATAAATTTAAGGCACAGAAATCTCTGGCATTCCTATACACTAATGATGAAAAATCTGAAAGAGAAATTCAGGAAACACTCCCATTTACCACTGCAACAAAAAGAATAAAATACCTAGGAATAAACCTACCTAAGGAGACAAAAGACCTGTATCCAGAAAATTATAAGACACTGATGAAAGAAATTAAAGATGATAGAAACAGATGGAGAGATATACCATGTTCTTGGATTGGAAGAATCAACATTGTGAAAATGACTCTACTACCCAAAGCAATCTACAGATTCAATGCAATCCCTATCAAACTACCACTGGCATTTTTCACAGAACTAGAACAAAAAATTTCACAATTTGTATGGAAACTTAAAAAACCCCGAATAGCCAAAGCAATCTTGGGAAAGAAAAACGGAGCTGGAGGAATCAGCTCCTGGACTTCAGACCATACTACAAAGGTACAGTAATCAAGACAGTATGTTACTGGCACAAAAACAGAAATATAGATCAAGGGAACAAGATAGAAAGCCCAAAGATAAACCCACACACATACGGTCACCTTGATTAAGGAGGCAAGAATATACAATGGAGAAAAGACAGCCTCTTCAATAAGTGGTGCTAGGAAAACTGGACAGCTACATGTAAAACAATGAAATTAGAACACTCCCTAACACCATACACAAAAATAAACTCAAAATGGATTAAAGACCTAAATGTAAGGCCCGCCACTATAAAACTCTTAGGAGAAAACACAGGCAGAACACTCTATGACATAAATCACAGCAAGATCCTTTTTGACCCACCTCCCAGAGTAATGGAAATAAAAACAAAAATAAACAAATGGGACCTATTGAAATTTAAAAACTTTTGCATAGTAAAGGAAAACATAAACAAGACGAAAAGACACCCCTCAGAATGGGAGAAAATATTTGAAAATGAAGCAACTGACAAAGGATTAATCTGCAAAATTTACAAGCAGCTCATGCAGCTCAATATCAAAAAAACAAACAACCCAATCCAAAAATGGGCAGAAGACCTAAATAGACATTTCTCCAAAGAAGATATACACATTGCCAACAAACACATGAAAGAATGCTCAACATCATTAATCATTAAAGAAATGCAGATCTAAGCTACAATGAGGTATCATCTCACACCAGTCAGAATGGCCATCATCAAAAAATCTAAAAACAATAAATGCTGGAGAGGGTGTGGAGAAAAGAGAACCCTCTTGCACTGTTAGTGGGAATGTAAATTGATACAGCCACTATGGAGAACAGGATGGAGGTTCCTTAAAGAACTGAAAATAGAACTACCATCTGACCCAGCAATCCCACTACTGGGCATATACCCTGAGAAAACCAAAATTCAAAAAGAGTCATGTACCACAATGTTCATTACAGCTCTATTTACAATAGCCAGGACATGGAAACAACTTAATTGTCCATCAACAGATGAATGGATAAAGAAGATGTGGCACATATATACAAATGGAATATTATTCAGCCATAATAAGAAATGAAATTGAGTTATTTGTAATGAGGTGGATGGACCTAGAGTCTGTCATACAGAGTGAAGTAAGTCAGAAAGAGAAAAAAAAAATACCTTATGTTAACAGACATATATGGAATCAGAAAAAGAAAAAAGTCATGAAGAGCCTAGGCGCAGGACAGGAATAAAGACGCAGACCTACTAGAGAATGGACTTGAGGATATGGGGAGGGGGAAGGTTAAGCTGGGACAAAGTGAGAGAGTGGCATGGACATATATACACTACCAAATGTAAAACCGATATCTAGTGGGAAGCAGCCGCATAGCACAGGGGGATCAGCTCGGTGCTTTGTGACCACCTAGAGGGGTGGGTTAGAGAGAGTGGGAGGGAGGGAAGAGATATAGGGATATATGTATATGTATAGCTGGTTCACTTTGGTATAAAGCAGAAAGTAACACACCATTGTAAAGCAATTATACTCCAATAAAGATGTTAAAAAGAAAAAAGTAGTCATGAGATGCTAGGATGTAGAATTTTGATACGGAGGATTTGTAAAGCACAGATTAACTGATAAATCAGAATTTCCCAAACTGGGTGCTCTGGAGGAGCACTTTTTTTGAGGAATATTAGTAAGTCTGGTGGATTTTTTTTTTTTTTTTAATGGAGATCTGAGGTCAACCTAGCTTGGGAAACACACAATTCAGCAGAACTAAACAGGATTTTTTCTGATGCTTTTAATGTAACAAATATTTATTAAACACTGATTATATGCCAAAAATGGTTACAAGTGTTTAGGATACCCCAGGGAACAAAACAGACAAAGAATGCTTCCTTGTAAAGCTTACATTCTAGCATGATTAGACAGAGAATGAATAATAACTATAATAAGTAAATTGTATAAAACATGCTAAGTGGAGTATATGGTAGATTGGTAACAGGTGTTTGAAGGAAAGGGCGCATACTGCATTTTTTAAAGGGGGTTAGAGTATACTTCATTGAATAAACGATATTTGAGCAAAGATTTAAATTTGTTAAAGGAGTTAGTCATATAGATCCTTGAGTGGGTCAGAATCTATATGATGGGTGGGTCAGGCAAGTGTGACAATCTGTGCAAAGACCCTGCTGTGAGAGTGTGTTTGGTGTGTTCCAGGAACCACAGAGGCCAGTATTTCTACAGCCAGTGGTGGGGGAGGGAACAGTGGAGAAGGCAAGGAAGAGGAAGGAACTGTAGATTAGGTAAGGCTTTCCTAGCCTTTGTAAAGACTTTTCAAATTGAAGAAAAGGAGAAGCCATTGCAGAGTTTTGAAGAGAAGAGTTACTTGACCTGACTTATATTTTTAAAGGATCACTGGTGGCTGTGTTGAGCATTAACTGAAACAAGGCAAGGGAACAAGCAAGGAGACAGGCCACCACCGCAATAATTCAAGCAACAGATGATGATGACTAAAAGGCCAGGGTAGTAGCTGAGATGCTGGTGAGAAGCACTTGGATCCTGGTTGTATTTTTAAGGTGGACTGGACAAGGAATGTCAGAGACAGGAGTAAAGAACGGACAGTGTTGTTATCAGTTGAGATAGAGAAGGCTATTGGTGGGCTAGGGGGAGTGATATTAACAAACTTACTTTTGGACATGTTGAGCTTGAGATACTTATCAGACATCCAAGTAAGCAGGCAGTTGGATATGTGTCTTAGTCTGTTTGGGCCGCTATCACACTATACCACACACTGGGCAGTTTATAAACAACAGAAATTTATTTCTCACAGTTCATGTCCAAGATCAGGGTGACAGTTTGGTCAGATGAGGGCTGTGTTCCAGGTTGCAGACTTCTTGTTTTATCCTCACATGGTGGAAGGGGTGAGAGATCTTTCTGGAGCCTCTTTTATGAGACCATTCATCCCATTTTTGAGGGCTTCATCCTAATCACCTCCCAAAGCCTCCACCTACTAAAACCATCACCTTTGAGGGTTAAGATTTCAGCATTTGTATTTGGGGGACACAAATATTGAGACCATAGGAATATGAGATGGAATTCTGCGAGAAAAGCCTGGACTGATTATATAATTTGGGAGTGTATGTACAGTTCTTAAAGCCTTGAGACTGGCTGAGATCACAGAATGAGTGAGTTGGTAGGAAAGAAGATACTAAAGTACTGCAGTGCTGAGCACAGGGCCATTCGAGTACTGTGAAATCTGTTAGAGGAAGGGAGATAAGATAATAGAACCGAGCAGGAATGAGGAAGATGTAAGAGGAAAACAGGCAAGTCCAGTATCCCAGAGGGCAGGTGAAGAAAATATTTCAAGTAGGGAGAGCTCAGGTGTGTCACTGTTGCCAGCAGATCTAGTAAGATAAGCACTGAGGCTAGACCATTGAACTCACATCCTCCCCATTGCTGAAGGAGGAGAGCATTTTCACTGAACCGTGTGATGTGAACTGTGAATCCCCAACCTAGACTGGGGATTCACAGTTGGCAAATTATGCCCCGTGGGCTGTATCCATCCCACCAAATGGTTTTTATAGTGTTTAATTGGGGGAGAAAAGAGAAGAAGATTTCATGATACATGAAAACTCTATGAAATTCAAATGTCAACAAACAAATTTTATTGGTAAACAGCCACACACAAAAAATTTTTTTTGTATAGTGTTTCCCAGACTCACTTGGCACAGAACGTTTTTTCACAAAACATCTCCAGTGTAGCCAAGAACTACTTTGGGAAATGTTGGTGTAGATCCTGGTACTTAATGAAGAGAACAGGCCCAGGTAGCAGAGAGTGCTCGGGTCAAGTGTCAGGGCCCTGGATCTCATGAGATCACTAGGGTAGAAAACAAACTTTGACCATGGTGGCATCCTCCAGAAGTAGCTTAAGACCAGCAACTTTCCTCACATTTCTTCTATTGACTGGTTCTTTGCAGAAGAGGAAAGCTTACTGGCCCAGAAAGACATGAAAAAAAAAATGCTCAAATTCCTCTAGCCATTAGGGACATTAAACTTAAAACTACAACATTGATTGGATTGGGTAACATTTAAAAGCCTGATAATATTAATGTTAAAAAAAAATTTTAAGAAATGAGGGCTCTCATTCACTTCTAATGGGGCTGTAAATTGGTACAGTCATGTTTAGGAGCATTAAGGTAGTCTCCTATAAATTTGAAGATGTGAAAATTGTTCAGCCTAGAAGTTTTACTCCTAGGTACTTACCCTAGAGAAACTGTTATGTATGAGAGCAAGAAAATATTGACAAAAATTCACTGCAGGTTTGCTTATAATAGATTGTTTATCATTGAAAAATAAGAAATAATGCCCATCAGCAAAAGAATAAATAAAATGTTAGTTATCTACACGGTGAGATACTATATGGCACTCAAAAATTAACTAGGACTGCAACTATCAACACAATAAATCTAAGCATAATGTGGAGAGGAAAAGTATGTTGCAGAGGTAAAAGTATAATTTAACACCATTTTTATTAAACTTTCTGAAATATGCAAAAAATCTGTACATAATATACATAATAGTATAACTGTATACAATGATAAACACTAAATAGGGGATCAAGAGAGAGGTAAGTATTTATTACATCATTCTGTATATTTGTAATATTTTAATATTTGTAATATTTTATATTAAACACGTATTTTAAAGAGGAAAGACATGCCAAAGAAACATAGGAGGAGATGCATGGGCCAAGAGAAGAGATAACCCAAATCAAAATAAATTAACACCATCAAGCAATAACACAGGATATGAGGTGTCAAGGAGACAAATCAATTCGAGAAAATTTAAGAATTCCTTCACAGTATATCCCTGGGAAGAAAACAGCATTCTTCTTAAGTCCTAGTAAACAGGTCAGCTGTCTCTGGATTGCTCACCCTGTGCTTTTTCAGTTGGAGAAACTGAATTTCACTAACCTGCCCATTCACTGGTACTTTGCATACATGGAGGGAATATTTCTACTCGATGTGTGCAAACTACCTTTAGGAGCTGATGTGGCCATAATTTAATTCCTTACCCACTGCCCAAGACTAATTTCTTTTTTTATTTATCTGGCTGCTCACCACATTAAACCTTAAATTGAACTACTTTTTATATCAATGGAATAAACCATCATCTTAAAATATGGTTATTTATTTGATAAAATAATAATTTAAGTTTGTTTGTATTCTGGCAATCTGTACGCATTTGGAGAGGGAAAGATTCCTTTCTGGATTAAAAAAACAGCCATGAGATAAAGGAAAGGATCTTTAAAACTATAAGTAAAATTAAACTAATCATCTTTATTCTCATTAAGCATATTATTTTGCTGAGTCATTAAATATATTCAAATGATATTGTGTTGGATTAAGGGGACTTAATGCCTAATCTCACTTCTTTGTCTGTGGAGGACTGCAGCTGGGAGTTTATTGAGTAGGGGATCAAGCATCCCACTAAGAACCTTACCCGGAAAGAGGGACTAAAGGATGGAAACAAAATGAAAAAATCTGCTTTGTTTTTCTTAAATTGCTGGTGATCGAGACAGATGTTTGCCTGTAAATGATGTCAATCCATTTAACCTACTAAAACAAAAGACACAGCATTGAAAACAATGTCTCTCTTTTTTCCTTGATACCTTTTTACCTGGCACTTGAATTACTTTTTTTTTTTTTTTTTTTTTTAGTGACTCACTCCTGCCACCTCATCTCACATTTGCTCTTCCCACCCTTTTCTGACTAGATTTTGATTGCTGATGTCTGATTTAAATTATCTCAATTCTTTTTTTTTTTAGAAGATGTTGGGGGTAGGAGTTTATTAATTAATTAATTTATTTTTTGCTGTGTTGGGTCTTCGTTTCTGTGCGAGGGCTTTCTCTAGTGGCAAGCGGGGGCTCCTCTTCATTGCGGTGCACGGGCCTCTTACTATCGCGGCCTCTCTTGTTGCGGAGCACAGGCTCCAGACGCGCAGGCTCAGTAGTTGTGGCTCACGGGACTAGTTGCCCCGCGGCATGTGGGATCCTTCCAGACCAGGGCTCGAACCAGTGTCCCCTGCATCGGCAGGCAGACCCTCAACCACTGCGCCACCAGGGAAGCCCCTCTAATTACTTTTTAAAAGACACGTGAAGAAGCAATATTGGTAACAGCGTTGGTTGCATCCATCTACATTCCTTTCTTTCGGCAGAGGTGATCCCGGCTTCCCAGTTGGTCTTCTTCACCTGCATCTGGATCGCACTGATGTCAAATGCTTGTACTGCTGGTGAAATCAAGAAGCCCCACCAGCGCTGCTTCTCTTCAGCGAAGCCGACCCGGTAAGATATCCATAGTGTAGTCCCAGTTTCTCTCACCACCTGCCTCAGAGCTATATCTTTAATGGTAGCACGTATTTGTGGCAGTGATTGTCTCTAGAGATAGCATTCAACCATCAAAATAAATCGCCTCTAATTAGCATAGAAAGAGAAGAGTCTGGGGTTTCTGCTGGCATTTGCTTGCTTATTTTTGGAGAAAACAGTTAAAGGGCTCATGTATGAATCTTCTTTCAGGGATTGTATTTCTCCAATGAGTAATGCATTTATTATAAATAACAACATGAGTTTAATGTTCCTTCAAAATTTTTTGAGTAGAAATTAGTCTAAGCACCAATTTCTAATGTCAAGTACTTGCAGAGTGTATAGTTCTGTATATCGATGAGACAGTACTGAAAGACATTAAAGCCATTTGTTGTTTTATAAAATTCATTTTCCATTTTGAAAATCATCTTTGAAATATCATCCTGAATGTCAATACATCATCATTATTATCTTATCAATAATCAGAGTATGTTTGGACCTGCTAGTGAAGCGGCATAGCTCTCTACTAGAATGACCAGTTCATCCTGATTTGCCTGGGGTTCCATGGTTTTTAGCACTAGAAGTCCCAGGAACCCCCTCAGTCGCAGACAAACTAGAATGATTAGTCACCCTACTACCCTTTAATAACCAAGAAATGACCTCCTGTTGTAGGGAAAGTCTTTCCTTTTCACCAAGCGCAAGATTCCCAAAAAGACCCAGTAGGAGAAATTGAGGAATAAAGGTGAGTGATAGCACCCAGCCAACCTTAGCGATCAGTGAGGTAACTTTTGTTTCAGCCAGATTGCCCTCACATCTTGGATATTTATAAAGCACTCACTATAACATCAGGAAAGAACATAAAAATTTAATAAATCCTTCTGAAGCCTCAGGTTTAATGACCAAAAACAAAAGAGGTATGGGGGGAGGGGAGGAGAGGTCACTAGATACCTAATTCCTGCTCTGCTCTTAAAAATCAAGGACCACCTCCCACACTTCCCTCCCAGGCTTCTGCAGATCTGAGACGCTATGAAATCTTGCCCAGTTTGAACACTTTGAGTCTTCTTCAAGGCAATTGGGCAAGCAATATTTGGGAAATGTGGGGCTCTACAACCAAACTGTATGTTTTTTCAGATTGCTTATAACATCTAGTATATTTTAGTAGTATATTTTATCTAATTTTGAAACAAATAGAGACTGCTTAAACTATCATCTACAACTCAAACAATAGGAAGTTTGTCCAGTTTGTTTGGTGGATGTGCAGATAAGAAGGGAGATGGTCATAGGAACTCATCAATCTCACCAGCACACTCTCGGTGGAAGAGTTGCTGCAGAAAAACCCACCATGTGTATTTTTTAGGTGTCATTTAAGGGACAAGAGGAGAACATCTGTTCTTTGTGGCGGGGTGGGAATTTCTCTCTTATGATAGGTGTCTCATTTTTAGAATCTATTTAAATGAAGAGGTAACCCCGGGCTTCCTACTCCATGGGGCCAAGCATGTTTGTTTTCACTTCTCTATAACCTAAGTGAGGTACCCCTTTCAGCGATAAGCTACAACATGATTCATTAAAATTTATATCTGCTTCTTTTGTTCTTCAAAGAAAAATCCTCTAGGACACTAGGGATTGCGTAAAACATAGACCCTAGTTCAGAAGCAGCCACTTAGGATGAGAGTCAGGCATTTTCCCCAGTGAACAGAATAATTCAGCCAGCCTGTTTCTGAGCTGTCGCTCAGCACTCTCTCATGAAGATTTTAAGGCATTTTGACAAAAATACTGAAATTACTGTATAGGATAGTTTCTAGAGTAAAGAGCCCAGGATACATTAGACCTTAATATATGAATAAATGCTGTGAGGTTCTTTGCCCTACACACAATCTGATTATCGGTAATTAAATAAGTAATGAATGAATGAATGAACAATCCACTCTGTCATAATGCAAGAGAACTAATAGAATGAACATGGAAGAAAGGCCTGATCTTTCTTTGAAAATTAGGAAGTATATCTTTATATATTAACTCACATTTATGTACATTATTTTGAGCCAGTTTTCCTACAATCAGGCCCTTAAATCCTTTCCTATTATCCTTTTTCATTCAGAATATAATCTTACTTTTTGCCCAAAGATTCCCTTTTTTATCGAAGTATTTTAAAAATCTTTCATCCAAACATTTCCTTTATTTCTTAAAGACAAAATGGGGGAGAGGAGGAGTTGGTGAATAAATTAAGTATGGCAGGGGAAAATGTTCCTGTTTTGCCTAGGGGAGAGATTTGGCTCTCAAGGGATGCAAAGGGGATTAGGCATCTAGACTCACTGAGTATTTATTCATTCTTTCAACAATCGTACTGAGTGCCTTTTTTATGACAAGTACTGGGTTGAGAGTTAAGAACAACACACTGTCTCTGGCTTTAAGAATAATCAGCAGAGTGCCAATGTCTGTGCAAAATGGCTTGCAAGAGCCAATTGTTAAATTTTAAGGCTGTTAAATATAAGCATTATTAAAAATTAAATTATATAAATATACAATTAAATAAATTATTTTTAAAACGAAGGTAATAAATACTTAAAACTCACCACTTCCTAACTACTTTACTACATGTCGCTATTGTCTATTCTCCATTATTTATATCTATTTATGTCTGGTAGAAATACTACACTATACTGTACTATACTATCCTATAAACTGTAGTATACTATAATACACAAAACTATACTTTACTATACTATACTACACTATGGGCTACACACATCTCTGTCATATCTGTAGCTTGAAATCAGCTATGGTGGCAGTATTTACATCATGGAAATCAACAAACACTACAAATAGGGCTTTTTTTTCCAGGGGAGCCACTTAAACATTTACCAGCTCATCCAGGAACCTAATGTAGAAGCCAAGAGGGTCCTTGAGATTGCCAATTCAACTGCTACTGCAAATAACAAAGGGCGTGGCAGAGACTGTGGCAACTACAGGCTATATGCTCCTCTGGGGGCAGAGGCTGGTCAGGTCATGACTTCTTATAAGACAACTTGAGCCTGGTATTGCCAGATTTTCTGATTTTTCAAGAGAAAAATTCAGATTTTCCTGTGAAATTTTCCACTTTAATACACCATATGGGCTATCCAAAAAATGTCTGCAAACCAGCTCCTAATCTGGTCCAATTTCTTCATTTCACAGATGAGGAAACTGAGACCTCACTGAGCTCATGATCTGATAGAGACACAAGTTAAGTCATGGAAACTGTCGTGTCTCAAGTGGGGCACTCTCTCTGGCTGGCTCTTCCACAGAAATGCTCGTCCGTGTACATTTTTCCTTTATAAGAAACGGGCTGTTGACTAAAGTCAAGTGTGTATTCCTAGAGTCATGAGTTCAAGGGCAGTTCAGTCGAAGCCACAAGATTCACTCCGTATAATGCACCATGTCCTCTCTAAGAAGTCTCAAAAGCATCAGGGACCTAAAAATAAACATTGGATCCAGAATTATCAAGGTTTTCTTTGTGATCAAAAATTGGATCAACTGATTTTCCTTCCGACTACTTTACTGCATTCCTTGGATTGGCATCAAAGGATGTGAATTATCTTCGTAGCTCTCAAAATCAACTTCTAAACGGGCTTTACAAGTATATTGCTACACACAAAGTATAAACATTTCTATTTCATCCTATTCTTAGCAGCACTGGGTACTAAAATTTTTTGTTTTCTGCTCATTTAATAGGTATAAAATGGCATTCATACTTTTAATTGTTATCTCACTGTTAACTCTCTAGATTAAATATTTTTTAATATGTTTCTTAATTATAGCCTCTCTTGGGTAAATAGTCTATTTAGTCAGGCCTAGTCGTTTCCAAGTCCTGATCCTAGTAAACTAATCAACTATATAGGCCCTTGGGAAAGCAGTTTGGTAAAGCAACCAGCTGAGTATGACTCAGTTAAAATGAGTTTTTGTCTTTCCACTGACTAAACACCAATGTATCAGAATGAGTTGGATGTATTTGCTTTTCCTCAAGCAGTTCTGGTACTTTTTAATTCTCTGCCTAGTATATCCTCCTCAAAGACCCCTTTATTCCCCTGAAACCACTCAAAATCCAGCCCTTCCTTCCCCCTGAACCCACACTTTCTTAGTGACAAAATTATAGTAAAGTTTCTGATACTGACAAGAAGGGGGAACATAAAAATATGGTTCCTTTGTTTCATCCAGAAAGAAAAAGGTTCTAACTCAAAAAGAAAAATGATAACTATTACCGAGCCTTACCTGTTGTTTCTCAAACAATGTTCATAATCTTTCTTTGTGGGGAAAGAATAAAAATGCTGTAATGATTAAGAATGCTATAAAGATTAAGAATGCTGTAATGATGCAAGACTCTTCCGTGAGTTGAGATTTCTTTGTTCTATCCCATTGGCACCTAGCCTTCTAGAAGACCCTCTCCTCAGACAGAAGTCACCCAAAAGATTTCTTTCAGTAACTACTAAAAACAAAATCATTTTTTCTAGGAAAGGGAAGAGGGCAGAAGACAAAGGGGCTTAAAATTATACATATATGGAATCAGGCCAGAAAGCTCTGAGCTAAATCTGATTCTCTGTCATAAACTAATCCCCTTATTAAGCATATTTACTTTTCTTGCCTTTGTTCTATTTCAGTCTTCATTTTATTAACCTTTCTATATATGTTTTTTTTTAATAAGCCAGAGGTCTTCAAATAGGGCACTTATACTCCTAGAGTATAATGTTCCCCTTAGGGTACATGCAAGCTAGCAGAGGGGCACGTGGGCATGGATAGTTTTAAAATAATTATTTCTGGATCTCTGACTTCCTCTGACCTCTTTCCTAAAACGGATCCTCCTGAAAACTTGCCTGCAATCTCCTCTGTAGCCTCCCTTTAATGATTGCTCTGTCCCATTTGGCAAAATAAAGGCATGCCTCTCCCTCTTCCTGAATCTTAACTATGTGTATTACACCAGTGTATAAACTCCTCCCAGGTACAAAGAAGCCTTTACAGATATTGTTGTTGAGGTAATGGATGACTTTAGTTTAAATAACACATCCTTTTCCAAACTGCGTGATTTTCTTTTTTCTTTTTTTTTTTTTGTGTTCATCAGTATTGAAGTAATAACCTAATTAATTTGTCAGGTTACAAATCATTAGAAATAATTGATGATAGACCACAACGTGAATTTTGGAAAATAAGAAGGAATTTAAATAATTAAGTTACATTCCTGAAACAAAATTTCTTGCAATTACATGTACTTACATATATATCAACAAAGTTTTTCAATATTTTCATCTATAGAAGTGAAAAGTAGGATCAGGAAATGTAAATCAAAACTACAGTGAGATATCACCTCATACCTATTAGAAGGGCTTTATCAAAAAGACAAGAAATAACAAGTGCAATAAGTAATATCCATATACAGATACACAAAATAGGGAAAATGTACCATCACTTTATTAAGAAATACTTTTCCTATAAAATTTAATTCATAATTTTAATAAGTATTTATCAACATTTATATGCATTATGTTTTGCTCCATTTGCAATAGTCACAGAGGCTAAAAAAGATGATTTCAATGTGTATACATATATTCTTGCAAAGAAGTATGATGGGGTGATAAAATTCAATGAAGGAAATATTGGATTGGCCAAAAAGTTCATTCGGGTTTGTCCGTAACATCTTACGGAAAAACCCGAATGAACTTTCAAATAAAATGGAAATAAAATAAAATACAAATTCCAAGAAAACAAGGAATGAGATAAAACTTCTGGTTTTTAAAGAGGAGTTTATTCATGTATTTTAAAATGCATAAAGTGGGTATTTTAGGTTCATTGGATACATTAAAAGGAGGAATATGTTTTATTTTAAATTATTATCAATATTTAAGTAATTTTAACTTTTATGATGAAAAAATTGTAGGTGTCTACTTAAGTATGTGTGAGGTTTTCAAAATTCTTTTAGAGGGTATCTAAGCCACATAAACCTCTTTGAGAAGTAGATGTATAAATATTTTGAGAAGTAGATGTATAAATAAAGTCAAAAATAAATAAAGATGGGACATCTCACTGTACATCAGAAGAGCCCTCGGGTAAAAAAAGGTGTGTGTGATTTGAGGTACTGCCAAGAGTGCCTTTCATAGCAGGCTGCATGTTCATTGTTCTGGGGATTCTTAATTAAGATTTATCCCTACCAATCTCATGGAGGGTTATACTTTTGAAAGGAGTATTAGAGATTGCCGTTTTGTTGTGTATATTACTGAAGAAGTTCACAAATTTCCATGAATTTCCACCCAAGGTTACATTCCACTTTTCATAAAATAATAACAACTAGCTAGCTTTTATAAAATGTCTGCTATTTTCCAGACCAGTAGTTCTCCAGAGAAATTGTTATAAATGCAAATTCTCATACCCTAAAACTGTGGAATCAGAACCTCTGGGCATGGGACCCAGCAAACCTGGTGATTCAGATGCACCCCAAAGATAGTATTTACAAAACATCTGGTAGGGGGCCTTGAACACAGTAGGCATTTAATAAAAGTTAGCTGCTATTACTTTTTCAATAAATGGTTCATCCTAGCTCCCTGAAAGAAGTTTTCTAGTTAAGAGATCCTTGGAAGAAATAGTTCTATGTGTTCAATTATTCATAGGATAAAATGACTTATGTTTAAAATCAAACTCATTTGTCTTCTACTCAAAACAGATTTGTTCCTCCAACTTCGCCATTTCTATTAATGGCAAAAATACATACATAAATCTCTGAAGGTTTCAGCCAGAAACTTCTCTAGTTAAAGACCATACTAGGTGATCTGAGGTGCCCATAAACCTGGACATATTTCTTAAACCAGCCGCTTCAGGATGTGAAATTCCCACAATCAAAGTCACTTTATTGAGTTAGGAAATTGCGTTCATGAGTCTTATGTTAAAATTTTACGTGTGTTTCCTGAAGAAGACATGTATCAATGGAAAAGTCAGTCAGGAATTCAGAGTAACTAGAATTCACCTAGAAGACCCCTCAGTGTCTTGTGTTATTGCTGCTGCTGACAGTGATGACGGTGATGGTGACAGGAACGTTCTTCTGGAAGAGGCAGTGAACTAGGTCTCGGGCACTGGGGATGACGAGACAGCAGCATGTCACATACAGAGGAGCTGTGTGCGCTTCCACAGATATTCTGCCGCCACACTTAGAATACGTCTGGGAGGTATGTGTCACAGCACAGGAAATGAG
Source organism: Stenella coeruleoalba (assembly GCF_951394435.1). Lineage (NCBI taxonomy): Eukaryota > Metazoa > Chordata > Mammalia > Artiodactyla > Delphinidae > Stenella > Stenella coeruleoalba. Next base: position 98,877,517 of record NC_137150.1, read on the forward strand.
TCAGGGAGGCCCAGTAACTTGCTAGAGTTCAAAGACCCAGGGAGGAACGGGCTTCACTCCCAGATCAGGACTCCACACACGCGGGAGAGGCCACACACTTTGCCTTTGCCCTAGAAAACTGCAGATGAAAATAGGCTGCACCTGCTTCACAGCTGGACCTGACCTTAGGTCCAATCAGCTGTCAGATCATCCATTTTTCCCTGGGATTCCTCTCCATCCATGCCCATCGCCTTCTCTCAGGTTCCAGAATCCGCCATAGGGGTACTTCCTCTAATCTCAACCAGCACCCATAATTTTTGCACATTCTGTCTTTGTAAAACACTATTTTCATCAGTCTACAATTTTTCATGGTTTTTTTTTTTTTTTTACTGTCTTAGTGCAAGAGGTAGTTTAACTTCAGTGACTCTAAGAATCACTTAGGTAGCACATTGAATGCAGATGCCTAGGCCCTGTTTCCTCTGGTTCTGGTTTAGTTGATCTGGGTTGGGGTCCGTGGATCTGAATCTTGATCACCTCCACCCAGGTGCTAGTAACCAGGTTTTCCTACTATAACCCACATTCTGAGAAACATTGCCTGTCAGGATCACATCCAAACTCAGTTTATCATCTAAGGTGCTCCAAGATTTGCTTACCTGCCCCACCCTTGGATACTAAACAGTAAATGCTGGCAGATCTTTGGCTATATGTAATATGAACTGAGAAAATGAGCTTTTATGTGTATATTTTAGAGCATATCATGTTGAACACAGAAAGCTAACCTAAATCAAAATATCCAGAAGCATATGTATCTCAGAAGCATTTTTCTCCCTTGGAGGTACAGCAAACAAGAAACTAGAATGAGGAATGATGACAGTGCCAAAGTGTGGCCCCTGAAGTATTAGCAACTTCTCCATATAGAGGACCAGAATTCTGCAGTGAGACCTGGATTTGGAGGTGAGTACTATCTTTACAAAACTCTTGTGTCACAGTCCATTGCACTGTCAAAAAATTGAGTTGAAAATTTGAAGGAATTAAGACCAAAACACAAGACCACCAATTTAAAAAAAACAAAAAACCTTTTACAATGATCTTCTCTTGAATAAGAACAGTTGATAATTTATGCATTTTAAATTAACCAAAAGACTCATTTTTTTCTATATACATTATCATAAATAGTGTGTTTAATAAATAGTGTGTGTTCAAAAATAGTGAATGTATATACCTTGCCCATACAGCAACATATTGTTTTAATTAAAATTTGTTAAGTTGGGTTATATGATAATATTCATAAAGTCTTGTTGAACATTCTTATGAGCTGCAATGCCTGGCTTTTGTTGAAGAACTAGTCTGCCAAACGCCACGGCTTCCCTCGAACCACCTCTGCTGAGGATTTTTCCTTTATTTACTCCTAGCAACAAAAAGTGATCAAAATGTTGGAATGCCCTTTAACGCACTGTGCTAAGCCCTTTAATGCACCGTCTCGTTCCACGCTCACAGTGACCCTATGAAGTAGGCGTTATCATGATCCCTAATATTCCAGTGTGGAAACTGGGGCTTAGAGAAGTCAAGAAATTTTCTCAAGGCCATGAAAAAAGCAGTAAGTGGTGGAACCAAGATGCAATGGCTGATGAGAACAGAAGCAAACCACATTAGAAGGATACACTTGTAAGAAAGCCTTTCCTCCCGTCAGATTGTTTACTGTGCATGTAGTTGCATCACTGAGGGTACCAAGTTTCCCAGAGATGCACAGGATGTGGTAAAATCCACAAGGTAAACTGAACTCTCCGTCTTACTGCTAAATCCATCCTGACCCTCCTGTCATTGACCTAAGGTCTCCCACACCTCTCCCACCTCCCACTCAACTTTTCATGCTAGAGCTATGGAGGTGAGAGAAGTGAGCGTGGTGGTGAGGAGGCAGGATCCCCCAGCAGTAGAACAGGTACCGCTTTTCGATAAATAACCAATGCTTCAAGTACTCAGCGTGGGGTGAGGAGAACTTGATACTCATCATGTTGTGGTTATGACAAAGGGAAGCACAACAGGCGTGTAGGTACCCTAGAAAACTCATTTGTTAACAGGGAAAATTTAAAAGTACATCAGGTAGCTGTTATGTTGAGGGTTGTTTGGTTTTTGTCCTCATTTCCTGGAATCCATTGGGTCGCAGTTCTAAGGGTATGGTTTTGATTTCATTAGGTTAGTGATGCAAACTTTAGCAAGCATCAGAGTCACCTGGGGGCTCCTTAACAGCCAGGTTACTGGGCCTCCCCCACAGAGGTTTCGATTCAGTAGATTTGAGTGGGGTCACCAATTGTCATGTCTTATAAGTTCCTTGGTGATGCTGATCCGAGATCACATGTGATAACTACTGAATTAGATTATCAGCATCAGATTAAATCATGGTGAGTAGAATTTGTTTGTTTTCCAGAGCATTTCTCACACTTATTGAACCTAATTTAAGATTTTTAGAAGCCTCAAAATCAATCAGGTTTAAAGATGTGTGCGTTTCTGTTGTTTTGGGTTTTTTTTAATTATAGGTCTATTTTTTTAATCTTCTTTTGTTTTTTTTTTTTGTTTTTGGTTTTTTGCTGTTGTTGTCTTACATCACTACTTCTCAGATGTGTCATTAAGGATGACAATTCTCCAAAAGATGCCGGAAATCTAACTACCATTCCCAACAGACCGTTTATTTCCCCCAAAGTTTTGCCCAAAGTTTGGAGAATATACTCTACAACTCTTACTCGGGTATTCTGAACCTTGGTCTCTATGATTCTATAAAGAGTTTCTAAAATCTTTTCCCTCTCATGGTTTAGTTGGGGAAAATCTTACAAAGTTAAACTTGCCGGGCTATGGGTCCTTTGAGCCATTAGGGGGCTCCAGACGCACAGGAATGGCTTGGAATGGGCCTCTCCCGAGTAGCGGTTAGCAGTTCAAAATGATGTACTCTCTTCAATACCGATTCAAAAAGCTGCCCTAATTCCTGTCAGGTTAGGTTCCTCAATTAAATGAACTACTATCCTAGAGGAACGGGTTTTATGGGCCTATTTTAGACCATTGAAAGCCAGAAAGATTAAGAGAAAAATTACCGTCCTTGAATTTGGACCTTGAAACAAGCATGCTACACTTTGTAGCTCAAAGTGGTCCAAGGACCAGCTGCAGAACCACCTGGGAGTTAGTTAGAAATGCAGAAGATCAGGCCCCACCCCAGGCTTTCTGAATCAAAATCTGCATTTTAACAAGATCTCCAGGTGATTTGAATACGCTTTACAATTTGACAAGCACTGTCATAGATTACCAAGAGCCGACCCTCTACTTTTATCTTAAAGCATTTATGCCTCCATTCTCCCTCCTATATATCATCCTCATCCCTCAGAAAAACATAAAACTGATCTTAAAATTCCACTTCTCTTGATCTGTTAGGGATACATGTTAAGAATTTTTAAAACATTTTTTTTTCCTGAGGCTACTTTGTGGGGTCATTAAAAATGCAATTTATATGTACTATTTAGTGGCAGGTGGCAAATCATCCCACGATTAAGAAATTTTTCTGACAATCATGGACTGGGGCTAAATGGTATCCAAATGGCTTGTGTGTTCAGTCAGTTCAGGCAGAAAAATCCATAAATTCAGTCAGAAATGTCAGTCTGGTAGCCCTGTGAAATATAATCCTTAACCTTCTCTTGTCTTGGTCAGAACCGCTTTTTATACAGGTGACCCCTTCTCTGTTCTCTCAAGCCTGCCTTCCTGGGAAAATCAGCCTGCAGGATATAAAAGACAGGCTTAAATTTATCTTCTCTTTCTTTATACTTGTCCATAACACAAACACACACACATACTTCTTTCCTCTTGAGCTAAATGTAACTTCAGCACTTCTCTTGCCTTAATATTTTCCTAATTAGCCTTAACAGTAAAACCAGCTGCTACTGCAGTGTCTTTTATAAAGCATTAGAAGATTAATTGACTCATTATGTGGAAAAAGGAGGATACATATTTAAGGGAGCTTTTTGTTTAACTTGGGTTATAAATTGCAGCTCATTTTCTTTATTTACACTTTCCCTACCCTTTACATCTCCCATAACTAAGGGGTTTTTTGGTTTTAGTTTTATAGTTGATGATTTCTTTGTTTCTTTAAAGTGAAAACAATTCAGCATCTAGATACTGACTACTGAGTCAAAACAAAAGCTAAAGCTCTAAAAGCCGCTTGTGTAGTCTTTGCTTTCACACAGGAGGACCAGATTGGGAGCCAGAGGGACCTGGCTGTATTCCTGCATTAAACAGCTCTAGGTTGCAGGCAAGCTCTTCAACCTTGCTGAGCATGAGTTCCCTCATATCAAATGGAGTTAAGATTGATTCTACCCAGCTAACTAATGAAGTGGCTATAATAATAACATTAGATAATATATAAAGTATTTTAAATGCACCTCACAAATAAGATGAATAACTTTCATTTAGCTCTCCTTATTCCAGCATGCATAAAACCAGATAGATGATCTAGCTTTATATATATATATATATAAAGCAGTATAAACATCTATGCCACTACCTAGTTAGTGATCCTGGGAAATCAACACCTAACTGTAATAGTTAATAGTCATTTAATTTTTACTATATTCCAAATGCTTTACATAGAGAATTAATAAGAGTATTTATGAAAGTGTTATATTTCGTGTTCTATGTATTACACATCAAATAGATACTGAATAAGTTGGTTAAGACATTTGAATGTTAGGTTAGGCTAAGGACTTAACATGCATTTTTTCATTTTGTTTCACAGCAACCCAATTAGGCACATACCATATACTTATTTCCCCTATTTTACAGATGAGCAAACTGAGGCTTAGAGGAGTTAAGGATTTATAGACGTTTAATTTTGTGTGTGTGTGTGTGTGTGTGTGTGTGTGTGTGTGTGTGTGTGTGTGTGTGGTACGCGGGCCTCTCACTGTTGTGGCCCCTCCCATTGCGGAGCACAGGCTCCGGACGCACAGGCTCAGTGGCCATGGCTCACGGGTCCAGCCGCTCCGCGGCATGTGGGATCTTCCTGGACTGGGGCACGAACCCGTGTCCCCTGCATCAGCAGGCAGACTCTCAACCACTGCGCCACCAGGGAAGCCCCAGACATTTAATTTTAACTCGGGTTTATGTGGCTACAAATTTCATGTTTTTTTGTTTTGTTTTGGTTTGTTTTTGCTTTATTGCCACTTTTTCTCTGGGACTCAGCTCCTGTTTTACAAAAAGAATGATCTTTGGAGCTTTTATCCAGCTCCAAAATTCTATGATTCTGCATCTTGCCTTTACACGCCTTCACCCTCCACTCTGTCCTCAGAATGTCAAACCAGAGTACAGAGGCCTAGACCCAGGAGAAAGTACACTTGGGCATCAAATGCAAAGGAGACAAAAATGAGGTTAGACAGCATCTGAAGACAAACACTTTCCTTTAAGATGGAAGATCCCCACAAGAATAGAAAAAATGAAAGGGAAGAAAGAAGAAATCTAAGATGTTTCCAGGAACCCATTCCTAAGAGACAAGCCATACTATTACCCCACTGTCAGTCCAGCCTTCAAACAACCCCGAGGGCCCAGTGCTTGTCCAGTGGTGGCATGAATGTCCTTGTATGGTGGCTTTATAAGACTGTTCCTGGATTGCAGAGATAGTCATCAGTAAATAGGTCCTACTTACAAGTCATGAGATCTTGAATCCAAGTTGTGTTCAGGTTTTGTCCTAAAATATGCTCTCTGTAAGAAACACTGGATCATTTTTTAGTGAAGAGTGGACTGATTGTCTAAATGTTTGAATGTAAGATTGGGAATTGTGGTTTGCAGTCCTAGGAACAGTTTCACATTTTTGCTGAATTGCAGTAAGAGTAACATTTATTCTGTGCTATTTACTGAGTATCAATTAAGTTTACTGTATATTATTTCTAGTCTTTCAGTAAGTCTCCAAGGTGAGTACTACTACTGGACTTATAGCTGAGGACACTAAGCTTAGAGATGTTACTGACCCGAGATCACACGTGAGACATGGAGCTGGATTCAAACTCTGGTCTGGACTCTAATGCCAGAATTTTCTCCAGGACATTCTGCTCCCTGTCCAAGACCTGTCCAATCCCTTCAGTCCCTTGGAGTATTGGAGTTAATGGGAATATTTACTCATCCTGAAAGGCCAGATAGGGGCAGGGATGAGATCTTTCCATGATTTTTTTATTTTGATAGCTCTACCAATTAAAGAAAAAAGACAACCAAACAAAATAAAAGCATCAGAGTTAAAGCTGATAAAGGAATAATACTGAGCTGTTCCCAAGTTAATGCTTAATCATAATTATCATTAAACAAAATTTTAATAGAATTGTCATTATTAACATTACAGGAAGTAATTGGTCCAATGACAGGAAGTAGTTGGTGGTTAAGGTGCAAGTAAGGTATTCCTAAAGCCTGAAACAGAAATATATTCTACTGACAGGCCCAGTGCCTGGCCAGCTGATACCCTTGTAAGTAAAGAAGGATATTGAGGGTTTAGACTTATGGAATAGAAGAGGGAATCTGGGTCGATAAAGTGAAGGTAACGTCAGCCAATTAATGGGGCAGGGGGGTCATAGAGGGTGCACAGGGACTGGCGAGGCATATCTTGTTTTATAGTGTGCATTTAAAACACAATAATTAGGTGCCTTATTAAATTATATGCACATATATGTCACATGTAGCACATCCAGACAATAAGGAAGGAGGTTTTTCTGGCCAGTCCCTTCTAAATCCCAGAATCTTGACTGAAACAGCCACCTGGGATCCATCTAGGCAAGATTTCTGTTTTTTCAACAACAGTTGAAAGCATTTTTTAACTCGGGACTATAAAGTTTGAGAATTGGTCACCATGGAAAGAAAACATACGAAGACTATATGTATAAATATACAAACTATTTGAACATATATATACATCAAATTTCATACACAATACTAAATAATGAAGCTATTAACATCAGCATCCCCTCACACAGGAACAGATGAAACCCTCTGTAAGGTGTAACAAGGAAATGTCTTGGTCTCAGTCTGTTCTCTGGGTGCATGAGCCTGATTCTGTGAGGCCCAACGGCACACCAGTCTCAGCACTTGTCTGTCTGAAGTTGCTCCAATTCTGACTTTCAGAATACTCTCAGCCACACATTTCAAAGGATGTTTGCTTTATCCCAAATGCAGGTTGTGGTTACTGATGATCTGGGTAGCGACATTTCTGAATGTGCAGCATCCCTGTGTAGCACTGTACTAGCAGTGTGTTCCTCTAGCCTGCCATGCACTGCCCAAGTGAAAAAGGCTGAATTTTTGGCAAGGGAGGAAAGGCTCCCATATTTACCAAAGTCATGAACTCCATGACTACATCCACTCCCTGAATGTGTAATAATATAGCAATAGACAATGGAGAGATTTATTGTTAAAACTTGAAAAATAATTCATTTGCAACGTTGATCTGTCTCCACTTTAAATGTTTCCAAAATAATCCTGATTCCTCGTTATATTACCCATTCTTCTTTCTGAAGGATCTCCAGTGCCTGTGGGTTATAGATGTCCAGGTTGAAAGCCTTGACAGCATTTCAGAGGTTAACATGGTAAGTTTCTCTATGAGATACTTTTTCTGAAAGGATAGAGTCTCAATAGTGTCAAAATCACTGGTGTTTTAATAAATCATCTTAATTATGTATGTTACTTATTTTTCCTACTTTGCTTAATAAAGTTGAAGCTGCTTTACTCTCTTCTATCCACTTCTTTCTACCTCTGATTAAAATTCTCATTCCTTTCCTCCTCTTCTCTTTTCCTTCTAATGGCTTTACAGTGGTGCAGCACTGAAGGACATGATATATTTAGCTATGTGACATGAACCAGAAACAATTGCACAAGAAGAAAGGGTGATCATAATATACGTGAAATATGAAGTCACAACCATGAGTCCTTACCCACAAAATGATAAACACCTGAATCTGGGTTGATAGAATGCTTCCAGATTTTTCAGTTCATACTAACTTTGCTTATCTGTAGAAAAACAATAGCAGAGAACAAAGGATTTTTTAAACTCATAGGACTAAAAATTTAAATTAAGAAAAGTTTGTCCATTCCCTTAGAGTTTCTAGAAATCCAGAAGAGACTGCCCTTATTTTATTTTTGCACTGAAATATTTGTCATTTTTATGGAGTAGTACTTGCAAACCACCATCACTTAAAACTTTAAACTGATTGATTATTATCATTTTCCTTTTAGCCTTTTCCTGTTTCCTTTGCCATTTTATATGCTTTGCTTTTTTGTTTCCTCTTCCCCATTCCCCCTAACCCAGTTTTACCATTTTAGCTATATTTATGTTTTAATATCCCCTACCATAATTTTTCCGTTTCATTTTCTCTACTCCCACTTTAGAACTACCGAGTCTACATAATTACCAGAATTGTGTTTCATTTAAGTAATTTTAAGCTTTTTTCAGGTACTTTAAGAATAATATTTACTTGCACAAACATATACATTATTGATGTAATTCCTTTTTACCTACTACTATTCTGTTAATTTGTTAATGTCTCAGAGCTTTGTGTAGCCCATTTTAGTATATTTTTCTATGCCAAATAAAAAGTGCGTTATAGTTTCAAATTTTCAATGTCCATTTCCTTGTTCTTACCTAAGTGATGTATATTCTTATATTTGAATCACTCTTTCCATCTAATTTTGTTCTCTTCAGTTGTGTTGTCTTTTCCATCATCTCCTGTAGTTGTCTTTCTTTTGTTTCCTATCAACATTGCACTAGGTGCAACTATTAATGACAAGGGCCCTAACAGGTACTCACTGGTAGGATGCAGCTTTGAACATGTTTTGGTTTTGGTTGTGGTTTCAGTTTTGAATTTGTTCCTACCTCCCCCCAAGTTTTAGACAGTTTGTGAATGCCGTTAGATAGGGCCTGTGCCCTCCAGTTTGCCCTGGAACCCATGCCTGGCTTTCCTCTTAGGTTCATCCTGCTTCGTTCATTGGTGTTTCCTGCCAGGTCCTGATCCAGGGAGACATCTGAAGTTGCAACTCTTAGCCAAACGCTTGTTGTCTTTCATTTTCTACTTTGAATATGGAAGCTTGGTTTTTGCAGGGGGCTAGAGGGTGATAAAAATAAAACCAGGGAATACCCCCTCCATGAATAGAGAAGATATGAATTAGTTTCAAGCTCTGTTTTCCATCTGGAAAGATTTAGTTTGTTGTTTATCTAATCTGGTCATTTCATGTATGTTAATCCTTGCATTTTATTCCCTTTTCTGGAATCTTTTACATGTGTGTTCTTGTGAAATTTTCAAAAGTTGCTTTGAGATATTTTTTGGAATAAAAGTATTTTTGATATATGAACTGTGGCTTATATATAGTGTTTTTCATAGAATTAAGTATTGAAATTTAGATTCTACATATTATTTTTAGTATGCAATTACCACAAAGATAATTTTTTTTAAAAAAGAAGAGAATGAAAGAGAAAGAATAAAGTAGGGATCTCTTAAGGAAGCAGGACCTAGAAAATATAAATCACTTAAAATTGAAAGAGCAAATAATCTTTTCATATGTAAACTTAATTAATATTTTTATTTATAGTGATTCCTTCAACTAGTCATTGCCATCCAAATGCTAACTAAATGAAAATTACAGGACACATAAAAATTCCAGAAAAGTCTAAACAAGCTCTTCTATGGCCCAACGTCTGGTTTCAGTCTTCAGTTAATGTCCTTCTAGTCCTTGTCATTATCTAATTTAATATTTATTTCAGTTCAATATCAAACCTTAAATGAAACTTCCTTCATTTTAAGCACCCTACTCCCAGAGGGAATAGCACCACTAGTACCCACTATTCAAAAATGCCTTGATTAGAAAGCGTTGGCTTTTCCCTTACCAAAAGTGGCTTTTAGTGACATTTTCTTGAGCCTGTTGTGCTCCAGAAGCAGGCTCTCATTTCGCCTCTCCTGGCGTAATCTCTAAGTGATACCTGAATGATCCAGTCTGCATCTAAAAATCTCGTTGTGTCTACCCCACAGCCCCCAAAACTGGACCTCATCCTTTTCTCCTGAATAAGTTCAGCCTTAGTACTCAGTATCAGCAAAAACTGGTCTGCATTCTCCATGCCTAATTTGAAAAAATCATCAGTGACCTCCAGTGTTGGCTTCTTTTGCTTCTCATTTATCATTTTCCCATGCTCCCCTGTCCCACCCTGAATTCACTTTCGATCCCTTTTAGTTTTGTCCTGCTCTCCTCAAAACAGGCTGTTCAGCCCGCTTCTCATGATAGTGCCAACTAGTGGTGACGCTGATGTACCACTGACATGTATATACCAATGTCTGCCATTTGACTTCATAGGCTCAGTATTTGCCCAGTGCCCTTCTGATCAGACTGAGCATCTAAAACCAAATATATGCTCATTAAAGCAATCCATGCAGTAACCCACAGGATTCCCTGTGGAGTAGTGTTACAGTAATGAATGAACCATTCTATTTATTCACCCTCACTGTAATCCAAAATTACACAGGGCTGATGCTCCCAGATTAACGCAGAGCAATAATACAATGTACCTCTATTCTGATCCTAAGAAAAACAAATGAGCTCATCATTGCTTGATGACTTATTTGTGGTTTACTGAGATTTGTTCTTTGCCTGTGTAATAAATGTCAAAGTTCTATTATACGTGTTATTTCAAGAAAAATAAGAGTGTTGTTGGGCAATAAATGATAGTGTGAAGTAAGCATTTGGGAAATGTGAAACACGTTGTCGCCCACACCCAGTGACTTGGACGAAGATAGGAGAACTTCTGTTCAAACAAAATATTTAATGTCGTATCTGAGAGCCAAATAAAACTCAAATTATTGACTAACCATTTTTTTTTTTTTCTGCTAACATAATGTTAATATAGCTTTTCCCCCTCATCCTTACCTCCTTACAACTGGAATACACATTAACAATTCAAATACCTGAGCCATACTGGATCAGAATCTCTGGGAACTAGCTTCTGGGGAATGTGCCATTTTAACGAATTCACAGGTGATTCTTTTGCACACTAAAATTCCAGCACCACCATCTCCTGGCATTCTTTCTGTCTCTCAAGAAGAGGGAGATCATTGTCGCTTTTTCAGAACCTCTGAAAACATGCTTTCCACTAACAGCTCCAATAAAGGCTGTGTCCAGGTTTTTGTGGGACTGTAGTTTTTTCAACTTGGGGAGGGCTTCTTTAAAACAAAAACAATATAAATGTATGGATACAAAATCAATCACAAAAGTGAATATTTATTTATAATGAGAAAAAAATCAAAATAAAATACCAGACCATGGAGTTTCAGGTTCCTTTCTTCTGAGATCTCTTTAGGTGATTTACCAGAGTGCTTAGGTAGAAATGCTTCCCAGTTATAACCTGTTTCCCTTCACCAACTTGAATACTTGATGGTTTTCAGAAACTCTCAACATTCACCAGAGTCCAGGTGAGGGAGAGGCTCTGTGACCGAAGCTCAGTAGCTTCATTCTAAATCTACCTGAAAATATAAGCTATGCACGGACAGGTCACTAACACCCATGGAAACCAGTCGAGACTAATAGTATTGATTGGTCACCCTGAACCATTTTCCTACTGACCTTGACTTGTCTCTGCTTCTCTCTACCTAGGACTTTACAATGACTTTTTATCTCAGGCATTACTGGAAAGATGAAAGACTTGCCTTTTCCAGCAAAACCAACAAAAGCATGACTTTTGATCACAGATTAATCAAAAAGATTTGGGTGCCTGATATCTTTTCTGTCCATTCGAAGAGATCCTTCATCCATGATACAACTGCGGAGAACATCATGCTGTGTGTACACCCTGATGGAAATGTCCTCTTCAGTGTCAGGTAAGGAGGGCTGTCTACTGCCTTTGGCTTCCTTATACCACACCATCTACACCAAAGCTGATGGGCCTCACTTCAGGCTAAACTCCCAATATTGCTGTATTTAGTAATGCTGGAGCTTGGGACACAAGCAGAAGATGTGATTTTTCCTGGTTCTAACTTCCAGGTTTTAAAGAATGGTTTCCTAGTCTAACTGTACCCACTCTGGGCATGTATTGGAGAATGATAGGAAATAAGGTTGGACAGAGTGGAGCTGAATTATGGAAATCCTTAAGAATCTGGCCCACAATTTTATAAGTATACAAAACTACTTTTCCTCCTCACCAACTCCACCCCACCCTGCACCCCAACAAGCAGTCTTGGAATCTTGGATCAACTAAATAATTTTGTTAACTATCTCCTTCATTTTTCACAGGAATATATAGTCATCATCCAAGTTACCCCTAGTTTCTTCATTTAAAAAATTTTGAAAATGAAAAAAAATTTTTAATTTAAAACATTTGTACTGACACTATGCTATAATATCCCTCCATCTTTAATATACCATATGTTTTTAAGCCTGAGTCCTGTGCTTACTGAGTGGCTTACCATAGGTAATCCTAAAAATGTTTGGTAAATCCAAGCAATTCATTTTTTTTATGTCTTAGAAATCCCAGAAGGATTCAGTAGTAAACTGAAAAAAACCAAAAAAATTAGCTTCCCAAAAGTTATCCATGCCCTAATCCCCAGAACCCGTGAAGGTTATTTTATAAGGAAAAAAAAAAAAGATCTATGCAGATGTGATTAAATAAAGGGTCTTGAGATAGGGGAATTATTCTGGATTATCTGGATGGGTCCTAAATGCAATCATCTGTATCCTTGTAAGAGAAAGGCAGAGGAAGGATTTGACATACATGGAAGAATAGAAAGCAGTGTGACCATGAAGACAGAGATTGGAGTGATGCAACCACTAGCCCCAGAATGCTGGCAGCTACCAGGAGCTGTGAGAAGCAAGGAATGAATTTCCCCCCTAGAGCCTCTGGAGGGAGCAGGGCCTTTCTAACACCTTGATTTCAGTCCAGTGATACTAACTTCAGACTTCTGGCCTCCAGAACTGTGAGAGAATACATTTCTGTCGTTTTAAGCCACCAAGTTTATGGTAATTTGTTACAATGGAAATAGGAAACCAATACAGATTCTTTTTGTTCATTAAAAACACCTTGCTCACTTTAGTACAAAGGTGCTATTACCAGATGTTTCATATGCTTTTTTTTTAAAAAAAATGAAATTAAAGGAAAATACTACTTTCCATAGGACTTTTAAATCAGAAGTAACATAGGACTCTAATAAGTACTGGAATCAAGCGTTCCTAGGAATCAGAAGCCGATTGGCAGCATCTGGCCAAGGAATCAACTGATTTAAATTAATTATTTTGACGAGGCGATATCCACTGGAGAATTAACTCGGGGGATTATCCTTACCCTGCACATTCCAAAGAAAGATTTAGCTCTTGCCTGGTTCCTGGGAAATAACCTACAAGCCCTTGGAATATCCTGCCTGATAAGTATGTCTTTGTTTACCCGGAGGCCTTGAGCCGCACGGTATCAACTTGATCTCTGGAGGAGCTAATACTAAGGTCAGCCATAACTATGTGACCAACCTTCAGTTAATATATACTTTGGACTCCAAAGCTTATGTAGCTTCCCTGGTTGGCAATTGTCCGTGCATGTTGTCACACATCATTGCTAGGAGAAGTAAGCACTGTCCATATACCTTCACTAGAACAGGACAGCTGGAAACTTGCTCCTGGTCTCTCCTGGAACCTACCCTATGCATCTTATTTCATTGCTGATTTTAACTGGTATCCTTTCATTGCAATGAACCATTAACTGTTAGTATAACAGCTTTGATGAGTTCTGTGAATCCTTCTAGTGAAACATTGAACCTGAGCTTGGTCTTGGAGAAGGACTCAAAACTGTTGTCTGCACAGCTATTTCAGCTGACAGCAGAGACAGCTGAAGCCCAGCCAGTCACCTGGTTTCAGGCTTGGTTCTGACACCGTCTACTGACAAAGATTCTCTCTTTGACCAAATTCTACTCAGTCTCCTCTGAACTGTCTTCTCACCTAGGCCCTGCTCCCCTATTATCAATATCTGATCACCCTCCATATCTGATGAGGTTCCTCATCCACCCCCTAACCCCCAGCTGATATCTGATCACCCTGGCCCCCCTTCAGCAAGAATCCTGTTAGGTCCATTTAGCCAGAATCGCCCAAGCCCTGATGTTTCCTCTTGGTAATTGTTCATCCACTGACCTCCGCACCTCCACCCCACTCCCTCTTCCTTCACTATAAATTCCCACTCATTATATTTGGAGTTGAGCCCAATCTTTGTTACCCATTAAAAAAAAATTATAGTAGCCCTCCTAAATAGAGTCTGCCTACCATTCTTTAACAAGTATCATGCATAGTTTTTTCTTTAATAGTGCCTGCCTAATCTCCTTGGTTTTTAATTTATTCATATGTACTCTGAAGGAAGTAGACTCAAAGATTTCAGAAGTCCTTTCCAGCTTTAAAGTACAAGGAAGATGCCAAAATGAATATGTTTTGTGACACAAAGTTATCCAGACATCTCCCTGGCTTGGCATTTGGCTGCATGACTATTGACAGTAGAATTCAACCCCCGGCAGATAAAATGGTTCTACTCCTCTGATTAACTTGGATACACCATCGGTAGGACCAGCTGTTGCCTTTGTTTTTTGCAGACTTGCTCAGGGGCCTTTTAAGGAACCTCCGATCTGCTATTGCGGGTACCAAAGTTCAACAGCCTCTGCCTGAAGCCAGGAAAAGCTAAAAGGACATAAAATTTGAAAAAGCAGTCCTCATCAGTATGCAAGCCTTTCACTTGATAGCACCTGAATTACATGCTTAATAGCACGTAGATCTATAACTGAAAATGCTCCAGGCTTTCCCCTCACTCCTGGAAAGATAATTTCCTCAGGTAAACTTGCTTTGTGAAAGAAACCTTTACTCATAGGTTTTTATTACCACCATTCCAGCTCTTTATTACTGGAAACTATTTAAGTTTGCATCTTCCAGAAAGCAGAAAGTATTTAAATCTATTTAAAAGTCTTCTCACTTTGAAGTGTGTTTTTCTGAAAACACCCAGAAAATATAGAGGAAGCTGAGCAGGAAATGGTGAGATCAGAAGCAATTATTAGGGCAGGAATTCACTCCTTAACTGTGTCTTACGCAAATCACCTACCTTCCTGGGTTTGCTTCCTTATGGGTTACTTGGAAAGAAGATGGTAACACCTGTTTTGCATTAGTCTTGAAAGGCACTCAAAAGTGTCAGAGAGCTTCAATGCTGCATTGCTTATTTGACCATGTGGTTAAATGATCTGCAGTTTTCTTTTTCTCATTCTTGCTATAGAATAACTGTTACAGCAATGTGCTTTATGGATTTCAGCAGGTTTCCACTTGACACTCAAAATTGTTCCCTTGAACGGGAAAGCTGTAAGTCTTACTTCCCTATGGAGTATGTGTGGTCTGAACACACCATCACATACTTGCATATAAGTAAGCATACTCTTAACAAGCATGTAAACATCTTGATAAATATATCTGTCCAAAACAGCTGGTTGGTTGGTTGGTTGGTTGGTTGGTTTTTTAGTAAGAATCATGATGGCAAATTGTCTCTCAAATGAGAAGATAGAAGATTCAAGGAAAAAAATGCTTTGATAACTACATATTCTGCAGTTTCCACAATGATTTTAAAGGAATAGCCCCCTAAAAAGTTGTATTCTTGCTAATGCTATTAACAGAGACTGGCAGATTTAGAAAGCTCCGCCATTTATGTTCCCGTATAAATCCCAGTCTTCCATTAAGTATGCTTTGTTTCCCTGGAAAAACCCAGCTCTAGACTTAAACCTCCTAATCAAAGCCCTGTCAGAGGGCATCTGAGCCAGCTCCCTGTCAATTACTTTGACCCACCAGCTATTTTTGACATGATATCTTAAAAGCTGACTGCAGTTTTCCATAATGTGGGTAAAATGCTGGGAATCTCAATGGATGTCTCCTACATAGATGCTCCTCCCCAAATCCATTAGAAACTCTCTTAATAGTATTTGATTATAGAAGAAAATTCTGTACAAGCCCAGCTCACTCTGGAATTTCATCCAATAGAGCTACAAAACTAAAGGGACCTAAAGACTTGGCATCAGACCTGTGAGGGAAAGGCGGTGCTGTGACATCACAGTACACACAGACATGGAAACAGCTATTAGGAGAGTTTTAATGCGTCACGTGGGCACAGAAAAAGCTGCCACACTATGCCAGTAATCGGGGTCTAATTTTTGGAGGTTTTATTTTTCTTTTTGAAGATGTGGATATTATCAGTCTATTGGCAAACGTATATTTCAGAGCCATGACATTGGACCAGACCCCAGGGATACAGAACTGTATAAAACATGGTCATAGACCTCATGGAACTTACAAGAGCTTACTCCAATAAAAAGAATGTTATTTTCTTGTCTTAGATGCCTACAATGAGGAGGATCTAATGCTGTACTGGAAACATGGACACAAGTCCCTGAATACTGACGAGCATATTTCGCTTTCTCAGTTCTTCATCGAGGAATTTGGTGCATCCAGTGGATTTGCTTTCTATAGCAGCACAGGTACCGTATTTTATGTGGACAATTCATCAGCATTTATTGAGCATCTACTGTCGGCAAAGTATGAGTGGAAAGACCCAAGTCCAAACAAGCATCCCATTTGGCCAATAACATCATCCTTCTTTTATAGGCAGCCACCTCTACCTTTCCAATACAGGTGTTCCTCAACTTACGATGGGGTTACCTCCCAATAAATCCATCATAAGTTGAAGTGCATTTAATATACCTAACCTCTCAAATATCATAAGTAGCCTAGCTTACCTTTAATGTGCTCAGAACACTTATTCATCTAACTCAAATCCTATTTTATAATAAAGTGTTGAATATCTTCTGTAATTTAATTGCATACTGTATTGAAAGTGAAAAACAGAATGGTTGTCTGGGTGCAGAATCGTTGTAAGTGTATCGGTTGTTTGCCCTCGTGATCTGGGGCTGACTGGGGGCTGGTTCGCTGCGGCTGCCCAGCATCACACAGAGAGCATATGGCCAGCCCGGGAAAAAGATCAAAATTCAAAATTGGAAGTACAGTTTCTACTGAATGTGTATGGCTTTCATACCATCATAAAGTCAAAAAATTGTAAGTCAAATCGTCTTAAGTCAGGGACCGTCTGTGCAGATTTCTGTCTTCGTCATATAACCACCTCTAACTAGATGCCTTGCTTCCTCTCGGCCCCTGCAGTCTACTCTTAATACGGCAGACAGAGTGTTCTTTTGAAAACATAAACAGCACAATTCTTCTCTGTTCAAAGCCCTCTGGTGTTTTTCCACCAAACTTACAGCAGAATTTAAGCTTCTCACCATGGCCTGCAAGGGCCCACATGATCTTTCTCTGCCTAAGGCTCTGACCTCAACAACTACCCCTGCCCCCTCTCCCTACTTCTTGTGTGTCTTCAAACACACCCATCTTATTCCATCTGCAGGGTTTCTGCTTTGGCCTTTTCTCTCTCTGCCTGGAATGTTTTCCCCTGATCTTTTGATGACCAGCTTCCTCATTTTGCTCAGAGCTTTGTTCAAATATCATCTCCTCAAAGAATGCTTTCCTAGGGCTTCCCTGGTGGCGCAGTTGTTGAGAGTCCGCCTGCCGATGCAGGGGACGCGGGTTCATGCCCCGGTCCGGGAAGATCCCACATGCCGCGAAGCGGCTGGGCCCATGAGCCATGGCCGCTGGGCCTGCGTGTCTGGAGCCTGTGCTCCGCAACAGGAGAGGCCACAACAGTGAGAGCCCCGCGTACCGCAAAGAAAAAAAAAAAAGAATGCTTTCCTAGCCATCCTATCTAGAATAGACTTCCCTCCTCACCATTTCCCATGTGTACTTGTCTTCACATCACTAACCATGTCCTGAAATACATCTCTGTTTGACTGCCTTATTGTCTGAGTGCCTGACTAGAAAGAGTGCAGGGATCTGTCTGCCTTGTTCACCATCTCTTCCCCATTCTCTTGTTCACCTCGAATGTGCCTGGCGCATGATAGGTGCTCAATAAATAGCAGCTGAATCAATCGATCAATCAGTACGTCACTGTGATGCCACACACATGCCAAAAGGGTATAAAGAGATTTATTACTCACATAATGAGGTTTTCTAGAGAGAGCAGGGCAGGCTCCTGAGAAGGTCTGAAAATGTCTGAGAGAACAGAAAAGGGTGCCTGACTTGGGGTTCTATGGTGGTTAGAAAGTGGGGCTAGGGTGAGGATTCCCTTAAATGGTGCAGTGTTTGCATGGTTTGATCTTCCCACCAGTGCCAAAGAGGTAACATCTGGCTTTCCTCCTAGCTTGCCCAGGTGTGGAACAGAAGGGGCAGTGGGGCTAGAAAGTTATCAGAAGTCAAATATGAAAAATGGACTCACACTCTATTTATTGCACTACCCAAAGTGAGGGCTCCACAACTTTTCAAAGCAGCACTACCTTTCCTGGTTGGTAAAGGGAGCTCTTCCTGGCTACAGCTTCAACAACAAAACCATCCCTAGTCTCCCCATCCCAGAAGAACAGCAAGACAGAGCAACATTTCTCCTGCTGGGTTGCAAAAAAAAAAAAAAATTCAGAAAATTATGAGTAAAGAAAGGACCTCGTTACCTAAATATATTTCAAGACTTAAAACCATATGCACTAATGTCTTTCTTTATGAAGTACTTTCACAGCTTTTCCTTATCTCTTTTAATCTCACAATAATTATATGAAGTTATAACGTCAGAGATGCTATTATTTCACTCTGCAACCATAATCAAAATTCTCAATTGCAAACCATAATGAAGTGGACTGTGACATGGGTAATACAAGACAATGAGTAGCTTAAAAAATGTATATTTTGACTTTAGAATGCACTATGTAGTGTATCTTTTATTAGCCTTGGTAATGAAATTGTTTGGTGTTCCTGAAACGTATCAACTGATGGTGAGAGAAACTCAGAACAAGTAGGAAAGAGAAGGGTAACCAGCAGTTAATTAAGAGTAGAATATTGGGCTTCCCTGGTGGCGCAGTGGTTGAGAGTCTGCCTGCCGATGCAGGGGACACGGATTCGTGCCCCGGTCCGCGAAGATCCCATGTGCCGCGGAGCGGCTGGACCCATGAGCCATGGCCGCTGAGCCTGCGCGTCCGGAGTCTGTGGTCCGCAACGGGAGAGGCCACAACAGTGAGAGGCCCGCCTACCGCAAAAAAAAAAAAAAAAAAAAAAAAAGAGTAGAATATTAGGCATGCAGTCTGCCAATTCGGTGTGGATTGACTAGGAGTATATCTTAGACTAAGTGCCTAAATATTTACCTAATCTGTCTAAATAGGTTTGCCATCTTGAGTCACCTAAGAAATTACTACTGAGGAAGTAGAAGAGTTCTCCAACTTTGCAACATCTATGATTTAGTTTTATTTATTATTTTGACCTATAGTCTCTGTGATTTGAATAATTTTGTCTCAAAGTAAACTGCATTTATCATAGAAAAATTAATCTTACCACTTATTTATAAAAGGTGTACTTTCATTTTTATCATTTCATTATTCACTGCCTTATTTTAGAAAAGGTTTAATAAGATTGACATCACAGCTATTGTGAAATAAAGCATGATATGAATCAGAAATGTGTGAGAAAGAAAAATGTAAAATAAGGGTAAGTTATGTTATAGAATATATGTGGTTATTAGAGAATGGCACTCAGAGAAGTCCTATAGATGGTCCAAAAATATGGCTTTAAACTTCCTTGCAGCCAATGTGAAAAGGGAAACCTGAACAAAATGTGTGTGGATGTGACTACAATTTGTACTTTTGATCAGCACAAATTAATCAATATTACCAACGTGAGTTTATATAATTCCAACAACAAGCAAAAGAACATCATTTGGCTACTTTTTGGCAGACTTATCATAGATAAATTAATGGTACCCATGAAACTTTGAAATAATAAAAAATAGTTTACGGATACTCCCTCCCCCTAGCTCTTCTTTGAATCCCTAGCTGTCTGGATCCTAACTTGGAATCCAGTGACCTAGTAGCTACTGTGAATCTTTTCCTTCACATAAAATATTTCATTTCATTTGTTATAGCTAATAAATAGTGTATTGGCTATTGCATCAGTCATTAGCCATGTACTGAAGACTTTCTCACCTGCAGAAACACTGCAAACACAGTATATTTTGGAGAAAGGTCTTTAAAGGCCATCCCATAAAATGTAATTACCATTCATCCCTGAACAGCAGGTATGAAATTTAAAAGAGGATCTTTGAGTCAGATAATTAAACAGACTGCAGTTCAGTTAGTTCAACAAACATTGGATGGAGTGCCAGGCCCAGGTCCTATGCCAATGCTGGGTAAACAAGGGTGAGTGTGTTAAGTTCCATGTTCCCTAAGAGCTTGGAGTCTAAAGAAGCAGGTTGTTTCACTAAGTGTGGGGTTTCCGTGAAGAAGCCTGTTCTGATGAAAACTTTGGCTTTTTCTCACAGGTTGGTACAACAGGCTTTTCATCAACTTTGTGCTAAGGAGGCATATTTTCTTCTTCGTGCTGCAAACCTGTCTCCCGGCTGTGTTGATGGTAATGCTTTCCTGGGTTTCATTTTAGATTGACCAGAGAGCTGTTCATGCAAGAGGGTAAGTCTTTCCACACCTTTGTGAAATGTTAATACGGGAGAAATGTCGAGGAAGGTAAATAAAAAGGGTGGTAAGTGGAGAGGGAAAGAGACTGATGGTTTAGTAGGGATAGTTACTGATGTGGGCTCAGGTTACAGTATTTGGCTTGACAGCCTCAAGGGCAAATTGTAGTTGGACTCTTTCCTCGGGAATCCAGACATTAGGTATGAAGGCTGCACCAGCTGACCAAAGCTGGATGATAGTAAGGAGAGAGGGTGAAATTATGAAGCATAAACAGCCTCACTTTATAAATGTCTCTCTTCTCCCTTTCAGGAAAACCTCCCTATCCCTTGCCCAAGTTCATTTCACTTCCCCTGACAAACCCGTACATCACAGAAGATTTCAATTCAAACCAATTCACACTATACTACTGGTACCTTAATAAATTACTTCTTGGAGAAGGGGATGTTTGAATTTGGAAACATGAGCACTAGTTAGAAATTAGGGCGTAATCTAAACGCTAAAATCAGAATCAGCTGCAGTGGAATTTTAGGTATGGTGACACATTAGTGGGCAAGAGATTTCAGGTGGAGAAACATTTCCAGCCTCATTAACAGGTATATTATCTCCTCTATCTACATATGTTATATGCCACTGTCACACATACAGATTTATGGGAATGATTTCAGACTCAGCAGTTATTGAGTCCTTACAAAGTGGAGTTGCCAAGCTAAGCACTTAGATAACATGTTACTTAGTGGGAACCCAAGAGTCAATCCCACCTGCCTTCTTAGCTGGTTTGGGGCAGAACTCTATCATTTTGGTTGATTTTGTTCTTTCACCTGTAATGCTCTAACTAGAGAGAAGATTGTCATAAGTGGTTCATAATTATTGTAATTATCACGCAATTCATTCCAGAAAGGGTGATTTCTAAGTTAATGTTCACAAATTATATGCATACTTCAAAAGATCATTTGAAAGACATAAATCGTCATTAATATTAATAATTTGTTCACCTCTTTCCCCTATTAAAAGCTTCAATCTACAAGCATTTGAGGCTTGAATGTCTTCAAGAGGAAACATACTATCTGAATGAGTAATTAAATTATTGTAGCTGTTCCTTCACATCAGAGCAGCCTGGCCCTGACCTCAGTAGGGCAGTGTAGACCCAAAAGAGGAGACTAAAGGCCTATTTCCAGCCCTCGAGACAGAATGAGAAGGGTATTCAGTCTCTAAAGGTTTATGGATATGATTTTCAATAGGATCCCTGAAGTTGACTGCTCAACTCTTATACTTTGAAAATGACAGCAGTAAACGCTGGTTCCAGGGCAGGGTGGGTGAATGGAGAACACTGAAATCCATTTAAGTCGCCCCTGAAATTCTGTGCTTCTTGTGTCTACATCCGATTCCTCAGGGTTAGGAAATTGCTATGCAGATTTATGTAAAATAATATACAAATAAGAAGTGTCCCTCTCCTTTTTAATAGAACTGTAGTATTCCTAGAACACCGCTATCCTCTCAGGCTTTTCCTTCCTACCACCTTCAAGTTCTTTCAAAGATACTTTGCCCTCTGTTGTTTTTTTGTTTTTTGTTTTTTGTTTTTGCCCTCTGTTTAAAAAAAACTTTTTTGTATTGATGTATAGTTGATTTACAATGTTGTGTTAGTTTCAGGTGTACAGCAAAGTGATTCAGATTCCTTCCCATTACAGGTTATTGCAAGATATTATGTATAGTAACCTGTTCTATATAGTAAGTCCTTGCTGTTTATCTATTTTATATATAGTAGCGTGTATCTGTGAATCCCAAACTCCTAATTTTTCAGTGCACCCAGTGAGGAGTAGGGAGCAGAAATCCAGCCCAAGTTCCATGGGACATGGTTTGGGGTGACGTCCTCCATAGGAAGGGGCACCTCTTACTAATTTGTACAAAGATGTAGTTTGGGCTTGCAGAGGCCTTGTAATAGCTTATTTCACCTCCTTCTCTTCTTGCCCCAGTTCAACCCTATGACCAGAGTGATATCTCTAAAACGCAAATGTGATCACAATACTATCATCTCAAATGCCATTGGAGTAAATACACTCAACTTGGAATCCAAGGTGTCCCTTGAGGGTTGCCAGATAAAATACAGGACACTTGGTTAAATCTGTGTTTTAGATAAGCACCAAATAATGTTTTCGTTTAAGTATATCCCAAATATTGTATGGGACATACTGATACTAAAACACTGCTCATTGTTCATCTGAAATATAACTGAGTGTTCTGTATTTTTATTTGCTAAATTTTCAATCATACTCCTGCCTCAACATACTAGCCCTAATAAGCTTCAACCAATTTGAATGTTCAATGTTCTCAAACAGACCCTCATGCCTATCTGCGTATCTCACCTCTATACATTTGTTCTGGCTCTCACTCTGCCTGGAATGCCCTCCCTACCTGTCTTTCTCTGTCAAATTCAGCCATTTCTATACAGCCAGAAGCCTTTACTGATGGTTCCAGGCAGATATGGTCTCTCCCATCTTTGGACCACATAGCACTTTGTATCTCTCCTGAGACCCCTGCTTCCTCTATTTCATGTTCAGCTATGGGATGGGTTGGTAGCTCATCTTGTCTCCTCTATTAGAATATGAGTTTCTTAAGGAAAAGGATCATTATTATCCTCTTTTCTGTCCCTACGTGACTGGCACAGTGTCCTGCACATATTTTGTGCTCAATACATAGTTGTTAAACTACCAGTATTTAGCCCACCATGTTTTCAATAACTGTATTTTAGCTACTAACTGAAAACAATGATGATTCATTAAGACTCTTCCACATTTGGGTTCATTTGCTGATTGAGGATGAATCATTTGCTGGTTAAGACCCTTCCACATTTGTCACGTTTCAGATAAAGAACAGTGGAAGCTGAACAGCACAAAAGTATCAATTGTGATTAGGCACTTCTCATAAGAGACAATAGCTGTCATAACTTGGAATGTGTAATGGGTTAAAATACCATTCTATGTTTCTATTCGATCTGGTGTGAGGCTATTACAAGCTGTTCAAGGATGTTTTAACCCTCATGGAGGGTTCTCCTCTCCTTTCTACCTCCCTCCTTCTTTCCTTGTCTCCATCGTTCCTGTTTTGACCCCTCTGCTGGGGTATGCCATTCATGTACAATGTATGAAGTAATGGGGTCATTTATCAGGAAATAAACATGGCAGAGAAAGGCAACTAAAACTTTCAGGCATGTAGTCATTCATAAAGCAAAATGTCTAACAGAGGATATCCCGTATACCTGGAAAAGTAAATACTTAGGAGCTATTCATTTTACCATTATAGAAGTAACTAGAACTTCTGTGCCACGGGCTCTGGCACCACCTTTGTGGAATAATGGTTGTTACTTTCTGGCCATAGAGTGGTATTTGGATACCCAGCCTGTGTTTCTCTCCCTCACGTCACTTAATATTTTTCTTCTGCCTAGGCCTACAGGGAAAATGTTTTTGCTCATTTAAAGATGAATGTAGACACCTATTCCTTCAAAAGAGCTCCCCACCACACAGCCACTGAAGGGGTGAACTGACTCAGTAGTTCTAAGTGACGGCTGCAGGCCCTACTGCTTTCACACAGGTCAAGGAACCTCTCCATCATATATGGCAAAAAATAGCCAATGAAACACAAAGCTAGATGAATAATTCTCCCCTAACTGCAGGGCTCTTTGGATCTCATATGTGTCCTTAAGAATTAATATGGTGAGTGAAACTGCGAGGCTCAGGGAAGTTGAGTCCCAGAAGCCAGACTAACTATTGCCTCTTAACACTTTCCTCACTATGCATAGCAATCTCAGTAGGTGGGAAAATAGTCCTCTAATCCCAACACAGGACCTTTCTTTGACTAAATGGTCACTTCCTATAATTCAAAACTCCTTTATTGGGATGTTAACTTTAATGGGCTTGGAATGAATACAGTTTGTCAAGGTTAATGTATTTCTAAGGGGTGGCTCAAGACAAGTGTGGTTAATGTAGCTGTAATACTCCTCACTCCAAGTCCTATTGCTTTAGGAATTTATATATCAGTTTTCTCACCCCTTACTCCCTGTACTCAACATTCCCTTCTCCCCAGTCTCCCTGTCTCTCCCTCTCTCTGTTTGCTCCTTTTAAAGAGGGAAGTCTAGAATGCTGGTTTAAAAATAAATAAAGCTACCAAAAATTAGTTGGACTAAGCACCTTTCTAAAGAAAATGACTGCTAGTTTATTGCTGTCTGGCAAATATAGATAATGCAGTTCCCTTTTATTGACCCAACAGTCATCAATTTAAAATACATGACAAGAGCATGTATCTGTGTGTCTTTCTAAACCCTTATTTTGTCCATTAAGCTTCATGTTACTGTTCACTGAAAAAAAATCAAGTTCTATCTTCCATATCTTAGAAAACCAGTAAGAGAAAACATTTCAACATTTTTGAACAAATGAGGTAAACATTCCTAAATAGGAATGTTCATTTAGGATTTTCACAGTTTTCACGGTTTTACCTGGGAAATCCTGACAGGGTAAGACTTTTGGCCTCTTGTAAAGCACAAAGTACCTTCATGCTTCCTGACACAATTCTACACTCAATTTTACAGCATCTTGTCGCAGAGATACTCCATATATAGAAATTGGTTTATAATCTTAAAAACAAAAGGAGGGCTTCCCTGGTGGCGCAGTGGTTGAGGGTCCGCCTGCCGATGCAGGGGACGCAGGTTCGTGCCCCGGTCCGGGAGGACCCCGCATGCCGCGGAGCGGCTGGGCCTGTGAGCCATGGCCGCTGAGCCTGCGCGTCTGGAGCCTGTGCTCCGCAACGGGAGAGGCCTCAACAGTGAGAGGCCCGCGTACCGCAAAACAGAACAAAACAAAACAAAAGGAAGTTTCCTCTACAGGTTCAGAATGAGAGGCCACAGGTTTGCATGAAAAGAGCATGGTTCTACACTCAGAGAGAAAGGTTTCAGTCCTGCTCCTGACCAAACTCAGGCTCATTAGCCACTCTCCTCTGCAACATGTGGTTAATATTTACCTAGGTTTGCGGCGGGTAGACATTCAATAAAGGCAAGCAAGTTTTACTTATTAATCTCAGCTTCAGCTATACAGACACCTGATCCATTAATAAAAAGTTCACATCTCCATGTTTATGTAGCAAGGAATGCAAGCAGCCTCCACAGAGACGCAGATTATTGATATGACCATTGTTGGGGAAACCTGAGACTCAGTGGGTCAGTGGCCTGCATTTCATGGTAAGTGCTAGAGAAGCTTCTAGGTTTCTTATTCTGGAGTTCAAAGCAGTGTGAAGGTGAGATTCCAGGCCCTCCCGTGGTGACTATCAAATTGCCAAATGGCATTGGTTTGGGTCATCCAAAGGAAAAACTTAATTTGAAATTGAGTAGCTCTGTAGCAATGTCATTGTCTTTGATACGGGCCTCCCTCAGAGGAGAACCTCGCAGAATTATAGAATTTGTGGAAAAGGTAGAAACGTGCGGGTGAAAGCTGTCCACGTGCTGTGTCTGTACATTTAGGAGTAAATCGCAGTGCTCCTCCTGCTGTTCGGGACTCTGTCTGTTAACATTAAAGTGTCCTCACAACTTATAAAGATCATTAAGGATTCCATCTGCACCTCCCTGGTGGGAAGTTAATAAATAAAACCATGCCAGCCAGTGTACATTTCAAATATTTACAATACTTTACTTTCTCTCCAGGCAGTACTCTTGCAGTATGCCTCTGAGAAATTAGTGTAGACACAGAGTAGCCCTCCCCAAGGCTGGCATTTTATTAAGGAAGTCTCAGAGTCACCTCTTTCTCCATTGTCCCCCAGAACATTGATCTCGTTACCTCTGACGCCCATGGCAGGGATTAAAGAAGGGAATGGAAGAGAAGAAAAGGAAAGGGAAGAGGAAGGCAGTGGTCAGGGAGAGGAAGGGAAGAGAAGGAAAGTGGTAGGAGTACTGGACAACAAGGGAAAGGGAGGGGAGGCGCAGAAAGTAAGTGGCATTTAGCAGTTGCTTAGTAAATATTTACACTGAACCCAGCCTCCACTAACACACTTCCGTTCTCAATCTCAACTGAATTGTAGTTTCAGTAACCACGGGCAAAGTGATACCAATAACGATGGCTTGTAAGTGTTCTATATGAAAGAAAAATACAGAGAAAGCAATCTTTAATACTGCTAAAGATCACTCCCTGACAAATGAAAGATTAAAGATTGACATGAAGATGCTTTCTGAACAGTAGAAGTTGTGAAATGATGGGGAAGGGTAGCGAAAATGGTTTTAGAATTTCTTTCTCAGAAGAATTTTTAAAACTTGAATACATTATTACCTTCCTGGGATGGTTAGAAGAGACCCAACTGAGGGTGGGAAGCAATGGATCCTTAAAGACAAGTCTGACTCCGTGGAGACTTTAGCTGGAGGGAAGGAGACGTCACAGACAATGGAGGTGAGTGTGAGAAAATGAGATGGAAAGAGAAATCCAAGCAGAGTTTCTTGCTTAGACTCAAGCCGTGTACTGGGTTAACATGCTGGGATTCCGTCCACACACACACGCCTTTGATCGCCAGGTATCAATTTGGAAATGTATCCCCTGGTGTCATCCAGCACCAGCACCTGGAGCTGAATGGTTATGTCACTGAACTCATCACTGTTCTCAAATGGCAGGAATCACCATGGTGCTGACCATGTCCACGATCCTCTCTGGGGTGTGCGCCTCCATGCCCCAGGTGTCCTACGTCAAGGCCGTGGACGTGTACCTGTGGGCTAGCTCCCTCTTTGTCTTCCTGTCAGTCCTTGAGTACGCAGCCCTGAACTACCTCACCACAGTGAAGACAGGGAAGGTACTGCCTTCTTTTGACTGTTGTATCCTTTCCGGAATGTGAAAAAGACTACCCTCATCTATGCCCTCTCCTGACAGCATTGCGACCCTTGTGTGAAGTCCATGTGCCTTGGCAAGATGCAAGTTTATGGGGTGATGACAATTTGATATTGAGCTTTATTCTTTCTGCTCTGTGCTGGCTGGTTTCCTCAGCATCCTCATTCACCTTTGCCAAGAGATTTTCTGTGTGAGGAATTTCTCTCAGTGTGCTCCCCTCCACTGACTCTAACCCTTGAAAAGAAGGGGTTGATGTACAAATCACATCCTTTCAAGTAGATGATGATGATGATAATAATAATAGCTAACATTTAATGAGTGTTTCTTATATATTGACATTGTGCTAACCATCCAACATATTATGTCTTTTAATTCTCAGAGTAACTCCAAGAGGTTGGTACTTTATCACCTTCATTTTACGGAGGTGAAATAGGAGCAGATGGGGGAGTGACTTGGCCAAGGTCACACGGCTTAAGAGGAATCAGGATTTGTTTCTGCAGCACCCTGACTCCAAAGGCTGTGCTCTCAACCAATCAATGATCGATCTCCACCAAGAGCTAGGATTTATTTTCCTTTTCTAGTCACTCGGGAGAGTGGTAGAGCACGAGGGAAGGTTCTTCTCTTCACAGTGTACTGGGAATAAGGCACCTTCTCGGCCTAAATGTTATCACCTGTTCCTTGTGACATTGTCAATCTGGCTAGATTGCTCTCTCCCTGCTTCATTTCACAAAGGGGTGGGGCACCAACTTCCTGTTATTACGAGAACTGACACATGATATTTTACTTCAGAAACCTAACTGATCAAACTAATTTGTTTGCTATATATATGTGTGTGTGTATATGTGTATATATATATGTGCAATTTTAATGTGATATATTCACACCGGTTTACGAAATTCTTATAATGACTATTTATACACACCCAAAACATTATTTAATATTTATTTATACTTCTAGTGAGAGTATTTCATACTTTTCAGAGCATCTGTATATCCTCTTCTGGAACCGAGCCCTCATATCAACTCCATGATGTAGGCCTTGCGGAGATGATGATCTCTGGTGATTTGCCGAAAGATCCAGAGCCAGCAGAGCTGCAATCGCGGTTCAGATCTCCTGTAATGCTACTTCAGTCTTTTATTTCATATCCTTTGAGTCAAAGCTATAATAGAAACTGATTTTGCTTCATTGCAGATGCTTTAGTTTCTTTTGTTGACAGCATGGAAGTATGAGTCTCTGTCACATACATACCCACAGTGACCGCTACGCAGGCGTGAGAAAATCAGGAGCTTTTAGACGAGTGTGCAGTAATCGGCATGTACACATCACCTGGGATTTGTTAAGATTTTCGTTCAGTAGGTCTGGGGTGGGAGCTGAGGGTCTGCATTTCTAAGCCCTGGCTGCTGCCAGTTCATAGCCACACTGTGAAGAGCCATGATTAGATAAGCTGTGAAGTGAAAGAGGTAAATGTGTGATGAGGAGAAGAATTTTGTTCTTGTGTTATTTTGTTTTGTTTATGTGGGGAGTGATGAACCCACGACAGAGGCACTGTAGTAATTTCGGCCACCTCTAGCTAGTCCTCTGACTTGCCACCTCCACCCACCCCACCACAAAGCACATGTGCTCACACTACCTGCATGTTTTTTTCACTTGATCGGGTTGTTCACAGTCTTCTGTGTACCCCAGAAGATATTCTTTTGAATTAATAAGCATTGTTCACTTTAAAAATTATTTTTTATTTTCAATTGTAGTAAAATATACATAACATAGAAGTTGCCATCTTAATTGTTTTTGTTTTGTTTTCTTTTTTTTTTTTTTTCGCTACGTGGGCCTCTCACTGTTGTGTCCTCTCCCGTTGCGGAGCACAGGCTCCGGACGCGCAGGCTCAGCGGCCATGGCTCACGGGCCCAGCCGCTCCGCGGCATGTGGGATCTTCCCGGACCGGGGCATGAACCCGTGTCCCCTGCATCGGCAGGCGGACTCTCAACCACTGTGCCACCAGGGAAGCCCTTAATTGTTTTTAAGTGTACAGTTTCATAGTATTAAGAGTATACACATTGCCATACAACCAATCTCCAGAAAGTGTTCACCTTGCAAAATCGAAACTCTGTACCCATTAAACAACTCCCCATTTCCCCCTCCTCCTAACCTCTGGAAACCACCATTCTATGCATTCTCCTTCAAAGGTGCAATTATCTCAAAGAAATGTCCTACTTGCCCTTCATATGTTTGTGGTACAAATGAAGGAGCACAGATTTGGAGTCAGAAGTGATGCCAAACCTAATATCCTAGCTCCGTGTGCCAGGCTGTCTCCTAAACCTCATTCTGCATTTGCAAAATGGTGGAATTTCTTCCCTATTACCTCACAGAGCTGTTGTGAAGATCAAATGATATACTAAATGCATTTAACATTTTTGCATACCCTATAGTGCTACACAAATGTTATGTTCTTATTGTGATTAGTGCCCAGAGCATATTCTCTGAAGGAGTAGCAGTTTTGAAAGGGATAGTGGGAACAGCCTGTTTGAGATGAGAGATCTTTAAAGGGGTGGGATGCTCTGGTGAGATGCAGGGAAAAAAGATATGTCTGTAGGATTGGGGGCTAATCAATGACACCTCTCCCCTCTGTATGTGAGTTGGGAAACCAGTCTGAGAGAGAGAGAGAGATGTAGGAGCCAGACAGATGGATGTGATAATGTTACCTTTGTTATTGGTAAAACAGTTTAGAGAAATTGCCTTAGGTCTGTGAGCAGGGGGTCCCACTAATATTTCATTGCTGTATTCAGTGTACTTACTCTCTTGGTCACTGGCGAAGCTAGACAATTCAGGATTTCCCTGTGAGGACAGTCTCCTTTATCTCATTTCAGAAAACAAACCTGGACATCAATGCAGATCCTAAAGTGACTCCAATGGGACTAAAAACACACATGCCAGTTCCTTCTTCCAAACCCCTAGGGTAGAGTGATTGAGGGATGATGAGAAAGACCAGGAATGTTAGGCTATGGAGTTCCTCCCTATGAAATCATGAAGTTAAGCAAAGCTCATTTCCTTCCAACACCACGATCACCACCATCACACACCCGTCCCAACCACCCCCAGATACCAAGAGATGGGAGAACAGTAAGGTCCATGGAAAATTTGTCCCTAGCATTGACCATTGCCCAGAAAGGAGAAAGGAAGCTACTTTCTTTCTTATTCTTCATCCAAATGTTTTCCTAATTCTAGGACTTAGAGCTTAGTCTAAAACCATCAAATCTGTACTTTAGATATAATATGCCTTAGCTTTGTGCTTATTTGTAAGCTGGAGTGAAAAATTAAAGACCAGTTCTAAAACTGTTTCAACTGGAACAACCAACTTACAAACTTGTGGACATTAGCAGCCTACTGGTAAATTGTGCACTGCAAGGTTTAACCAATTTTATAGATCTAAATTATCATAATGGAGAAAGAAAACCAAGGAGACAGTATATAGTTATTCTATCCTCAGATCCAGAGTTGGATATAAGTGTTATTATTGGCTATTGGTTAGTAATTCAGTCTCAATGTCGTTTCATGTTTATTTTACCCATTTTCATTTTACTATGAGAAGTTTCTACAACTAAAACAAAAAGGGACAACATAATTCGAGTATGGGTCCCTGGTTAGTTTACTGACTGCACAAAATAGTCCTTATGTCTCTTGAATTCAGTAAAATATTAGGTTTTTGAGTCAGTATTGAACCAAATACACATTTTGGCAGAATTTACTCTGCAGCCTCCAATTTGAATTATGAATACTTTCATCCAGTAGTAGCCTGTCCATATTTGTTCATTTTTTAGCTTCCCTAGAGATCAAAAAGAAATTTTGTTTTCTCAGAAAGCAATTAGTAACAGCTGCTTCCTAGACACAGCTCTGTATCAGGGAGAACCACTATCTCCCGCAGAGTAAAACCTTAAAGAAAGACAGTGGTTTAGATTCAGTCAAGCAATGGAGCCAGAAAGCATTGATAACTCACTCCTTCAAAAAAATACACCAATTTCAAGTTGTTTAATTGAGCTATGTTAGTATCATTTAAAGGTACTTTTCAGCAAAAGTGGGAAGGCTTGGTCAATTTGCATTTTAAAGGAGCAGCTAAAATCATTCCCTATCTCCACCCCAAATTCAAGCAAAAATGGATCACCAGATGATATTGTTCTGTTTTGGGACAAAAACCCCACACTGATTAGGCATACTGCTATGTTTTCTCTAAAGAGAAAAAATACATTGAAAAACAAGTCCAATTGCTTATATTGCTCTTCTGATAAATCATTTTCAATTTCAACACACAAACTTAGGGCAAGCAATTCATACTACTCAGAAACAAAGAGGAAAACTTGAAACAATGTTCCCTTTTGTGGAAAAAAACATTGAGTGTAACAGTCTGTCAGGCCTGGACTAAATTAGAAAACATTGACAGTTATAGTTGTGATACATTTATTTGTATAATGCTCAAATCTCTCTCTCTCTAAAGCCCTATTAAAAATGGATGTCTAAGATGATGTTTTCCATTTATTATGAAAATGACTTTTCATCAGACACCAGAAGCAAAACCAGAATTCTATTCTTTAAAATAAACAAACATTCTTAGTATTTATTGAAACTATTTTTAAAATCTGATTGTTTAGATTTTTACTGTAATTCCAACTCCTAAAACCATATTCATGACTAACTAACAAAAGTCTTTTTGTCAGATTTCTGGAATGTACAGTATTGATGCAGCTCAAGCCATGGCCTTCGATTGTTGTTACCATGACAGTACAACTGACACGGACCAGACATCCTTTTCTCTACACTCAGAAGAGGACTCCATGCAAGAAAGATGCACAGGCAACCTCAGCACAGATTCACCTCTGATAAAGAGAAGAAAATCACTAGGAGGGCAGGTTGGTAGAATCATTCTGGAGAACAACCATGTCATTGACACCTATTCAAGGATTTTATTTCCCATTGTGTACATTACATTTAATTTGTTTTACTGGAGTATTTACGTGTGAAGAGGAAAGCCCAGTTGATAAAATTTGTTTTGGAGTCAGATTATGTTAAAAACAACAATAAAAACCACCAACTCTTAACTATAAATTGAATGGTACTAGACTACACTGGAGTCAGCCAGTCACTTCTCTTGGCCCAAAGAAGATTTGAAAGTTAACTGATTCACATCTAGGAAAGAGTTTAAGGTCTTAGGAGAATTTGGCTCCATCAATGAGAGTCGACATTCTGCTTGCATCCCCCACGCCAGAAGCTGCCTTAAAGACACAGCCTTGCGATAGTAAGGGGTTACTGAGACATCTGGACCATATACAGAGAGAGAGAAAGCAAGTCAGAGAGACAGAGACAGAGAGCGCTGCCCGGCTGCAGTCTTTATTGTTGGCTAATCATTTTTCTACAAGGAGTTGCAAATTAAATGGAGAACGTGACTACATTTCAGAAGCCGTGTGGCTGACAGGGTCCTGGTGCTCTGTCCTGGTATCAGGCCTGAGTCTCTGAGGTGGGAGAGCCGAGTTCAGGACATTGGACCACCAGAGACCTCCCGGCCCCATGTAATATCAACCGGCGGGAGCTCTCCCAGAGATCTCCATCTCAATGCTAAGACCCAGCTCCACCCAACGACCAGCAAGCTCCAGTGTTGGATGCCCCATGCCAAACAACTAGCAAGACAGGAACACAACGCCACCCATTAGCAGAGAGGCTGCCTAAAATCATACTAAGTTCACAGACACCCCAAAACACAGCACTGGATGCAGCCCTGCCCATCAGAAAGACAAGATCCAGCCCCACCCACCAGAACACAGGCACCAGTCCCCTCCACCAGGAAGCCTACACAAGCCCCTGAACCAAATTTACCCACTGGAGGCAGACACCAAAAACAATGGAAACTACGAACCTGCACCCTGTGAAAAGGAGACCCCAAACACAGAAAGTAAGCAAAATGGGAAGACAGAGAAATATGCAGCAGATAAAGAAGAAAGGTAAAAACCCACCAGACCAAACAAATGAAGAGGAAACAGGCAGTCTATCTGAAAAAGAAGTCAGAGTAATGATAGTAAAGATGATCCCAAATCTTGGAAATAGAATGGAGAAAATATAAGAAAGTATTAAAAAAAGACCTAGAAGAAATAAAGAGCAAACAAACAATAATGAACAACATAATAAATGCAATTTAAAATTCTCTAGAAGGAATCAAAAACAGAATAACTGAGGCAGAAGAACAGATAAGTGATCTGGAAGATAAAATAGTGGAAATAACTACTACAGAGCAGAATAAAGAAAAAAGAATGAAAAGAATTGAGGACAGCCTCAGATTCCTCTGGGACAACATTAATCGCACCAACATTAGAAACATAGGGGTCCCAGAAGAAGAGAGAAAGAAAGTGTCTGAGAAAATATTTGAAGAGATTTTAGTTGAAAACTTCCCTAACGTGGGAAAGGAAATAGTGGATCAAGTCCAGGAAATGCAGAGAGTCCCATATAGGATAAATCCAAGGAGAAACATACCAAGACACATATTAATCAAATTATCAAAAATTAAACACAAAGAAAAAATATTAAAAGCAGCAAGGGAAAAGCGACAAATAATATACAAGGGAATCCCCATAAAGTTAACAACTGATCTTTCAGCAGAAGCTCTACAAGCCAGAAGGGAGTGGCAGGAAATATTTAAAGTGATGAAAGGGAAAAACCTACAAACAAGATTACTCTACCCAGCAAGGATCTCATTCTGATTTGAAGGAAAATTAAAACCTTTACAGACAAGCAAAAGTTAAGAGAACTCAGCACCACCAAACCAGCTTAACAACAAACGCTAAAGGAACTTCTCTAGGCAGGAAACACAAGAGAAGGAAAAGACCTACAAAAACAAACACAAAACAATTAAGAAAATGGTAATAGGAACATATATCGACAATTACCTTAAATGTAAATGGATTAAATGCTCTAACCAAAAGACACAGACTGGCTGAATGAATACAAAAACAAAACCCGTATATATGCTGTCTACAAGAGACCCACTTCAGACCTAGGGACACATAGAAACTGAAAGTGAGGGGATGGAAAAAGATATTCCATGTAAATGCAAATCAAAAGAAAGCTGGAGTAGCAATTCTCATATCAGACAAAATAGACTTTAAAGACTGTTATAAGAGACAAAGAAGGATACTACATAATGATCAAGGGATCAATCCAAGAAGAAGATATAACAATTGTAAATATTTATGCATCCAGCATAGGAGCACCTCAATACATAAGGCAAATGCTAACAGCCAAAAAAGGAGAAGTCGACAGTAACACAATAATACTAAGGGACTTTAACACCCCACTTTCACCAATGGACAGATCATCCAAAATGAAAATAAATAAGGATACACAAGCTTTAAATGATACATTAAAAAGATGGACTTAATTGATATTTATACGATATTCCATCCAAAAACAACAGAATACACTTTCTTCTCAAGTGCTCATTGAACATTCTCCAGGATAGATCATATCCTGGGTCACAAATTAAGCCATGGTAAATTTAAGAAAATTGAAATCATATCCAGTATCTTTCCCAACTACAACGCTGAGACTAGATATCAATTACAGGAAAAAATCTGTGAAAAATACAAACACATGGAGGCTAAATGATACGCTACTAAATAACCAAGAGGTCACTGAAGAAATCAAAGAGGAAATCAAAAGATACCTAGAAACAAATGACAATGAAGACACGATGACCCAAAACCTATGGGATGCAGCAAAAGCGTTTCTAAGGGGGAAGTTTATAGGAATACAACCCTATCTAAAGAAACAATAAAAATCTCTAATAAACAATCTAACCTTACATCTAAAGCAATTAGAGAAAGAAGAACAAAAAACCCCCCAAAGTTAGCAAAAAGAAAGAAATCATAAAGATCAGATCAGAAATAAACAAAAAAGAAACAAAGGAAATGATAGCAAAGATCAATAAAACTAAAAGCTGTTTCTTTGAGAAGATAAACAAAATTGATAAACCACTAGCCAGACTCATCTAGAAAAAAAGCAGAAGACTCAAATCAAAGAATTAGAAATTTAAAAGGAGAAGTAACAACTGATCCTGCAGAAATACAAAGAAACATGAGGGACTACTGCAAGCAACTCTATGCCAATAAAATGGACAACCTGGAAAAATTGGACAAATTCTTAGAAAACCACAAACTTCCAAGACTGAACCAGGAAGAAATAGAAAATATGAACAACTAATCACAAGCACTGAAATTGAAACTGTGATTAAAAGTCTTCCAACAGGGCTTCCCTGGTGGCGCAGTGGTTGAGGGTCTGCCTGCCGATGCATGGGACGTGGGTTCGTGCCCTGGTCCGGGAGGATCCCACATGCTGTGGAGTGGCTGGGCCCATGAGCCGTGGACGCAGAGCCTGCGCATCTGGAGCCTGTGCTCCACAACGGGAGAGGCCGCGGCAGTGGGAGGCCCGTGTACCGCCAAAAAAAAAAAAAAGAATAAAAATCTTCCAACAAACAAAAACCCAGGACCAGATGGCTTCACAGGTAAATTCTATCAAACATTTAGAGAAGAGCTAACACCTATCCTTCTCAAACTCTTCCAAAATATAGCAGAGGGAGGAACACTCCCAAACTCATTCTACGAGGCCACCATCACCCTGATACCAAAACCAGACAAAGATGTCACAAAAAAAGAAAACTACAAACCAATATCACTGATGAACATAGATGCAAAAGTCCTCTACAAAATACTAGCAAAGAGCATCCAACAGCACATTAAAAGGATCATATACCATGATCAAGTGGGGTTTATCCCAGGAAGCAAGGATTCTTCAATATACACAAATCAACCAATGTGATACAACATATTAACAAACTGAAGGATAAAAACCATTTGATCCTCTCAATAAATGCAGAAAATGCTTTTGACAAAATTCAACACCATTTATGATAATCATAGAGGGAACTTACCTCAACATAATAAAGGCCATATATGACAAACACACAGCCAACATCGTTCTTCATGGTGAAAAACTGAAACTATTTCTTCTAAAATCAGGAACAAGACAAGGGTGTCCACTCTCACCACTATTATTCAAAATAGTTTTGGAAGTTGAAGCCACCACAATCAGAGAAGAAAAAGAAATAAAAGGAAGCCAAATTGGAAAAGAAGAAGTAAAGCTGTCACTGTTTGCAGATGACATGACACTATACATAGAGAATCCTAAAGATGTTTCCAGAAAACTACTAGAGCTAATCAATGAATTTGGTAAAGTAGCAGGATACAAAATTAATGCACAGAAATCTCTTGCATTCCTATACACTAATGATGAAAAATCTGAAAGAGAAATTAAGGAAACACTCCCATTTACCATTGCAAAAAAAAGAATAAAATACCTAGGAATAAATCTACTTAAGGAGAAAAAAGACCTGTATGCAGAAAACTATAAGACACTGATGAAACAAATTAAAGATGATACAAACAGATGGAGAGATACACCATGTTCTTGGATTGGAAGAATCAACATTGTGAAAATGACTCTACTACCCAAAGCAATCTACAGATTCAATGCAATCCCTATCAAACTACCACTGGCATTTTTCACAGAACTAGAACAAAAAATTTCACAATTTGTATGGAAACACAAAAGACCCAGAATAGCCAAAGCAATCTTGAGAAAGAAAAACGGAGCTGGAGGAATCAGCTCCCAGACCACAGACTATACTACAAAGCTACAGTAATCAAGACAGTATGGTACTGGCACAAAAGCAGAAATATAGATCAATTGAACAGGATAGAAAGCCCAGAGATAAACCCACACACATATGGTCACCTTATCTTTGATAAAGGAGGCAAGAATGTACAATGGAGAAAATACAGCTTCTTCAATAAGTGGTGCTGGGAAAACTGGACAGCTACATGTAAAAGAATAAAATTAGAACACTCCGTAACACCATACACAAAAATAAACTCAAAATGGATTAAACAGCTAAATGTAAGGCCAGAAACTATCAAACTCTTAGAGGAAAACATAGGAAGAACACTTTATGACATAAATCACAGCAATATCCTCTTTGACCCATCTCCTAGAGAAATGGAAACACAAACAAATAAATGGGACCTAATGAAACTTAAAAGCTTTTGCACAGCAAAGGAAACCATAAACAAGACGAAAAGATAACCCTCAGAATGGGAAAAAATATTTGCAAACGAAGCAACTGGCAAAGGATTTATGTCCAAAATATACAAGCAACTCATGCAGCTCAATATCAAAAAATCAAACAATCCAATCCAAAAATGGGCAGAAGACCTAAATAGACATTTCTCCAAAGAAGATATACAGATTGCCAACAAACACATGAAAGGATGCTCAACATCACTAATCATTAGAGAAGTGCAAATCAAAACTACAATGAGGTATCACCTCACACCAGTCAGAATGGCCATCATCAAAAAATCTACAAACAATAAATGCTGGAGAGGGTGTTGGGAAAAGGGAACCCTCTTGCACTGTTGGTGGAATGTAAATTGATACAGCCACTATGGAGAACAGTATGGAGATTCCTTAAAAAACTGAAAATAGAACTACCATATGACCCAGCAATCCCACTACTGGGCATATACCCTGAGAAAACCATAATTCTAAAAGAGTCATGTACCACAATGTTCATTGCAGCTCTATTTACAATAGCCAGGACATGGAAGCAACCTAGGTGTCCTTCAACAGATGAATGGATAAGGAATATGTGGCACTTATATACAACAGAATATTACTCAGCCATAAATAGAAACGAAATTTGGTTATTTGTAGTGAGGTGGATGGACCTAGAGTCTGCCATACAGAGTGAAGTAAGTCAGAAAGAGAAAAGCAAATACCATATGCTAACACATATATATGGAATCTAAAAAAAAAAAAGAAAAAATGGTCACGAAGAATATAGGAGCAGGACGGGAATAAAGCCACAGACCTACTAGAGAATGGATTTGAGGACACGGGGAGCGGAAAGTTTAAGCTGGGAGAAAGTGAGAGAGTAGCATTGACATTTATTCATTTCCAAATGTAAAATAGATAGCTAGTGGGAAGCAGCTACATAGCACAGGGAGATCCGCTCTGTGCTTTGTGTCCACCTAGAGGGGTGGGATAGGGAGGGTGGGAGGGAGACGCAAGAGGGAGGAGATATGGGGATATATGTATACGTATAGCTGATTCACTTTGTTATACAGCAGAAATTAGCACAGTATTGTAAAGCAATTATACTCAAATAAAGATTTAAAGAAAAATAATAGTCATAGGCATGCAGAGTATGGAAATACAGTTTCCATAGGGAAGGGCTTTGTAAATGCTTCATTTAGATTCTCCTTGCTTTCTAAATGTAAATTGTCTGCATTTAACTGAGGAATAAAGCTGGACTATCACAATAATTCCAGGAGAGTCTGTTCCTTAGTGCTAGATTACTTAACAGTGCTGAATCCCTCTGAGGTAGAATTATCAACATCAAGGTGGCACCATGGTCACTCACACAGCTGAGATTCCCATGAAGAGCCTCCTTCTTCCATCTCCAATCAAGTCTTTCATCCTATTTTACTATTAAGTTTCATATGTTATTGACACCAAGGGGGGACAAAAAATCTAAACATAACTCAGTCTTCCCATCCTAATGTTAGATTAATACATTAATCTTCAATAGTAGCATCTCGTAGTTATAGCTTTCATAGCTTTTTGGAGGTATTTAATTAGTTACCTTTGTTCACCAAATGTTTATTGACCTCCTACATGTACTAGGTATTTTATTTGGTGTTATGTACTAAAAAATGAATACAAAATGACATTCCTGCCATCAGTGAGTGCACAGCATAGTAGGAACAGTGAAATGGCAGCTACAGTAAATAATAAATGTAATGGATGTTAAAATAGAGGTATAGACACTACGCTACCTGGGTTCTGAAAAGAGGATATCAAAAGAAGGGAAAAAACATCCATGAAGGGATGAGGGCTCTCAATTTAAAAACAACTGAAGATGCTTACAGACTTGGTATTGAGTGAAAAAATTGAATGAAATTTATGTATCCCGTAGCAATCTGTAGTAACTTCGGTTGAACCAAGTAAATCAGGTCAAGTGGGTATTAAATAAATGTTTGGTAAGTAGAAAACCCTCCAATGATCAGCATTCATTTTGTAGATTGACAGTTTGCATGCTTTTGTGTTGAGTATTTGTGAAAAAGATTCCATTTAGAGATAAGTTCTTGATAGGAAGTATGAAATATTTCCCATCCTATTTTGATTTCTGGGATTGAATTAAGGGAAATAAATTAAACGGTGTATTACTTTCAGTGTCTTGCCATTTATTTTACCATAAAGTGAACTAAAATGATTTGAATTATTTCATGCCGGGTGAAGAGACAAATAACGTCCTGCTTGTTTACCAATAACATTGGTTTTGGTTCTCTATTGTGAATAACATACTGTTCTAGAAACTTATTTTCCTCTTGGGTGCAAAAGATTTAAAGGCAAATTCTTTCTCTATTATGACTTCCCTCATGGGCAGGCTAATTCTGGGATACTTCATTCTATTTTCTTAAGACAACTTTTTCAGTTATTTCAAAACTTTCCAAGGATTATATTTTTCTAGGAAACTGTCCAAAATTGAGCTAATATAATTTATTTGGAAACTTTCTCTGTTTAACTGGATAAACCATAAATACAATTTATAAGTATTCATTTAATAGTTTTTAAGCTTGACTTAAAGGGGGTAAAATTTTCTAGGATTATATTTTCAAAATCTAGAACAGATTAATATCCTAGGTGGTTCTTTGGGAATTTGTAGCTATTATTTAAGCAAAATACTACAGTTGGATTAACATTTCTACGTCTGATATATGATATACTCTGTATATAATCGATGCAAAAAAAAAAAAGAAAAGACAAATCTGCAAATGAACAGAATAAATCTGCACAATTCCCTTCTTCTGAGTTTCCAGTTTTTCAGACATTGCTTTCTTTCTTCCATTTGATCTATAACGTTCAGGACAGCTAACACTTCCCTTGGGCGTATTCATTGCACAATTTTAAATGCATCATTTATACATTTGGCAATCTAGCCCAGAAAAATGGGTCTCTATCACAGGACACATACACTCGGCATTCCTCTTGAGGGGCATTAATGCACAATTGTTGGCCAAGCAAATGTAACTTTTGTTAATGTCTAGAAACACAGTCATTGCATTCTTCAGTAATAAATGTCTAGAATATATTTACTGCTCAAGAGCATTAATTAGAGCGTTCACAATAAGCTCCTAGGATTTTAGCTCATTTTCTTCTCAAATCAGTGGCTTGTTGAAGATGGTGAGGACAGAACTGTTCCAGTGAGCTTTGTTTCTGCTGGGGAGCAACAACGTTCCTGGTTTGGTTCTTATTTCATGCAGAATGAAATCACAGCTACCTGGGAAATCTGTGAGTGACAGACAGCATACAATAGTTATCTCATTGTGATTTTCACTTCATTTACTGATTACAATCTGGAACAGACTGTGTGTGATTGTTCACTGAGGGATAAGCTTGGATAAAATGTGAAGATTTCAGAAAATAAGTTGCTTTCCAAGATTAAGAAAGAGCCAGCCAACTCTATAAACTGCCTAAATATAGAAATGGGCTATTTTATCAGGACTGTTTTATAAGGACCGCTCTGAAAAACCTATGAAAAGATATATTTTAACTTAAGTTTATTGTTTTTGTTCTGATTACAAAAGAAATACAATTTCATTATAAAAATTAAAAATACCAGTTGGCCAAAAAAAAAATCCACTCAAATAGTTCATATTTTAATGAATATTCTTAGAGTTTTTCTATGCATAACATATATTTTTCTAATGAAATCATTTTGTATATATCTTCATTTATTAATGTAAACCCTTATGTCGTACTAAACACTGCTGGGGATACAGTAACTGAAGATGAACACCCCCTGACTTATTGAACATACATTCTACTTGAAAATGTGTCTAAACGGTGCCATTTGTAGCCAGATTTTCTACCTTAGATCATAAACAATATATTTTTCAATTTGTTTAATTTTTTTCCATAGACAACTATGCCATTTTTTCCTGCAAACTAATTTTTTATGCCTGCAGAGCAGCCCACTGAATGAGTGCACTTTACTTAGCCCATCTCCTCCTGTGGGACATCTGCTTTATTTCCCATTGTGTGCCATTATAATGGGTTGCAGTTAGCAACATAAAGAATATTTAGAAGTGAAATTATTTTAGAAACAAATGAAATTTCTAGCCCTATCCAAATTTCAGCATTTATTCTCTATAAGAATCCCTATTTGCTACTAGAATCTGCCATGTCAGACTCGCCTATTTGTCCAGAAGCTCTGGAGTATAGATTACTGTAACTAAAGGAACTTTTTTTAGTTCATTTTCCCCCCAAAGCAGAGCCTTCATACATGTATATATATGAATATATATCCACTGGCATTCCTTTTATATAAAAGATGTTTCAGCATTGTATAAAATGCTTATATTAAAGCAGTCCTGTTTGTTGAAATCCTGCTTCCTTGCATGACTGCTATTCCCACAACAAACCATCTTTGTAAGTAGAAGAATAACTGAGATTGTAAATAGTTGTATATGAGTTGCTACAAAATCATAATTTATGGTTACATTGTCTTAATCCTTGCAGGTGGGTTAGTTTTAATGTGTAAGGTCTCATTTTGTTTTGTACTACTCATAAGCCTGTTCAAATCACACACATACACACACATATATACACATATAATTTTTTAACATGAAGATTAATGAGGAAAATAATTATATCTAATTCTGTTACCATACTGAAGGTCAAAATTCCAATGAAATTAAGTAACATCCTTAAAGAAGCAAAAGAAAGCGGTGGTAAGGAAATTGCTATTTCAACTACAATTCTATACCTGGTGCTACTGTTATTTCCTGGCGGGGCCTTAGGCAAAGCAGTCAGTGTTACACTCCAACTACCTCATTTGTGAATGGAGGCATCCACTCTTCCCTTGTAAACATTGTTTTTAAACACTCGATCAAACTTAAAGTCCTGCCTAATTTCAAAGTCATATCACTTTCCAACTGCAATTTGACTTCCCAGGATTTAATGAAGAGCTTGAACACTTTTTTTTTCCTCTTGTAAAGAAGTTATGGGTCTTCCCTGGGGGCACAGTGGTTAAGAATCTGCCTACCATTGCAGGGGACATGGGTTCAACCCCCGGTCCGGGAAGATCCCACATACCCCGCAGACACGAAGCCTGTGCGCCACAACTACTGAGTCTGCGCTCTAGAGCCCACGAGCCTAGAGCCTGGTGCTCCGCAACACGAGAAGCCACCGCAATGAGAAGTCCGTGCACCGCAAGGAAGAGTAGCCCCCGCTCGCTGCAACTAGAGAAAGCCCACGCGCAGCAATGAAGACCCAACACAAACAAAAATAAATAAAATTAAATTTAAAATAGAAGTTATGCAAGACAAAATGCATGGGATAATTAAGGAGATGATTTTTTCAGGCTATTGCAACAGGAAGGATGTTCATAATTAGGAACATCTCAAAGTAAAGGAAGGGGACTGAGAAACCCAAAGAGGTATATTAAACATGGGAGTCAGATCCACTGGGGAAGGGTAGCGGTGGGTCTTATCTCAGAATATATGAGAGCAAAATTACCATTTCTCAGAAAACAAAATGGTGGGGGGATTTTTCAACCTTTGCTGTGCTTTCCATGAACGCTGGGGCTTCAGAAAAAGTTCAACATTGTCAGTTTTTCTTCCATTTTAATCCACTGCTGAATCATAATGCTTTTTGGTCAATGATGGGGCCAAGTGATGACAGATTTCACGGTCATTGGGAAAAATTACCATAGTTTTCTTTTCAATATATAGATAATTTGTTGTAGGAAAAACTGAACTATGTTTTATTATCAGTTAGGTCATATGAAGGATGAACTATTACTTTTAAACCTAGGATCAATACAATTCATTATAGAAACTTATTCATACAAGAGTGCTTCAAAGGCTTTCTACAAAATTGTGCTGCTAGTTGATCACTTCTTGCCTTAGGCAATCAAAAGTATCAATAGATGAAGTTAGTGTCATTACCAACTATTTTTAAAGCTAGTGTGAAGTAATAAGACTTTCTGAGGTTTGATATACAAGACTGTCTTTTAAAAGTGACATATAAGTTCTAATATTTCCAAGCAGACTCTTTGAACAAGGCATCCGAAGGATGGATGTGTTGCACCCATATTCGTTTCTTCTCTTACTTCTTCAGAGAACATTAATGCAGCTGTTTCAAGCATTTTGCACTTTAAAGAAGTGTTATAAACATAAACCCACTCATCAAATACATTTTTAGAGCTATCACACCACCCCAAATAGCTTAAAATATCTTTTGTTAATTAGGTTGTATCTTGGATGAGGTCATATTTAAATTAAATGGCGAATCAAGGTGAAAGGAGGCTCACTCAGGACCTGATAAACAGCTTTTAAATAAATATGCAATTCAGGTAGACAGAAAAGAAAGAGAAAGCTTTGTGAAAATGAGCTCAAATAATTTAATATGACTTATAAAGATAATATGAATTTAAAGTAGGAGAGAAAAATAAGGCAAAGGAAAGACCAAGGTGGAAGCTAAAAATGGGATTGATCCACAAAACAAACTCCTTAAAGTCCCATATATCTTGGAGAAAGATTTGGATTTGAATGTAGAATTAATTACTTTGATTATTTTGGTTAATATCCTGGTCTAGATTAATGCAATCAGATGACTATTGCTCATTTGTACAAAAGATGGTGTGTCTTTGGGCAATCAAAGCAATTAAATTGCATATTGGTCACTAAGTAATCAATATGCCATCTTGACACAAATAACCCATTTCAAATTACTCTCTCATGACTTTATCACTTACCCCTTTTATGCAGTGAATTTACTGGTGGAGAATTTCTGGTGAGTTCTACTTTGTTACCCATTTATCATATCCCTGAACCATAGTTTTATGTGAAACAATTGGAACTTGTTGGAGGTACAGGTAGAAAATGGTTGTATTTTTCATCAATTATTGTCAAACATGCTTTATTAGCTATTCCTTCTCTGCCCCTTGCTGACTTCTCAGGTGAATCCCATTGCTTTTTGGATACTTTGAATTATCAATCAATCAACAAGCACATACATACCTACAAAATACTCA
The DNA here is from genome assembly GCF_951394435.1 of Stenella coeruleoalba. Classification (NCBI taxonomy): domain Eukaryota; kingdom Metazoa; phylum Chordata; class Mammalia; order Artiodactyla; family Delphinidae; genus Stenella; species Stenella coeruleoalba. Next base: position 98,922,114 of record NC_137150.1, read on the forward strand.
CTTTGATAACAATGATAATAATTTTCAGTTATAATGCCTAGACTGATTCAAGTCTGTTTTCCCATCTTCCAGCTCAGGCCTGCAGCCTGAACTGAAGAAATGGTCCAAGGAAGAACGTAGAATCTGCTCTTTAATTCACACCTCTCTCTCACCCTCCTCCATTCCACCAGTTTTAGGGGCAAGGAATGGACGGGGAGGATTAGGGAAAGAGTTGGCAAATCTTTTACTGAAATGACATGTATTTTAGCTGAGTTTGTTGATGTCCTCTGGTTGGCAGGTAGGGTCTGCTTCCTGGGCGTGCAGTCAGTGCCCTCACACAGGGCCTCACCCTTGGAGCTTAATGCTCTGCATTTGCTATCTTATAGTTGTTAATAATGTAATCTGAATTTGATTTTTAAGTGAAGTCTTTTGTGCAGCTCTGCCTCCCTCCCTGTGAGATGGGTTCTGGACCTCGCTTTCCTGGCCCCCTCTCCCTGCCCCGCCCGAAGCCCACGGCTGCCCTCTGCCCCTGTCTGAAGCCTCACAGATGCAGGGTGGGTTGGGTCGGGGCGCACATCCCACACCCTGTAACCGCCCTGGGCAGGTAGCACCTTGGTGTGTTTGGAAGGTGACTGGACTAGAGCAAGGCTCTCACTACCCCAGCCCAGGTAAGGAGTGTTCCCTGGGCGGAAGGTTGCAATCTCCTGAGGTTTGCTGGTTTGCTGTGGATTGCGGCCATGACCAGTGCATCAGGGATTGGTTTCTCCACCCCTGGCCAGGGCACAGCAGTGCTGGACCAGTGTTCAGCAGATGGGAGACCTCGACAGCCTGTGGGACAGGTGCTCCTGTGTATACACGGGTCCAAGTGGCACGGAAGGGCCCTCCAGTGCTCCTGAATGTCTGCACTCACCTTTCAAGTATTCCTGTGCTCCCTAGAGCATGACACTAAATAGCAAGTTGAAAACACCACCATCATAGTGAAGAGAGAGGCTGCAAAGGAAAGGAACCATTTTATACCTTAGAACATTTTTTTTTTTTTTTGCGGTACGCGGGCCTCTCACTGCTGTGGCCTCTCCCGTTGCGGAGCACAGGCTCCGGACGCGCAGGCTCAGCGGCCATGGCTCACAGGCCCAGCCGCTCCGCAGCATGTGGGATCTTCCCGGACCGGGGCACGAACCCGTGTTCCCTGCATCGGCAGGCGGACTCTCAACCACTGCGCCACCAGGGAAGCCCCCTTAGAACCTTTAATGACACTTTTCCCCTACCTTTGGAACAAGGAGCTCCACGTTTTCATTTCACACTGAGCCCCACCAATTATGTAGCTGGCCTTGATAACGGGTGTTCAAATGTTGAAGTTTACAAGGGATGCAGGTGAAGGTTCTTTTGGAGGTCTACACACTGGGCTGCATTAAAATTAAACTTGAGATCTCTGACTGACCTCCTGTGGCCCCATACCTCCTTTCCTGTCCATGCCAGTGGACCCCACTGCCTCCTAATGCTTGGCCTTCATCAGCTGCTATGTCACTCTCTTTGGCAGGGTACCTCCCGATGGACCAAGCCCAAGTATTGATACTTTCCACAGCACCCCCTCCACCCAGAGGATACTCAAGGGTCCTTGACAAGACAAAGGGTGTTAGAGCAGTTGCCTCATGCTGCCTTTTGGCCTCAGAGTGCCACCTCCTTCAGGATCCTCCCAGCAAGAAGCAGCCACTTGTCTCTGTCCACAAACCATCCCCCAGCTCCCACAGCCATGTCTCAGGGATCCAAGAACTTTGTAACTACACCGGGCTCTTCTTTGATAGCAGCCCCAGCACAGACCAGCAGGTTCACAGCTCAGCAAGCAGCAGGTCAGGTACTCCTCTGCACATGCCCCCATTCTCTCTGATGGGCTCTGCAGTCCCTGTCACTTGGCTTGGGGGAGGAGGAGAAATGCTACAGCAATCTCCACTAGTCTGATGATCTTCTAGTCCCATATATTCCCTACTGCCACAGATTGCCCTTCAATTTCCAGTCTTCTCTTTACATACTCTGAATGTGGGTGATGGTCATGGAACCTATTTTAGTGAGTCCTGTAGGGCAACGTTGAGCACCTCCTCTTGAGAAGTGCGGAATGTAACTGCAGCATAGTGTGAGGTGAAAAGCTGGGTAGGGGTTACTACTAACACAGTAGTTCCCCACAGAGAAATTATGGAGGGTCTAGAGACATTTTAGGCTGTCACAAATTGGGTGCTGGCACTACTGGCATCTAAAGCGTAGAGGCTGGGGGTGCTGCTACGAAGCATAGGTCAGCCCCATACGAGAAAGAATTATTGGCCCCAAATGTCAGTAATGCCCAGATTAAGAAAGCCTGCTCTAAAGCCAGACTGACTAGATTAAAATATTGGTTCTACCTCTTACTCTGAGAACTTTTTTTTTAAAACATCTTTATTGGAGTATAATTGCTTTACAGTGTTGTTAGTTTCTGCTGTATAACAAAGTGAATCAGCTATATGCATACATATATCCCCATATCTCCTCCCTCTTGCATCTCCCTCCCACCCTCCCTATCCCACCCATCTAGGTGGTTGCAAAGCACAGAGCTGATCTCCCTGTGCTATGCAGCTGCTTCCCACTAGCTATCTATTTTACATTTGGTAGTGTATATAAGTCCATGCTACTCTCTCACTTCGTCCCAGCTTACCCTTCCCCCTCCCCATGTCCTCAAGCCCATTCTCTACGTCTGTGTCTTTATTCCTGTCCTGTCCCTAGGTTCATCAGAACCTTTTTTTTTTAGATTCCATATATATGTGTTAGCGTACAGTATTTGTTTTTCTCTTTCTGACTTAACTTCACTCTGACAGACTCTAGGTCCATCCACCTAACTAAAAATAACTCAAGTTCGTTTCTTTTTATGGCTGAGTAATATTCCATTGTATATATGTGCCACATCTTCTTTATCTATTCATCTGTCGATGGACACTTAGGTTGCTTCCATGTCCTGGCTATTGTAAATAGAGCTGCAATGAATATTGTGGTACATGACTCTTTTTGATTATGGTTTTCTCAGGGTATATGCCCCCTAGTGGGATTGCTGGGTCATATGGTAGTTCTATTTTTAGTTTTTTAAGGAACCTCCATACTGTTCTCCATAGTGGCTGTATCAATTTACATTCCCACCAACAGTGCGAGAGGGTTCCCTTTTCTTCACACCCTCTCCAGCATTTATTGTTTGTAGATTTTTCGATGATGGCCATTCTGACCCGTGTACTCTGTGACCTTTGACTAAGAACTTAGTCTCTTGGTGCCTCATTTTCCTCACATGCAAAATGAGGATAACTGTAGCATCCTTCTCATAGATTTTTGTATGCATTAGTAAGTTTGAGTACAAATTTTAAAAAGTGCCTGGAAAACGGTAGGTGCTCAACAAAAGTATTATGATTGTCTCCTGTTTTGGGGCATTAAGTGAAATTTCAAGTGAAAATCCCATTAGATTTACTCCTATACAAATTATTTCATCACAGTTTATGCATTCATTTTTAGAAATATTCGTTACTGGCTGCAATTATTGTTAGTTTGGACAAGTGTTGGGTAAGGGTAAACTTTGTTCCCATTTGCTCATGTGTCCCTTGATCATCAGAAAGAGCTTCTGGTTTCAATCATATTAACAGAATGAAATAAGGACTTTCTTTGTGACCCCTCTGCCTGTGTACAGAGCTATGAAACGCACATGCCAGAGCAGAGGTGAGCAATTGATCCCCTGACAACTCCTTTCAGCCAGCCTCCCCACCCAAAAGTCCTGATAATGAGTCAAAAGGAGAGAGTGTTAGGCCGAAATTACTCAAATAATTACTTTTACTCTTTTCTTCTACAGGCACAGTAGCAAGAATTTCCAGCATCCTTTAAAATCAGGATTAATTCTCTCTCCGGGAGCAACACGATAGTAATTATAGTTGACTTAGTACAAAGCAGCACAGTGTAGCAGAGAGCCCCAAAGGACAGCGATGGAGAACCTGGACCGCTAGCTCCCTAAACCTGGGCAGCTCACTTACTCCTTCCGGGCTTCAGTTTCTCCATTCATTAAACGAACAGTGCGGTACTAGAGCACGTCCCCAAATCCTGAGCCTCATCCCGCCCCAATTCAAGAAAAACCCTCATTTATTTCTTTTTGCACCAGATAAGAAAATGTGCGGGCTTGAACTCCCAACATACCCCTGCATCCCGGAGCTAGAAGCAAGCCCCCTCCCACCCGCTGCGGGCCGGCGGCGGGCGTGGAGAAGGGCGCTCAGCAGGAGGGGCCGCCGGAGCGTGCTCACGTCGCGCCGCTCTGCGCTGCCCCGCCCCCAACCCACGCCGCCGCCCGCTTGGCTCGCGGCCGCGCGCCCCACGCAGAGACCGGTGAGTGGAGCGGTCTCGGCTCCCCGTCCCCGCCACTGCTATGTGGGGTGGTGCTCAACTTCCGGGCGTCCAGGCGCGAGTGTGGATGGAGCAAGGTCGGGGTTGGGGGGGACCGCAGGGCTCGGGCCGAGAGCTTCGGTAAGGCCGGGCCACGGCCAGCGGGCTCTGTTGGTTTCGGGACGGGGGACGCGCGCCGACGCGCTCGACGATCCCGGGCACTGGAATAGTGGACACGCTGGGTGTGGTGCCGCCCAGGATTGCGGATGGCCTGGGCACCAAGAGTAACCACGTGCTCGGCCGGTGGTCTTGAGACGGGACGAGCACACGGAAAGTTTGGAGGTTTGCAGGGAGGGTGATGCAGGCCTTGGCCCCGCTCGGCGGGCTGTATGGGAGCGCCACGTGGGCTGTCCTCCCGGGCGGGCCTAGGAGACCGGCTTTATGGCAGCAAAACCTGAAGTGCGGGCGGGAGAGCTGCGTCTTTCTCTCCCCACCGTAACTTTAAAATGACATTCTACCCTCCCTTTCTTTCATTTGTCACCGAATATTTCTAGAACGGCTGCTCGACTGTTGGGTTGTCCATCAGGTTAATGAGACCAGGTGGTTCACTGTGTTTTAAGGAAGTATTGGCCTGGGAGTCGCAGGCTCTGATTACTCCAATAATCAGCTGTAAATTCGGCGCCGGGCCTTTGATTTCACTGGGCTCATCTTTAAGTGGAAAAGCCTGATTTATCCAGCTTCTAACACCATCGCTTGGATAGTTTTGCCTCTCTGCCCTCATCCTTTGTAACCTCAGGGTTACTAAAATACTTTAATGAGGTTCAATACATTATTTCTAAAATAGAATTAAAAAGATAAGTGCCAATCACAGCTTTAGGTCAACAGGAGAACCACTTTTCCCTCTCTGAGCTGGTAAACATCAATGAGGGCCCAAAGGAAATATTTTAAGTCAGCCTAGGCAAACTTGTTACAGGCAATATATCGTTTCTGTCAGTTTGTGTGCGTCTAACTGAGCTCAGTTTGCCTATGATCCTCCTCTATGTTAGTGGATCTAAAATTCTCCTGCTGAGAACTGTTAATTTTCTTTTTAACTTCTTTTAAACTGTGTTACTGCAGATTTCTGGGCTCAGCTACCAGAAGTGTTGGTCCAGTAGGTTTGATATGGGGCCCATAAATTTGCATACTAACAAGCTTTCCTGGTGATTTGACTACACTTTGTAAAACACAGCTCTGGAGCTTATAAAGACACACCTCCCTCTCCTGGTTGGTAATGACCTCTGATGGCTAAGGTGCCTTTCAGCTCTGACCGTACTGTTGAATACTCAAGCTACAGCTGCCATCCAAGAATAATCCCCACTGAACAAACCATCTGTTTTCCCCTAACTCTGTTTTGTGTAAGGCTTTTGAGATTTTTTTCCTCTAAAATTGTATACAAAAGATGAAAAGGGGAAAAAAATTCAGCAAATGTTTATTGAGGACCTCCTATGTGCCCTGGTCTGTGCTAGGCTCTGAAAATGTGCAGATAGTTGCTCTGTGTTAAGACTTCTGGTCAGTGAATATTACCATAGAAAAGGAAGTTAGGACACTTAAAAATATAAAGGCTTTGTTTGTATTTGTTGCCTGTAGAATGGGTATCACTATTGATTTTCTTGTGGAGTTTAATCCTTCAAAGTTGTTTAGATTAGTTGCTGGTTTTCATCTGTGGGCAGTTAGTAAAATATGAACCTTGAATCTTTTAACTTAATCTTTTTACATTTGAATGCTGTGGTCAACTTAAGTTGGAAACAATTGCTTTTTAAACGCTTGCTTTTTTTCCCCCTGTAGCTTATGAAAATATTTACTCTTAACTTCTGTTTGGGTGGTCTGTGAGATTCAGAGGCAGGCTAGTGTTGGCTGTACTTTTCCAGACAAAGCATTCTCTTGTTTAGTTCCTATATTTCTTAACATTACAAAACACACTTTTTGCTTTTTTCATTTTTAATGTTTCTGAAATTGTGATGCAGCTTACTATTTTGTAAGTTTAATATGGTGGAGTATGTCATCTGTTCTCTCAACCTCCCAAAAGCTGTTAAAAAGAATGGTTGTCTTACAGTATGGGCAATGTGAGAATCAGAGAAATAGTATGTTTGCCTAATAACCACTAATCTACGTTCCAATTAACTGAGCCTCAAATCATTTCAAAATGAACACATAGAAACAATAAATGATGTAACTTTTGGCAGTAAAAGTAGTGAAATTCATAGTCTAACAAAAGCATTCGTTATGCACTGTTGGGATTTATTTTGTTACTGATTGTAGATGGGAAATATGCTTCAAGTGATTTTATTTTTGGCTTAAGTATTTTGCACACATTGTTTCACCACACTTCCTGGTGAATATGCTTATACTGTATTCATATACTGTGCTTAAGGAAAACAAGCCTTTTGTTTGCATCTTCCTGCTGCTCCCATCCCTTAAATAAATTTTAAACTGACCAATTGTAAGGGATAAGAAATGTGTAGCTGAATATGAAATTACTTTTCCATTAATAAACACCTTTAATTATGCAAACCTTCTGAGGCAACCTAACAGTTTTTAACAATTAAATGTGAGCATTGTATCCCGGGTCCCCAACACCATCCCCGGGGTTAGTGATTTGCTAGGACTCACAGCTGATTTATTACAGCAGATGGAGACCAAGTGCTTCATTGCTGCAGCAGCTAGTTGTGACAACATGTGTGAAATGCTGCCAACCAGGGAAGCTCATTAGACACTCAGTGCCCAGGGTTTTTATTGGGGGCTCATCATGTAGGACCTTCTGGCTGGCATGTATCAAAATTCCAGACACCCAGAAGGAATGCGGGTGCTCAGTATAACCTGCATTGTTTGTCCAAACAGCTTAGACACAGTGAGTCCCTCTTTTCAGTTAATGGTGGTGGGAACACATCTGAAATCTAAGTTCCCAGACCTGACATCCACCACATGCTGACCTTTCAGAGGATAGCAGGTGGCTCTTTTCTGCACAAGCAATGCTGTCTACTGAATCTGTTTTCGTATCTCTTGTATTTCTTCATCACTTCTGGGCTCCAAGTACTAGCAGTACTTTGTCTCACTGAAGCTTTGATTCTTCAGTTGAGAAAGCACGCTGGTCTGTTTAACTTAAAAAGAATAAGAAATATTTTCAGAAAATGTGTCTCATTGATGATATATCCTAAGACATTAAAGTTTTTTTCCCCAAAGTTTAAGAAAAAAGCTTAAGCCCTTACCCCTTCAATGCAAGCTTTTAGTATCAATTTGTATTAGTTTTATACTATGGTCCTGTGTTTCCTGCCCAAAGCATTGGACCTTTTGAAGGAACTGAGCTATTTGTGGGTACAATATTTAGAAGCTAAAATGAGGCCACTAGAGTGTTTTAAACAGTAGCGCCCCCTTATCCACGGCTGACAACGTCCCAAGACACCCAGTGGATGCCTGAAATCGTGGATGGTACGGAAGTCTGTATATACTGTGCTTTTTCCCTATTCACAGATAGCTATAACCAAGTTTAATTTATAAATTAGGCACAGTAAGAGAATATCCGAATTGCCAGCATCGTTACTCTTGGACTTTGGGGCCATCATTATAAAGTAAAATAAGGGTCACCGGAAGACAAGCTTTCTGATACTAGGACAGTCAGTCTGATCACCAAGACGGCCACTAAGTGACTAATGGTCTGGGTACACTAGACAGAGGGATTAATTCTAAATTTATTTTCTAGATTTATTCTGAATTTATCAATTATAAATTTGTAAGTTGTTGCAATGTGTAACACATTTTTCGGGTGCCTACTTCCCAGGCCAGACCATTAATTCTACTCAGTCTATAGTGTAGCTGAAATACAGCTTAGTTATAATGACAAAAGAGCAGAAAACAGTGTGCTTGCAATTCTGATAGCCCAACAAAATAGAAAAGCATGACATTTATAAATAAGTTACTGGTCTCTGGGAAAAATTGGTTTTTATAAGCACAGTGGTTCTTAACCTTTTTGGGGGATGGGGACTCTTTCAAAAATCTGGTAAAAGCAATGGACCTACCCCCTTTCCCAGAAAAAAAATTGATTTTAAAATAGCATTTTGTTTCAGGAAATTCATATAATTTAAATTCATACATTCTTGAACTCCAGATGCAGGACACCTGCATTGTAAACGTGACGACAGTTGTGGTTTGAGGCAGTTCTGAGAGACCTTTGGCAATACTCAGGGGAGTCGATTCTCTTGCTACTCAAGTGTGGTCTGTGGCCCAGCAGTAGCGTCACTACCTGTGGACTTGTTAGACATGCAGAATCTCAAGTCCCACCCGAGCCCTAGGCGCCCAGGGGATGTGTGTGCACGTGAAGGCTGGAGAGAGGAGAGCTTTGTTAGAAGTTAATGACGTTGCCATTTTATTATGTCTTATTTTAGTTAAAAAGGTAGAGCTTTTAAAAGCCTTGAGATATAACTATCTTTACCCTTCACTTTCAGCCCCCAATTAGTTTTCTGCTTTATTTTAATTTTTCTGATAAAGTGGCAATTTTTAGGAACAAGCTGAGGTTTGGAAGTGAGGCAATTCAGGTGGTTAAGGACCTGGGAGCAGGCATCTTCTTGCCCCAGCCGTCAGGTGGCGCCTCTGGCCCAGGTGGCCTCCAGGACAGCAGCTGGGGGTAGTGCTTTGGTGAGGAGCACCTGGCCGTGGGCAGCTCTTGAGTCAAGTATTTATAACTCAGAGTGCATCTAATTAGATTTGGGATCTGGTGCTGATTAAAGCCAACTTTAAGATTTCAACTTTGCTGTGTCAATGGCCACAGGCTAAAAACTGTGACTAGGAACTGCTGAGATAGTTGAATCATTTAATTTGGGATAATTATACCTTCCGATAAGTGATGAATTCCATGACTTAGTGCTCGTGTACAAGAAAAACACGCCTTCCTTTCTGTGAATATGTGATCTGCATAGTGTTTGAGGCTGAATCATATCTTGGAAGAAATGGTGTTGGCTTCAGGCTGTCTCTTATTCTGGTAGAAATGGCCTTGGTTTAGGAAGAGTTCGCACAAAGGCCTAATAGTCATGCAAGTTGTGTGTATGAGATCCTCTGACACTGAAACTGGGACGCCTAATCACGAGTGTTTTCTTCTTTTTGGCAGGTTTGCGTTTCCTCACTGCCTTGTCTTGAAGACAGCGATGCCAAAGAAAGTGAAGCCTGCAGGGGATGGGAAGGAAGAGGGGCCTGTTCCCTGTAAGCAGGTGAAGCTGGAGGCAGCTGGTGGGCCTTCCCCTTTGAACCTTGACAGTCCCAGTGGCCTCTTTGAAAGTTTAATCTCGCCCGTCAAGACAGAGACTTTTTTCAAGGAATTCTGGGAGCAGAAGCCCCTTCTTATCCAGAGAGATGACCCTGTGCTGGCCACATATTACCGGTCCCTGTTCAGGCTCTCAGATCTGAAGAGTCTGTGCAGCCGGGGTATGTACTATGGAAGAGACGTAAATGTCTGCCGGTGTGTCAATGGGAAGAAGAAGGTTTTAAATAAAGATGGCAAAGTGCACTTTCTTCAGCTGAGAAAAGATTTTGATCAGAAAAGGGCAACAATTCAGTTTCACCAACCTCAGAGATTTAAGGTAACAAGTTCTCCCCAGTGCAGAATCCTGGTGTGTATTAAAGTGCTACCATTTGGCCACAGATCAGCTCGGGGGTAAATCTGTTTTGATGATGATTAGGCTGCTGCCAGTTTGAGAAGAGGTAGCACCTGTTTGGTCTTCAAATGCATTACAACTTCAGTGACTCTGTGTTCCCTTTTGGCTAAACTGTTAGAATCTGCAACAACTCAGGCTGGACGTGGTGAGGTGCAAAAACTAAATTATACTTCAGGTTTATAAAGTTTGTTAAAGTGACGTTACACCTCCAGGAGCGTTTCCGTGGGCTGGTTTATGTTTTGACACATGGTAGACATTTCTGTTTGGCTTGTCCCTTCACTGTAACTTAAGGCATGATAGTGTCAAGGTGATCATTTTTTCCTTAAAGTTGCCTCCCTCTACTGCCTACATCTACCTAAGTAGAGACTTCTGAGCAGTGACCAGACCACATAGGCACCAGAGGCACGTTTAAGAAAGAGACTTCACTCTTATTAACAGTAGCCCGCCTGGCACTGAGGGGCAGGGGCCTGGAACTGCTGCTGGGGGGGCATTCGCAGGTGGAGGGTAGGTTGGATTTGCAAGTCGGGAAGACTGGCTAACCTTTTATTTATTCTGCGTCAGTGGTTGACATTTGAGAAATAATTTGCCTCCTCTGTGCTCAGTTTCTGTGTTTATAAAATGTAGACTTAGGATGAGCTAATCTGCTCTTAGAGGCATGAGATCTTTATGTGACAGGTGGCCCAGAACAGTTGAGGGCCCATTCTGAGTTTTAGATAAAGTTTATCCCCATTCAGAAATGCCCTTCTGTGACCCATGGCTGAATCAAAATGTCAGCTTAGGAGGAGGAGAGCAGCACGTGAAGTTCCACACTGACCGGGTGGCTTCTGGCTGTGTGGTGGCTCCTAGGACTTTGTCATCAATTACCAGTAATGCTTCTCACGATGGAACTCAAGTTGCCCTGTTAGATCCATTAGGCCTCTCTCATCTGTTGAATGCCTTTCCCTTTCTTGTCTGCAGGATCCTGAACCTATTTGTACTCTGGATAAAGTACAAGTACTCTTAGACTTTTCAGTACAAGCACTCATTCCAAAGGAGTGAGGCAATCATGAGCAGTTGAAATGTCCTTCGAATGCCAGCCTTTTGTCCCTAGCACCCAAAAGGAATTTATAAATCACTTGCAGACCAAGTCATGATGTGTATTCAGAAAATATGGACACCGAGGTACTTCCCTCTGAGCTTGTCCTTGACTCTTTACTTAGCTAGAAGCAGCACTTTTTTTTAAAAGAGTGGTTTTTAGACACCTAAGAAGTATGAATAGAAAAGATCACTGATGTTGATTATGTAATTTGTTCACAGACCAGCAGAAAGTTATTGTTTGGCATATGTGTGGTGTCCTCTGTGGCTGTCATTTTTGTGCTGTAGAATCATCTTGGGCTCTTCTCTGCTCGTCTGCTTAAGTGCTGCATGTTCCTCTTCCCCAGTTTCAAGTGGCCAAGACTGTGTTTCCTTTGCCCTGTTGACTCAGCTCTCTAGCCATGTTTATTAAAGCAGGAAGGATGAGCTTTCCCATCTCAACGCAGCCCCCGGGCTAGACTAGGATGCATCCTGTTTTGCTTGTTTTTTCCACCACCAGGACTTGAGAAATCTGTTAGGCCTCAGGAGCTCACCCTCTTACACTAGAAGCCGGGTTCCAAGTATTATATTGTGACCAGATTTAGTGTTGTGTGTGTGTTTACTAATGGATATGTCGGTATCAGGGTAGAGAAAGTATAGAGGCAGTTCCTCATTGGCCAGATTGAGAGAGTATCAGAGTGAACAGTCAGCCCTTTCTTTATCAGGTCACACCGTGTGCACAGTTTATTATTCTAGTTTGTCTGGAAATGAGTAAGGAGGTAACCAGAGAGTGGTGGGTTGTTCCCCATCTGCTTTGGGTAATCCGTGTATCAGGAGTCCAGATGAGTTTACCAGATATTTACATGTGTTCACTTTTGAACCCTCCAACAGACATTTGAAATAATTGGGGCAATCACTGTGGTCTCCATTTTACATGGAAAAAACGAGTTCACAGATGTGACTTTTCCATAGCTACTAAGTAAGGACTTCTGATTCCAAAATTAAAGCATTTTCCTAACCATATATCTAAAGATATTAATTGAAATGTAGTAGGGCTTTGGGCATGTTTGCTTTCACCTTTAGGTGTGAGTGTGGGCTTCTGGTCTTAGCTGTTGTGTTCAGCTGAGCCTGCAGATAGGTCAGTGGAGAGAGGAGGAGCCTCCTCTTTCCCTTTCCCTTTCCCATTGTTCTGGGGTCCTCCTTGGCATCTCCAGACATAGTTGGGAGTCACGAGTCAAAGGAGACAGATTTCAGGAGCCTTGTTTGTGCCAGAGTCAGCACTGGTGAAGCTGTAACAGTTGTACACTTCTTTGCAATGTAAATAGGCTTTGGGATAAATATGCTGTTTCCCACAGTCTTAGGGTGGGAGTCTTCCTTTGCAAATAAAGAAGCTGACTTGTACCTACAACTTGGTCGGTGGTGATTTGACTCCAGATCCCTTTCTAGTGGGCCACACTGGGCAGATTGAGAAGCTAAAGGTTCTATTTCCAGGAGAGATAGAAAAATTGTACAAATGATGGGGTTTTCAGTAACTTTTTTTTTTTAATTAATTTATTTTATTTTATTTTTGGCTGTGTTGGGTCTTTGTTGCTGCGCGCGGGCTTTCTCTAGTTGCGGCGAGCAGGGGCTACTCTTCATTGTGGTGCGCAGGCTTCTCATCGTGGTGGCTTCTCTTATTGTGGAGCATGGGCTGTAGGCGCACGGGCTTCAGTAGTTGTGGCTCGCGGGCTCTAGAGTGCAGGCTCAGTAGTTGTGGCGCACGGGCTTCATTGCTCCGCGGCATGTGGGTCTTCCCGGACCAGGGCTCGAACCCGTGTCCCCTGCATTGGCAGGCAGATTCTTAACCACTGCGCCAACGAGGGAAGCCCTTCAGTAACTTTTCAGAAGAAAAGAGACATGTACTCCTCAATTACAGACCCAGAAGCTTGAGTTGGGGGCCATAAAGTCACCCATATGGTCCTGAGACACCTCTCAGGCCATCAGAGATGGAGAAAGAGCAAGAGAGAAACTGGTTCTAGTTACTGTATAAACGTAATTACAGGGCCAGGTCCTGCTGGCCCCTCCCAGGTATAAATTAGGCAGCTTGGGAGATCTCTTAACTCTCGGGAGCTATTCAGATGCCATAAAATCATCCTTCCTGTGTTGCCTGAGATGTGTAAGTAGAGAAGCTCAGTGGTCTATACTGAAGATGTCTCCCAAAGCTTTTTTCATGCTGACCCAATTCTTTCCCACTTGGCATTTTTAATACTGTAGTTTTTTTTGTTTTTTTTTTGGTGTTTTTCAGTCCAGTGGTAGGATTGACTCCCAAGCTGTGGTCACTGGTTTACTCAGCAGATACTTTTGATGTTTCAATGTCTCGTGTGTGGCAGGCACTGTACATGCATGTGCTTGAAGGGGCTCTGCAGTGTTCTTTGTAGGTGACTTCTTTAAGGTAGTTCCTTAGAGGGGCAATACAGAGTCATGGTTCAAGGTGTGGGCTCCGGAGCCAGGCTGCATGGATTTGAATCCTGGCTCCATCATTCATTGGCTGTGTGTTCTCGTGCCCGTTTCCTCATTGGCATTTCCTCATTGGTAGGACCCACCCTATGAGACGGGGTGGCGGGGAGGGTTGTACAACTGAAGTAGGTAAAAGCGCTTGGAAACAGCGCCTGGCACATAGGAAGTGCCGATACCTACGTGGCCTAACTGCTGCCTCTCCTCTCTCACCTGCCTCGGGACAGTCAGGTTTCTACCTTGCAGGGATGTGTGGCTCCTCTCTAGGCCCCTCAGTTCGACTTAGGCCCTGAAGAGCTGATTAGCGACTGGAGAAAGGGAGCATTCCTCGACCCTGTTTACCCCTTCGCTGTCTTGTACCCCCTTCCTAGGTAGTCATTTCTGCTTCCATTGCTCTGAGTACCCTTTTGTGCAGGCAGTTCCCAGATGTACCCCCTAGCTCTTCGTCTTGCCAGAACTTCAGACTTAGCCAGGCAGCACATGGGGGTCTTAGCAGCTCACACTTAACACTGCTAATATACGGCTTTTCTTTTCTTCCCCCTGAATGCTTGTTCTTTAGCAGATCTTTCCCATTTCAGTGGAACTGGGAGCTGACTAACTGCCTCAGTCAGAAACCCAAGAATGTTTCTCTGATTTATTCTCCCCGCTCCCATACCCCAGCCATCAGCATGTCCCGTCAGTGCTGCTTTCTGAGCGCATCTCGACTTTTCTACTTCTCTCTCCCTTGCCCACCACCCTGGTCACTCCCAGCCTACGCTGCTGCCTTCGTAGCTTCCCCACGGCTCTCTCTTGCTTTTCTACAATCAATTCCCCACACCGCAGCCTGAGTGAGCTTTTATAAGTGTGCATTGGATCCTGTCCTTGTCCTGCTTAAGATCCTATGACTCCCTGTTGCCTGCCTCTCCAGTCTCGTCTGCTGCTGCCTCTTCTCTGTGCTGTTCTGCACGAGGACGGAAGGGTCCTGAGGACAGAGGCGCTGGCTTGGGCACCGTTGAATTCCAGGTGTCTGGAACATAATAGCTGTGTGATAAAGACTTGCTGAGCGCATAAGAACATATTCCTTGTTTCTAATGTATTTTTCACCTCTTTCCCCTCCATCATTTTTTTTTTTTTTTTTTAAAGGATGAGCTTTGGAGGATCCAGGAGAAGCTGGAGTGCTACTTTGGCTCGTTGGTTGGCTCGAATGTATACATAACCCCTGCGGGTTCTCAGGGCCTGCCGCCCCATTATGATGACGTAGAGGTGAGGGGGGAGGAAACTGCTCGGCTCCGGGAGGACGAGTTGCTGCCAGCCCGGGTTAGTGGGTTGTCAGGGTTCAGTTCAGCTCTCGGGCCGGGTCTCTGCCAACTCTTCCTGTGCGGGCTCTGCAGAGCTTGACCTCAGTCACCGGGATGTTGGGCCAAAATTAATCCCATCAAACTGGTTTCCTGCTCCTTCAGAAAGGGGAGATTGTTTATTTACTAATATAAAGAGCCACACATTCCTCCGAAATAGGTGTTTTTTGAATTTTCTACAGAAAAGTGTGATTGGCTTTTTCTTTAATATTATAATGTATGGTCTTTAATAAGGTGAGGTCTTAAGTAATTCTTACATCTGCTTTCTTTTGTCCTTTTTCTGTAGCTACCAAAAGTATATATTTTTTCCATTTGTGAAGATCTTGGGGCAGCTTGAATGAAGGTCATGGTTTCACTTAAGCGCTGGCGCCTTGACAAGTGTTGATTTCATTCTCATGTGGCTGCCAAAAAGAGTTAACCCTTTGGCTTAGGTATTTCATAGTTTTATTTTTGTACCAAGACAATGTGTGAACACAGAGTTATTAGTAAAAAACCTCTTTTTTCCCCCTCCTTTGAGAGCAATTTGATATCAATACTGTTTCCAAAAAAATTAAAAAAAAATATTTCTAATAGGGCTTCCCTGGTGGCACAGTGGTTAAGAATCCACCTGCCAATGTAGGGGACAAGGGTTTGAGCCCTGGTCTGGGAAGATCCCACATGCCGCGGAGCAGCTAAGCCCGCGAGCCACAACTACTGAGCCCACGTGCCGCAACTACTGAGCCCACGTGCTGCAACTACTGAACCCCACACACCTATTGCCTGTGCTCCGCAACAGGAGAAGCCACCGCAATAAGCCTGCGCACCACAACGAAGAGTGGCCCCAGCTTGCTGCAACTAGAGAAAGCTCGCGTGCAGCAGTGAAGACCCAACGCAGCCAAAAATAAATAAATAAAATAAATAAATTTAAAAATATATATTTCTAACAGAACTTTAAAATATCTTTGGTTGAATGAAGAATAAAAAAACTTGACATTTTCCTATGTGCCAAGGATTGTATTCAGGATTTTAGACACTCAGTAATATCCGAAGCTTGGCTTTTCCGTCAGAGATTATGGGCTTTCAGCTGCCTGATGGAAGATTTAAAAGAATGAGATAGTGGGATAGATATTGGAATATAAAGAACTCAGCGAGGCTTTCATGAAAGTGAAAAGAATGACTAGCCCTCCAGTGTCAGACTTCACGATTACCTGTTTTTAAAAGTGAATACCAGTAGTGGCAACTTTAAGTGTATAGTGAAATGTATCTGTGATCTTTTATTTTTATTTTTTTATCTGAAATTTGTGATTCATCTAAGCCCTGAGAGGGCTAACACTCTAGAAGCACTTTGCCTCATGAGTTGTCTGGAGGCTCTCTGACACTCCGGGGTCCTGTGCTTCCTGTAGGTTTTCATCCTGCAGCTGGAGGGAGAGAAACACTGGCGCCTGTACCACCCGACGGTGCCCCTGGCGCGGGAGTACAGCTTGGAGGCTGAGGACAGGATCGGGAGGCCAGCACACGAGTTCACATTGAAGGTACGGGCCTGCTTTCGTGGGTGCCTTTCCTGACACAGGTTTGGTTTGAGGTTTGTGTAATGGTCCCTGGCAAACGTACCCAAGAGGCTGGGGGCAAGTGGCTCTCATTCCAGCTAGCCAGCACAGGGTGGGGCGGGGGGGCTTCTTAAAGGACATTTGGTAGTTTTTAGCTGCGGAAGTGAGCTGAGGAAATGTTAAGTTCATTTTCCAAATCACCTGTCTCCAACTATAATCCAAGTGCAACAGGAATGAATTATGAATTCAGTAACCACTGACTTCTCTAGAGCAAAAGTGGAAGGCATGGCCAGTGGTCACCGCTGGGTCGTAGGCTGCTTGAGCAGAGCACGGCCAGGGACCCAGTAGTTTTTTTTGGTAAAATTCCAGTCTGACCCCTTTTCCTCCTGATTGTGCAGTAGACTCTCTGCGCTCCCTTCCCCCTGCATATAGTACCCAGAAGAATAGTCAGCACGAAAGCCCTTGAGGAGGCTTTCCCCAGGAAGCCAGGTGGCTCGAGCATGTGCTGGTTCGCTGGCATCTTGCTGCTGAGAAAGTGTGTCTTTGAGCAGTTAGCTGGATGGGATCATAGCCAATCCCCAGCAGGTGGGGTTGTTGAGGAAAAAATCTTGGCTAAGAATAGCTGCATAATTAAATTTTATACCTTTTCCTACAAAACTTAAAATTTAATTTCCTTCAGTGGTAATAAGAAAATAGGTAATTTAAACCATACCGAAGATTCTAACCAAACTTGCATATGGTTATTGTTTTTGTATTTCTTGTGTCTTGACGTTATGCTTAGTATCTAATTCCTACTCAGGGCCTCATAGCTCTTTCTTGATTTTAAGATCTTTGCCTGCCTGCCATAACTGGGAGAAACAATCTCCCTTTTTAGGATGGGTGCCTGTGTTATAGGGGACTTGAATAAATACAACAATAAAGGTACCGTTCTTCATTTTTTTTTTTATGCTCTTGGTCAGCAATCAGCAAACTATGGCCCATAGGCCAGAAGTCTGGCCTGCTGCCCGATTTTCTATATAAAGTTTATGGAAACACAGCCACACTCATTCCTTATGTACTGTCTAGGGCAGAGTCAGCTAGTTGCCACAGGGACCATGTGGCTCACAAACCACAGATATTTACTGTCCGGCCCTTTACAGAGAGAGTTTGCCAGCCCTGCTCTTGGCTGATTATTTTTAAGCCAAAGACTAAGCTGTCCATGGTCTCTGAGGCCAGGGCTGAGTTACCCAGACTGACATCTGGCTACTTGCCCTGCCCGAGTGGGTCGGGCTTCATGGTGGTCATAGAGGGCATGGGACTTGCAGGGACGGAGCATTGCACGCTGCTCGTGCCCATCCTGGTCCCAGCTCACTACGAGAAGCCCTGAGTCTCCTGGAAGGAGAAAGACAGCATTGTGTCCTGTGGGGATTTTCAAGTTGTATGTCTATTGAGTTTTTAATCAGTGGAATTCTTCAAATGAAATCTTGCATAAATGCCCAGTGTGTGAAATCGAAGATCTGAGTCGCTCTGGGTGGGGGTGGGCTTGGGGGCTACGATGAGCGGTCTGGAGCCCTCCTCACCCCTCTTCCTTCCTACCCAAATGGCAGCCTGACTTGTACGTCTGCCAAACCTGAGGTCTTGGGGTGAAGACCACCCCTATAATGGATAGACATCTCTGTGCCTTGGGGATCTGACAAACCTGGGTTTGAATTCAGCTGCTGTCACTTAACGAGCTGCATGTCCTTGGGCAAGTTATTGATCTCTGTCTCAGTTTCTTCTTTGTTAAAATGGAGATCATAATGTTTATCTTGTAGGTTGTAAAGATTTAAAAATATTACTTTGATGCTGCCTTTACAGTGAAATTCCATGGAAGTGATGGCTATATGTCAGTGTATTGCTGCCTATCAAATTAGCACAAACTCTATGGCTTGAAACAACACAAATTTATTATCTTGTAGTTCTGCAGTTCAGAGGTCCAAAAGGGGTTTCACGTGGCTGAAATCAAGGTGTCAATAGGACTGTGTTCGTTCCGGAGGCTCTAGGGGAAAATTTGTGTCCTTGTCCTTTACAGCTTCTGGAGGCTGCTCACATCTCTTGGCTCACGGCCCCTCCCTCCGACATCAAAGCCAGCAACATGGAGCTTGGTCTTTCTCATGCTGCCCTCTCTCTGGTTCTCTCTTCCAATACCCTCTTCCACTTTTTTTTTTTTTTTTTTTTTTTTGTACGCGGGACTCTCACTGTCGTGGCCTCTCCCGTTGCGGAGCACAGGCTCCGGACGCGCAGGCTCAGCGGCTATGGCTCACGGGCCCAGCCGCTCCGCGGCATGTGGGATCTTCCTGGACCGGGACACGAACCCACGTCCCCCTGCATCGGCAGGCGGACTCTCAACCACTGCGCCACCAGGGAAGCCCTACCCTCTTCCACTTTTAAGTATCCTTGTGATTACATTGGGCCTGCCTGGATAATCCAGAATAATCCCCCGTCAGCAGCCTTAATTCCCCTTGTCCGTGTAACCTAAGTATTCACAGATGCCAGGTATTAGGATGTAGACATTTTTGGAGACCCTGCCATAATGGCCTGTCTTCATTTCCTCGACTCTCCCACTGTTGGGCACCTTTCTAGCAGGGTTTCTTCCTCATTGTTCCTCTAGAAATATTCTCAAGGGTACCTCCACGTTGTCAGGTACAGCGGTCAACTCCTAGTCCCCTCTTAGTCTGCCTGTCGTCAGCATTTGACACAGTGGGTCACTTCCACCCTGTCCACTGGCTTCCGGCATGCAACCTTCTCTTGGTTCTCTCTCCACCTTCCTGACTGTCCTATTCATTCTCCTTCGCTGTTTTGTCCTCAGTCTTCCTACTTCTCTAATTTGGGGTACAGGGCTCATTTCCTGGACTTCTTTGATCAGTCAGCATCCCCTCCCAAGGTTTCAAATACCCTCTACACTGATGTATTTTAAATGCTGTTTTAGATATCTAGCCCACATCTCTAAACTCTAGACTCATAATCCAGCTGCCCACTTAATGTCTTCCCTGGAAATGTAAAAGATACCACAAATTTAATATTCCCCAAACCAAAATCCCATGTCCTACCCTGTCCCCAACCTCCTTCTCCCTGCAGATGTGTCACTCTTCTTCTACTTGTTTGGGGCAAAATCCTTGGACATAGATTTATACAGAAGCCTCCTACCTAGTGTCCCCTTTGCAGACGTTTCTGACATAACAACCATGATGATCCTTTTGTGATCCCTGAACCCTTTGCCCAGACCTCTACTGTCTTTCCGTTAAACCCAGAATAAAAGCCAAAGTCCTTTTTTTTAAAAAATAACCAATGCTTTATTACTTAAATGGAAAATTGATAGCATAGTAAGTTTTAATGATCTAATTAATGGAAAATTATAATAAAATTTCTTTAAAATATTTTTCAACATCCTAGTGTACCACCATATTCATTACCATTGTGTATATTTTCAAAGACATTAATACCAATGGAATAATTAAAGACAATGAAAATGGAACTCATTTATACCCAATCCTCCTTTTCTCAAGGCTTTATGCTGCTGGTTTATGTAGCCTTTGGATTGAAGCCAGAAATATTTTTTTTCTTGGTTAAAATAATTAGCTTTTCTAGTTCTTTCAGAGTAAACAGAAACAGGACAGTGGTATGTCAAATGGCTAAGTCCTTAAAATGGTCTAGAAGGCCCTGTAACCTGGGCCCTCTGCTGCCTGCTCACTGCACCTCCCATCACTCCCACCTTCACTCACTACCTTCCTGACACACTGGCCTAACGGATGCCCCTCAACCTGCCAGGCACGTTCCAACCTCAGGACCTTTGCACTTGCTCTTCCCTCCTCCTGGAATCCTTTCTCCCCAGGTCGTTGCATGGCTGGCTTGCTCGTTTCCTGAAGTCTCTACTGAAATGTCACCTTAGCAGAGTCAGGTTTAATGGACCATGCTGGGTCAAATAGCCCCTCTAATCCCAGACACCCCCCGCCACCCCCCACTTCCATCAACATCATTCCCCTCCTCCTCCTTCTGCTTTTTTTTGTCTTCTTTGCATTCGCCATCACTTGACCTTACTTATTTGCTGCTTTATTTTATCCTTCTTGCCCCACTAGAATGTCTTCATTGTCTAGTGTACCTTCTCCCTTCTCAAATGTTTTTCTCTTCTGGAATGTGCTCCATCAGGGCAGGTCTTTGTTTCGTTCAGTGCTCTCTCCCCCGGTGCCTAGCACAGGTCCCTGGCGTGGGTGGTGGGCAGGGAAGGGTTAATCAGGTGTTTGTGGGATGGATAAATGAATGGATGGATGAAATATGTATGTGAGGGCCTCAGTCACAGGGCTGGCCCACAGACTCTCACAAATGATACCTGTAATTATGAGTAATGCATTTGTTTACTGGAAGTACTAGTTTCCCTGTCAGATTGGTGTTATCCAGGGCAAGATAGCTCTTATGAGTACATATATAATTACTTATGTATGTACTTAACATTAAAAAGAGAAGTTTTTTTAATCTGATATTTCTTGAGCTCTTTCTCCAGGGCCCATGCTCTTAACCAGTGAGACAAGGCTTCGCAGGGCTGCAGAGAGCAGATAAGCGACTCCCAAGATTCCCTCTCCTCTGCTCAGGCAACTGCTGTATACAGAATGTTCTTCTGGTTGGGATTAGGGAGGAGGAAGCTCCAGGGCAGTAGTGATTTGGGGAAAATATTTCTGTTCCGTGGCTTGGGAAAGAAATAGGACAGGGTGGAGGAGGCTCACCTGCCCGAGAAGGGACTGATCTTTAGTTACGTATCGTGTTTAGGTTCAAATGAAGGGTCACAGGGTTTTTCATCCATTCTTCCAGACATCTTTTGAGCCTCTGGTGTGTGCTGAATGCTTAGGTGGTTTAGGCCCTGGGGATACAAGATGGATCTGGACCCTGCTTGGAAGAGCTCACAGACTCTCAGGGACTGGCAGGTACAATAAGAATCATAATACAGCCACAGCCACTTGCCCAGCATTGCTCCAAGAGCTTTCTGTTTCTGGCCGTGCCTCGCGTGCGTCATGTGGGATCTTAATTCCCCGACCAGGGATCAAACCCACGGCCCCTGCATTGGAAGTGCAGAGTCTTAACCACTGGACCGCCAGGGAAGGCAGCTCCAAGAACTCTTTTCCTTTAATCCTCAAAATAATTCTGTGAGATTTGGGGCGATGGCTTCCATTTTACACATAAAGGAACTGAGGCCTCGGGAGGTTAAGTAATTTGCTGGGGCCAGCAGCCAGGGAGTGTAGCCTCTGTATGGCTCTAAAGCTCCTATCCTCACTGCCCCCTTTGACGGGTGTGGAGGGCGGGAGCAGGCTTCCCAGGCACGGGCTGTCACCTTGATCCCAGGGTGGCTTCAGGTGTATCTGGTCTCAGCTTATGAATAAAGAAAGTGACTTCAGGCTCTGGAAGCCTCTCCAGGATTGGGGTTCATGGTGACAGGTTGACAGACACAGCAGAGCTAGACGGGTGGATACCACAGAGAACGGCATGCAGACCACTGCTCGAATCACCACATAGAGGTTTCTAGAATGCAGAACTGAAACAGCCTTTCTAGAAGAACGAGAAGATATCCTCCCTACTAACTCCTTCCCCCCTTTTGTTTTTCCTTTAGCCAGGAGACTTGCTGTACTTTCCCAGAGGGACCGTTCATCAGGCGGACACTCCCTCAGGGCTGGCCCACTCCACGCACGTGACCATCAGCACCTACCAGAGCAGGTGAGCACTCACCTGCAGCCTCGCGTCCCCGACAGCTCCGAGCTGTGGCCACAGCGGCGTGTTCGGGAGATGTGAGGGAGTTAGCTGCTTCTCTCCTCCTTACCCGGCCCCGGGGTTTCCGGCTGACTTCCTATTCCTTCAGCGTCCTACCTGTGCCATTGACTCACTCATCTGGGCTTCCTCCTGGCCTGTCATGACCCTGACTCCACAGAATGCTGGGAATTGCCCAAATAAAGTCTCCCATGGTTTGGGAAGATAGAAGCATAGCTGTGGGTGTGGCAGTGTGTTCGTGTTGCCAGGCTGGGCTTGTAGTCTCTCTCCCACAACCCCATCCCCTGCCTCTCTCCCTCCCTCCCTCCCTTCCCCTCTCTGTCTCTCTCTGTCTCTGTCTCTGTCTCTCTCTCTCTCTCTCTCTCCCCGCCCCCTTCAAATTTTTTTTTGATTGTGGTAAAATATTTATAACATAGAATGTGCCATTTTAACCATTAAGTGTCCAATTCACTGACATTAATTATATTCACACTGTTGTGCAACCATCACCACTACCTGTTTCCAAGACATTTTCATCACCCCAAACAGAAACTCTATCCATTGAAACCTCTGGGTCTATTTTAAGGCTTCCATTTTTTTACAGTTCATGAAATTAAAGTCAGAAAGGAAGTCTGGAACAGTGAGTCCTGAAAGCACACGTGCTAAAAACAATTCCAATTAAAACCACGTTCCAGTTCAGCGAGTGCCTCGTCACATGACAGGGCCAGGGCAGCAGTGCCCAGTGAGTCATTTCCTGGTAGCAGCAACCTCAGTAGTCCAGGTCCCATTAAAAACGCCAGTCATTAATTTATTCATCATGCAGCACTACACCTTGTGCTAGTTGCTGAGATTGTAGGCATTGGACTGAAGGCGCTTTGAGAGAACTTACTCTCTGGAAGTGGTGGAAGGAGGAGAGATAGGCATGTAGTTACCAAACAGTGTGACACATCCCATCATAGGTTTGCAGAGGAGACTCTGGGAGCACAGAGGAACACACTTAGCTAAGCCGGGGTCTCAGGGAAGGCTTTGGAAATGACTTGACACCCAAGCTGAGGGAAATTTACAGGATGAGTAAGTAGAGGTGGGTCAGGAGGTCAGAGTAGGAGAGGATATTCCCGGCCTGAGGGACAGCCAGTCGCCTCCTAACTTCAAAGCCGTATCTTGCAGAACAAGTGAGTAAGCATTCTTCTGCCTCCTCATCTGGCTTTTCAGCGAGAAGTGAACCCCCTGTGTTTAAGAGACAGGAGGAGCTAGCTGGAGTCTGGCCTGAAGTTAGGCTCTCTTTGCCCACAAGTAGAAGCTAAAGCTTGTTTGGGGCTTCCTTTATGTAAAATGCCCTTGGCACCGTGACTGGTTAGGTGCCTTGCATAGCGAGAAACGGTCTCTGAGGGCAGCTCGAGAAGAACAGAGGTGACTGAGGGGGTGGGTCATAGGAACTGGGGAAGGGCAGGCTGCAGGGAGGCTGAACCAGAAGTTCGTTCTGGACTAAAGCAGCTCTGGGCCTTGGCAGCCGCATATTGATAGTTTGGCCCCATGAATGTCCATCTTCTGGTGTCCCGCCGTTGAGGTTACTCAGCTGCTCCCTCTTTCTCTAATTCTCCCTCTTTTTCATTTCTCTTGGTTTCCTAGTAATCGGTTTTCGCTCCCTTGTTTTCCTTCCTCGGTTTCTATTTACTCACAACATTGGCTCATCACAAGGCATCCTCAGTTACTTCTCTGACCTCCCTCGATCTCGTTGAACCTATTAGCTTTTGCTTCCACTGAGTGCCTGACTTGCTGTTTCCCAGTCCCCAGGATGAACTGGTAGCCTTCCCTGGTCCCACCCACCCCCTCTGCAGGCAGCAGGGCTGGGGAAGAGAGGTCTGAGTCACAGAGGATGCCTGCTGGGGGCTGTGGGTAGGCACCGTGACCCGTGCATCTAAGCTGGATGCCGACCTGGGCCTTTGTCAGTGGGGCCGGTGCTAGAACGGGACAGATGTAACTCGAGGACCATCGGTCCCCGGAGGTGTCCCTATGCTTTGGTCCTGGTGCTCCTTAAGGCCTGTGGCAGAGTGAGGACTTGGGCCTTTTCCTAACCCCTCTCAAGGGTAGCATTGTTGGAACATTTAGGGCCAGCTGTGTGAGACAGTGGCCTGTCGATTTGGCTGCTTTACCAAAGTGAACCCCTCCAGAGGTGTTGTTTCCAAACTTTGGAAAGGCCCAAGATCCGTTTTCCTAGAAGAACACAGAGCTCAATTTAACGGCACTTAAACTCCTCTGTGAGCTACTGCTGCATGACTTGTACCTGGGACCCTTCAAAGGACGATATTATTTCATGCTGCTGAAAGGTCTCTATGGTCCAAGTTCAATCAAAGGTGTGAGGTTGGGTGTAGCATTATGTCACAAGCGGTGAGGCTACCACGGAGGAGTGGACGTCTTGGGGGAAGTGTCTCTCATGTGGCTTTTGTCCTCTTTTGCCACTTTTCCAGGAGGGAAGCATAAAAGTGTTAATTTTGTTACTGCGTGAGAAGCAAAAGTCATACTGTGAATTTCCATCTTGCATGCAGCCAGCAATCTGAAATCTGCTGGTGACACAGAGGAAAATTTTAAACAGCTCAGAAGTGTTTAAAGAGAGCAGCCCCACAGCGTGTGCTTCTCACACTGGCACACATTGAGGAGCGAGCGATTCTCAATGCCCCAGAGAAAGCAGAGGCAACTGAACACTGATGCTCGTCCCGAGATGGTATTTTTGGCCTCTGGCTTCTATCTCCTACCCCAGTAAAACCACTGCCAGGGTTTAACAAGTTGCAAAATCAACTGTTTTGAAATTGTTGATGTTGGATATTTTGCTGAGGAATTTTTACAAGGAACAAAGGAAAATGTAGTGTTTAACTGTTCAGATGATTACACAGTCCGGGGATCTTGCTGTTACCCTAAATGTGTTGCTTTGGATTTTTTACACATAAAAATCCTTTTAGGTCCTATAATGATTGAGGGTTAAAGTTTCCTGCAAAGCTCTCCTCGAGGCTCTGTGTTACATAGTTGAAAACATTAAAAAAAAAAAAAAATTGGTCCCTTAAACTTCCTACTTTATGACAGTCTGTAATTAATTCTCTGGTATCTTTACATTTAAGACAAATCATGAAGGAAGCCTAGCTTCCCACCTTTAATTTTGCACCTGAGTGTCTGGGATGGGAAGTAAGGGAAGACTGACTGATGAAGGCCGTAAGTCTTTATGCTGAGTAATGTGAAATTAGTGGAACTCAGGACGTCAGGGCAGGGGAGTTGGTGTGACAGTTTGTAGCTTTAGGCTTTTAGTAATCAGTGTTCTGTGCACATTTCTTATGTGTTCACTCTTTTTTTTTTTTCTTGGTACACGTTCCAGTTCATGGGGAGATTTCCTTTTGGACACCATTTCAGGGCTCGTGTTTGATACTGCAAAGGCAGACGTAGAGCTACGGGCCGGCATACCCCGGCAGCTGCTCCTGGTAAGGCGTAAAGGCAGGTGGGAAAGGAGGGGTAACCACGGCCCAGGCCAGCTGAAGCTGTGGCTCCCTCCTCGGGACCCCAGAGTCCTCCCCGTGCGAGCCAAGCTCGTCTTCTCCCGGGCACGGTGGTTTGCAGAACGGAGTGCTGCACATTGCATGCCGCCCAAAGGACCAACAGTGTTGTGCAGACGGCCCGCTTCCTGTACTTCATGGCGGCAATGGCAGGCACCGGGAGCTCTGGCTGAATCAGTGGTTGAATGAATAACTAACCTGGCTTGGGAACTGTAGCCTGAGCACACGTGAGATCACTAGTTAGGACAGACCCACTGGAGAGCCTGGCCTTGGTATGCTCCCTGGCTTTCCTGTCCGTCCTGGTTTTACCTTTGAAACAGCGGCCCTGTTGGCTAGTTTTGAGAAGCTGAGTGCATCAGTGCTGAGTTGAGCAGAGGGCGCTTTTGCGGTCTGAAGCAGACACCTTAGACGCGATTTGCTTTTCAAAAGGCAAAGCCGAGACTGTGCCATATTCCCAGGGATCCCTCTTTTCAGGCAAAATCCTGAAAATTGATCTTTTTTTGCAAACGGTAGGCAGCTTAAGATGAACAGTGGTTATGAGGAAATAAAGGGATACTGTTCTTAAGGGAGTGACGTGGATCTGCGTCTGCCCTGGGTGATGGTGGTCAGTGGACTACTCCAGAGACTGGGACCTGGGCAGTAAGGTCACTGGAGTCTGGGCCCGGACTCACTTCTGTGTTTCTAGCAGGTGGAAACCACAGCCGTTGCAACAAGAAAATTAAGTGGCTTTCTGAGGATGCTTGCAGACCGGCTGGAGGGCACCAGAGAACTGCTTTCAGCAGACATGAAGAAGGATTTTGCTATGAACAGACTCCCACCGTACTATGTGGGAGATGGAGCAGAGCTTTCAACACCAGGTAGAGCTTTGCTCTTTTCTTCTAGGTGGTCAGGGGCTAATGTGGGCTATTTTGAGCTTTTCTGGGTGGGCACCTCTTTGAGCTGATGGAATGTATGAAGCATTTGAGGATTAATGTGGGCCTATCCTTAGTGTGAGGTTGGACAGGACATGCAGCCTGATGGGGAATGAGAGCCCTGTGATTTGGGGTGAGGAGTATGTGTGGTTAGGGTCCCTCTGGAATTCATCATCTTCAGGAAGTTTTAAGAACTTGAACATTGAAATAATCTTGTTGGAGTTAACCCAGGGATGGGTAAAATGTTGCCATCAGCAGGGGAACTACCAGAATGCCCAAGATTATCAGACCTGCTCCCAAGTCCCAGGTGACTATTTTGTGACAGGTGTCAGGTACAGATGACATTGATAGACTTCTGGGTGGATGGTGATACCGGTGTTCTGGAGCAGAGACCACACCACACTCCTGTAGTTGGACAAAGCTGGGTTTATTGACTTGTAACAGGGAAGAGAGCACGCCACTGGGGGCTGTAGGCACCTCGGTAAAAGGATGTTGGAAAGGATTTATAGGATTTGGGTTTGAGTTAGGTGATTTTCAGGAGGGTTCAAGGAAGCAGGGCTTTGCTCGGGATTGAATGCTGTCGGGAAAAAGGAGGGATTCTCGGATTGGGTCTCCTGTAAATCTTAGCCAGTAGCAGGAGGAGTGAAATGAAGCCAAGGTGACAGTTGGTAGAGCAGCAGCAGCAGTCACTCAGGTCAGCCAGGATAGGGCACGTCTGGTCACTTCTGTGGTGTGGACAGTGTCCTTGCTTTGGCCTGAGTTCTGACCTGATGATGAAGTGGTCTTGGTTTTGTCTCGATCTCTCTCAGACACAGCGTGGCCTTGCTTAATATCGCGGTTCTGTGTAATGGCCTGTGTTCAGCTGGAGAACATGGAGACACAGCCGTGAGTGCCAGGCTGGCTCTCAGGCTCCTTCTCTCTTAGTCAGGTACAGGGAGAGTTTCATTTTCACTAATTTTCATAAAAGCCTTATCACCAGTGGAGAACCACTGAGATACACACTCTACAAGGTCCCTTCTAACACTGATTCTATGTACATTTTTATTATAGTCTCGGGGTGGGGGGGCAGGAGTTTAAAATTTGTTTTTGATAGCATCTACTCAAAATAGCACATGTTTTCTCAGCACATATTTTAATCTTTAGCAGAACAGTGTTCTGAGTATCACCTTATGGCCCAGGATATGTTATCCAGAGTTTTCCTTGCCTTAGTCCTTACAGTCAATAAAGTTATGATCCCTCAACTCTTTCTCCAGCCAGAAGACCCTGTAAGGCTGGTCTGATTGTAGTGGCTGCTTTTTCACTAAGTTAAATCCAATCTAGGAAAGAGTAGTTTTTCCTGTGGACTTTATTAGGTGGCTTTTTTATGACACTGCACTTGACCTACACAGGCTGAATAATTTGCCATGGTCATGGAACTAGTAATTGGAGGGGTGGTGCACTTTGAGCTCTGGAAGTCCTTTCAGAGTCCACATGTGGAGCAAGCAGGGGAGAGAAACTGGAGACGTGAGAGCATTCTGTGCAGAAGGCATGGTGGCCCTGTCTGTACTGTGATAGTATGTGCTCCCCGGGTACTGGTGACAACTATTTAAATGAACTTACAGTTAGATAAATAACAACAGAAGTCTGTATGTGTGTCTTCAGTATAAGGATGAGCTCCATCAAGATGTCAGCTACACTTTTCAGATCACCGTACATGTCGGGGAGAGCGAATACTTGAGCTGGAGAGGGCGCCCCACATTTGGCTTCACCTGCAAATTGTTACTAAGTGTACTTCCTAAACAGTTGCTCCTGCAAGCAGGTTTGAGCCTGCTGCTTTCCTCTCTGAAAGATGGCTTTCCCTGTCTCTGGGTTTTCCAGGTGGACGGTTACCGGGGTTGGACAGCACTGTGAGGCTGCAATTTAGAGACCACGTTGTCCTCACTGTAGGACCCGATCAGGACCCATCCGTGAGTATCCAGAGGGGAAGGGGGTTCCGTTCTTCTCAGGGCATTTCCATCACAGGCCCCAGGTTATCAGACTGACAAATGGCCCTGCCCTCCTCCTTTGGGCATCCACCTCCTCACAGCTTAACGCCATCTCTTTAGATCAGATCATGCCCAGATCTCACTGTTATGGTTCCAAGGTTTCCTGCCTGTTGGGCATTTGAGGGCTTGTCTTCGGCCCCACAGAACCCTCCTTCTTTTCTCTAATTAGTAATTAAATGTCTGTTCTCTGTCTCCTAATTCAGGCCAGGTTGCCTTTGCTTAGACGGCCGCAGACCCCGTTCATGCGTCTCCCTGTCTCAGTCCCTCGCCCATCCCGTATACGGCACAGACCTGCCTTTACATATGGTTTTGTTGATGGTTCTTCTCAAAAACTCTCTATTCTGTAGATGATGGAGAGGAAAATCTACATTCCATACCCTTGCCACCTAGCCCAGTGGTTCCCCAAACTGACTGATTACAGTCAACTGGAAAATTTTTAGAACTTGTAAGTTCCTGGGCTTCGTCTGGTGTGGAGCCTCTGCATTTATTTTGAAAGCACCCCACACAACCCTAAAGCCCTTGGGAACTCTCCCATGCCCTGTGGCTTCACCCTGTTCCTCCTAATCAGCTTTCTTGGGAGGTGTCCAATGAATGTCTGGAGGGGATGAGAGTCGGGGGGCACCGAGATGTCTCCAGAACCCTATTTTTCCAGCCATCAGGGCCAGCCCTGGAGAAGACTGGTTTATAACATATATATAAAACCTAAAAAGTATATACTCCCACATCCCCATTTAAAAAAAGAAAATCCTAGTTATTCTGCTAACCAATCAATCAGTTTGAGGCGTTCTATTTCAGGCTAAGGCTTTGGGTCCTCGTCTGAGTGAGAGGTGACAAGGAATTTCTAAAGGTTCTGGAAGAGATAATAAACTGCACTGTGTTATGGTGGGTGGAGAGGGACGGGAAGTCGAGACCATTCGGGAGCCTACTTTACTATACGTGGAATAGAAGTTTTTATAGATCACATAGCTGGTATTTCTTAGGAATTAATATTTACTCTGTGGTGTTCATAAATTGTCCATTTATGTATACCTAGGAATGTCATTTTTCTGATGCAAAAAGATAGTGCAGGTATGATGAAACGAAAAACTTGAATGTTTCATTGGTAAGTAAGTTGATATATAAATGGTTGCTTTTTCATTAGGTCGTTTCTGAAGATGCTGTTATCTTTTTGAAAAATGACGAGTGGTTATTTGCTGCATACAAATAGTAATCTGTGAGCACTATAATGAAATACGTATATTCTACATTGCGTGTGTATATATCTATATTTATCTGTATCTCATAATTTTTTTGCCAGAAGGATTCTTCTTTAGTGTTCAATAAATTTCACTTAAGCACTGAGGCATTAAGATTTTTCTTGGTGTTGACCTTTGTTATTGGAAAACCCTCCTAGTATTGAAGTGCTCAATATTTTGGTGTTGACGACTTGCTGTGTTTTTTTTTTTAAGGATGAAACTCGAGAAAAGATGGTTTACATCTATCATTCCTTAAAGAATAGGAGAGACACACACATGATGGGAAATGAGGAAACAGAGGTTTGTTCCAACCTAAAATGCATGTCTTTCCTGCGATTTGGTGGCTGGGAAGAATCTGTTACCTTTGATTTATGGGTAATGACCTTTTTTATGACTGCAGTGTGGACTTCACATTTCACAAATTGACAGCCCTTGCACAGGGATGATTAAGTCAGACATTTCTGTGATATATGTACCCACTTTAAAAGATACTAGGACCTGTGGCCTTGTGGGAAAGGTGTAGCAAATGTGAAGCATTTCTCAAAGGATTAATATTTCTTACTCTATAAAATAGAATACATTTCATGAAGTCTGAGTTTTCATGTGGGAATTAGCAACTTTCGTAAGTTATCATAATTTTTGTAAGTAGCTTATCTGAAACAAGTTTCATACTTGTGAAGGATATCAATAATGATGTATTGAGAAATTATGGAAAATGCCACCTAAGTGACTAAATAGTTTATCTTTTTTCAGTCTCATGGACTTCGCTTTCCTTTATCACATATCGATGCACTGAAGCAAATTTGGAACAGTTCAGCTATTTCTGTCAAGGACCTGAAACTTACTACAGATGAGGAAAAGCAAAGCCTGGTATTAGCCCTCTGGACAGAATGTCTAATCCAAGTAGTCTAGTGCCTTTGCTTCTTTTTAAATATGTATATATAAAATAGTAGACACTTGATTCTGCAAAGATTTACATGCTAGGGAGCCCCTGTTGCTTTGAACCAAGGACATAATGAATGTAACTTTCCTTACCTGTGTATCTAATAACATAACATGAGACCTACCTGTTAAAGGTGACCAGTTGGCCATGTGTACTAACAGAGGTACATAGAAGAAAGAACAGCAAATTACTAAATGTCCCAGAAGGTGACAAAAACCGTACTTCTTGACAAGTTTATTTAATCCAGTGTGGTAGAAAAGGCACAGCTCAATAAATGTATCATTTAAATTTACATGTCGTTACCTGGCTTTGTCTTTGTTCTTTGGAAGAAACAACTTCTTTAAAGAGCCTCACTGGCTCTAGAAAAATTTTAAACAATTAACATGAAGAATTTTTTAACTTGGTTTTTTACAGTGAAAATATACATACCTACCTTTGTGTACACACAAGGCCTCCCATTAAAATAAAGTTACCCTATAACATCAATTTCATTAAATAATACTGCCACACTAACAGGCACTCACATCAGTGGGCATAAAATAGTTTTACAGATGTTGCTTGAAAGATGACAAAAGAGCCTGAGATTGAAGGGAAGGGAAAAAAAAACACAATAATATTTACATGGAAAGACCAAGTCTATAAAAAATACTCAAAATAGTGGGTCTTTGAGTTTAAACAGTTCACTGTTAACATTCTAAAGTGCATACAGGTTGATATTTTTAAAAATATCATTGGAGAATTTAATCTTTCTGTATATAAAAATAGAGCAGACCTTTTTCTGCCTTCTGGCAAAAGTTGGGGATGAAGGGAACAGTTGTCTCAATGTAAGTTTAAAACCAACTCAGGAGGGAAAAATGCTTGAGAATTGTATAGTGATGGTGGTAATGATTACTTGAAACTAAGTCAAAGACATTATCCTACCTGATTTTGCTTGAATGAAAGCTATTTAAAATGGGAGTGAAAAACTGAGTTTTCTGTCACATTTTGTAAAGTAAAGTGGTATAGTCAAGGGTCAGGTACTACTTGGTCTTAATTTGAACATCTGAAATTTCCCCTTACTTCAGGCAAAGAAAAATTTGACTATTCTTACACGTAGGTGACAGAGTCTTTATAAACACTTCTTGAGGGTAGATCAGGTGAGGTCTCAGAACCAGGATAGGTAAGCCCCGGTTACTTACAGTCTTGTCACCCAGAAGGGTGTCTCTGTTAATACTTAGAGTGCAAGGACAGCCGCAGGCTACTTGTGCTTTTTTAGTTTGAAGGACCGAGCAAACAACAGCCACAGAAAACACTCCTGTACTTGAGCCTTTTCCTTACAAAGCTGAGGTCCCCTCCCTGGGGTCAGTTACAAGTGTGAATACTTACGGTGCTTCAGTTATAAAAGCTTCAATAGGGAACCTTTAATGTTTATCTAATACAGCAGCTTAATAGTAAGGTTTATTAAATATGTTTTCAGATATTGCTAAAAATATTATTCGTCTTTTTAAAAGTATGACTTGACCTATAGGACTCTGCTTCTCTGTGCCTTGCATTCACACACACATCTACTAGGAGGTTAATTAACACAGGATGACAGCATCACCAGTGTCCTATAATGGCTATCAGGGATAGGATTCGTGTTTGGTGGGAAGGAGAGAGAAGAGACTTCAAGAAGCTTGCTCACCGAAGCTGGAGATCAAGCAGGAGTAGAACCTTTCCCAGAAATCGTTAACGCCTTCTTCATAGGAACACTGGATGACTGGCAAGAATATTTTGAGCTTTTCCATGGTTAACAACAATAGTCTTCAAGGTTGGGGAAGAAGTTCATTCTGCTCAGTGATCCCAGAAGCATGAGGACAGGTAGCTTCCTTTTCACGGGGCATGAGGGTCCTTCTCCCCTTGCTCTCTCTCAGGGATGCTGCAGATTCTCTCACAATATTTCAATGTCCCATTTCTGTGTTTCTTCTCCCTCCAGGGGCTCATTTACAATTACATGAGTTTTGTCATAATAATTTCCTCCTAAAACAGAAATCCCAAAAGGAAAGATTATTTGTTCACACAGGTGCTTAGCAATTTCAGTTGTCACAGGCTTTTGCTCAGCCCACTCACTGTTGGGGTAGATTAATATGTCATTTGTAAAGCGGTCTGAAATGGGAAACTGAGGTTAAACGGGCGTAGCTATTCTTCACCTCAAATCAGACGTTATGACTGATTGAAAAGCTAAGTGGTATAATAGATGTTTGCATAAGCGGTGTGCCCTGACCATGGGATTCTTAACACAGTGCTCTGAGTGCTCTAGCTCAGCGGCAGGTACTGGGTTTTAGTTTCTACCCCAAGAGTGGCTATGACTAACTCAATTAAAGCGACAGCACTGAATAATATTGGCCCTGACCTTGGCTGGACTCAAAAACAAGTTTAAATGATAAATTTAAAGGACCATACATTTTAAGGACCACAGCAATGCACAACAGAAAGTGAGAAATATTTCTTTAGGAAATGGATGACATCCTGTGGTTGATGATGCTTCAAATTTAGAAATGTTCTCAAAGATCATGTAGAAATTGAAAATTTTACAGCTGTACTGATAAACAAAAACCTTTGTAGGCTTGGTCCTTAGGCTTTTTCTTGATCCGTATATAGCTAATTGTTTTGTTAAAATGGCATATCTCGACTTTTTCAAGCATAATTTAAAATGATTTAATATTTCCCTTATGCATAAGGACTTCTTTTACCCATAAGGAGGAGGAGGCTTGGAATTTAAAAGGAATATCCAATGACACAGAACACTGGGTTTCATCACAGGCCTACCTTTAACATCAAGGACAAGTTGGTCACTGAGGTAGGAGCTGATGGTCCCATTTTTGTTCAGTCTCCACTTCTGCCTGAACTGCCCATGTTCAGTCCATAGGGCAACTTTAGCTCCAGGTATGTCTCGACCACCAATCACATCGAGACATGTGTCACTGGCCTAAAAGGGTCAAGAAATAAATTGGCAGTACTGTGTTTACTAAAATCAATTGGATTGGGCCCCTTTTCTTTCATGTGAACAGATCAGAGACATGACTGTCTAATCTCAAAAGAAAACTAGCATAATTATAAATTCAGTCAACTTTTTAAGTCTTCTTTATGGCTGAAGGAAGGAGATGGTATGGAAATAAACATACTGAACTAGAGGTACTTGTTTTTAAAAGGATGGTCTGGATCTGACAACAGATGGTCAAAGGTTTGTTGAATTACAATTAAATGTTGAATCCCTGTTAGCTTAAACGTGTAAGGTCGAGCCTGTTTTTCTTACAAAAACATTGGGTGGGCTTCCCTGGTGGCGCAGTGGTTGAGAGTCCGCCTGCCGATGCAGGGGACACGGGTTCATGCCCCGGTATGGGAGGATCCCACATGCCGTGGAGCGGCTAGGCCCGTGAGCCATGGCCACTGAGCCTGCACGTCTGGAGCCTGTGCTCCGCAACGGGAGAGGCCACAACAGTGAGAGGCCCACACACAGCAAAAAAAACAAACAAAAAACAAAAAACCCTTGGGTGACGTGCAAGATACCCAGACAATAATTACTTCTAAGTGCTTCTCATTTTTGTTGAAGCATGAGAAAATGGTCGATAATCCACTGGTGATATAATAAAACTGGTGTCTTATTCCCCACAGCATCAAACATAATGGAAGGGTTGCAGAAAAACAAAGAAACCTAAGTTTTATTTTCTAAGCTTCCTCCAAAAAACAGCAGCTCTCTTCTACCTTCATTGTATATTTTGAAGATGAGGAGGCTTCAACATGTTTGGAATCACAAAGACAGCTAAATTAATCTGGGCCGCAGAGTGTAAGGAACGTCTCACAAAAGCACATTGTCCATTTGGGTACAGTGACTTATCACTGGTTTAAAAAAACCATTTAGGAATATCCAGAGTATGTGTTAATCTTACTTTTTACTTAAAATAGAGAATTTTTTTGATGTAGAAAATCTAGTTTCTAAGCCCATTTCACCTAGATGCTTCAGTAATATATATGTCAATGTTCTTATAATTAGGCAAAAAACTGTTGATAGGAAATTGCATTATTTTATCATGCCATTTGATTTGGCAAGATTCTGGTTTCCAAACGAAAAAGACCAAAGACCGAACAGCGGGGTATACTGTCAGTGGGGTTGGTTACCTTGGATTTAAAGAGTCCTCGACAGTAGTGCCAGATCTGGGTATTCTTCCCACTGTAGGGAGAAAGGCACACAGATGTTGCCCTCGTGTCAGCTACATTTCCGGTGACTGTCAGATACTCATCCTGGGCTCGGTTCTTTATTCTTATGTACACTGCAGGCTGTGACGGGAGGAACAGAGACATTTTGAAAAAACCTTTTGAATCTGGAAATCAATCTTTCCAAAGGACAGCTTGAGGGGGATGTGAGAGGTAACAGAATTTAGCTTATTTATATCTGTTTCACTTTAGCAGATGTGTGTAAATTAATATTTTCTATTAACAGATCCTTACACCACAGGGCACACAGCTTAAATTGTACAGTCTCTATTATATTTTTTCTGAAATACACTCTTTTGGAAGGGTGAAAGGTAATAGTTTCATTCACTCGCACTCCATTATGGCAAGGGGCGGTGCAGAATTCGGCACTTAATGAGGTTCATTCACTAACTACTATGTCCCAGCTGGCCTGAGGAAGGCAGAGGAGTAGGAATAAGGGCAGGGTACTACCTACATGGATGTAACAACAACTTAGCAGCGACAGTACAATCATCAGACATACTGGCTTGAGCTATGATTCAGTGCCCAATGAATGCTATGGGAGGTCTTGAAAAACCCAGGTAGCTGAGGGCCCTAGTAGCACTGGTAATTTCTTTGTTTATACTTTGTTGACCTTAATATGTCGAGGAAAGAGACCATGCATGTAGGTGATCACTATGTAGGTATTCAAAAACTGGGTAACAGAGGACTTCATCTCCTGGGCCTGGCATATATACAAGAAGTTTGCAAATAAAATATTAAATCTGGGACTTGCCTCTATGGGTAACAGTTATTATTTATTGAGACTTAGTCCTAAATGGTTTCTGGGCCACAGTCAGAATTAATGACCAGAACAACCCCTCAAGAAAGTACAATTATGACCCGCAGTTTTGTAAATAAGGGTGACGCAGACAAGGAAGAGCCAGGTTTGTCTGCACCAAAACACTCCCTCTTCACCCTGATGCTCTAAGGCCTGTGTGAGAAATGCACTAGTTACTCTCAGACACAGGGAATGAGACCGATTCCAAAAGTGGCAGTGAAATAAGATGACAGGAGGACACAGCACATGACTGAAGCTCCACAGAAACTATTCTTTCAGCCCCAGGACTTAGGCCTCCAGTCTTAATGTAATATAACACAGGACACCCAACATCCCCACCTTGGGTCAGGTGTTGGCATCCCAATTACAACCCTGTCAAATAACAGTAATACATGATCTGTGATTTAACAAAAGAGCACTTTCACTCTGAGAAATGTAAGTGCTAGGTAAATTCAACAAGGGATCATGGTAAACCCACCAATGAATATTCTATTTTGAAATTTAAGATGGGTCAACATGAGACCAGTTAAAGTTTGCCTTCCTAAGGAAATAAACATTCGGAACACTTAAATGAGCAAATAGAAAGACATTTTTTTTTTTAATCTGGTAATTTAAAGCAGGTGAAAAAGACCTCTACTAGGCAAAATGTTTTAAGTGTTTCAAACTACTACTTCCACATTCATAGTGCAACAGTAGGTAAACTCCTATAATTCAAAAGTCTATAAATCATATAATTCTATAAATCTCCCACCGCAATTAATTCTGGACGCTTCAGTACATTCTTTGCTACAGTTTCCTTACCTTATATATATAAGGAAACAGGTGTGACCTTCACAGATGACAGAGTTCCAATTATGTTAGGACCAAACATCACAGTTTTAATCCATTAACTCAAGCAAGGTACTAATTACCCTTTTTACACACTTGTAGTCTGACTCCTCTGTAATTATACATTTAATCACTGATATGCAGATAATTACCTTAGTGACTTCCTAATTCCCAAGCTCAAAGAGGATCACATTTTAATGATTCCTGAATTTCTAAACAAGAATATAAACTAAAGCACTGCCAAGAGCTTTACCAAAAAGGAAATAGGACCCGTGATACTGTTTTAGAAACCTAGACTTCCTTTGCTGCGTTTCAAAGCTGTGGCCTAAATAAACAAAGGAAAATAATCTATTAAAATATTATTTTGAAATTAAACGTTTAACCAGGAATAATTTCCCAAAGCACAATGCAAGGAGAATGATATATAATGTTAATTGTCAAAAAACTACGTAAAATCAGAGGACACTGTTCTAGCTATTCTTTATCTCAGGGCCCTGAACAATAGGCAGGGACATCCTTCCCCAGCAAGGAACCCCCTTTCAAAAGTGAGGGGAATGTTCTCAGCATCCAACTTGGCTTCTGAAGTTTCTAACGACATGGGATTAAGCGTTATCATATAGTCGGTAAAAGCTAAACTGAAATCCCACTTCAGCCGTGCTTTTTCCCCACGGCTTTTCAGGGCGGTTACCCATCATCCCATGTGACAGGACTGAGGAATAAGCAAGATGTGAGGGTCAGGAAATCCTGTACCACACACTCTGCCAAGAAAGTGCACTGATGTTTAGAATCCCTCAGTTGGGCATCTCTGGTTCTCTCAAAGGACATCGTGAATAAAGAACCTTTCAAAATAAATGTGTTACCACAGCAATATGAGCCACGTGTTGTGTCAGACTCTTATTTAACCCTCACAGTGATACTGAGAGGTAAGCAATGTGATCACTGTTTCACCAGTGAGGAAATCTGAGGCGCCAAGAAATGAAGTGACTCACCCCAAGTCATACTGCTTCTGAGAGGCAGAGCTAGGATTTGAACCAACAGAACCAGAGTGGTAGGGATGAGCTTGGGGTGTGTGTGTGTGTGTGTGTGTGTGTGACAGAGCGAGAGAGAGAAGGGGGCAGCAAGACCAATAATTAGGGTAACTTTATTGGCTACCATTTATTTACCACTTATATGTCAGATCTGAAAATCAGAGCCTCGGCATTTATACCCACTATGCTACCTACACTCGCTCAGTGCCTGAAGTATATGGTACCACACTGTAAATGCTTCTCTTATTTTGGAGGAAAGTAGGGTGTGGTTGTTTTAAGAACACAGATGTTAGAGCATAATAGGTATGGGTTCAAATCCTGGTTCTGACACTTGGATGACTTTTGCCAATTTGCTTTCTCTCTCTCAGCCTTATTTTTCCTTCTAGAAAACAGGAATACAGTTGACCTTTAGACAATGCAGGGGTGAAGGGCACCAACCCTCTGCGCAGTTGAAAATCTGAGCATAACTTATAGTCGGCCCTCTGTATCCTCAGTTCCACATCTGTGGATTCAACCAACCTTGGATCACTGTAGTCCTGTAATGCTGTAGTATTTATTGGAAAAATTGGAGTATAAGTGGACCCACGTATTTCAAACCCATGTTCAAGAGTCAACTGTAATAACTCCTACCCTAAAGGACTATTGTTGGAATCAAGTGTGAAAGTGTTTCTAAAGGATTCATAGAAGTACCAATGGCATATCCGTTGGCCACAGTACCCCTAAAGCCTAGCATGGGTTCCTACCCTCCGTGAAACCTCCCACCACTCCTACACATGGTCATGCTTCCTTCCTCTGAATCAGGGATTGCCTGTGGCTTTTAGATGATTACACACTGTTTTGCACTTTTCTTAGCTTTTAATTTTTTTTTTTTTTTGCAGTACGCAGGCCTCTCACTGCCGCGGCCTCTCCCGTTGCGGAGCACAGGCTCCAGACACACAGGCTCAGCGGCCATGGCTCACGGGCCCAGCCGCTCCGCGGCATGTGGGATCTTCCCGGACCAGGGCACGAACCCGTGTCCCCTGCATCGGCAGGCGGACTCCCAACCACCGCGCCACCAGGGAAGCCCCTAGCTTTTAATTTTTTAAAAAAGTTTTAGTACAACTTTTAAAGGTTACTTTCCATTTACAGTTATTACAAAATATTG
This sequence comes from Stenella coeruleoalba, assembly GCF_951394435.1. Lineage (NCBI taxonomy): Eukaryota > Metazoa > Chordata > Mammalia > Artiodactyla > Delphinidae > Stenella > Stenella coeruleoalba. The sequence continues at coordinate 98,960,983 of NC_137150.1, forward strand.
GCTGTATTCCCCGTGTTGTACCATACATCCTTGGGCCTGTCTTACAGCCAATAGTCTCTACTTCCTACTCCCCCTCCCCTATATGTTACCCCTCCCCAGTCTCCCCACTGGTAACCACTAGTTTGTTCTCTGTACCTGTGCATCTGCTTCTTTTTTGTTATATTCACTAGTTTGTTGTATTTTTTAGATTCCACATGTGATATCATACAGTATTTGTCTTTCTCTGACATTTCACCAAGCATAATGCCCTCCAAGTCTAACCATGTTGCTGCAAATGGCAAAATTTCATTTTTTTGTATGGCTGAGTAGTATTTCATCGTGTGTGTGTGTGTGTACACACACACACACATCACGTCTTCTTTATCCATTCATCTGTTGATGGACACTTAGGTTGCTTCCATATCTTGGCAATTGTAAATAATGCTGCTATGAACATTGGGGTGCACGTACCTTTTTGAATTAGTGTTTTTGGTTCTTTGGGACATATACCCAGGAGTGGAATTGCTGGGTCATATGGTAGTTCTATTTTTAGTTTTTGGAAAAACCTCCATACTGTTTTCCACAGTGGCTGCACCAATTTACATTCCCACCAACAGTGCACAAGCGTTCCCTTTTCTCCATATCCTCGTCAACATTTTTTTTGTCTTCTTTTTGATAATAGCCATTCTGACAGGTGTGATGTGATATCCCATTGTGGTTTTAATTTGCATTTCTCTGATGGTTAGTGATGTTGAACATCTTTTCAGGTGCCTGTTGGCCATCTGCCCTTCCTCTTTGTAAAAATGTCTGTTCAGTTCTTCTGCCCATTTTTAAATCAGTTTGTATGTTTTTTGTGTTGTGCTATTCAAGCTGTTTTCATGTGTTGTATATTAATCTCTTATCAGTCATATCATTTGCAAACATTTTCTTCCATTCAGTAAATTGCCTTTTCGTTTTGCTGATGATTTCTTTTGTTTTGCAAAAGCTTTTACGTTTAATTAGGTCCATTTATTTTTGCTTTTATTTCCTTTATTTTAGGAGATGGATCCAAAAAAATATTGCTGTGATTTATGTCAGAGTGTTCTGCCTATGTTTTCCTCTAGGGGTTTTATACTATCCAGTATTATATTTAGGTCTTTAATCCATTTTGCGTTTATTTTTGTATATGGTGTTAGAGAATGTTCTAATTTGATTTTTTCATGGGTAGCTCTCCAGTTTTCCCAGCACCACTTATTGAAGAGACTGTCTTTTCTCCATTACATATTCTTGCCTCCTTTGTCATAGAATGACTGTAGGTGCATGGGTTTATTTCCAGTGTCTCTATCCTATTCCACTGATATATGTGTCTGTTTGTGGGCCAGTACCATAATGCTTTGATTACTGTAGCTTTGTACAATAGTATAGTCCGACGTCAGGGAGTGTGATGCCTCCAGCTCAGTTCTTTCTCAAAATTGCTTTGGCTATTCAGGGGTCTTTTGTTTCCATTATACATTTTAAAATTATTTGTTCTAGCTCCTTGAAAAATGCCATTGGTATTTTGATAGGGATTGCATTGAATATGTTGATTGCCTTAGGAAGTATGGTCATTTTAACAATACTGATTCATCCAATCCAACAACACGGTAAATCTCTCCATCTGTTTGTGTTGTCTTCAATTTCTTTCATCAGTGTCTTAAGGTTTTCCAAATACAGGTCTTTTGCCTCCTTAGGTAAGTTTATTCCTAGGTGTTTTTTTCTTTTTGATGCAATGGTAAGTGGGATTGTTTCTTTACTTTCTTTTTCTGAAAGTTCATTGTTAGTGTATAGAAATGCAACAAATTCCAGCATATTGATTTTGGATCCTGCAACTTTACTGAATTCATTGGTGAACTCTAGTATTCTGGTGGCATCTTTAGGATCTTCTTTGTATAGTATCACGTCATCTGCAAACAGTGACAATTTTACTTCTTTCCAATTTGGATTCATTTTCTTTCTTTTTTTTGTCTGATTGCTGTGGCTAGGACTCTCAATACTGTGTTGAATAAAAGCAGCAAGAGTGGACATCCTTATCTTTTTCCTGATCTTAGAGGAGATTTCTTTAGCTTTTCATCCTTGAGTATAATGTTAGCTGTGGGTTTGTCATATATGGCCTTAATTATGTTGAGTTACGTTCCCTCTGTGCCCACCTTCTGGAGAGTTTCTATTGTAAATGGATGTTGAATTTTGTCAAAAGCTTTTTCTATATCTGTTGAGATGAACATATGTTTTTTTTTTATTCTTTAATTTGTTGGTGTGGTATATCACATTGATTGATTTGAAGATACTGAAAAATCCTTCCATCCCTGGGATAAATCCCACTTGATCATGGTGTATGATCCCTTTTAATGTATTGTTGGATTTGGTTTGATAGTATTTTGTTGAGGATTTTTGCATGTATGTTCATTAGTGATACTGGCCTGTAATTTTCTTTTTTTGTGTGATATCTTTGTCTGGTTTTGGTATCGGGGTGATGCTGGCTTCAGAGAATGAGTTTGGAACTGTTCCTTCCTCTGCAATTTTTTGGAATAGTTTCAGAAGGATAGGGGTTAACTCTTCTCTAAATATTTGGTAGAATTCACCTGTGAAGCCGTCTAGTCCTGGACTTTTGTTTGTTGGGAGTTTTCGAATTACTGATTCAATTTCATTACTGGTAATTGGTCTGTTCATATTTTCTATTTCTTCCTGCTTCCGTCTTGGGAGATTATACCTTTTTAAAAATTTGTCCATTTCTTCCAAGTTGTCCATTTTATTGGCAGATGGTTGCTTGTAGTAGTCTCCTATGAGCCTCTGTATTTCTGTGGTGTCGGCTGTAACTTCTTTCTCACTTCTGATTTTATTGATTTGGGCCCTCTCCCCTTTTTTTTTCCTGATGAGTCTGGCTAAAGGTTTATCAAAGAACCAGCTTTTAGTTTCATTGATCTTTTCTATTGTGCTTTTAGTCTCTATTTCATTTATTTCTGCTCTGATCTTTATGATTTCTTTGCTTCTACTAACTTTGGGTTTTGTTTCTTCTTTCTTTAGTTGCTTTAGGCATAAGGTTTAGGTTGTTTGAGATTTTTCTTGTTTCCTGAGGTGAGCCTGTATCACTAAACTTCCCTCTTAGAACTGCTTTTGCTGTGTCCCATAGGTTTTGGATTGTTGTGTTTTCATTTTCATTTGTCCGTAGGTATTTTTTGATTTCCTCTTTGACTTCTTCAGTGATCCATTGGTTGTTTAGTTGTTTAGCCTTCACAGGCTTGTGTTTTTTGCAGTTTTTTTCTTGCAGCTGATTTCTAGTCTCATAGCATGGTGGTCGGAAAAGATACTTGATTTCAATTTTCTTAAATTTACCAAGGCTTGTTTTGTGGCCTAGCGTGTGATATATCCTGGAGAATGTTCCAGGTATACTTTGAAAAGAACGTGTATTTTGCTGCTTTTGGATGGAATGCTCTCTCTATATAAATTAAATCTATTTGGTCTAATGTGTCATTTAAGGTCAGTGTTTCCTTATTGATTTTCTGTCTGATCTGTCCATTGATGTGAATGGGGTATTAAAGTCCCCTACTATTATTGTGTTACTGTCAATTTCTTGTTTTATGTTTGTTAATATTTACCTCATATATTGAGGTGCTCCTATGTCGGGTGCATATATATTTACAATTGTTATGTCATCTTCTTGGATTGATCCCTTGATCATTATATAGTGTCCTTCTTTGTCTCTTGTAACAGTATTTTAAAGTCTTATTTTGTCTAATGTTAAGTATTGCTACTCTGGCTTTCTTTTGATTTCCACTTGCATGGAATACCGTTTTCCAAACCCTCACTTTTGGTCTGTATGTGTCTCTAGATCTAAAGTGAGTCTCTTGTAGACAGCATATATACAGGTCTTGTTTTTGTATCCATTCAGCCACTCTGTGTCTTTAGGTTGGAGCATTTAGTCTGTTTACATTTAAGGTAATTATCGATATGTATGTTCTTACTGCCATTTTGTTAACTGTTTTGGATTTGTTTTTATAGGCCCTTTTCTCCCCTTTTTTCTTCTTTTGTTCTCTACTAATGTGATTTGATGACTATCTTTAGTGTTATGTTTGCATCCCTTTTTGTGTGTATATCTGTTGTAGATTTTTGGTTTATGGTTACCATTAGGTATTCATACAGCAGTCTATATATATAAATGACTGTTTTAAGTTGCTGATCTCTTAATCTCAAATGCATTTTAACTAGCCTCTCTTTGTACTCTCCTCCCCTTATGATTACTGTTTTGATGTCATGTTTTACACCTAATTGTTTTGTGTATCCCTTAACTGCTTACTGTGGATAGAGATGGTTTTACTTTTGCTTTGTAACCTCCCTACTAGCTTTGTGTGGGGATGATTTCCTACCTTTACTGCTTGTTTGCCTTTACTGGTGAGCTTCTTCATTTCATAATTTTCTTGTTTCTTGTTGTGGCCTTTTCTTTTTTGCCTAGAGAAGTTCCTCTAACATTTGTTGTAAAGCTGGTTTGGTTGTGCTGAACTCTTTTTAGCTTTTGCTTGTCTGTAGAGATTTTGATTTCTCCATCAGATGTGAACAAGAACCTTGATGGGTGGAATATTCTTGCTTGTAGGTTTTTCCCTTTCATCACTTTAAATATATCATGCCACTCCCTTCTGGCCTGCAGTTTCTGCTGAAAAATCAGCTGATAGCTTCATGGGAGTTCCCTTGTATGTTATATGTTGCTTTTCCCTCACTGCTTTTAATATTCTCTCTATATCCTTAATTTTTGTCATTTTAATTACAATGTGTCTTGGTATGTTCCTCTTTGGGTTAATCCTGTATTGGACTCTCTGTGCTTCCTGGACTAGAGTGACTATTTCTTTCTCCAGGTTAGGGAAGTTTTCAGCTATTATGTCTCAGATATTTTCTCAGGCCCTTTCTCCTGCTCTTCTCCTTCTGGGACCCCTACAATGTAAATATTAGTGTGCTTGATGTTGTACCAGAGGGCTCTTATACTGTCCTCTTTTTTTTCTCTTTTCTTCTTTTGTTTAGTGTCAGTGATTTCCACTACTCTGTCTTCCAGCTCACTGATCCGTTTGCCACCTACCTCTTTGAGAGGCTCTCCAAGACCAGCAGGTAGGTCTGGCCCAGGTTCTTATCAAATTACTGCTTTTGCCCTGGGCATTGTGTATGAGATTTTGTTTGCACCGTTTAAGAGTGACATCTCTATTTTCCCCTGTCCTGTGGGGCTCCCGAAATTAAGCCCCACTGGCCTTCAAAGCCAAATGCTCTGGGGGATCGTCTTCCTGGTGCAGGACCCCCAGGCTGGTGAGCCTAATGTAGGGCTCAGAACCCTCACTCCTTTGGGAGAACTTCTGCAATATAATTATTCTCCAGGTTTTGGGTCACCCACTCAGGGGTATGTGATTTGATTATATTGCAAGTCTGTCCCTCCTACTCGTTGTGGTTCCTTCTATATGTCTTCAGTTATAGAATGTCTTTTCTGATAGGTTCCAGTCTTTTTCATCGATGGCTGTTCTGCAGATCGTTGTGATTTTGGTGTGCTTGTGAGAGGAGGTAAGCTCAGGGTCTTTCTAGTCTGCCATCTTGGCCCCTCCCCACTTTGCAGTTTATATTACTGCTTTGAGTTGGACATGTTTTTTACCCAACAAAAATGTAAGCTCCAAGAAGGCCAAAATCATGTCTACCCTTATACATCTTCCATAATTTTTCTGCATAATGTCAAACATTCACTTATCCATTTATACATTCATTCCTTCATTAAACAGATAGTCCCTGAGTTCCTACAATGTGCCAGACATTGTGACAGGGTAGAGTATGCACAGCCCCTGCCTTCACAGGGCTTCTAGCAGAGTGAGAAAGCACCCAGTCCAACAACAACTATGTCATGACAAACGGCAGGCAGTGTCTTGTAGAAAAAGAACCAGGTCTTTAAGGATGTAGTTTGGTTTTACAGAGAGAGTGAAACAGGCTTCCCGGAGGACCTGAAACTACAGATGAACTTAGAAGGAGAAGTAAGAACTAGCCTGGCAAAGAATGGGGGGAGAAACTTCTAGACAGAGGGCAGAGCCTGTGTTAAGCGTGGGAAAACACTCTGTGTGCTGGTGCATGTGACAGCCATGCGTGTGAGTGGGAGATGATGAGAGATGAGGCTGGAGAAGCCAGGGGGAGCCAGATCACATAGGACACGTTGAAGAGATTAGACTATATCCGAAGTACAGTGGGAAGCTTTTGAATAGAAGACTGACAAGCAGTAGGTGTGCAATAAATACTATGTTAATTAAATTGCCAGGATCCATCCTGAGTATTACATAAGTGGGGGGAAAAAGCCAAGTACTTAGGAAGTAAAACTAGTGCACTCTCAGAGTTCATTCTTCTTTCCACTGCTTGCCACAGAGCTTATGATACTTATTTTCCCACGAAAAGGCAACAAGGTCAATAGGACTCTGGACTCAAAGCTAAAACCCAGTGCTGACCTTAGGTACAATTTTATGAATTAGTTAAAATCTATAAAATCCCCATCCTAATCAGATCCTCCTATAACATAAATGGCAAACTAAATTAAACGGTCCATAGTTCAGATGCTGTGGGTTTTGACATTTCTACTAAGAAATGGAGCTATTTTGGATCGTATGGTTCTCTTCTCCTTACCTGCTTCATAGGACGGAGGGAACCAATTGTTTTCCATCCACTGAATGCTGTCCAATTTGGGATCTCATTAGGCTTGAGTAGGATTTGTCTTCCTAAGAAATTGGATCCTTCATAAGCTATCCACCTATACGAGAAGAGGAAAGGAAAAAAAATGGGATGCTTAAAACAGAAAGCAATCTCTTAACAAAAATACCTCTTACTATACCATATAGGGTTCCTTCTTTAAAACCTCCAGGTTTGTAGACTGTTTTTAAGAAAAAACATTGTGCAATTGTATATTTTAACGGAAAAAGCAGGGAGGACTAGGAGAAAGCCCACTGGACTGTGGCTTAGAAGATTTAGATTCATCAGGAATCTGGTTTTCTTACGTCCAAAACAAGGTTCCCTCCAGCTTTAGAATTCTTTGTTCCTTTGATGATACCAAGTTATTTTCCTAACATTTTAACATTCAGAGATAGACCGTAATTCCTCCCTACTCACCCAGTTAAAAACCACCTGTTTCCTCTCCACTCTTAGGCTCACTGTCCCACATCCTTCACAGCCTCTCTGGACAGCTCCGGTGACCTCTGCAGACACACCTCCTTCCACAACAACTCCCAGCAAGGGCTACTTAAAATTATCCACAGAAATCTGGTCTGAACCCTTACTTCAAGGTCTAGCTCCTTTGCAAATACTTCTCAGTACCCCAGGGGCCTTCAAATCGGGCCAAGTTACAGGGTGTCAAAGTGTGCAGGGCCTCAAGGTGAGTGTCTGGAGCCTGGAGACTCATTCAGTGGCACACAGTCACGCCCATTCCTTTCCGGATTGGCCTCGGCTGCTTCAGCACCACAATGGCAGGTTGAATGCTTGTGACAGAGTCAGGATAGCCAACAAACTGAAAAGACCACCTGGCCCCTACTGAAAAGGTTTGCTGAGCCCTGCTTGAGGTGGTTATCAAACTAAGGAGAATAAGCTGGGACTGCCAGGAGGATCTGAAATTCTCAGCAGGACTCCAGGTCATGGCATATGGTGCTTTCAGAAAGTAGGCATGAAGACGAGGTGGCTGCCTTGCTTGGTTCAGACGAAGCCTCCTGCTCTCCACAGCCAAGATCAGGCTTGGCTAAATTATGAATGGATGAACAAGGCATATGACCTTCCCTCTACCCCTTCTTGCCAACACAATCTAAATAAACCATCAGGTTGGTGCAGAGTCAGGACAGCATGACCATGGAGGGGCTGAGCTACCTCTCCAGCTTTGCAGGTTCTTTTTAGACAGGCAGGGATGTCTCAGTTATAAAACCTAGGCAAGGTTTCAATAAACTATACCTCATTATATATTAATCTAATGAATTTCACAGTTGAAAAGCATTAACTTGGCCCCCATTACCACCACAGATCAGAGATGTGGCATAATACAGGGATTAAACAGAACAAAACAAAACTTGTCACTGAGGGCAGCTGGCTGTGCATTAAGTGGCATTCTGGGAGCCATCTGTGGCCTAGGAAAACCTTCAGACAGCCTTCACTAGTCCTTACTCCATGTACCAATTCTCTGTCAGAGAATCCAGAACAGTGAGAGGAGGTACATAATAAACTAAAGAGAAGCAATAAGTATGTTACGGTAAAATGGCAGCAGTTTTCTACAAAAGAGTGAAATAAGCTCGTGAGAAATTTCCAGAAGTGAGTCAGTAACCATCGGTTCCACTTAGAAATGTAAAGAAAAGAAATGTATAAAAAAGCTGTAAGGGAGTTCCCTGGTGGTGCAGTGGTTAAGAATCCACCTGCCAATGCAGGGGACACGGGTTCGATCCCTGGGTCCAGGAAGATCCCACAACTACTGAGCCTGCACGCCGAGAGCCCATGCTCCGCAACAAGAGAAGCTACTGCAATGAGAAGCACGTGCACCGCAAGGAAGGGTGGCCCCCGCTTGCCACAACTAGAAAAAGCCCACACGCAACAATGAAGACCCAACGCAGCCAAAAATAAATAAATTTATTGTTAAAAAAACTGCTGTGAAAGTCCTAACTTTCACAGGGATGTAGAATTCAGTTCAGAGTTAGTTAAGTGGTAAAGGATATACTGGAATATAATATAGGGATTATTATGCTTAGAGAGAGTAAAGCAATTTATGTTTAATAAACGTCAAACCATGTGAAATGCTTTGCAGAAGAAAGTTTAAACTGCTGTACACGTGAATGATACAGAAACCACTTATTATAATAGTTAACTCAGTTTTCAAATCAACTTATAGTCTCAGCTTTGTCTTTCATTATCCCCAAGATAGTTTAACAAGGAGAGTTGATTATCACACAATTTCAAAGTCATAAGACATAAAAATAGGCATCTTTATATTAATCACTGAGAGCAATGTGTGTTCTTTCAGATGACTTTTGGTACCTAAACACCAAAGGTACAGGAGGAGGGGCAGGCTGACAGCCACTCTCAGAAATGGCCTGAGATGTAGATTTTCTAGGAAGCATTAGAGCTTCAGCTTCAGGGCCCCTCCCTTGCAGGCCACTTACCATTTCTGTTCTGAATAAATTTGCAAGTTCATACCTAATGAAGTTCATACCCATCATTTTTTATTTCTTTTCTTAGAGTCACCTCCCTAGATTGTAAAAGTGCAGGCCCTGCAAGACCTGGATCCACCCTGACTGACATCCTGAATGAACAGCAACGCTGGTAGGTGGGCTGGGTCAGCCAGGACATCCAGCCTGAAAATAACTGCCTTGGAGCAAACAGCTCTAGAATAAGCAAGATGTCAAATCAAAATACAAAAAAACCCTATTAGTTTTAGTCACTTGTCATAAGCAGGCAATGGTCTCAACCAGTCAAAGCGGCTGGTTTAATTAGGTTTCTTCTGAAAGGAAAGTGGGCTCAAATTGCTACGGTCATCTGGTCCACCTTCTCTAGGACACATGTTCTGAACACGTGGCAGCCCTTCTCTCGCAGCAGGCTCTTCTCCCAGACCACTGCCTGCTACTTCATACTGGACACAGTCCACTGTCTTCTCTTATTTGAGAGAAACTACTATTATTACATGGAGAGAGAAAAGAAGGAGTAAGAGTACCATCAGACCAAGTAACAGCAGCTGTGGGGGAATAAAAAGCAACCGTGCAACTCTGTCCTACAAGAGTGACTGAAGCAGGCCAGGCCCTTGTCCCATACTTACAGTCCACTTTTTACCCACACAGACTGGGTGTAGAAGTGCAGGTCCTTGTTCAGAACAGAGTTCACAGCCTCTTCTAGATGTAACTCTCTCCCCTCACAATGTTCCAGAGCAAAAAGGCTAATGGAGGGTTCTTCGAAAACCTAACAGCACAGAAAAGAGAAAACATCACCATACACAGTGGCCACACCTCAGTGACATCCCAGTTAGAACGCAGGGTACCCTGGATCCACGGTTTCATATGCAGTTTACTGCTCTACCCTCTAATGGCCTTACAGTCAAAGCTGCAGTGGTGAGACTAGATTCCATAAATAATTTTTATTCAATTTTTTTGTAAATAATTGAAGCTTGAAAAAAGGAGTCTCGCTGTCATAATAAAAATGGAGACCTGGTTCCAATCACATATTAAGGTCTGGTTGTGCTGTAATACAGACCGCATTTTTGGTCCTGCCAATGCTTTTAGCTGGCCATAGAATAAACATAGAATGGAACAGAACTCGCATTTCCCAGGAGGTCACAGGAGCAGTCACTGAGAATACAAGACTTCTTGGCTCTAGGCTCTTAAGTATTCCCCCAACCCTCACGTCAGACAAGAATAGAATCAACTTTGCTCTTTCTCATTCATTGGTATATACAAGACACCATGTTAGGCAACTTCTGGGGGATGAGAAATCAAAACAAGTCACCATCCTTATGTCTGGGGCATTACTAACTAGAAGCTAAACTAGAAGAATTGCACGGATATCGGCATGTAATCCAGGGCAGAGAAGGATATGCCCTATGAAAGTACCCAGGGGAAGCCCAGACTCTTTCTAGCAGAAGGGTGCAGGAATCAAGGAAGCTTCACAGACACGGTGGTGTAGGAGCTCAGTCTCCAAAGATGCCACGGATCTGGAGAGGCCTACGGAGAATAAAGGGAAGGCACTCTGTGCAAAGAAGGGAGACAGAAAGGCACGGGCCACGTTAGGGAAACAGCAGGTAGACGTATGTAGCTAGAACACAGAGTCCAACAAGAAACAGTGCCGAGTGCTCCCACTGTTTGCTACTGTGTATTGAGTTGCCTGCTTCTCCTTTACACTGACAGGGCAGAGACAGATGTACTGCCAACAGGGAGTCCTTGAAGGCTTTTGGGCGGAGGAGTAGGAAGGGGCTGAACTATGTGTAAGTTGGTACATGAGAAGCAGAGCACTGGGGACAGGGACTGTGGACGTTCAGAGAACAGTAAATAAACAGTCCAACGACCAGCTCTCACAAGTGACCTGTAGATACACTTGCATAAGAGCAAAATGACTTATCGAAGTGTTATTCCTGGCAGCAGTGTTTGGAATAGCAAAGGATGGAGAATGACTTAAATGTCCATCAAGTGGGCACGGGTTAAGTAAATTGTGGAGGAATTCTATACAGCTGTACAAAAGAATGAGATTGTTACGAAAGATCTCTAAGATATGTTCTTTCGTGGCAAAGACAAAGAGTAGTGCAGAAGAGCACATTTCTTATGCTGCCATTTGTGTAGAGAAGGGAAAATTTATGTACACACACATATAACATGTGCTTTATATGCATTAAAATTTTCCTTAAAAAAATCAATATAAAACTACTCCATGGCGAATATGTCTGTCAGGAAACTAGGATCTGAGAAGATAAAAGGCCCAAGTGGGAGCCAAGTTTTTCCCTGCATGCCTTTTGGTTCCTTTTGGATTTTTGAACCATGGAAATATTTATTCAAAAATTTAAATTGGTAATTATTATGCCTATGTTTGCATGTAAATGTGTTTGCACATATTTTTCTTTAAATGGACTTCAGAAAACTTATCTGGCAACAACATGAGTGAAGAAAAGAAAGAATGCAAGTATCAGTACAGGGGAAGAATCCCCCAGGCCAAAGAAGAAGAGTCAGACCTAAAACAGGAGGTGGTGGTGGTGGTGGGGGGGGGTGTTGGAAGGTTAGGATTGGCGAATAAGGGATGGCCAGAAAAACTATCGCAGTGATGAGAGAGACCAAGTGAGACAAACAGATGGAATGAGAAAGTGAGAAAAAACATGTGCGAGAGTGGGGCTGGGGGCACGGTGGTACAGAGTCAACCCGTGAACAACAAGGGTTTGAACTGCACAGATCCAATTGTACAGGGATTTTTTTCAATAAATACATCCTACACAGTCTGAGGTTGGTTGAATCCTTGGATGTGGAACCTCGGAAATGGAGGGCCACCAGTAAAGGCACACGCTGATTTTCAAATGTGCGGAGGGTCGGCACCCCTAACCCCCATGTTGTTCAAGAGTCAACACTAATTATAAGAAAATCTGGAGAGGAAATACGCCCCGCAGCTGAGAACTTATATTGAGAACTGGAGGTTTGAAGGTTGAGATAGAGACAGAATAATCCTAGCAGAAATGTCCAATGAACACTGGACCTTCTGATCTGGAGTTCAGGGAGAAGATCGAATGTAGGGATGATAATCTGGGAACTCTCAGAATCTGGGTAATAACTGGAGCCAGTTATGGGTAAGAAAATGGAAATGACAGGAGGACAGAACTGCGCTGACAAACGAAGCGGGTGATGATAAAAGGCAGGCCTGTGGAGGTGACTGAACTAGGAGAGAGGAGACCAAAGAGGACATATCACAGAAGTAAAGGAGAAAGAAAATTATAAGGAAGAGTTGGCCACAGTATCAAATACTTCTGCGATTTCAAGGAAGAGGGTGACTGCGATGAGGCTGATTGGGTTTGGCGACCAGGGGGCAGCTGGTAACCAATGAGAGAGCTCACTGAGCCACATGCAGGAGACGAGGGGCAGAATCTAGGCTGAAAGGGCTGAGGAATAAGCGGGAAGAGATTGTAGACGGCATACAGGTTATTTTTTAGAGCAGTTTGGTAAGAGGAGGGAAATCGGCGGCTGGTCCACGTGGCAGGCACGGTGGAAGGTGGCAGCATAACGGGAAGAATCTGAATGATGCAAGACAAGAGGGGTGGTTCTAGGGAAGAAGGCGGAGGTCCAATCCACTGTCCCATCAGTGCAGAACCCCTGACTGGAATCAGTCCATGAGGAAAAGGATCGCTTTGAAAAGGATGAAATATGCTACCTCTGAAATACAAGGAAAGATAGAGAAAGAATACCGAGAAATTTCCAGGTTTCTAAAATAGGTAAAACGTGTTGTAATTTTCTCTTTATGTTATGTGGCAAAGGTTGCCTGTGGATCACGGAAGGTGTGAAGCACTGTCCAACGGAACTTTCTGCAGCGACAGCAATATTGTATATCCGTATCTTCAGTATGGTAGCTGCTAGCCATACGTGGCCATTGAGCATTTGAAATGTGGCTCGTGTGACCAAAGTGAATTTGTTTTATTTAATTTCAATTAAAAAAACTACATGTGGCTAGTGCTATGGTATCAGATAGTGCAGACTGAGGGGTTAGAGGATGCTGGAAAAGAAGGTAAGCGTCACTGTGTGCAGTCAGACAGTAAGCTAAGCATAAAAAGACTGCCCGGGAGCACTGATTTTCCTTCAGTAAACAACATAAACTGGGTCAGGAATGGAAATTCATCTCAAGTCACTGAGGTTCCTGAGTGACTGCAGACCAGATCAGGCTCCTCTTCTGCTATCTGCAAAATAAAAACTGGAAGCATGCCAACAATTTATAGAAGAAGTGTCCTTATAGGAGGGTCGAGAACAGTAGTAGTTTAGAAATGCAGCCAATAGCAGCCTCTAAATTACCCACTAAAACTGGTGACCAAAAATTAGTGGACAGTCAAAATCCACAGATAAGCCCCTGACTTTATTGCTGGACTTTTCCCAACATTCTCACCCTTAAGCTAATGAAGAAACATTTCAGCTTACCTCTACTTGTTGAGTTGCTAATTAGTAAGGAAGGGCAGACAGGCAAGGAACCTGGACTGGGCTCGTGATCGACCACCAGCAACACTCTCCCCAGTAAAGAGTTTGCTGTGGTAAGAGTGGCACTTACATTACAGGCATTTAATGCTGACATGAGGTAACTCTTTTATATTCCACAGGGAAAAATTAAAATCTTATGTGAGGATATAACTTAAATGCTAAGTGATATTCTAAGAAAATAGGTCCTGTGTACATTTTTCACCTTCCTTTTGTGGAATGTCCACAAAGGTGTTTTTTATTTTATTTTTTTCAAAGGCATTTTTTAAAAGACTACCATTATCACTCACATCGCATCAAATTCACTCCCCATTTCAAAGACAATCTAGCAATTCTGTACCTAGAAATTTATCTTACGATAACAATGCAAAATCTGATGGAGGGGATCTCAAAAATTGTTTTAAAAATGATCATGCAGGAAGACTGAGAAACAAATTGCAGAAAATGACTGAAGATATTTTTACAAGTTTACATAAATCAGTAAGGATCCTCTAAGAGACCCAGTACCTAAATGGGCAAAGAACACAAACCAACTGCATTAACCAAGTAGGAAATATGACTAACAGGGATGGACAAACCTCCCTCCTTTCCATTAACAACAACGAGATATCATCATGTGGTCCCATCTATCAAACTTTTCATTTGCGAACAACTATTGTTTCTAAGCTTAAAGTCAGTCCGTCTTTAGAGGTTTGAGATATATATTTAACTTGACTTTTCTCTATTTAAATTATTTTTACTTAAATGGTCTTAATTTATAAATACACAGTTGATCCTTGAACATGGGTTTGAACTGTGCAGATCCACCCGAACGTGGATTTTTTCCCAATAAATTTAGTATCTGTATTTTCATTTTACAGTTCTTTAAATTAACTAAGTGTTGGGGAAAGTTTGTGTTCATTAGAGATCACAATATATGGAATCAAAGGAACTGGGTTCGAGTCCTGATTCTATCCAAATTGTTTCACCTTCCTGCCCTTGGGTGAGACATTTATCAATTCCTTTGTCTTGAGGCAGAAATAGCAGTACGTAGATTTTCCACTGCCTATAGGGGGTGGAGACGGGGGGGTTAGCACCCCTAAACCCCTGTGTTGTTCAATGGTCAACTGTACTTAAATTCATAAATGTACTCGATTTATAAATGTACCTAAAGGTTAGGAAGGCAATCATTCAGAAATAAAGAGCACTGAAGAACTATGTTAAAATCTTATTTTTCTGATACATTTTCCAAATATGAAAGTAGGAAGAGTATACATACACTATTAACAGTCTTTAAAACTGAAGATGACAGAGTAATCTGAACTTTCCAAGGACAACAGAAGCCACCAGAACTTAATTACAATTTGAGCTCTGCAAATCTCTCGGCCTCAGTCCATGCTAACTTAGAAGACAGCCAACCATTTGGGGCCACAGGCTCTTCTTAGGTGTCAGCAGCAACAGGACATTCCTGCTGGGTGAAGTCTAAGCCATGCAAAGAGGATACAGCCTCTAAAAGGAGGCTGTGGTTAAGAAAGGAAAAGAATACTTAAACTGTATAAATGAAAAGAAAACTTATCACTCCATCAACTAATATTTTAAATGACAGTAATAGTAAGAACTAACATACATGACACTTAATATGTGCTGGGCATCATATATACATACACACACACAAACTATATAGAAGGGATTGTGAATGGGTGGATATATATATGTATATATACATGTGTGTATATATACATATACATATATCCCGATTTTTTTAACCGAATTCATTTGGCAACAAAATCTGATCTGAATAAGTAGAAAACTATTTATAATATTTATCCAACTTGTGTAGCCATGATTATATTTTGCTACAGCAACAGAAATGTGTTTAATTATGGGGTGTTGCCCAGAACCTTTCTGGGGTTATTGTCTTATATGCTATCTATGAACCATATTACTGTTTAAAATATGAAAAACTCCAAATCCCAAAATACATTCATGTTAGGAATTGTAGAACTGTGTTCACTCCTTTAATCCATGCAATTTTCCTTTGACATGGGTACCATTATTATCCCCACTTTACAGATGAAGAATGAAGGCACAGGTCACACACAGTAAATAAAAGAGCTGGCATTTGAAACTAGACAGAATGGCCTCAGAGGCTGTGTTCTTAACCCCTCCACTATAGTTCTAAAATGTTCTAAGTAATTTTATCATGTAGAATATTTTTGATTGGCATGTGTGACATTATCTGAAGCAGTTGACTTCATGTTGCTCATCTGGGTAATATCTATGACCCCATTCTTACCCATCCCATCAACTTAGCAAGTGTGTCCACCATCTAAATTTGAAGCTCTGAGACCTGGGTACAGGTACTCTGCTAGAAGGATTACATTTATATCAACACATCTTCAATATATATTGGATAAAATGTTTAAATCTAACTACTAATTTTTGACATTTCTTAAAACTATACAGACTTGAATGTGAACTTGAATAGTATTTAACAATGGGGGTGAATTAGTTTCCCTAATCACCAATTGCATGAGTTTGCAAGATGGTAAAGAGAATATATGTACTTTATACATTTTTTTCATTATTTTTTTTATCCATACAGCAAGTCTTTGAGGTGGAATGAAGTCTGTCAAATGGTCTTTTCCTAATTTTAAAGACGAAGCAAATATTGAATTATATTGGTTAGCTCAGTGTCAACATGAGACCAAGACTTCAATCTTTCACTCCAGGGAGTACATAAACTATAACTTGAAAGCACATAGTCAAAAGATTTTTGAAATGGACATATGTTTGGGTCCTAGAAGCATGGTTTGTGTAATCACACAGAATATCTCTAGTTAGAGTCTGTGTTAGACTAAAAGCGGGGAGTTGGCGGGGGTGGAAGAGAGACCTCTGACAAAAACATAATGAAAGGGAACATCCCGTTCAAAGACCACATTTATTGGAGAAAAAGAGGCCATTCTGGAAGTGAGAACAGAGGTGAAAACTACTTGGAAAGTTTATTGACTATTAATACTAAAAACAAAGCATCTGATAAAATTTTGCCTTCTCATTGCTTAGAAGAAAGAAGAAATTATTCAATTTAGCAAACATTTCTGAATTTTTCTTGCACGCCAGATAATTTGCCAAGTGCCTGGGATACTTAAACAAGTTCAAACGCTGAGATGGAAGGAAGCTCTTGAGCTCTGACCTCTAACAGGAAGTGTCCAAAACTTCCTTTCATGGTATACAAAGCCCTTCACGTTCTGATCTCCAAAGGGCTTTGCAGCCTCATCTGTCAGAGTAACAAAGTTACTATCATCTCTATTGCTTTTCAGCACTTTACAACCTTATCTGCCTTAACCAGATCTTCACTCTTCCAGGTATTTCCAGTTGCCAAGTCCAGGGGAATTCTTTTGTCCCATATCATCTGTCTCTGACATTTCCACCTTCCACTTTTTCCTGGCTCTTTCCCTTTGGGCAATAAACATGCTCATTTATTTACATACAAAAAAAAAAAAAAAACATACAGACCTGTACATTAGCATTGTATAGTTCTTTGAGTTTCAAATCACTGCTTGTATGGAAAAGGTGTTGATATTACCTTAGGATAATGTTAGTTGGTTAGACTCTAATATAACATGTTATTTTATTTTAAAAATATCTAGCAAACAGCCACTAAGAACAGCCGTATCTGTACAGCCCAACAATATCACTTCACCCTAATCTTTGCCAAGTGAACCATGGCTAAAAAACTAAGAACAACTAGACTGAATTCAAGGAAAGTAACCATAATGTGCACCTCAAATACCAGTCCAATCCAGAGAAATACCAAACAGTGTGCTGGCAAAAACGTATCTGCAGTGATGAAAATCTAATAGAAGGCTCATAAATCTCTAATGAGACTCTAATCTGGAATCTTCTAAGTTTGGTCCATTTAAAACAAAATCACATAAATACTTTCAGTCTTATCAAATCTTGATGTTGCACAACAAATATGAATTCTTGTCTATGAGCTATTATAATATTATTGAGTGTTTTCATGTGCTAAAGGCTTCATATGCACTAGCTCATATAATCCTCATTTTATTCGATGAGAAAGTTGAGGCATAGAGTGGTCAGAAACATGCCCAGGGTCACTCAGCTAACAAGCAATGGTCTGTCAGACTCTCAAACCAAACTCTTCTCCAGTGAACTATAATGCCCCTCATAAGAGCCTCTTTCACTTGGCTTAGAAAATCAGTTTCATCACAGGCCTACCTTTCTAACTGGTCTTCTTCCTTTAAAAAAAAAGTTATAATACATTTCAAAAAAGAATAAATAATATCTAGACGATCATGTATCCAGCACCCAGAAGTGATACATTTGAATTTTACTATATTTATATCAAACTGTATAAACAAGTAAAATCATAACATGTACAGATGAATTTTAATTTTCCCCCCCTCCCTAGAAGTAACCACTATGATGAAGTTGTGAATCTTTATACATCCTTTGTTTTTAAATTTCACAGAAATATATCTTACTGTAACATCCTAGTAACACACGAACCTCAGTTAATATATTTCCTTTTATGATTGTGCTGTACTATAGTTTGTTTCATCCATCAATGCTGCAACAAACATCCTTATTTTTCCCTCATAGCAACTGATACTCCTTCCACTAGCTTTGTACGAATAATCCCACTTCTCTGCCACTAAACTAAACTTTGGTGTTGTCAGATCTTCCAATGTTTGTATCTAAAGTAAGGTAATGCTACCTAATTACTATTTTATTGATAATTTGCATTTACTGGATCACTAGTGAGGTTTAACATCCTTTGTATGTTCTTAGCCATTTTCTCACATTTATGAACTGGCTATTCATAGTCTCTGCTGATTTTTAAAATAGGTTTTTCTTTTTTTTTTTCAATTGATTTGAAAGAGTTCTTTTTATATTCTATACATTAAACCTTTGTAGCTTATAAGGGCTGAAAATATATTCTCTAGTCTGTGGCTTGCTGTGGTAGGCTCAATAATTAATGTTCCCCCACCACCATCCAAAAAGAGGTCTGCATCCTAATCCTGGAACCTATGAATATGTTAGCTGATATAGTGGAAGGGACTTTGCAAATGTGATTAAGAGTTAAGAATCTAGGGCTTCTCTGGTGGCGCAGTGGTTGGGAGTCCGCCTGCTGATGCAGGTGACACGGGTTCGTGCCCCGGTCCAGGAAGATCCCACGTGCTGCGGAGCGGCTGGGCCCGTGAGCCATGGCCGCCGGGCCTGCGCGTCCGGAGCCTGTGCTCCGCAACGGGAGAGGCCGCAGCGGTGACAGGCCTGCGTATCGCACAAAAAAAAAAAAAAAAAGAGTTAAGAATCTAGAGATGGGGATATTTGTCTGGATTATCCAGATAGACCTAATATAATCACATAGGTCCTTATAAGAGGGTCAGAGACAGAGGATAGAGAACAGAAATTGAAGTGATAAACTTTGAAGATGGAAGAGGGCCATGAGCCAAGGAATGCTGGGCACCTCTAGAAGCTGGAAAAGTTAAAGAATCAGATTCGCCCCTAGTGTCTCCCAGAAGGTATGCAGTCTTGCCGACCCCGTAATTTTACCCCAGTAAGACCTATTTTAGACTTCTGACCTCCAGAAATGTAAGATCATTTCTGTTGTTTTCAGCACTAATTTTTTTTTTTTTTTTGTGGTACACGGGCCTCTCACTGTTGTGGAGGACAGTAAGTTTAGTGAGCACTCGTCATCTCATATAGATACAAAATGAAATGGGAAAAAATTGTTTTCCTTGTGATGAGAACTCTTAGGATTTACTTTCTTAACAACTTTCATATATAACATATAGCAGTGTTAATTCTGTTTATCATATTACAAGTTACATCTTTAGTATTTATTTATCTTATAACTAGAAGTCTGCATCTTTTGACTAACTGCCATCCAGTTCCCCCTCTGCCACCCCTCACCCCGTTAACCACAAATCTGACCTCTTTTTTTTTTGACCTCTTTTTCTATGAGTTCGTTTGTCTGTTTGTTTTTGAAGTATAATTGACCTACAACACCATGTTAGTTCCTGGTGCACAATACAGTAGTTCAATATTTCTATACATTTCAAAACAATCACCGTGAAGTCGAGTTGTCGTCTGTCACCTTACAAAGATATTACGTAATTACTAACTATATGCCCGGCACTGTACATTTCATTCAGGTTTGTTTTTCACATTTAGGTTGCCATTAATCCATCTGGAGTTTATTTTTGGTGTTTGGAATAAAGCAAGATTCAAATGGTATCTTTTTCCATGTAAAGGGCCAACTGTCTTTCATAATAGTCCCACTGAAATGCTATTTCTGTCACCTTCCAAATTCCATTATTCATGAAGGTCAGTTTCTATGCTCTCCTATCCCACTCTTCTATTGGTCTCTCCTTGTACCAATACTCACTACCTTAATTATTACTGATGAATAATGCAATATCTGTATTTGGTAGGACAAGTGATCCTGCCTATTGTTCTTAAAAATAATCTTGGCTAGTTTGAATCCCTATCTTTGCCAAATTAATTTTAGAAGGAGCTCATCATGTCTTACCACCACCCCTGCAAAAGACAAAAGATTCTGTAAGCATTCTGCCTGAAATTTTATTAATTTGGGGAAGACCAAAATATTTACAATATTGAGTCTTTTCATCTATAAAATCTCTCTCCATCTTTTATGTCCTTCAAGAAAGTTTTAACAATTTTCCTCATAAAGAACTTACTTGCATATGTTAGATTTATTTCTAAGTATCCTATATTTTAATTGCTATTTATCTTGTAATCGGCAACTTTTAAAGATTTCATATTAATCCTAATAACTTGTCTGTGGATATTCTTGACAATTTTGTTTCTTCCTTTATACCTTTTGTGGTTTTAATCTTATTAAAGTGCCTAGGACTCCAAAATAATGTTGAATAGAAGTGGTGATAGTAGAGACCATTGTCTTCTGCCTGAATTTAAAAGGAAATGCTTCAGGTATCTTACTTGGAAGTATGATGTTTACTGTAGGTTTTTGTTGGCCTTCATGTTCAAAATGTACACAGTTGTTACTGCTATTAACTATATATAAGTTCATCTGAAAATTTAAAAGTAACCAAACTCCCCTACACTTTATAAAGTCATTGCTTCCTTTCATCTGTGGCTGGATTTACAGTCATCTATTTATAGCTGTACCCCTCCCTTATTCATTACTCTTGCACAGAATGAATTATTGTCTTGCCAATTCTTATTCTACCTTTTAAGATCATTTATGTCATCACAGTCATAAATTTCATTTGAACTTTTTCTACAATCTCTTGTTACAATGTTTCTTTTGCTTTGCCTGCTTATAGCTACCAGGATTGGATTATACTTCAAAGGAGGCCAACTTTCATGCCAAGCCACCATGGAGACACTAAAGAAGTAATGAGAAGACTGCTGCTCCCATGGAAATGCAACAAAAGCAGGTTACCCCACACATGACTAGACCAATGCTTAAAAAACATTTTACTTAATGTTCCCAACTCACCTCTAGCCCCTCACCAACTGTTCTGGGGACTGTTATTTGGCAAAACTTTATTGAAAGCTAACATACCATCTTATTCCCTCAGACCACGTGAGGCCTAAGACTGGACACATTGCTTTTCATGTCCAATTAGAAATATGCCCAGGATACTTATTCTGTTGAAGTGTAAAGATGTAAAGATGTAAAATACCTGTAAAAATACCTGTAAAAATACCTGTTCTAACAGTTTCTTTACAGGTGAGTTAACTGAGGTCAAAATAAATTAGGTGATTTGTACAAGGTCACACTAGTGAAAAGCAGAACTGTAAACCATGCTCGCAGCTCCTTTCGCTGTAAAATGACTGCAAATTATGCATCCATGGACCTCTAGAATGTAACATATGTCTGCACAGATAGAAATCAGCCTGGAGCAAACTGTCATTTGCAAGACATACTGATCTTGTATGAAGATGAAGTGTTAGGATTCCTCAATATTATACCATTATGACACTTTAGCACTAAAAGTCCCAGCATGTCTGGGAATGCCAACTACAAGCAACACCCTCATAATTCTGCAGTTTTAACTAATAAAAGCAAAAATAAAAAAATTTAGCTCATATATATGTAAAGTTAACTCAGCTGGATGTAACATTTCCCACAATGAATCCAGAATCACACTGGATTGTGGCATAGGCAGTAGTATTAACCAATCTATAGAAAAAGGCGTATCAGTTCCTAAGTGGGAACACAGTAGGGGGACAGGGGCTGTGAAAGTAATCAGAGAAGCAGGATAGATACAGTGTGTCTAGAATTTTCCAAGGAACGGAGACACAGAATTTGGAGAATACAAACAACTGGGGAGGTGGGGTGGTGGAGTCTCTTTTGTGGGGAATATTAGCCTAGGTAAACTACTCATCTACCTAATTTTATCCAAATATTAAAATGTCTGATGACTAATTCCATTTCCTGTGTTCTTCCAGAGAGGCAGAAAAATACCCAGGACAGAATTCTCAAGTATTCTAGTTACTAGAATCCACCTCCTACAAAATTACCAGGTTGGCCTTCTGGTTCACCTATCAATCTCCTAGGTCTGATCAACTCAGGGTTTCAGGGCCACCAGGGTGAAGCATGGTTGACTTCACCAAGGAAATGTTACCTGTTGAGGCTGCCTCCTGGTCAGCTTGCAGATCTTTACTGGGATGCCCAATGTCACCTCATATTCCTTCCATTTCACCACCAAACCTACTGCCTAAACATGGCTTCAACAAAGACCTTTCAGAGATTCAAAACATACCTGGTAAAGGCATTAAGAAAACTTATATGCTCTCCTTACATAAACTGAATACACTCTTTAATCAGTTCTTGAAGTGAAAAGGCTATAGCTCTCAAATCCTTTCCAAGAGGCACCTTCATCTACACTGCCTGGATTCCACAGGACCAAACCAGGGACATGCAACTGCATAATTCAACTTATGTAGAGACGTTTCTTTTCTCTGTCTGTATTTTTACTCCTAATTTTAACTATTTATTTTTGACTTCATGAATGTGGAAGAAATGTAACTCCTCAAACAAAAATAGTAATACCATTCATTTGGAGCACCTAAGTATCTGTCTGCTAGTTTGACCACTAAAAATTGCTAAAAAGTTCCCTTCCCGGTAAATGCAGACTACTTTCCCATGCCTTTTTCAGCCTTATCAATACTTGGAGAGACTGACCAAAACACATTCTTTTTTTTTTTTTTTTAAATCCAGTTTTCCTCCAATAGACAGGAAGCATCGTAGCCACTTAGTCTTTCCAAGTTGGTGTCTAAAGGCCACTAAGAGAGACCGAGCCTCTATTTTTATTCTTGTTCCTCAGCCAAGACTCTATTTTTACCCTGATACCAAGAATACTCTCTCCAGGAATGCCTTGAAATAAGACTACATTGCTGGGACTTCGCTGGTGGTCCAGTGGTAAAGAATGCTCCTTACAATGCAAGGGACATGGGTTCGATCCCTAGTCAGGGAACTAAGATCCCACATGCTGCGGGGTAACTAAGCCCATGAGCCACAACTACTGAGCTCATGCGCCTCAACTAGAGAGCCCACGTGCCGCAAACTACAGAGCCCATGAGCTCTGGAGCCTGTGCGCCACCACCAGAAAGAAGCCCGTGTGCCGCAACAAAGAGCCTGCCTGCCGCAACTAAGACCTGATGCAGCCAAAAATTTAAAAAATTAAAAATAAATAATAAATCTTAAGGAAAAAAAAGACTACATTGCTGAGGTTGGGATCGAAGATCCTGAGTATGATCATCACTCCTGGAGTCAGCTCTGGTTGAAAGATCTGACTGAGTCACTCCTGTCACCATGTTGGGCTTCTAGTCATCATTGTGTAAATCTCAGCTTTGACCAAATGCTCCTAGGGAATCATCATAACTAGACATCTTAAAAATATTCCAGATCCTTACTACTTCCTCTGCAAAGACACTACTAACTAGGGACCCGGAATGAATGTCCCAGAATAGCTATCCTGTTTTTCTCACACTTAAAATTCTGAGTAAATATGATAGAAAGGAGTAAAATTACTTACTCTATAAATGTAAGCCTCCAAGGTGACCCAGATAACTCTGCACACTCTAGGCAGGAAAGCCCTAGTTCCCCCAAAACAAGGTTTGAAATCAATACCAACGGTGTTCCGTGACTTAAAGTAACACTGCAAACCTAAGTAGCAGACAAGCTGTCATGTGACTTATCTAGCAGAATAATAAAATGATCAGGTTATTATTTTTATTAAGCAGCTCTACCAATTACAGTCACGATACTAACAGCTAATACTTATTGAGCGCTCACCATGTGCTAGGCATTTTACAAGCACCATCGCATTTAATATCCCAGTGGCCTTACAAAGTACTACTATCTTTTATAGATGAGGAAACTAAGTAACTTTGTCAATGTCACCCAAAGTCGTTAAAGTATTCATTTAAGCTCAGGGCTATATTACTCTACTTCCTAAATTTTGCATTCTGATGAAAAAAAAAAACAAAGAAAGAAGAAAAATATCAATCTTGGGAATTCCCTGGTGGTCCAATGGTTAGGACTCAGTGCTTTCACTGCCGAGGGCCAGGGTTCAATCCCTGGTCAGGGAACTAAGATCCCACAAGCTGCGCGGTGCGGCAAAAAAAAAAAAAAAAAATCCATCTTTCATTAGTTGGATTTCATGAGTGAATCTCAATTTTACAATCTTCAAGCAAGTTACTTAAATTTTTATATTTTCCCTGTATTATTTCTTCCAACTTCATGTTATCATTCATGGTAATTAAACTGGACAAGAAAAAGTCTTATAAATATGCATCAGCGAAGTACTTACATAGTCAATGGGCTTGAGGGATTTGACTCTAGATGTTGGGCAGCCACAGGAAGTAAGGTCAGCATACAGCCCTTCTTCTAACACACACTGACGATTAGAAATGTCCTCTTGGTAATACAGGAGCCAGCTGAAAAAACAAGCAGTGGAACATTCAGTCAAAGTGCATCAGTTGGCAGTTTGACTCGTCATCATGCAGTGGGAGCCAGGGTAGGAGTAAGACATAAAACTCCTGGTGCTGGTCAGCAGCGAATACCCAGAGTCGGTTTGGAAAAAAAAAAAAAAAAAGCTACTACTGTCACCTATTGACTGCTTACCATGTGCCAGACTAGGTACGCTGCATGCATTATTTCACCACGTACTCATTACTTTATGAGGTAGAAACAAGTGAGGTAGAAAAGTTAGGTGATTTGCCCAAGATTCCCCCAACTATTAAATAAATTTGAAATAAAACATCTGCTGTAAGCTAAAGACATTAACTTCATTCAGTGCTTTCAAGTATAAAAACCTGGGATCAAATTATAGTAATTATTAAGTACTTTAACAGATTAGAAATTCCTTTTGAGGAAAACAAAAATTTGTATCCTTATTTAATGATGAGTTTGCTTTCAGTCTAGGTTGAGTTAGAAGCTAGACTCCAAAAATCACACAACAGTATTTAAAACCTGTCACCTGCATAGCTGATAGCAAGCGGAGATTTTTAAAAAGAAATGAACCCTTTAGAATCTTCCATAGCAAATTATCTTCAATATAGCACTCATCAAAAGCTTGGCTAAGACATGCCATTTTGGAAAGAAGGGGCACAAGGGAGAAATTAATTGACCGTTACTACTTTAGCTTTTGTGTGTTTAAGTTCTAGCTCTATATTTTAAGATCACCAGAACCATGCTCTAGCTATACAAGGTTAACTTTAGATAACCACAGAAATGCTCTGTGACAAAATTTACTGCCACGTCTCCTACGTAACAAGCATTTTATAGCCAATATTTCCGAAAGGTTTTTCAATGTGCTGGGCATGCAGCTAAGCCCTTACGTGCATTATTTATTTAGTCCTTATAAGAATCCTTTGAGGTAAGTACTGTTATTAGCCCACATTTACACAGGAGGAAACTGAGGTTCAGAGAAATGGTCCAATTTGCTTGAGATTACATAGTGGTGAACTGGGCTCAAATCCTCATCTCTGAAGCATCCCCGGTACTGGTTCCTGTATTCTTTTATCACCATGGTTCCTGTATTCTTTTATTAAAACTACAGTTTAATAAATTACACATAAATCTAAATAAAATATGTAAATAAAATGTACATTTTGTATGTAGTTGGCCCTCTGTATCTACAGGTTTCCTACCTGCAGATACAGAGGCCCGACTGTTGTCAGCCACTTTATATAAGGGCCTTGAGCATCCACGGATTTTGGTATATATGGGGACTCCTGGAAACAATCCCTCACAGATATCAAGGGACAACTGTGTATATAAATTATATATATATATACACACACACACACACATTATACTGAAAAATATGTATAAATTATATATATATATATATATTTATAAGTAAATAACATATACATTTCCTACATGAAGCAACACATATGACTAATTTGTCCTAGACTTCAGTGTCTAGGACAAAAACATTCCCCTCCAAAAACAACTTCAGTGCTTCCTTTTATCAGAAAATTTAAACTATATCTTGCAAAATACTTTCTTTTTTCTTAGAGAAGAAAACTCAAATACTAGGAACAAGACTATCTCAGGCCCTTGATATACATATTTCTCACTAAGTTGCAGATCATCTATTTAACTAACCGTGTCCTACTTTATGTGTTTTCACATTGTAAAACTTTCATATCCTTCTTGGAAGTAAGTATAAGAACAGTAACAGATACAGAGAGGTTCAAAGTAGTAAGAGTTATAGGAAATCAGAAAGGGAAAAGACTGTTTTATTTAGGGTTAATCAAGAAGGTTAACAGAGGGAATGAGGATGGACTGAACCTTAAAAACATATATGCAGGTTAGTATTAAGCAGGGTTCACGAACTTACGTACCTGCAGGAGGTCAGGCACGTAATATAAATGACTAGTGTACCAGATGAAAAAAAATGGGCAGGGCTTCTCTGGTGGCGCAGTGGTTGAGAGTCCGCCTGTCGATGCGGGGGACACGGGTTTGTGCCCCGGTCCGGGAGGATCCCGCATGCCGCGGAGCGGCTGGGCCTGCGCGTCCGGAGCCTGTGCTCCGCAACGGGAGAGGCCACGACAGTGAGAGGCCCGAGTACCGCAAAAAAAAAAAAAAAAAAAAAAAAAACAAATTGGCAATATATCCTATGGTACACTGGGGAGCACTTATGCCTCTACTCAACACCAGCTAATTATCACCAAACGTGAATGTTTCCCCAGAGTTTCCAAATCTTCTGATTTTTAAAGGGATGGTGAAAAACAGGTTCTTCTGAAAAATATTCTAAACTTAAGTATTGATACAAAAAACTACTTCTTTTTTTTTTTTTTTTTTTTTTTGCGGTACGCGGGCCTCTCACTGCTGTGGACTCTCCCGTTGCGGAGCACAGGCTCCGGAGGCACAGGCTCAGCGGCCATGGCTCATGGGCCCCGCTGCTCCGCGGCACGTGGGATCTTCCCGGACCGGGGCACGAACCCGCGTCCCCTGCATCGGCAGGCGGACTCTCAACCACTGCGCCACCAGGGAAGCCCCCAAAAAACTTTTTAAACAGTGTGTAGGCCAACCAAATAACACCTGCTAGATTTACCTGAAACCTACCACGTTTGATACAGAGCGGGGGTTAGCAAACTACAGCATGTAGGCCACATCCACCTCATAGCCAGTTTTCCAACAGTTCACAAGCTAAGACTGATTTTTGCATTTTTAAATGGTTTTAAAAAATTAAAAGAAGATTTTGTGATATGCAAATATTATATACAATTCAAATCTCAACATTCATGAACAGAGTTTCACTGGAACACAGCGATGCTCATTCGTTTATGTATTGCCTATGGCTGCTTTGGTGCTACAGTGGCACTGCTGAGTATCTGGGACAAAGCCTGTATGGCCCACAAAACTGAAAATATCTACTACCTGGCCCTTTGCAGAAAATGTCTGCTGACCCCTGGTACAGATGGTAAGGAGGAAAACACATAGCTGAGGAAATGCCCAAAGACAGGAGGAAAGGAGGATAGTACAAGGATAAAATGGAGTATGGATATGGAAAATGAGACTCATCGATGGTAAATCCTGGAAAAGGAAGAGTTTGAACTTGATCTGACTGGTATTAGAGAATGAGTGGGATTTAAAGAAGAGTAGTAAAATATTAAGCTGGACTTTGGGACAAATAACTGGGCTATGATTGGTTTGTGGTAAACACTGGAAATAAGATGACACTGGGGGACTTCCCTTGTGGCGCAGTGGTTAAGAATCTGCCTGCCAATTCAGGGGACAAGGGTTCAAGCCCTGGTCCAGGAAGATCCCACGTGCCGCGGAGCAACTAAGCCCGTGCGCCACAACTACTGAGCCTGTGCTCTAGAGTCCATGAGCACAACTACTGAAGTCCGTGTGCCACAACTACTGAATCCTGCGTGCCTAGAGCCTGTGCTCCGCAACAGGAGAAGCCACTCCAATGAGAAGCCCGCGCACCACAACAAAGAGTAGCCCCCGCTTGCCACAACTAGAGAAAGCCCGCACACAGCAACGAAGACCCAATGCAGCCAAAAAATTAATTAATTAATTAAAAAACAAAAAGATGACACTGGAGTGTGGCTCATTAGGGGACTGAAATTCCTCAAGTGGAAGATAGGACCCCTCTACCAGTTCAAGAGAAACGGAGGAGAACGGATGAATCCAATATATTTTGAAGGGAGAAGAGAGACTTTGATGAGTTATTAGGTAGATACTTGACATACAGAGATGCCACTGTAAAGATACATACACTTAAAAGTGGCTAAAATGATAAATTTCATGTTATACATATTGTACCACAATAAAAAATGATACATAGAATATATGTCCTAGAGGGGTGGAACAGGGAGGGTGGGAGGGAGGGAGACGCAAGAGGGAGGAGATACGGGAACATGTGTATATGTATAACTTATTCACTTTGTTATAAAGCGGAAACTAGCACACCATTGTAAAGCAATTATACTCCAATAAAGATGTTAAAAAAAAAAGGAATATATGTTAGAATATAAGTTGAGAATCACATACAGTCTCATATACATGTGAGAAAGGTCCAGTACGTTGCCACAGTTGGAAGAACACAGGAAAAAAAAAAAAAAAACAAAACGGCCCAACAATCCTGGGTCTGACATTTGGTGTGTGACCTTGGGAAACTAACTCTGAATCAGGGCTCCTCATCTGTGAAATGGGGACAATGAATACTTTAAACAAACAAAAAGTTTTTTATGTTTTTTTTTAAATTTAGGAATAATATGTCTTATCTGGACAAAAATGCTAATTTTTATAGCATTCTATTATACTACACAGTAAACACACAATATAAACATTCAAAACATTTAGGAAATAATCTAAGATAACAATGAGAAAAAAAAACCCCACCAAAAATGCTCCCAATGTTGGCTAATCAGCATTCTATCTCACAGTAGCTTGTAATACAAGCTGGGCAAAGATCATATAGGCAAATTAGCAGTTGACTAATGATTAAATATGTTTATTTCACTGTATACGCAAAAAATAAAGTTAAATCTCTGCAAATTTAAAAGCAATTTAGTTATGTAAACAACAGCAGAAATCATTCCGTAAGCATACTTACCAACCCCGAAGAACTTTAAAAGAACATGGCGTGAATGGTGAAGTCAAATCCGAAATTTCTTTGGTAAAATCTCTACATTCACCTTGGAACCCTGGTTTACTGAATGCTTTGAGCTATAAGAGCAACAACACAACAATGAAACAGAAAACAGTTGCTTGACATCATCACAAAGCAAATGAAAACCTTCCATTTCATGTACTTACAAGAATTCAGCAAAATACTCGACTCGTGTTTTATTAACAAGGAATCCATGTTAAGGATGACATTCTCCTTAAACTCAATTTTTTCCCCTTATGTATTTGCCAGAAGTGTCAAGATTTATTTATCATTTCCATCCATCTCTTGCATCAGATGCTGGGCACAGAGGCCTGGAAAATAATTCTACCTATAAGAGTAAATCAGAGTCCCTCCTCTACTAAAATGTGGTCCTTGCCCATTGTATCAAGCAATTATTATCCCCTATGGTGAGACTACATGTGTAAAATAAGAAGCAATTTAGTGCTAAACATGAAGGCGGTTTGGAGTGGTATGAGGTGTGGTGGCTATGCCTTTTCTCTCCCCAAGCCTTCTTGATCCGCAGTTAATAAAAGGGAGACGGAGAAAGCACAAGCGCATGCTCGTAAGAGAGCATGAGGGTGACTGTGAGACCACAGGAGCAGATGGCAGAGAAGACAATAATGATGGGATCAGTGGAAGATTTATGGTGAAGAAAGATGTCTGTGCCATATATTTCAGCTTACAGGTTCCAGTTTACTGAAGAGCACCTTAAATGCACAGCTTACAGCTTTATATAAGTACGTTTCTGCTTTAGTCCTTCTTGTCAAGGAAAATTCATGAAGTCTCAACTCTAATTCCCTTTAGACCAGAGATATAATAATCTGCAACACTAGTGGCCTTGGATCTCCAATAAGTAAGAAAAAATGAATGAGGCCTATAAATATTTCATGATACAGTGGAGCCTTGACATAACATGGCCCACAGATCCACCCGGCACCAAGAGGCCTGCGTCGCAGCTGAGAGCGCATCATGATCATCTACAGCACCGCCCTCTCTCCCGCCACGGCTGTCCTGGAGAACAAGGCTTCTTTGAGCAGCTAAAGTTCAGCTTCATTGTCCCAAGGGTCCTCTTAGAGGCGGGTGGTCTCTGAGTTCTGAGGAATTGTTTCTTAGCTAGCTCATTCTGCTCTGACCTTGCTAGGTCTGATATCAAAGCGAAGCCAAAACCAGAAAGCCGAGAGAACCCATTCCCCCCGACCAACCGGGGCTTTTGCACAATACGATTTCCTAATGTGAAACGAGGCTCTATTTGGAGCATTCAAACACCAAGGGACTCCCTGCCTTAAGGAAGCGTGATCCATCAAGTTCCTACATCATGGTCCTTTGGTGGATACAGGGGATAGAAAGAAAACGCAAGTCCAAAACAATACAAACCTCTGGAACGACTGATTCCCTGTATAAGAACAATTCTACATGTCCAGGCACACTGCCCTGGATTCCTTGATAAGAGCATATATTTTAGTTAGTGGTTTTTCAGACTATGTTTTTTAACTTAAAGGTTTATAAAACATGAGGCTAAAAAGTAAATCACATTTAACTCCCAAAAATGTGGAGTAATTTCTCCTACAGGCAAATATTATCTTTATTCACAATAAGGATCAGAAACAGCACATGAGAACAGAGATCACGGTTGTCTGATTCACTACGTGTATTCCCAGTTTGTTGAATTAATTATATTCATATTGCTGAGCCTAAGATTTACACTTCAGTATTTCATCATGAAGTCGTGAAATGTCAAATCCTGGACAACTGACGATGCAAGCTAATCATATTGCAGTTGATGTAGTAACAGCCACCTCTACTTTTTAGTCTCAGTTGTCACACTCAGAAGCATTAAAATTCACACACATACACACACTCACTCTGCCATGAAGTACTGTTTTGATTTGATGATTTAAAATACTCTTAACCCAAATTTTAAAAAAAGGACTTAATACTGACCTGAGTTTATTTTTACCCCCCAAATGAGATATGGTATTGATACACAGTTCACTCAGGATTTGTCCAACCCCAGAAAAGTAACCCCTCATTCTGAGTACCTTACAAATGCCTCAGAACAGAATAATTCTCATAATAATGTTCTGAGGATGGACCACCCGAAACCAACTCTGCACTTTCTAATTATAATAATGAATCTGTGGTTTCTACCCTTGGTGAAATTAAGTGGCAGTACCTTGGTGAGAATAAGTCCTGTGAAAAGCTAGCTGGATGACTCACTACTTTGGTTTCCTTTCCAGGTTAATGGAGAATAAATTAACAACTTGGCTTAGAACACAGATGAATAGTCAGTTGAACAAGAAATGAGTTTATTTCGAACTATGCCCATTCCTCCGTGCCATGTGAGCATGGCTTAATCCCTACCAGCACCAAATGGAACTGTATGGAAGAAGAAAAAAACAACAACAGTGTATCACTGGTTTCCAAGGTGCCTTTTCACATATCTATCTTTTATCTTCTTTAGAACTACCCTTTGAAGCAGATATTATCACCTCTTTATGATGAAAATTTTGTAGAGATCCTTTGTTTACTATGTACTTTTCATTTACGATATATAGAAATAGACGTAATAGTTCTTCAATATGACAAACTAAAACCTCAAGAACTTAATTACTGAACAACAGTTGTGCTTTCTCAATTTATTCCACAATATCAGAATAATTTTTGAACGTAATTTTATTTATTCCAATGCTAAAATAACTTCTCTGAGAAACATTCTATCCTGTCTAAACAAGACTTTCTGCAGCCCTTTGGACTTCCTTCAAATAAATGTACTGATTGTTAAACAAAGAACAGTTTTGTTTCCACTCTTCCATTACATCACATTGTCTCATAATGCAGTGCTATGTAGTTTTCACATTCGTTACATATTCAATAATAATCTTACTTCCCTGTTTACTCATAGAAGGCTTTCTTTACTTAGATAAGTACTACTTCCTGAATATTTCTGGTCTCTGGATTCTATAAAAATGATCTGGTCGTAGTACCAAAAAAATGTTTTCCTCTACTGCTCTTGAATCTTACTGATATTTGACTAAAACTATTGTTTACTTCTCCTCCATACATGATAACAGTAACCACCACTGTTAAAGATCCTGTGATCGCTCTAAAATTCAATTTGGCCAAATTATCCAATAGAAGAAAATATTCAGTTGCTTTTTCTCAGCTAGAATCATGTATAAAATGGAACAGAGGGCTCAGTACTTAAAGAAATCCAAACTTCTAATTATATTTGCAAATGGACTTTTAAAAGATTCCAGGAAAGAAAGGTCCTTGGTTGGGTCAAAGTGGGGAACTGGTTAGAATTTCTAGAGAATGGATGCCTGACTACAGCCTCTCTAGAAACGAAACTCACTTTTATGAGATTTAATCTAGTGAGATTTCTGATACTCAGGACTTGCTAAAAGAGAGAGATGAGGACATTCTGGACATAATCCACATTCTGTTTGTTTTGTTTGGGAAAAAATAAAAACAAAAATAAAATGCCAGCTGCTATGAAGAACTCTGTAATGGTCCTGTCACTGTATCAAATATTGTGAGTTGGCAATCAGACTTGGTGATCAATCTTCAGCCACGGGAAAAAATAATCTTCTCAATAAAAGGTGATGTTCTGTGTCCCAAAAAAGACATATATCATCATAATATGCTTACACATCAGCAATAATATTTTTATTAGCATAACTCTCATGCTATATATTAATTTCTACACACATATATCTTCTGGCTTTTCCCTTAAGTGGCTTGAGGTTTCCTTTCAAATCACCAGCAGACAAGAATTCCCTCTCTCACTTGAACTTGAGATGTAACTTCCTCCTTGTACCTTAGATAGGGAAATTACCCCAAATGAACACGGCTTCTGCATCGTCAACCTATCACAACTACTTGCGAAGGAGAAAATACCTTCTACTTACTGAATGGAACCAGACTATCAGCCAAGATCTGTTTGTTTTCATTTGGGTAAATGAAAACAAGCACAACTTTCTGAATATTTGGTCCAATGGAAATAATAAGGGCTTCGATACTGGGTAAACTAAGGAGGCTTTGTCTGCATGTTACCAAATATCCAGCTGTCATACACTAGTCAGAGACCTTTATTTCACAAGGCAATGGCTGAGCTTTACTGAGAAAATTAAACAGGGCCAATTTCACTGGGTGTTTGCTGCTGCTTACTTTCTCTTCAAGTTGGGCTGTAAATCCTCTGAGCAATCTGCCCCAAACAAGGAAGTTCATAAGAAAGAACAGGGATGTAGGAGGGGGAGAAACAGAGCTTAAAAGAATGTGATTTTTTTATCTGCACTTAAAACTCAGAGAATGTGCAGTTTGGAATTATCCTGGTTTACCTCTTTATCTACTCAGGTTGTGTTGATGCATGTGAAAAAGTGCTTTGAAAGTCCACAGTCAGAGTTTTCTAAGATTCAAAATAAAGAGCTGGCAGGAAGTGTCTCCAGAACAGCAACTGAGTTATATTCAGAGAGGAAATGTTCCCAATAGGCCTGAGCTAATCGGAAAATAATAAAACCTGGAAGCATTGTGAACAGAATCACAGTTAAACTAAGCTGATTTGAAATATATAAACACTGACATGAACACGAAAAACATACACACTCAGAGAAAAAGATTCAGCCTTATGTAAAACTAGCAAATGTCAAATATTAAAAATTAATCATTGTATTTGGTTTTCTGAAGAAATTTTTCTAAATTGGTTATTTAAAATGAGACAGAGGAAGCACTGTAACTCATCCCCTTTCTTTTGTGGTTGTACCGCTCATATCATGATATGTCTTTCTTTGACGTAAAATCTTGGAATTAGATACTGAAGAAAATGCCTCTTTTGCTACTTCTAGCTGTGTGAAATGATGCTTACTTAAATTCTAAATCTTTGCTTTCTCATTAATAAATGGGAATAAATCCTGACCTCACAGAGTTATCAGAAGCATTAAATAAGCACAATTTCTAGCCCTCAATGGATAATAAACAAACATTAGGCTCCAGAGTATTACCCAATCCTTCAAACCATTAACACACTAGAAATAAAGGAGCGGGGTTGCAGTTTTATCTGTGCTTTTAAGGAATATGTGATTTAGGTATTAGAATTACATTTACATAATAAGCATGCCATTTCTCCCTGGTAAGTCTGCTCCTCCAGTCAGCATAACGTACTGTGCTGAATACGAATGTGACACTGAAGAATGGATGGGCAACAGGAAGGAAGGAGTGGCAGAGGTTCAAGACGAACCCAAAGTGGTCAGTGCTGAAGCTCTAGTAGGAGAAAAAGAAAGGAACCGTGACAAATCCAGGCCAATATGATCAGTAACAAAGATGGGCACTCTTGTGCTCACAGGTTCCTAGGACAACAGAAACTGCCCTGCCATACAGACCCATAAAAGTTATCTGAGGGAAAGGGATAGACTTGAGAGAAAGGGCATACATTTTTAGTACACAATTTAACAATTATAAGTTAAGAATATTTTTAAACATACCAAATGTGGAGGCTCATTTATCCCAAGTGGTTCCTGAAACATACATTAAAACATTTTAAAAATTATAATTGTATAATCACAGTTGTCTTTGAAAGTGCTGAAAATCTCCTTTGAAAAATGAAAAAATATATGGTCTGACCAATTTACTAGATTCCTTGAACTGGTTAGGACCCTCATATAACCTACTAAATTAGCTTATAATAATTTTAATGTTTATTACTAATTCATTTTGAGTAATATTATAGCTAGAAGAAAAATGTGCCCCAATAGTCCATCAGAAAGATAGAGTCTGAACTTGCCAACATTCTCTTTCCCGTCACTATCTCCTGGGCACCCTATTGTTCTGCAGTGTTTGTTATTAACCACACTGGCCACACTCTTTCATAACTTCGTAATTTTGCACATGAGGAGATGATTCCCTCTTGGTGAACTGCCTTTTCTGCCCCACTTCCCTTCCTGGCAAAATTGCTTTTATCCTCTAAGACACGACTCAATGCATCCTCTTCTTGAGGAGAGGCATGGTCCCCAGCTCCCCAGGCTCTCCATTCTCCCTTCCCCTGGTCCCTCAGCACTGCCTACACACTTCATTTCCTCACTAGTCATACCATAAGCAATTGTGCATATGCCTGTCTTCTCTAAGAGACTGAGACAGGGCAGTCTTATTCATCTTTCATCTCCAGTGATCAGTCCTGTCTGACACAGCAAAGGCACTAAATAAATGCTACTGAATGAACTGATCAAATTACAGAGTACCTAATCATCGAGGTGCTAATGCCAATCTACTAGCTCTCTATGGAATCTGCAGAAATCCATATGCTGTTTCATTTTCTCTATAGATACATACAAAATAATCCAACAGCTCCACTTTTACAAAAGCCTGTTCCATGTGTTCAATTGTATGCCATTACATGTCACTGGCATTGGTTATGTTCACATTTAACTCACCAGTTGGATAGGTCGTATTGACATGATTATATTATTTGATCCTCCCCAGTCAAAAAAGCATTTGTATTTCCCTTTCTCTAAAATGTATTGTTCTCCACAGAAGAACTTCTGCTGGTAGGCAACCCATCTAGCAGGATAAAAAGTAAAAAGAACTGAGGTGACACAGAATCGAGCAACCAATAATTTTAAACACCAAAGAAGCTCTAGGTTCTCAGAATAGGAGACAACTTACACGCCACTTTTAACGTGAATGGATCTTGTTTCACTGCCAAAACCCATTTCTTCTAAGTCAGAAATTTCCTGATTTGTAATGTCAATAAACTTTCCACTTTCTAGATCAGATTCAAACAGTGTGATAGAAGATTCTATGAAATTCTAAAAGGAAGAAGAGGAAAGTTTAGGAGAACAATGGTATTTTGTTTTACGGATTGCTGTATTTTAGCAAATTTTCACATACTTGTGGGATGATTTTCACACAAATAAATCCAGGAAGAATTTTAAATGGCACTGAAAACAATTTTAATAGTCACTACTCCTATATACTTTAAAGAAAAAAAATAAGTCTGAATTTACTTTAATCAGGAAAACACATTTTTATGAAATTGGAAATTAGTCAACAGTTAGTAAATTGCCAGGACTTACAGACTATCACATATGACACTAAATGTAAAGGAAACTAAAGTCTCACTTATGCCTAAAAAGCAAAAGCCATATGAACCGAGAAGTAAACACACAATGTACTGTGGGCATTGTGGGAGAGGATTTTATGAGCTTAAATGTAACAGAAAAAATAAAATCCGCTTGACAAAAAAATTGTTCTTTAAAAATTAAAATCAGAGGACATCTCTGTATAGTCAGACGGCATATTTAAAACAAAAATAACAGAAAGATTCTAAGACCCAACTTGACCATCAGCAAAAGGCACACATAATTCACAAAAAAGATTAATGTTAAAAACAAACAAATGTATAATTTCACTCATAAAAATGAAGAAATTCAAATTAAAACAGATACAATTTCACTTTTTAAGTTAAGAAAGATCTAAAAACCCAGTTTTACCAGGGAACGTTCCTGGTGGAAATATAAATTTTACAGCTACTTTAGAAAATAATTTAGATATATATTTAAAAGACTGAAATTGATTACATTCTTTGAGTCTGAAATTCCTTTTTTCTTAAGTTTCCTAAAACTAAATGATAGCCAATTTATATGCAAAGATGAATTATTTATCATAGCGAAAAGCTGTAAAAAGTGTAAATGCCCCAAAGATTTACAAACATAAACCTTTATGCATCCAGTGCTTGATGGAATAAATACTTAAGCAGAGTTTTTAACAAGCTAACAGTTAAAAATTATATCATACACTTACTAGTGGCCAGGAGCTTTACATGCCTTATTTCCAATGTGATTATATTACTATCACTCCCATTTTACAGCTAACAAAACTGAGTAACTTGCCTGATATAACACAGCTACTGAGTGGCAGAGATTCAATTTGAGTCCAAATCTGTCTATTTGTCTACTCTAAACTCTTAATTACTGTCAGATATAAATGTAAGGATGAAACAGTAGGACAAAAACTAAAACTTAAAAACTTGGTAAGATTACAAGTTCTCAAAAAAACCCCAACTTTCATCAAAAAAAGACTAGAAGAAAAAAAAGAAAATACCAAGACTGGTTAACTTTGGGTCCAGAAGTTGAACAATTTTACCCTATATTTTTTTCAAAACTTTATAATAGGTATATTTTTAAATGGAAAATACAGAATGCATTAAAAAAACAAAACAAGAGGGACTTCCTTGGTGGTCCAGTGGCTAAAACTGCACTCCCAATGCAGGGGGCCGCGGTTCAATCCCTGGTCAGGGAACTAGATCCTGCATACCCCAACTAAAAGATTCCCACGTGCCGCAGCTAAAGATCCCGCGTGCTGTACCTAAAGACCTGACACAGCCAAGTAAATAAATAAATATATTTTTTAAAAAAACAAAGACTCTTCCTTTCTGCCTACTATATTTCATTGTTTGTAACTCAAGTCTTAGACCTATGGAAAAAAGTTATCAGCTTCTATACATCTCAAACACTATCAAATTTCTCATTATGATTATTATTATAAATATTATCTAAGATTTCTAGTATAACCATTCATTTTACATGAACAAGCAAAACAGTGTCCAATAAAAACAAAGCACCTATGAGGAGAGAAAGAAAATACATTTAAAAAAAAATTCTCTTGCACTTACAACTTGTCAAGTTTGAAGGATTTAAAAACTGCTAACACAGCTGGGTCAAATTTCATTTGAAATTTTCAAAGATAAAGGCTTTTTACCAGAAATTTTTATTATAAAATAATTTCTAACCCATATTCGTGTTCTCAATTCCTGCTTGAGAGTAAACATGTGCAACCTGAGAACACCTGTCACCTTCATTACTTTCTCATGGTTCTCAAGAAAACGGGAGCAGGGTGGATTTACTCTTCATGACTCCCACCATCCCTCATTTTATTAATAGAACACTTTTCAAAACACTTGCACTTGTTATCTCTTTTGAGCTCCCCTTAAACCCTTATTTTACATATATATGTGTATATATACTCATATATATACATATACGTGCACATATACACAGATGTCTATATCTATCTTGTTACAGATATAGATCTGCCATTTTCCAGACACAAATCTAGAATATACATATATTAAATCAAGGCTTCAACATCCTAGAAGAGATTTGCCTTAAGGTGTCCAGGACAAGCCTCCCCAATGACATTTTACAGCCTGGGCGCCACATCAACAAACCTGGTTATATTGACAACATAAACTTCCATCATCCAAGGAACACGAACATGCCTCTGTTTCTTGCAACCTGAAAGTGTGTAAATAGCTCCAGGCGGCTGTGAGAATACAATGCGGTAATGACAACTGAAGGCGCCCATCTGGGTCCTGGTCAGGAACTGGTATCAACAGCTGCCGACCAAGTCAGGCCCCATGACAATGGGCAGGTCTTCAGCAGCTCTCACACGTGGACCCCTCCTCCCATACTCTGGTGATTCTGGAACGCTCCATCTCTGCTTTTATCTCCTCTGCCCCTACAACTGTTCTCTACTCCCTGTTAGGGTTGTAGGAATTGAGTGGGGATAAGCTGACATAAACCATGGGTCACTGCGTCACGCTGGAGTGAAACGGGACAAAGACAAGCACAGATATGTGCACATGTGCTGGGACTGTGCCTTTTCATTGAGAAATCACTTGTGTTACGGTGTCATGGACTCTACTTGAGCACTGATTTGCACAAAGCCTACTGTGTGGGTCGTGGGAGAGTGGCGGCAGTGAGGAGGGTGAGCTGGGAAGCAGGCTGAAGGCGCAGGCCATTTGGCAATGATGCAGCCGGGAGCTGAGCAGAGGAGGAGGGACCCACTGCCACAGGACGCAGTGCCGAGTACAAGTGCTGGCAGCACATGGGTTCACAAATAAATTTACTCATGTGGCTTGAGTTTGTGTCCTTCCTACTCTGGCTACCATTCCCAGAGACGTGGCCAAAGGCCACAGGAGACTCCTAAGTGACATCGTTCTCTTTTTTAATCTCCTGCTTTTGTGTATTCATGCCTTGTAGCTTCTGCCTTCCATCTTTTTCTAAGTATGTTTCTGAGCCAGGCTTTGGTCTTTGACCCCCTCTGCATTTTTCACTCAAACCTACCAAATATACAGTATCTGATCCAGTTGACTAGTTGCCATCAATATGGTGTCCCTGCTGGTCAGAGTTCTTAACTCCAAGCCAAATCCACTCATCTGGGGCTAAATCTCAAGGGTCACATGTATAAAGTATGGGATAAAATATGCCAGAAAACACAAAAACAAAAAACCAAAACTTCTAACTGCCTTGCTCAGGAGGTGACTGCCACAGGACACAAGTCCTGTGAGGTTACTAGGTTATTCTAGGTTATTATCATTCTGACTATAAGCACAATTACATAATACTTAAATTTATCAAGTAACTTTGAAAGTCACACAGATTTAAGTGGAGCTCTGTTGCTCCAGAAGGATGAATAATGATGTAACAACCTCAAATCTGTACTCCGTTTTGTATTTTTAAAGAACTTAAATCCAATGAAAAATCTGGGTAGTCTAATATGGTTTCAGGTACAGTACTCCCCACTGTTAG
The DNA here is from genome assembly GCF_951394435.1 of Stenella coeruleoalba. Lineage (NCBI taxonomy): Eukaryota > Metazoa > Chordata > Mammalia > Artiodactyla > Delphinidae > Stenella > Stenella coeruleoalba. The sequence continues at coordinate 99,000,865 of NC_137150.1, forward strand.
AGCAAGCTAATGAGCCATTGCTTCAGGACCAAAAATAAGTCTTAAGGATCAGTAATTTGATTATTCTTAAATTCCATAAAATCCCTCAGCTCATTGGGCCCTGGAACTCTTAGGCTACAACCCCCCAGGGTGGGCAGCGTAATACGAGACACCAGCTGGGATCTGGTGTATCCATTAATTTAGGAGACATAACAGTGTCTGCTGCACACCACCTGGTTTCAGAGATCTGAAAAGAGGCCCCAAGTCTGAAAATCATATCAAAAGCAAATCCAGAAGTTAGGCTAGTATGAAACTGAGGAAAAACAAGCATCCCAAGAAAGTTTTATAGAGGAAACCAAGGAATAAAAATTCCTTCTTTAATCCCTGAAGTCTAAATACTGCTATATTCCTTCTGGTCCTTTTCGCTTTAGAAAGTAATCAACTCCAAGTCAACATATCTGCCTGACTCATTTGGAATTAGAAACACATTTCTGGTTGTCCTCTCCAAAGCAATCCATGACACAGATCACATTATCCCTAAGGAACATATCCAGAATCTGACCTTCGCAGATCCAGAGTGTTCCACGCACTACAGCCAGGATGTTAGAAGACTGCATTGTGTTATGCAACTTTTCTGTCCTCTATTTTCTATTATTTCAGCTTAGATCTTAAATGCAGTGCTTCACTCTTCCCAGGTGAGAGACCTCTGAGAGTCTACATGGGGAAAAGATGTCTCACATCAACTCTGCCTGCTAATCACATAGGTTGACATAGGTGACAACCCCAAGAGCTTTAAATCCTATTTCTAACAATACTGTATCATATATTTAAAATTTTCAGAGGGTAGATCTTATGTTGTGTCTTACAGCACAAAAACATTAATAATAATTATAAACAGGGCACGAGGAAACTCTGAGAGGAGATGGCTATGTCTATGGCCTTGATGGTGGTGATGGTTTCATGGGTGTATACTTATTCCCAAACTCCTCAGTTGTATACAAAAAATATGTACAGATTTTTACATGTCACTTATACCTCAATAAAGTGGTTTTTAAAAAAGAACTCCTCCCCAATTATATGCTATACCTGGAGAGTATAAAATATTTCATCTGAAAACATTTTCGTGAACATACATTTAAATTATAAATAATCTGAAAATTATGTAAATATTTATTTATATTTATACATGTGTAGTAGTCTGCAGAGTAACTATATATTTATAGCTACAAATGAAATGCTAATAATCCTTTGGCTGAATGAAATTCCAGCTTTCTACTCTTGAAGTGCTTAAATTTTTTACTCTAATCATTCTGTAATAAAGGAAAATGGGTAATACGACATGGGCTCTAGAGTAAGACAGACTGCCCCTCAAATCACAGCTCCACACTCGGGCACAGTACTGAACATCTTAGATCCTCAGCTTCTGTATCTATAATATGGGAATCGTGAGTCTCTATCTCTTCATTTTTGTGAAGATTAAGTGCATGTATGCATGTAAAGCCATTAATAAGTACCTGAAAATGTTAGGATTATTATAATGAGGATTATGCTAACATCTTTACAAGGTAAACTAGTCCTAATTTTTTTTTTTTTTTTTTTGGCTGTGTTGGGTCTTCGTTGCTGTGCGTGGGCTTTCTCTAGCTGCCGCGAGCAGGGGCTACTCTTCGTCGCGGTGCGTGGGCTTCTCACTGCAGTGGCTTCTCTTGTTGAGGAGCACGGGCTCTAGGGGCGCGGGCTTCAATAGTTGTGGCGCACGGGCTTAGTTGCTCTGCGGTCTGTGGGATCTTCCCCGACCAGGGCTTGAACCCCTGTCCCCTGCATTGGCAGGCGGATTCTTAACCACTGTGCCACCAGGGAAGCCCCATAGTCCTAATTTTTTAAAAATCTAATTTAAAAAGATTTTCTTTGAAGGAAAGTCGTACTTATTTGTACAAAAACTGTGACATCATTTTTGTAAATACCCAAAACTTTTGTTTGCAGAGGTAATTGACATGCCAATCTCTGCTAATTTTTCCAATATATTTTATCATAGACTGTCTATATCAAACATCTCCTAAAATTTTAGCTACATAGTTATACAGTATTTTTAATTTTTACATTTTCTACTATTGGGAGAGTTCAACTAGTGAAATCTTGGGGTTTTGGTTTGTGTTTTGCTTGTTTTAGTCATAGTCATCTTTGGAAGATACCATCATATTCGCTGCTGAACATTTCTAGGAGCAACACTTCCACCCAACTCTTTTTTTTAAATCAGGAGGGAAAATTTTAAAAATTACTCAATACTAGGTGGAAGATGCTTTGAATCACAACCCTTAGCTTCCTCGACGCGTGTGGTCACAATGACCTAAAAGAAAAAAAAGGCTGTATTGTGTTTTGTCTGGCTTGCCTTTTAGTGCTCAAGTAAGGAGTAGCTATGTAGAGGAAACCCGTGGCCCTTGTACATTAGAATTGTGAACTAAATACCTCAAAAGCTATCTATCCATTGCTCATGCAAACTCAGTGCCCAATCTTCAGTGGACTGTGTTACATTTCTTTTTGGTAGAACCGGTTTCCAACTCACTTTCTTACTAACAATGATCACTCATGGGAAAAAAAAAAAGCTCTCCTGTTCCCTGTGCTGCTTCTCTCCCATTTGGGCTCCTCATGCCTGAACAGGTGAGGGTTTGCACCAGTGGTGTTGGTGGCCCCCGGCAGACAGAAACTTAAGGAACAGAGCACATAACCCCTGTGCTCATGCAAAGCCCACGTGGACCCAATAATCACCCTTCACTTCATTATCAATTCCTTCTAAAGGAGGCTTTGGAGGCCATGCCAGATAGCTTAGAGTTTATATGGGTAAAGATTATTTTGGAAATACACTGCGGTGGTATAACTCCTGAATTATGAGAAAACATGCCCCTCTGAACACACCAAAAAAGTCTCCAGAGCTGGTCAGAAAAATGAGCAACATTTGAGAAGCCCTGATATCCTGCAGAACTCTCTAACATCAGCTTCTGCCTGGAGTCCTGGAACATTCTAGACCTCCTGCCTCCAGGCTTACTTACCTTCTTCACCTCATGCCAAGAAGGTCAAGAAAAAAAGTGTGGGCTCCTCAACATGGCATATAAGGCCCTTCGTTATCTGCCTCTGTATTCATCTTCCCAAAGTTCTGCCTAATATCCCGACTTTGCTGCATTTCCAAAACACACCAGGTTCACTGACATGAGGGTTTCTCAACCTCAGCACTATTTGCATTTTAGGCTGATGATTCTTTGTGGTGGGGGGCTGTTCAGTGAATCGCAGGGGTTTAGCAGCCTCCCTGGCCTCTACCCGCTAGATGTCAGTAGCATGCCATACCACCCCCCGCCCCAAAGTCATAACAGTCCAAAATGTCTCCAGACACTGCCAAATGCCCCCTAGGTAAGATCACCCCCAGCTGAGAACCACTGGCTTACATCCTTGCCTTTTTATATGTTAACCTCTTGCTGAAACACCTGTCTTTCCTCTTCACCCTGTCCCCAAATTTCTTCACTTGGCTAACTCTCAAACTTGAAATTTCAGCTCAGCTGCCCTCTTTTCCTCTCTACTTCCAAGGGGAAGTACTTGACCTTTCTCTGGGTATCCTGAGTACTTTGTGCTTAATCCAGTCATAGTCAAACAATATCAAACATTTATATAGGTGCTATCTACCCTATCACTGCCTGCTCTGCGAAGGCAGGGACTGAGTCTCTGGCCACCATATCTCCAGCACCTGACACAATACATCTAACAAAGCAGGTGGTCAAAAACGATTATGGAATCAATGGATGAAAACTAAACATAAATATTCTATATTAATCATGGCAGTTAAGAAAGGCATGCAAGTCACATAAGCCGTTCAGTTTAATGCTCTCAGGTATTAGAAACATTTTATAATCTTATGTTCTACCAGAGGTCATATCCAGTTTACATGCAGAGCTAAAAAAGAAAAAAGAAAATTAAGAACAAGGAGGCTAACTCACAGCTTGTAAGTACCGGAAAGACAAGATGGAACCACTTAACGCGCCACAGGCACTACTGTCTTCAAAATCTCCTTCTTCAAGCAAGAACTGCTGGCCTTTAAAATGTTCTTTTTCATAGGCAACCCACCTAGAAATACAGAGGACATCCAACTGAGTCATTGATAAAACTGCAGGCAAGAACGCAAGAGAGGAAATCATCATAAAGCACCGCGTTGCACATCACCGTATTTTAAAAAGCAACACGTTTATTTTGCTACCATTTACAGAGACAAACAAATGGTGTATGCCTCATGGATCAATAGTTTTTATAGTTTGGAGGCTTTTCCCAACAAAAGCTTAACTGTTGTAGAACTGCGACAGAGGAACTCTCATTAAATGTTTGCAGCATGACCCGATACTACATCTCAACATGGTCGGAGAATAGTTTGCCGAGTAAAAACTAATGGAAAGCACAAATAGCCAATGAGAAATAGTGCAAGCCCACACTGAGATTCAAAGATAATCAGTCTTATTTTTCTGATTAAGCTCTGCTGGAACCCCAGAATGATTACTATATTAAATATTTATTTAGGGTTTAAATCAAAGGAACCCGTCACCAGCTTCAGATCTGAAACACATTACAGGTGGGTTTAGCAAGCAAGAACTGGGAAATGCGACTGGGCTGGTATTAGCCCTCGTGGCCTAAGTATATACAAAGACTCCTGTAAATATGTATGGGTAGGAAATGTTGCTCCCACTAGTTTATCAGTGGTGATAATGGAAACTGGAAGCACTGTGGCAGTCTTTCCAGGGACACAGGTTTCTTGACTTCTAAAATTATCAGTACAGAACACTGATAAACACCGTTAGTCATTAGTCCTCCAGGAAACTTACCTTTATTTGGAGCAATCCACAGTAGCTAACGCAACGTGGGCATAGATGGTTCAAAACACACGTTGACCTGATTAAATCTGCCTTCAGCTGGCACTGTGTAACTAGAGTGGGACCCCCTCCAATGGGGCAGATTTCAAGGGTGACTATTTTGGGCTCCTGGGTTAGGGACCTCTGAATTCTGGAGCTTGACAAAATGAAGCCAGGTAGGGCTGACTACAATTATTTTGGGAAAATACAAGGAATATCCCAAAGAACCGTTTTCATAGGGTACAAAAATAACAGTAGCCACTCAGTAACCATGAACCTGTCTCCAATTTCCTTAGTGCATATGGCAGGGTAAGGGTCCACATGAGTTGGAAAAAACATTTTATACATCTTCATTAATTTGTAATATATAAAGAAACTAACATTATTTTATTCTTAAACTATTATGTGAAAATAAATTTCACACGAGAACTTTCAAATTCTAAGTTTACATAAATGTAGCTATTCGAAACATGCTTTTAATACACCTGAATGGGAAAAATAATATAAGATATAGAAGATCTAATATTAAAGGACAGATCAGCAATTATTACATAATGACAGTTCAAAAATCTTCTGCCCAGCTTTTCTCAATAGATAAAGTTTTGATTAGTATTCAATTTATATATCTGGGATATTTAAAAATAGATGTTATCTGAGAAAAATTAAGACACATCAACCTCACTTTCCCTAGACTCCTCAAGACAAGACAGAGGTGAGGAAGAGTTCCTATTACTTACAGATAAAGTTCAAAAGTTAAAAGTGAAAATAATGAAATAGAGAAGCAGTAAAACGAAACAAAAAAATAGTAGAAATTGTGAAAAACTAACGAAGTCAGTTGTTCACCTTTAAATTAGGACATCACATTTTTCTCCTGCAGGTGTCATATAAAAAATGAAAGTGTGTATACTGTTTTACCAGCATAATATTTTGAGATTTTTATAAAATAACTGCAAATACACTCAGAAAATAACAATTCAAATCACTATATAGTTAATGATAAAACCATTCAGATCCTAAAGGAAAGAAAAGGCAAAAAATATTTTATATCAGGATTAACAAGAAGCATGTGTGTCCACAGATCAGAGAACACTGTTAACTAAATACAACACAATAAAAATCTGTTTATCTAAAAGAGCTGTGTTTTTCAAGCCTCTAATAAAATTTTTAAATTCAAAGATAAGGAATTAGCTGATTACTAATATGTCAGACTCAGACAGGCTGGAACCTGGGACCCTTTGCTGCAGTGCTGCAATGCTTGCACCTGAACAAACCTCTCCTGGAGCAACAAAATACAAAGAAACTATATGGGACTAAAAATAACTGAGTACATGTGCAGTTGGGGCAAATTCTGAACAAAAGATACAAAGAGACCAAAAAACACAACTGCCACTTTTGAAGTGCCTGGAGCAAAGGCAGGGGGCTGGGGAGCAAAGGCAGGGCACTGTCCATGCCCCCTGCACACACCACCACCTAAGGGGTGGGCAAACTACCTAAGCTACCCCTCGGGCTCAACCCCTGGACACACCCTTACCCTCACCCCATATAAGGAACAAGCTCACCACCCGCTCAGGGAGTGAGTAAGAAAGGGAATTTGTTGTTTGTTCTCTCTCCCTCCCTGCTACAGCAGGGGCCCCAGTGAAGCCTTGCCTGAATTTCTTGTCAGCCTCCTATTGAATAAAGAGGCCAAGAACCCTGGTAAGTAACAAGACTAATTATGGACATGACCTACATATCTAATGCATCGCATACTCTCTTATATTTCCATTTTGGCTAGTGTGGCCATTGCTTGATTTATTGTCAGAAATTGCAAAGGTTAAGTCTCTAAATGTAGACCCTTGACTGATCTTAAACAAGTTATTTAACTTCTATGAATAAAATATTTGAGCAGCATCTTTTGCTAGAATAGCATGAACAAGTTATATGATGTTATTACTGCAAATAATACGAGATATGGATGTTTAAATTAAACTAAACCATCATTCCAAACAGTCCAACCTATCAACAGAGAGACTAACACAATGGGTCTGAAGGAAGTCTAGCACTGAGTTGACAATGGCAAATAAGCTATGAGGAAGGCTTCTTCTCTATGGTTTTACCTGCCAGGATACAAAGGCACATCACAGGTGCAGTCATGGATTTTCTGGGGTTCTTGCCCCAGTAACTGCCGATTGAGACTAGGATAGCAGCATGATGGTTACACTTGGGTTTGTACTTAGAAGTTCTTAGGGAGCTTTCTTAAAACAATGCAGGGCCAGAGGATAACCAGTGTCAAGAATCCTCGACTTTGTAAACACACAATCCAGGCTACTTCTTTAATGAGGGAGGACTCACTGCCAAGATGCTCAGCACAGAAAGTCAACTAAGGTAGAATAGGGGGTAAAAACTGGGGCTCTCATTCATGTGCACGATCTGTCAAAAAGTAATTTTATCTTGCAATTCTTATCTTCTATATTGTGTTTAGAAATACTAAGTGTTTAAGTTTTAGAAACTGTTTTCTTCATTTAATCTATCTCAAAATCTCTAATACTAACAAGAGTTCACAGGAAGCTGTCAGTAACTAATATTTTTTATTTCCCACATTTCAGAAGGGATGTATAGTTTTAGACTAAGGTAGGTTGTTTTTTGCTCTGCTTAGCACGTGTTTTGTGCCGATCTTCAAAAATCGACAACTGAGTCACATATTGAAAATATAACACTCACACTCCACCGATGACACGCATTGATCCAATTCCATGAAAGTCTACATCATTTTTTAAAAAATTAGGGACAGAGTCTACATGTTCACTAAACTCTTTGGCCTGTCCATGGAAGTGAGGTTTTTCATAAATAATAACCTGAAAAATATGAAAGAAAATTACTTAGCAGGCTCATATTTTAGAATAGATACATACTGATTCACTTAAGTGACACTAAAGGCCACAACCTGAATTAAGGGCCACTGTCCATTTTCTTCATTAATACATACTCAAAATATAGCACGCTGTCTGACATTCACAAGGAATATGTGAGTCTTTATCATCATAAAGCTAAAACATCTTGATAATATGTTTCTCTCGTATCACTATACTCAAGCATGATTACATTGTTCTAGTTACCCAAATCCTAGGACCATCTCATGGAGTAAACTGTCTTATAACTGGTTCTTGAATTATCTTTCTACGTTTTTCTCTCTGTTCAAAATTTGATACAGACCTGCCTTACAGTTATTTAATGTCCTCTATAAGAAATAAAAACTCTCTAGGGGTTCCAGGGCATAATGACAAATTATCTACTGGTTTGAGAGAACATGCTGTGTCTTGTAGCACTGCTTGTATGGTCACTACTAATCACTGAGAAGAATTAGATATGCAAATTCCTGAATTTAAATACAAAACTTCCTAAAAGTTTGAAATGATTGAAAGAATTTTGGTATTTTTATTGGATATTTGGTTCAAATGGGGGAGGAGGGAATGTAGTAGGAAACAGATTTCTAGTATTTCATTTACTTCAAACTTGGATTGGTAGTAGTTCTTCTCTTCTACCATTCTGATGCTCTTTACTTCCCAAACACAAGCTGCCCTTAGTACAGGAAAGTGATAAGAGTGATAACAGCGCTCATCTATCCACACTCTTATCACTTGGTCCTATTTATGGCTAATGGCATAATTTGTGTACAATTGGCAAATAAGACCCATGCTTAGACACACTGAACCAGCAAGTTATAGCTTCTGTATTAAAAAAACAAACTGAGAACATTATGCAGACTGAAAAAAATATGTAGTACTGTTCCTGCTGTTTTCTACGTATTAAATTTTCAGAGTGTTTATTGGAAGTGATGAAGTATTATTTGGGTTTAATACATGCTACATATGCTGAACACATTCAAACTAAGTAAGAAGCAATAATTTTTTGATGAGTAAGTCATAAGCCAACACCTAACAACGTAAAAATTGTGACTATCTAGGATAGCCATTCCTTTCACACACCTCTACAACTTGTCAGACTCCCAGCCTGTCGCACCTGAAATTCTCATTCAGCAGACAAGGAGATTGAGACATCACTCAGGGAGTGTCACAACTAACTGTGTCACAACTAATTCTGAAACTATTAGGTCACTGGTTCGAAACCTTGGTTGTATGTTAGAATCACCTAAGAAGCTTTGAAAAATTTTAACCACACCCCAGACCAAAAAAAGTATCTCTTCCAGTGGAACCCAGGCATAAGTATTTTTTTAAAGCTCACACATGTATGATTCCAACATACAGCCAAGGTGTATTAGAGATAGTCAGATACTAAGTTTTAAAAAACTCCATCTATGTGATTGAGAAAACGGTAGTCAATTCCAAAAATTAGGAAGCCCAGAAATGGGAAAGCTGGAGGAGTTGTGCCTTGTTTTGGAGGAGAGGAGGATGAATCCCTGTCTCCCTGCCTGTCTCTGGAAATGCTGTAACTTAATTAAACAGAGGGTTTCTTCCTATCTCTCTTTACCATAATTTTCTAATTCCATTTCTTTTCCTTTCCCAAAATGTACTTAATCCTGGCATTATTACTACCCCAGGTTTCATTGCCTCTACCGTTCCCTTCAGATACTCATACTTTCAAACTGACATCATCTCATAGGAGCTGCCTACACCTCCTTCCATCATCCTTGATCTCCATCCTCAGCATCACGCCCAAATGTCTGCCAGGTATTTCCACTTGAATGTCTAGCTGTCACCTCAACCACTCCACAAAACAAATATCAAACCTATCATCTTTCCACCCTGTTAGGAGGTACTTATTGGGTCTGACTAGGTTGTCAGAACAGACCTCCACCTTTGCATACTGAGCCCTCTCCTCATTCAAGCCTGGGCTCTCAGCAACCACTGTGTGCAGTCACTTCCCACCACCCCAATATGCATTAGCTAGCTATCATTAGCATACGTTCAGGTAATCATTTTTTTATTTTAATAGTCCAAAATACTTAAAGATTAATACTCAAACTTTTTAGCCTGCTACCAAAGTGTGTTTAAGACTCACCTTTAAGTTCATAGGCATTTCCACTTTCAGTCCACCCTTAAGATGACAAGAAATTTTAATATTAGACATACACATATTTAAAGTACTCAAAAGTAACTAAGTGATGTATGTAGGTTATATAAAAATCTGATCAGTGAAGATTACATATTAGTCAAATTTAAGTTGTGTATTTTAAAATTTAGAAATTTAAGTAGAGAACTCTACAGTGGTCAAAATCAAGTCAGACTACTCTACATCAGTGTAGATGGGGTAAGAAATCTTAAAAGATACTTTCTAGAGTATAACCGCTACAAGGAAGGAAACCAAACTTTAGTGCTTAAGTACATGTGACCAATTAAAGATTTAACCCCACAGCGGAGTGTCTCAAAACAGTGGAGCTGTTAGTAGATTTAAAACTTTCATCTGGCAGAGTACATTTCTAAACCACATAATACTAAATTGCTTCTCTACAATTGCTTGGGCTTTCTACATTAGAGAGAGCACTTCCTCTTCCAAGTTCTATCAACACGTCGTATCACACTTACTATCTTTGTGACCACAGGGGTGTAGAGCATAAAAGGTAACCCACTCCTCACAAAAGCTCTAGTTTATAATTTCCTTGTTTCCAATCGTACTCCACACTGTGATATTCCTTAAAATTTCCCAGTTTTTCCTGTTGCTTTTTTAAAGGCACAGCACAACCATAATGGTTTATCACATAGTATCATTTAACTGAAGTCTGCCCCTCAAGTAAAAATGTTTGCAACAAAATAAATCATTAATGCAGGCATTTATTACTTTTAAGAAGGCAACCATTGACAGAACTGCCCATTTATTATTAATGCTGAACTTATCATTCATTACTGCAATGGAAGAGTATAATTTCCAACAAGCAATTTTCTAATAAGCATCAAAAAAACAAATTCAGAACTTTTTAAAGTTTGCAAAATTTTCACAGAATACTACTATAAAGAAACTGCTTGTATTGTGATAAATTTAGCACAAAGTAAATTCAGACATCTGTCTTCTAGAAAGCATTAAAATATTTTCACACACACTGAAAGAAACAGAAACACAATGTATGAATAGTTTGCCCATTCAGTAGGATACATATACATTTCTCAAGACCGAGATGCATGACCAATCATCAGAGCTATCTTAATTTTGAATTCATGGATACTTGGGAAAATGCTTCTTTTTAAATATGCTTACCATTTGAAGTGGATGCAATGATTTCATTTCTGCTGCAGAAATCTCAGAGAGTCCATGGTCTTCCTCCAAAACTGTGGCTTGCCCCTTGAAATTAATATCTGGGTAGGCAAGCCAACTAAGTAAGAAATGAATGGTTGGTTAAAGTATAATAGGAATACCTTAATCTGGTTCTGTAAGAGTTGAAAGTTAAAAAAAAAAAAGCTACAAAAAGTAAAAGAAACCTCTGTCACAGAATTACACTAGTAAAACACACTCAAAGTGACATTGCCAGACAGCATATAACAATGAGTTAACAAGTTGTTAAGTACTTACATTCAGATACTATCCTAAGTTTATTATATGTTTTCCAAGCACTGGCATTGCTTTCTTTAGAATTTTCCAATATTTAAAAGGTGTGAAACAATTACAATTAGGATGTAACTGAAAAATAAAAACCATTCCACTATATTCCATTCTTTTTTAAACTAGGACAATAAGAGGTAGGGATTCCACTAAGCGTTTTATACCTTTGACCCACAGTTTTAGAATCAATATCAGTTCTTGGGCTGCCTCAGGAACAGCATTTGAAATAAGATTCCTAAAAAACCCATTTAGCAACCAGCTAAACTTGATAATTACAGACATTTCTCAGGATCATGTCAATTACTGGGTCTGCCCAACAGTTCTAATCTACACTTGGGGGAGATGAAGAAAGATGTCCAACAGTGACCCCCAAATTCGACACTAACCATCTCCAGAGCAGATGAAAATGCTGAAAGAGAGAAGCATCCATGTTGAACCAGACATCACAAAACTTATGATTTAAGCCAATCTGGGACTGAATTAAGATTGAATTTAGATCCACAGTCCTGAAGATACCTTTGGAATCAGAAAGGGCTAGTATCAAATCTAACGCTTACCAACTGGCAGCCTGGGACAAGCCACTTAATTTCCTCATTCATGACATGAGAGCAGCTCTACCTGTCTTCCAGGAATAGAGGAGTAATAAAAAGGTGCCATGTCCCTGGTCCTACGAGGCCCTCAATAACTATCAGCACTGAGACACTCTACAAATAGCTCAGGCTCCAGAACTTTAGGCCAGGAACATGTATTTATTTCTCAGTCCCACAGTCTGGTAGATGAAAAGACAATGGATGCATCTATCAAGAACTACGTCTGAGAATCTGTATCTGATCCTGTGAGTCACATACCAAAGACTTAATTGGATCCGAACAAAGACAGAATCTGTTTTAATCCCTGCAAAAGTCTTCCTTGGGTATCCAGAAGTATAAACAGTAAAATTAACTAAAACTTCAGAAATGTGTATGTCACCAATTGAAACATTAAACAAAAAGTTAACTTTGGTAACCAGCAATCACTGTAATAAAGAGAAACGGATACGTACACTCCTGACTTCACAGTAAGAGACACAGATTTGGGGATATTCAGCTCTTCCAAATTGGGGACTGCTTGCTGTAGGTAGATAGGACAACATGCTGGGTCAGACTGTGGGCAAAGTTCTATCTCTGGAATGCTGCAATCCTGAAAAAAAAATTGGCTTTGAAATATCTAGAGACACACACTCCAGTATTCTCAACACCCTGGACATGCAGTTACAATTATTCTCATTGTTCAGTTGAATTTCTATCCAAAAACAGCCTAAAGGAAGTACTGTTTCTCCTTACCAGTCTGTTAAAATAAATTTTTCTAAGGAGTTACGTTGATAACATGAAAATTATAAATATTATTGATTGAAAAAGTATTACTCCAATTCTCTCTGCTTTGTTTTTAAAAGTCTTGCTCCATTAACCAAGGTTCAGATTTACCAAACTATCTGAGTGCCAAGAGTCTGTAAGCCTTCCTTCTTAGAAGCATAACAAAGCCATAGGGAGGAAGGGAGTTAAATAAAAGCTGATCTCATGGGGAACATAAAAAATAAATAACAGAGAGGCACTGCTCCCTCAGCATGTTATCCAATTTACATTGACAAAAGAAATAGGAATTAGAGGTGAGGGCAAAGGAAATGTTTTCCTACTTGTGGTATTTATTTTCTTTAGTACAAGTTGGTTTGAAGAAGAAAGGCATTATGAAATTTGAACCTATACTCCGTCACACGTCCACGGTCACCATGTCCTGTCAAACTTTCCTTTAAAATTTCCACTGTCAAGGTTCTTCATCAAGGCCAAGACTTTGATTATGGGCCTAGGCCACCAGTCGAGTAAGCTTACTCTTTATAGAGCTGGGCCTGTGAGAACACCACTTCCCTCATCATAATCCTTGGCTCAAGACCCAAGCATTTCAAATTTATATTTCTGTTTTCCTTTCTATAATATGGCAACAACCCAGTGAGCTATACTAACTCCCCAAAACTCTTCAGTCATACTGGTATCCATACTACCTCTGCTTCTGGCCTCTCTAACCTTGGTAAATGTTTCCCTTATTGTAACTAAAGACAAAATTGTCTGTATTATTACTTACGAAAATCTTTTCTTAAATTTTATCAGAATATAGTTGATTTACAATCTTGTGTTAGTTTAAGGTGTATAGCATAGTGATTGTTTTATATATATATATATATATATATATATATATATATATATATATTCATTCTTTTTCAGATTCTTTTCCCATATAGGTTATTACAGAACACTGAGTGGAGTTCCTTGTGCTACACAGTAGGTCCCTGTTGGTTATCTATTTTATATACAGTAGTATGTACGATAATCCCAAGCTCCTAATTTATCCCTCCCAGCCACGTTTCCCCTTTGCAAACCATAAGTTTGTTTTTGGTAGTCAAGTCCTAACTCAAAAAAGAGCTGGGACGAAGTGAGAGAGTGGCATGGACTTATATATACTACCAAATGTAAAATAGATAGCTAGTGGGAAGGAGCTGCAGAGCACAGGGAGATCAGCTAGGTGCTTTGTGACCACCTCTAAGTGGAATAGGGAGGGTGGGAGGGAGGGAGATGCAAGAGGGAGGAGATATGGGGATGTATGTATACGTATAGCTGATTCACTTTGCTATACAGCAGAAACACACCATTGGAAAGCAATTGTACTCCAATAAAGATGTTAAAAAATAATTTAAAAATTTAAAAAAAGAATAATGGGAGAGACCCCCCAAAAATAAATTAATTTAAAAAAATACCTTATCATTTCTTAAAGAATCAAAACCACAATTATTTTTCTCTTCTCTAAAACTACAGATGTGCTTCTGTCTGAACACACAATCTATCTCAGTAATCATGAATGTTTAATTACACAACTCAAGTTTCAGTAGCATAATTCTCATCCAAGACATTGTGAAATTCAAATGATTGTGCTTTAATAAAATAGGTAAATGCAATAACAATTAGAGGTGACAGTTATTAAACAATTATATTTTTATTATAATCTGCTTTGCAATTTTAAAATTGCAATTTTCTGATTTTTTAATCTTTCTTCGAACTGAGTTCTCTTATTAATCGTTCTTAATCATTCTTATTAATATGTAAAAGCAAGCAAGTTGATACATCTTGTTTTCAGAAAGTTAGTTCTAAAATGCAGTACGGTAAAAAGGTATAACCTAAAATATCCTTTAAAGTATAAAAGGTATATTTCCTTCTAAAGTTTCATTTAAAAAACAGCCAGAAATCTCCAGAAGTCACCTGTCAATCTTCAAGACTCTTTTGTTTGCTATTAAAAATAGAGCTCTAGTAACATTATTTAAAATGCTGCCATACTAATGTTCCCCCAGGGATCTGAGGTACAGTAACAGAATACATAACTAAGTGTCTCACACAAATAAGTTTCCTCTGCATTGTGTTATACAAACAATGTTTGGGTGGTGTATTTTAAAAGGGAAAAAGCTAAGAGGCATGAGTCTACCACAACACAGAAGGAAACAGATAATGGAAAAAGCATAATGATGGCTAAAAAATTGAAAATAAAAATAAGAATGCTTATGCTCTCAACTATCTTTACTAGAGGACAAATTTTTTTCTCTAGTTGACTGAAAAAGATTTCACTGATGAGTTCTATTTTCTCCACGGTGGCTATTCACAGAAGTAATGTCTTTTGCAAGATTTGTATAATTCTTGACAAAGGCAGTAAACACTAGCAACTGAAGGGCGCCTTATGGTAACCTAGCAACAAGAAGCAGTTTACTCCTGGTAGAATTTATATGGCTTCCTCCCAGACTTTTCTAGTCATGATATACTTTATAATATCTTGGTGAAATCTACAAGCTTAGACTATTAAAGCGACTAGTAGGAATGGAGACAAAGCTATAGGAGAGAAACAGGGTGGGAATGAATTACAAAAACAGTAAGAAAAACTTGCCTCCACCTTACATGAAATACCTCCAGTCCCTGATCGAACAACAGATCTCTCTCTTCTCAGCTCATTAATGAGGGCACAACCTAAGTAACTTCTGAAAGAGGGAAATGTCATTCTTTGAAAATAAATATTAAATGCGTAATAAACAGAGTAATGCGCAATATTCCTTCTTTCTGTTTGAGAAAAGAAAGCACTTGACTCAAGACTCACTGCACTGCTACCCCACCTCCAGTTATTTCCACTGGGGGCAAAGATGACCCTTGAGCAGAATCTACAACTGCTGATGACTGATGGTATCTTCTGTTACTTGCTCTATCTATTCACGGCAAAACAAAGACATCATGAAAGTATTTTCTTTAAAGAACATTAAAAGTTTGACTACTCAGACTAGAGCCACTAAAAGATGCTGGAACAAGCTAAAGCTGGCGTAGGCCTAGGTGAATTTGGAATGGCGGCCAGGAAAATGAAGCTATCGATAGGCAGAATTTTGACAAGGTGGGAGAAAGGAAGCAGTTTGATGCCTGATTCTTGCTTTGTAAAATATTTAGAACAATGCTAATGCTTTTTCCATTCAATGCTCAATAGTTTTATTTTCCTTCCTCACTAATAGTTGCGAGCATGTCCAAGACAAGCGGGCACTAACACTGCAATTTAAAAAATGACTCCACAAACAAACAGTGGAAGAAGAAAAAAATGCAAGTATGACTTATTCTTTCTTATAATATATTCGAAGCAAATGGCGGAAGTGCAAATACCCATTTATATACCCAGGCTCAACAGATTGAAGTTTTGTTTGATTTTATTGTTGCTTGATTCTGGGTGGAGGTTGCTGCTTACAATACTTTATTCATCTTTTTTTTTTTTCCCCCACTATGCCTGGCACAGTGCCTGACATTCACAAGGCAGGCACAAAACCACACATTATTTAAATCTTAGAAGATTCCACCTACAAACTAATTATCTGTTTCAAGGAATTTCTCGTGAGTTAGCTAATTATGTGAGCACTCAAATGCTGCTTGCTGAGCTGAACTGCTTGCGATTAAATTCTTCAATGAAAACGAACACTGCCCTCTATGTTGTAGCCATCAATCTCCCTGAAGTACCAGCAAGCCACCAACATTCACCTCAGTATCTGACACATGTGGCTCTGTTAGGGACTCCCTCACATCTCCCGTGCTGCCTAACTCCTGTTCACTCAGTCAAGATGCCAATCAGGTACCACCTCCTCTGGGTGAGGTACCTCTTCTTCGAGCACCTGTAGGGCCCTGCGTAGTACTTCTCACATCATATGGTCATGTGATTCAGCTGTCTCTGACCTAGACTCTGAGCAATCTGAAGTACAAGACCGTACATCACTTGTATTTCTATTCCCAATGCCTATCACAGTATTAGGTCCAAAAGAAGACACAAACATTTGTTAGACAAAGGGTTGTTTAACAGTTTTGCAGAAGGTATTAACTCATGCAGACACTCTTTTATGATAATATGAGTTTTCCTGTATGTCCTCTTACTTTTCTATATGCTATCTGCAACTATCAAGGTTAAATAATGTTGATTCAAGTCATCATGATAGGGTCCACTCCAATTTAGACATTTTTAGCATATAAATGGAATCTCCATAATTTGAAAAATATATATGTCCACGACTGTCACAGGAGTCACTGCGCTAAATCATGGACTACATTACTGCCAAAGGAACTCTTAAGAATACATGGGAGAATTCTGTCATTATCACTAACTCACCCCTCCTCTAAACCACCAAGGCACTTCCCACAAAATGTTTCATTATGTGGCAAGACCTTCCTCATCTTAGTATTAAATAATATTTTCTAAACAGAAAATAAAAAAGCAACACTTTTTCGCTTCCTCTCCCCATCCTTCCTTCTCTAATTTCTTCTAACACTCGTCTCTCTCCCCCTTTCTCATAAACACCACACACACACACACACACACACACACACACACCCCTACAATGAGGAATAGAAATCTACACTAGAAAAAGATATATTTGTAAATATCTTATCCTAAAGATGTCTGGATGGTATACTCCTACTACTATTAAAACTACATATACATAACGTAACATTTTATGTGCCAGATTACATGTAATATTTTAAATTTTCATTCACTTAACACTTTATACATATCTGGTCAAAAAATTATCAATATGATATGAAGATTAATAAAATTAGCACAAATATTAGCAACCATTTCCTAGCATTGCTGGGCCAAAGTACAGCTTTACTACATGACAAACAAAATAAAATAAAAAATAGGGATAAAATCAACTGTTCCATTACCTTTAAGACACGTTTGATAGACCCCAATACAAAGTTTCTTTGTGGATGCTTTCTGTTCTGAAGGATCCAGTCATGATTTAACACCTTTTCCCCTTCTTCTAGTATACATTTCTGACCTTGGAAATGTGGTTTCTCATATAAAATCCAGCTGAACAAATATGAAAGCATGATCAGTTATAATTAATTTTCTAAGAAACGAGGCATAAAACAAATGATACTTATAATTCACAGACCATCTTCTCTACTTAAATTTTAATATCTGGGCTATTTTCCACTACTAGCATATAATCCTATTTTGAAACAATGATAAATATGCTAATGTAAGGATAAGCAAAGAGTGAAGAATAAAAGTGCACAGAACTTGGAAGTAATACTTCCTGAACACAGCACCACAGTCTATGCCTGTGCCTATATTTATGTATACATACACTTTACAGATGCTGTATACACATTTACATTAAAAACAATAGCTGGGGCTTCCCTGGTGGCACAGTGGTTAAGAGTCCGCCTGCCAATGCTGGGGACACGGGTTCGTGCCCCTGTCTGGGAAGATCCCACATGCTGCGGAGTGGCTGGGCCCATGAGCCATGGCTGCTGAGCCTGCGCGTCCGGAGCCCGTGCTCCGCAATGGGAGAGGCCACAACAGTGAGGCCCGCGTACCGCAAAACAAACAAACAAACAAAAAAAACAATAGCTTAACAATTCCAAATTCCACTTCTACCCTAATTTTCCTGTCATTGGACAATAGAGCACATGTGTCTCATTTTATAACATGAAGATACACTACACGACACTGCTTTAACGTGACTGACCAGTGGGTAACGCAAACACTGGACAAAGAAACTCTGGCCCCCACATGTCCAGGGGACATGGTCCATAATAACAAATGAGGTTTTCCATCATTTTTACACCATACAAAGAATCTTTCACTTCTTGAGCAGATCAGTGATACAAATGACTTTTTAAAAATTTATTTTATTTATTTTTGGCTGCATTGGGTCTTTGTTGCTGTGTGTGGGCTTTCTCTAATTGCGGAGAGTGAGGGCTACTCTTCATTGCAATGCGTGGGCTTCTCATTGTGGTGGCTTCTCTTGTTGTGGAGCACGGGCTCTAGGCACACAGGCTTCAGTTGTTGTGGCACGCATGCTCAGTAGTTATGGCTCACAGTCTCTGGAGCGCAGGCTCAGTAGTTGCGGTGCACGGGCTTAGTTGCTCCACGGCATGTGGGATCTTCCTGGACCAGGGCTCGAGCCCATGTCCCCTGCACTGGCAGGCGGATTCTTAACCACTGTGCCACCATGGAAGCCCGATACAAATGACTTTAAGCATGTGGCCTTCACATTCCTTAGTGTCCCACAAATTTTGAACTCATTTTCAAAGCTATGCTTTGTTCAATTGAAGCCTTCAACTAAACTTGCCAAATCTATCCTGCTAATAATGCAGTTACAAAATGGTACTGATTATATATACTGTATATATTAGGACTTACTACTTACTGCAGGCTGTAAGTACTAAAAACAACCTGTATTTTCTGTCACAGTAAATAAAGAGAACAATTAAGTTATAAAATACAAATAACGTTTCAAACAGTTATTCTAGAGGAAAAGGAATGTGACCTCAATACAAAAAACATAAAGCATAAACAGCAAGAAAACACTTAATTTAGGGGGAAAATGCTATAAATTTTAAGAGATCTCTTACCAGCCCCTTACAACCTTTATCAGTACCCCATTCGGAAAGGACCAAGATGTAGCATCGGGAATATTACAGTAGATCTCTTGTTTATATTTACTTCCATGGAGATCATAGATAACCAGCTGCAACACACAGTAAGTAGGCACAATAACTAATTTTAAGAATGCATTTAAAATTCCAAAATGTCCTAGAATGTAGAAAATAAAACATCCTAAATATATAAAAATATTACTTTAGATGCTAAACACTTGAGTAAAACAATCATGTTCTAAGTCAGTTAAAAGTACTTACTTTAAACTCCCAAACGTAAAAGTAACCTTACTTCTTTTATTTTAGTCTACCTAAGAAACTTGTGCTTACCTTCCCAGGTCTTGGGTTACACTTCAGAGTCTGTTTGTCAACATTCTGAAATAATAAAAGTGGAAGAAGTAAGCCTTAAGAAACATAAACAGAAAGATATACAGTTCACTTTCTTAGCGGTCACAGATCCAATTTATCGCATATTTATTTAGTGGGCATCATTACAAGGTGCACCTCTAGGTACTTTAAGGGATATAAAGGTAAATACAAAGGAAAATAAAGCTTTGTCTCTGCCCTCAAGAAGTTTATAGCTTAGAAAGGGGAAACAGGTGATCACATTCCCATGTCTCTTCTACGTGGGGGGATTAAGTTAAACCCTCAGGTAAAATACAATCAAAATGCCAAGTTATGGAAGTCAAGAGAAACGGCACCAGCATGGAGGTGAGGTGATGGCAGAAGAAGGTGCCCAAGAGGCTTGTGTGAAGTAGTGGTATGGAGCAGACCTTGAAAAACAGGACTTCAGTAAGTGAAAAAATGTGGCAGGTTGGTGTGGAGGTAGTAAAGAAAAAAATTACAGGAAGAGACCATCTTGAGAAAAAGTGCAGACTCTTACAAGGCGTGGAACCAGCGCACAAAGAGAGAACGCTGAGCAAACAAGACTTGGGGAACTCGTCATAGAGTGAAGAGGTTGCACTTGACTTAGTAGGAAACCAGGAACCATTAAAGAAACATTTCTTCAAATACCAAGCTTTCTTTTAAAAGGACCTTGCCTTGCAAGCTATTGGTTGGTATTCAAGTATTAGTACTTGCTACTAAGGGTATTCAAAGTACAGATACAGTCCTTGGGAATCCTAGAGAAAGTTCCATGATCTTGGAATGTCAGAAAGGAATGTCCTGAGACTTTCCTGGTGGTGCGGTGGTTAAGAATCTGCCTGCCAATGCAGGGGACATGGGTTCGATCCCTGGTCTGGGAAGATCCCACATGCCGCGGAGCAACTAAGCCTGTGCACCACAACTACTGAGCCTGCGCTCTAGAGCCCACGAGCCACAACTACTGAAGCCCACGTGCCACAACTACTGAAGCCCACGTGCCTAGAGCCTGTGCTCCGCAACAAGAGAAGCCGCCGCGATGAGAAGCCCGTGCACTGAAACGAAGAGTAGCCCCCGCTTGCTGCAACTAGAGAAAGCCTGCACGCAGCAATGAAGACCCAAAGCAGCCAAAAGTAAATAAATAAATATATTAAAAAAATAAAAGGAATGTCCCATATTCAATGAATAGTCTATAGTAAACATTTAAATATTTCTAAGTTGAAGAAAAGTGTAATTGAATTTCAAGACATTTTCCAGCTATAATGTTTTCATCTCCTTTTCTCTGAATTAGTCTGTTCATTGCCCTGCTATGTATGAACAAGAAGAAGACCAACTACAGTGAGAGACTGTTGTCAAGCAAAGACTTAAAATATTTTAAGTAGTTAAAGTATTTTTAAGTATCGTGAAATATTTTCTTGAGACACATAAGCTCAACAGCAAGTGACAATTTTTCTACATACAGTACCTTGAGAAACTCAGAAGGCTGTCACTTAATTTAGTTTGAAAACTAAAAATTAGCAAAGAACTGGGATATAACTTGCTTCTCTCTTATGCCTTTTAAATTCTGATGAAGCAATTTTGTTTTCTCAAATATACCAGTCCAGCTAAAATTCATGAGTTATGATACACTTCAAAGTACAAAGTAACCTCTGGTATTTTAAAAAAAAAATCTTCACAACCTCAAAACACTGACTTTTTTTTTTTTTTTTTTTTTGCGGTATGCGGGCCTCTCACTGTTGTGGCCTCTCCCATTGCGGAGCACAGGCTCCGGACGCACAGGCCCAGCGGCCATGGCTCACGGGCCCAGCCGCTCTGTGGGATCCTCCCGGATGGGGGCACGAACCCGTGTCCCCTGCATCGGCAGGCGGACTCTCAACCACTGCGCCACCAGGGAAGCCCAACACTGATTTTCTTAATAAACTTTTAGATCATTTCATGATCCAAAGCACTACTTCACTAGTTAATAATCAAAATAACTCACCTCTGTGAACGAGCTTAATCGGCCTGAGGTGTCTCGAGCACAGCAATATTTTGACACCGGTTCCTGAAAAATTCCACCAAATCTGGCTCCTTTTTCTGAAGAACGGATTTTGGAAGTCTGCAAATACTGATGATAAGCACTCTTTAAAGAAGAATGTAGTTTGGAAGTAAGGTCAGATTTTTGTAGAAATGAGGCCTTTTCTGGCCACAGACCAATTTGCAGATTAGAGGTAGTAGGCTCATTTGACATCACATAAGAACTCTTAGAAACGCCAGTACTTTCCTGGTCATCATCAGGGCAAAATGTGACAGAAGAATCTGGCAGCTTGAAGATAACATTTTCCCGCCTTCTAGCGCTCAGACTTCCTTTGTGCAATGGCTCTTCCTCCTCTTTCTCCTCTTCCCCTCCCCTCCATCTGTCATCTTCATCCAAATTCATCTTTAAACGCTCCGATACTGACTGGAGAAGCGATAAAACAGAAGAGGACTGGTTTGCACTCTCTCTCGATTTCGTGGAGCCACGATGGCCAGGTGAGATTTCGCTGGATAGAATGTCCTCCTGAGAGCTGTCATCCTCATAAATGGGAGACAAAGCTAAGGGATAAATCTTGTACCTTTTGGCCTCTACTGATAAGATCATTTCTGAACTATCATCATCGAATGTCTCACCTAATTTAGTTTCCTTTTCAAAATGATGGAAGAGGTCAGTTCTACTCTCAGACCTTTCACACGCGGAAACAGGCATGCTGTTGGTGGATATGTCAGGAATCAGGAGGGACTGTGTTCTTCTTACTTCTGCAGTAGCATACTTGTCCTCATCTTGAAGAGGCTCTTCATATAATATAGTAAAGGAAGAACTTTCTTGTTCATCCTGAGCAACGAAGGCTAGGTTAGGCTCTTCCTTTTCATCTCCATAATCTAGATCTCTTATTTTCTTATGTACTGCAGTAACAGATGTTCTTCTGTCTAGCTTTCCTATGGTAGCCTCGGGTTGAAAATCTGGCATTGCTAAGGCTGGGTAGCCTTCATAATCCTTACTTAGCATAGGTGATTCATAACCCCTGAAAGCGGTGAGTCTAGTGTCAAACGCTGTCAAGCATGCCTTCATTTCAGTAGGCTCCTTCTCCATTTCTCCACCACTCCCTTCAGCAACCTCTTGGGGTGCTTTTTCAGCTTCAGATATGGGAGGTGTGGCCTCTTCTTGTGTAACAGGCAATTCCAGATCTGTTCCGTATGTTTTCTCAAGGTTTACCGCTGTGGACAACACTTTATGTTTCCTGACAGTCCCATCAGAATTTTCTGGGGATGTTCTTTCCATGTCTATCTTAAAGGGCATGGACACAATCGTTCCAATTGTCTCTTTTGCATCTCTCTTACATGCTTTTTCCATTTCTAAGGAAGCAGGTACTGCCTTCTTGTGTGCTTCTTTCACTTCTAACACAAAAGGAGGTACTATTTCAGTTTTCCTAATAACCCCTTTGGCATCCTTTTGGTAAGTGTTTTCCACGTCCATCATAGGTCTTTCAGTCTTTCCAGTGATCTTCTCACCATCTTTTTGGTAGATATTTACCACTTCTAATGTAATGGGCATCACCTCAGTTTTGTCCATCTTTCCTTCAGCATCTTTTTGGTAAATATCTTCCATTTCTAGTGTAGCAGGTATCATTTCAACCTTTTTGGCAGTGCCCTCAACATCTTTGTGGTAGAAATTGTCCATTTCTGACATAACCAAAGTCATCCCGGTCTTACCAACATCCCCTTCAGCATCCTTTTGGTAAACATTTTCCATTTCTAACGTAGCAGGTACCACTTCAGTCTTTCCAGTGATTCCCTCTGCATCTTTTTGGTAGACATTTTTCAGTTCTGACATATCAGGTGTTATGTCAGTTTTCCCAATATCCCCTTCAGTATCCCTCATTTCATAAGCTTTTTCCATTCCTAAAATGGCGGGTAATCCCTCCGTTTTTTCAATATACCTCTCAGCATCCATTTGGTATGCTTCTCTCATTTTAAGAATTTCAGTTGCTGGCTCAGTTTTCGAGGTATGCAACTCAGCATCCTCTTTATGTGCTCTTCCCACTTCTGACATAGGGGGAACTGCCTCATATTTCATAATATTCAATTCAGCATCCTTCTTATTTGGTTTTCCCATTTCTACCATGGAAGGTATAAGCTCAGTTCTTTCTACATTTACTTCAGTGTCCTTCTTGTGTACTTTCCCTACTTCTGACACTGCAAGGGGTACGCTTTTATTACTATGTCCTGGCAAGCTTTTTTCAGACATACATAAAAGAGTATCAGACAAAACGCTTTTAGATGTCCCAGGTACATGGATGTCATCATTCACAAATGGAGGCCACGTGAAATTTAATACAAGAGTTCTTCTTTCCTCTGTCTCAGTTTTGTGATTATCAACACCCTTTATTTCCATTTTCTCTTTACAGTCCTTGTTGAGAAACGAATGTGCTTCTGACTTATCATCTAACCCTGTATGGGGCGTGTCTTCAGCTAGTAAAACAGTATCTGACTCCTGCAAGTTTATACTATCAGACTGTCCACCTCTATTTCCTGAAAAAGGGGATTTTTGGTAGAGAACAATTTCTCTTCCTTTAATTGACTCTGTGTCACTAACTAAGTTACTTACAGCAAAGAATCTACCTAATACTTTTTCACTAATTTCACATGTGCTTTGATTTCCTGCCTGTTCTGACACCAAGAACTCCCTTATCATATCAAGCGGCTTAACACTATCACTGTTCAGAAGTTTTGAAGTATTAGCCTGAAGTTCAGAATCCCGGGTATCCCGAGCATCGTTTGCTAAGGTTTCTTGGGCTGAATAAATAATCTCATTGACTAATTCCCTAGCTTGATCTTCTAACAACCAAGATACATTCATTCTATCAGAATCAAAAAGGAGACTCTTCTCACCAACCATAGGTGAAGCACAAGCCTTTTCTTCCCCTTGGACTTCAGACATGTTTTCCACGGCCTGCTCTTCCAAATGCTCTGTCAGCTGGATCCCTGTCAGTGTCACTTCTGATGGGCTTTTCTCAAGGATGTCTTCTTTTAGGGTACCTGGATTCATTATGCCGCCTACGGCTATATACTCCTGGCAGGTACCAACTGTGTGTCTGGACTTTAGCTCTTCCCTGACAGAATTAAAGATCTCACCAATCAATGTATCAGCCTTTTTACATAAACCACTTTCGAGGTCCAGAAGTTGCTCACGTGCTCTCCTCCTTGCTTCTATGTGCTCAGCAGATGCTTCAGAACACTGCTGGCTTGAGCTGTTAACTGACGCTGGGGCCCCAGCAACTGCTCCAGTCTCTGCTTCCATAGGACTGTCAAATTGAGCAGCAGTTGGGAAATCAACTGATACCATCCCAGTATGATCCCCAAAATGGTCCTGAAGTGGGGTGACTTCTGCCCCTGTTGGGAGAGATGTTTCAAATTCCAAATAAGAGCTATCAGGGTACAGCAGGTTAGTCAAGGAGGCACCTTCATGTGGGACATCTATGGTAACTTTTACAGAACTAAAATCCTTTGGGGGATTCTGTGAACTTGTAACCATGCTAACTTCTTCAGAGTTACTGGAGGAAGAAGCCATGCCATCAATACCACCACTTAGGAGATGAGCACCCTCTTTCTTTCTGTGAGATGAGGCTCTCTTTTCTGATCTCAGCACAGAAGGATGAGTACGAAAATTTGAATCCTCAGATGCAAACGTATTTTTTTCCAAACTCACACCAGAGCCCAGAAAAGGTGCATTTACTGCTGCGCTGTCAGTTTCTTGGAATTTGGGGGAAGTATTAGTGAAACTGAGTTCTGCCATTTCTGAAAAACCAGAAATCTTTTTGGTCCCACAGATAACTGCAGGTTGATGAATCACAGAAGTGTTGGCTTCACAGTTCTGTGCCATTTGCCTAGTGACTTTTCCATCATGAACAGCAGGTAAAGTCCCAAGTATATTACTTTGGAGATGAGCAGAATTACCTGAGGCTTCCACCTCTGCTTCCTGTGTACCTTGATATTTGGAGGCAGAAGGAGAAACCTCAGTTTGGCGATTCTCTTTAAGGCTGGCATCTGAATATTTCTCTTTAATCTCTTTATGACCCACTAACTGAAAACTTCTGTCCTGTTCAACTTCTAGGGAAGTCAATTCTGATAAAAGAGGACTTGCTGGCTCATCTGTAATTTCAAGTGGAGAAGAGATTGTATCCTGAGAAGTGTCTCTGGGCTCTGTTTGGGGAACAGATATCTTGGAGAGACCTAGAGTTTTTCCTCTTCCAGAATGTGACCCAACAGGAACACTGTTCTGACTGTCAACTTCAGACGTTGACAACATTTCTGCAAGGTTATCAGTTTTGGTTTCCAAGGAGAAAAGAGAATCAGACTTGCCTATAGTGCCCTGACTTGCTTTGGCGTTTGACAGCATGAACTCTGCTTTATCACGGTCTTGAGATGAAGTGGAACTGTGGTCCTTAGAGAGGCTTTCGGACTCAAAGCTCAAGTCCACTGCAGTTAAGTGGGTGTCACTGGCTTCAAGACCTAGTGGAAACTGGCATTTTCCACTATCAGGAAGCACTTCCTTGGACTCAGGAATTGCAGATGCACGCTCAGGATGAAGGCAAGCAGGGAGACTCTTCCTGTCTGTGGCCTCAGCATGATTTGCCACATTTTCTTCTTGACACTTACGAGGCTGATGGGAAATACCAATGATGCTGACATCCCCAGTTTCAGTGAGCACAGAGGAACCTTCATTCTTTAAGACAGGAATATCCAACCTGCTCAGCAGGCCAGCTCGGGAAACAAAGGTAGGAGATGAAGTATTGAAATCTGATTTTTTATGGTCAAGGTTAAGAGATGTCCTGGCATCAGGTGATGCTTTGGCTTGCTGAGGACTCTGAGAGTCAAGAATAGATCCTGAAATGTGATTTCTATCCAGTTCAGGTGATATTTTATTTTCTAAGCATGCTACAACGGCTAATTCACTGGTGTGTTGTACAGAGGCAGCATCCTTTTCATTCATTCTAACAATGGGAGGCATTTTGCTATGTGGCCTAACGAGCTTCTTGGCTTCTGTTACCAACAACTTGTCAGTACCTTTGGGTAATGACTCGATTCTATCTTCTGGAGTTTTTCCATGACTTGAAGTTGTGGGTTCACCAACTGAGGTGCTTTCTGTTTCTTGCTTGATTTCTGTAGGAGCCAAATTTTCCTGTGTGTCCAGGGCAGACAATCTGTTTTCTTCACTTACAAGTTCTGTGTCTGTTACAGCATGTCTCTGGAGAGCAATGTTGCTGGTGTGATTGGCAGCGTGCTTTGACGAGTTACCTTCGGTGTGCTTGTCAGAACACTTACTCTCTGGCCACTGCAGAGCTTGATGCCTAGTTGATTTATTTGGACTTGGCAAATCTGTATTTCCATGTTTGGTAGTGTCACTCCCATCAGATTTACTACCAGAGAAGTCGGAAACAGCAGGGTTCTCAGGCTCAACACGCTCCTCTCTTTGCACCAGTGTCCCATCACTCATCATCGAGCTGTTTTCTATTACCGTAGTTTCTGGTGTTGCTGTCCTCTGCAAGTCTGGACTGCAAGGAATTTTGCTACTGTTACTTTTTGTAAACAATGCTGAACATACCAAATTTCTGTCAGTCTGAGAAACTGGTATACAACTGAAATGGTGCTGTGAGTCAAATTCTCCATCAGTGGAGCTAGAGTTAGTCTCAGAACGGGATGACCGACTTCTCTCAGGTCCCCCAGGATCATTTTTATTTAAAACATCCCTAGAAGAAGCAGTGCTAGACAGTTCTCGGTTGTTTGTTGAATGGCTTTCTGGGTTGATATTTATTTTATTATAATCAGAGTCTTCTATCCGGCCTTTAAGCACTTGTCCTTTCACAGAAACGTCTGTGCTAGCTGATGACAATGACACCATCCCAGCCTCTATCTCACTTCCAAGGCCAATATGTGTGCTCGTACTAGAGTCGGAACTTTCATTTTCTCTGTCTAAGGGATTCAAGGTTTCCAGCGCCGTCTGCTGCTTCAAATACTTCCTAATTTGTCTGGGGCCTCGGTACGTGGCATATGTTACTACAGGCCTCTCTGGTGTACCATCCATTTGTCTGCAAAAAGAAATAGCATGAGAGTATCAGGAAATATAATTAGTAACACTTAACAGTAATTCCAGAAATCATAGTGAAGTATATCTTTCAAACACTCCTATTCTTCATATGTCCAAACTTGGGAAGGAAATCC
Organism: Stenella coeruleoalba; assembly: GCF_951394435.1. Lineage (NCBI taxonomy): Eukaryota > Metazoa > Chordata > Mammalia > Artiodactyla > Delphinidae > Stenella > Stenella coeruleoalba. Next base: position 99,028,832 of record NC_137150.1, read on the forward strand.
TAGAATATTTAGTTCAACCTATCTTTATTAAGCATAATACAGACGTGACCAGCAGCACATAAGTGTCAACCAGCATGAATGTCTGAGCTCCTCAGAACTGTCCCTCTCACCTGATTACGTCTGTCTCTCTCACGGTGGTTAATGGAGAGAATGTGGGCTGACAAGCCTGAGGCCGGAGTTCTAGCTCTGATCTCCAAAGAGTTTTTGACTAGAAGGAACCACATTGCCTTTGTGCCTCATACTGGTACCTCATGGCTAATCACTGATTTCTCCACCATATCAGAGCATCATAGCGAGCTTCTCTTCCTTTCTTTAGATGTGAATTTGGAACAGCAACTTTTAGCACAGAGTTAGAGAAGTTGTAACGAAAACACCTGGCAAGATGTCTAGCCTGCAGTAAGCACTCAATATATACTTAAGTCAATAAACGACAGAATTCCCTTAAAAATCCTCTCTCCTGTTAAGTTCTTCAATTAGCAGAGTAAGTATTAAACTGGCTGGGTGAATGCAGAAATCAAAAAAGGTTTCTAGCACAAGTTCCCTACTTTTTCTCAACCCTAGCATAAAGTTCCTGATGTCCTCAGCATCTAACTTCTTTTGGAGAATCTACCCCTGGGAGCTCTGATGCTATGCTATGCTATGCTGCCTTACAGCCCTTAACACACACCTTTCTCTCCCCTTCAATTCCAGCCCCAGACAGAAGCTTCTGTCCTATAAGACTCAGTTCCCAAGTTAACCCCAATGCAAACCTACCCCAAGACCCCGTTACTGCTAGAACGGGCAGTTAGCCTCTGATCTGTGGGGACAAAGGGCCCTGAGCACATCACTTGCCATATTAGATTATAAAGATATATGCACTGATTTATTTCCCCACTAACCTAGTGCCTATTTGAAGGCAGGCACTACATCTTCATCATTTTCTTTCTTTTTTTTTTTTTTTTGTGGTGCGCAGGCCTCTCACTGTTGTGGCCTCTCCCGTTGCGGAGCACGGGCTCTGGACGCACAGGCTTAGCGGCCATGGCTCACGGGCCCAGCTGCTCTGCGGCATGTGGGATCTTCCCGGACCAGGGCACGAACCCGTGTCCCCCGCATCGGCAGGCGGACTCTCAACCACTGCGTCACCAGGGAAGCCCCATTTTCATATTTTTAAGTGCCCTACATAAGATTTGGCAAATGATGTATGTTTAATAACTTTGTGTGAATTAATGAATGGCTAAGTAAAGCAATGATACTAAACGCTAAGTAATTTGTTTCTGTCTTAATCCTTATAAATGATACTAAAGTGTTTTCAATTCTGCTCTCTAGTTACATTTTAGGGTCCCAGCTACAAAAATGTATGGTAGAAAAACTTGATGTATGCTCTAACTTTTTCAGGTTAAACATATAATTAACAAAACATTTTAGAACCCATACGAATAACTAAGAAATCCAGTTATCAGTATTCCACTATCTAAAAATGAGGTATTTTCTCCCCAACTTTTTAATAAATTTATTTTTTTTGGCGTTGGGTCTTCATTGCTGTGCACGGGCTTTCTCTAGTTGCGGAGAGCAGGGGCTACCCTTTGTTGCTGTGTGTGGGCTTCTCACTGGGGTGGCTTCTCTTGTTGTGGAGCATGGGCTCTAGGCACGTGGGCTTCAGTAGTTGTGGCTTGCGGGCTCTAGAGCACAGGCTCAGTAGTTGTAGCACTCGGGCTTAGTTGCTCCACAGCATGTGGGATCTTCCCGGACCAGGGCTCGAACCCGTGTCCCCTGCATTGGCAGGCTGATTCTTAACCACTGCTCCACCAGGGAAGCCCTCTCCCCAACTTTAAAGCAACACCATGAAGAATGCTAGGTTTGTCCACATGACAAAACACAAAGTAAACCTCTGACAAGTAAAATCTCAATTAACTGTGCCCCTTAACGTAGTTCTTGAATTTTAGCTGAAATAATTTATTTCAATCTATGTAATTGCTGGCCTATAAAATCCTACCACACCACTATTGTAAAAGTTTGTATTAGTTACATTCATTTTACTGTCTATTTTAAAAGAGCTACAGGAGATGTATAGAGAAAAGCTTTGCCTTGGAGAAGTGATTTTAGCTACTACACAAATTTCAGGCTAGATCAAAGACAGTTATGAAACAAAGTTAAAAGTTGGATAAGGGAACCTATCTAAGAAAACATACGAGAAGAAAAAATACATATAGGTAAATTAATGTTATTGGTAAAATCCTATATCAAAATGCATAAATTATTCAGAAAATACAAGAGCCTTTCAGAACAATACACGAAGATCCAGAAGTATGAACAGATGACAAGAAGTTTTATTGTTTGATTTCTCTTTCAAAGCTTTTAAATTTTATACTTAAAACCTACTTTCAAGGCTGCAAATTTTTTTTTCCCTAAAAGATCACCAAAATGTACATGATGTCCGAAGAAATAAGACTCGAGAGATAAGGATCAGAAGTTTATTCTTCAAGTATAGTAAACTCAGGTTCTCTTACTACCAACTCCATCCTAACGAGACGTCAAGGCGTTTTATTCTACATCAATCCAATAATGCGACTTTTGCTCTAAAAGAACTTCTATTAAAATAAAGCACAGAGAAAAATCCACTCCAGAAAAAATTTCAGTTCACTGTAAGAATGCCTTTTGGTAGTTTTGGAGTCCTTTTTGGGGGGGTGGGGCGCGGATAATTGTTTTCCATTCCCATCTTGGGAGCTTTCTGGTTACTGTCAACTAGAATGATTAAACTGATTTATATGAACCAGTATAAATTTCTAATGAAATAATCTCCCTCAGCACCCTAGGTGGAAATGTTATACTCTTGTGACTAAAATATGTACCCTTTATACTAAACAACTATACTATCACGTTTAAAGCACTGAACATCAAAGTTTCAAGCTTAGCTTCATGTATTATAATTAGTCCTTTCAGGTACTGATGAGCTACACTCACACTTTGTAAAGGGTTAGTCATGCCAAGATAGTCTATTTTCTACAACATTCTCTCACAGGTTGTAGTTGAGTCTTCATAACTGAATAGTATTAAGACCATAAAACTGTCCTTTAATTAAGATTTTCCCTAATACAGAAAATAGAAAGAAAATGGAAATGTCAAAAATACATAACTTTACAAATAAACTAAAGATAGAAAATTAAAAAGGTTTATTTTCACAAACTGAATAAAGAACATATTCATTTCATGTATTATGTAATTGTGCATGGGATCTGTAGCTTATTCAATATAAGTAGAGGTATGTGACCTAAACAACACTAAGAAAAAAGTAAAATATCTAGAAATTTCAAATATTTAAGGGAATAGACATACATATTGCAAATCTGGAAAGGTTTTTATGCATTTCAGCCCAAACCTAACTACCTATCATGTGCAAGTTTATTAAGCCTCCAAGTACTACATATGGCTGTACTCTATCCTGGATAAACTTAATGCATCTGATACTACAAAGATCAACCAAAGACATGTGTCATTCTTCAAAGAAAATTCTATAAAGGCAGCCTGAAAATAATAGCATTAGAGCAAAAGTATTCAGTATATCTAATTCACTTTTAGTAAGTATGATTAAGCTACATTTTTAGTGTTAAGATTTATTTCCTTTCAAATTACATAGTGAAGAATATCTTCAGGCTTCCCTGGTGGCACAGTGGTTAAGAATCCGCCTGCCAATGCAGGGGACATGGGTTTGATCCCTGGCCCAGGAGGATCCCACATACCACGGAGCAACTAAGCCCGTGTACCACAACCACTGAGCCTGCGCTCTAGAGCCCGTAAGCCACAACTACTGAAGCCCGCGCACCTAGAGCCCGTGCTCTGCAACAAAAAAAACCACCGCAATGAGAAGCCCCCGCTCGCTGCAACTAGAGAAAGTCCATGCACAGCAATGAAGACCCAACACAGTCAAAATAAAAATAAATAAATAAATTTATTTTTTTTAAAAAAGAATATCTTCTCTCTGGGACCTCCCTGGTGGTGCAGTGGTTAAGAATCTGCCTGCCAATGCAGGGAACACGGGTTCGAGCCCTGGTCTGGGTAGATCCCATATACCGCGGAGCAACTAAGCCCGTGTGCCACAACTACTGAGCCTGTGCTCTAGAGCCCACATGCCACAACTACTGAGCCCACACACCTAGAGCCCATGCTCTGCAACAAGAGAAGCCACCACAATGAGAAGCCCGCACACCGCAACGAAGAGTAGCCCCCGCTAGTTGCAACTAGAGAAAGCCCGCGCACAGCAACAAAGACCCAATGCAGCCAAAACAAATAAAATAAAAATAAAAATAATTTTTTAAAAAGAATATCTTCTCTCACAATAGGGAAGGCTTTTAACTATTTTATGTAAAGAAAAGCTGCAAAACCAGACATTTACTTAAAAAGCACAATAAAGTTTTGACAGAAGAGTTTCTCATGATGGATATGAATTTGCTGAAAATGTAAGAATTGCAGAACTTTTTAAAGAATTTCAATCCAACAGTGAAGTAGCTTCCTACATAAATTACACGAGAAGCATGAGTTAATGTATGGAAAGTAATCTAAAAAGTGTTAGCACAACAGGTTTACTTAAAGGCTTTATTGGTATTAAAAATGAAATTTGCATACTCAACGGTACATAAAAACAATTACACAGCTGTTTATTATTTTTAATTAAGTGAAGATGAAATCATTTACAATGCTTTTTGATAAGGATTTTTTTCTAACACTTCAAATTATAGGTAATAACTTGTCTAAATTTTGACTTGTATATTTATATGATTATATTTGCATATAATTGTATATACTATTTACATACAAATTTTGTATATAATTTTCTGATTTGCCAATTTAATGTATCATTGTTCACAGTTTTTATCATAGAGAGTTGGAAAACTGGAAGCAATCCTATCTACTGATCTTCTCTTTCCTGATACTTTCCATTGCTATCATGCTTAGAAAATTGTTTCTCACCAGAATAATTCACATTTAGCTGCTTTTAGTTTTGTATGTTTCTTAAACATTTTTATTCCACTTTAATTTTAATGTAAAAATGAGATGAGTATCTAGCTTTTATTTTTTTCTCCAAATTATTATCCCATTTCCCCAAGTCTTCCTTTTTACAAGAATACATAATGCCATCACATTCAAGGGCTCAAATCACAAAATACACAAGGGTCTATTTCTAGACTGTCTATTCTGTTCCATATAAATGTCTAGCAAATATTACACCAGTATTACATCATTTCAATTTACGTAGCTTTATCAGTACACTTTAACAACTGGTAGGGCAAGCCCCACCTCATCACTCTTGATGGGCAAACCCAAATCCATCTGGGGTCTCAGTTCTCACAACTGTAAGATGGGTCTGTGCCTACCCCTACTTCAAAAGCTTACTATGAGGAATTCACTGAAATCACATGCATGAGGACTCTCTGAAACTATAAAGAATCACATAGTCTAAATTGTCATCTGACTATAGTATTAATGAACTCTTCAAAGAACAAAAATAATTCTCAAGTAGAGTTTAAATTAAAATCAGTAAAACAGATCTATGGACTTCCCTGGTGGCACAGTGGTTAAGAATCTGCCTGCCAATGCAGGGGACACGGGTTCGAGCCCTGGTCCAGGAAGATCCCACAGGCCGCAGAGAAACTAAGCCCATGCACCACAACTACTGAGCCCTGTGCCACAACTGCTGAAGCCCACGTGCCTAGAGTCTGAGCACTGCAACAAAGAGTAGCCCCTGCGCGCCACAACTAGAGAAAGCCCACACAGCAACAAAGACCCAATGCAGCCAAAAATAAATAAATTAATAAATTTTTAAAAATAAAATAAAACAGATCCTTATCAGTTATGAATGAATACTTTTATGTTACACAAAATGTCTAATGGACTCAACATTGTTACAAACATTTTCTGGATAGAAAATGTTCCTTCTAGCTCATTTGAGTCAAAGAAAAACAAGTTAGTGCCCATTTGTAAATCAAAGAAAGAAAAAAGGGTTGGTGAAGTGCTTCTTAAATTTCTTCAAGATTTGTTTCTTGGAGCTGTGGGAAAGGTTCAAAAGGCTAATTCCATAAATAAAGTCAATTTAATTTCTTTTCTTAACCCCTTTAATTGGATTCCACAAAGAAAAGATATTGATGGAACGTGAACACAAACCGTAGGATTATTTTTGTTCCCAAAATGCAGATACTGAACACATTGCCTGTCCTACTACAGAAGAATTCAGACAACAGAAAACACTCCCATTTAAGGAAGTCTTAAATCAGAAATAAATCGTTTACTATGACAAAGTTAGCACCTAAAAGGTATTAGTACCACCCCCTAAAATAGCTCAAAGGGCCCTAGATATGTGTATGGTACACAGAATCATATAATTTTTCACCTAGTAGCAGGGACATTACAGAATACTTTTTCTAATCCCCTTACTTAACAGTAGTAGAACTAAGGCTCAAAAGCTAGGTCCAAAAGCTCAGTTTTTTTAGATAAGTAGATTTTAAACTTACTTTCTTAGCAAATCACTGGTTTCCTGTTCACTGTCTTGTGTTGTATCCAAAGACAAGGCATCTGAGAGTTCAGCTGAGTTGGATTCTTGTGCTTCTGCTGGAAGTGCCAGGGTTCCCAGGGAGCCACTGACAACAGCCCTCTCCCTTTGGACCCCTTCATCAGGATGGTCACTGGGATTTCGTAAGTCTTTCTCAGTTTTGTCATGTTCATCTTTGAAAGAAGACTGCTTGGCTTCACCAAGAGATGATTTTCCTGAGATGTTGAATAAGTTACCAAGAAACTGAAAAAAGCTTTCTTTCGGCTGTTTATCGCTTTCTCCCATTCTGGCATCTGAAGTGGAACCGGAAAGGTCATTTGGCTTTTTGGAATCTTCCTGTGTTGGAAGAGTGATTAGCTTCTCAGCATGGTTCCTTTTGTCCTCACTTTGGGGAATCTTTGAAAACAAAAGAGAGAATATTAAGCAACATCATTTAAAAAATGACATAGGCTAACTGATAACCTATTACATGACACACTCTGTGCCCGATGCCAGGGATACATCTGTGAATAAGACAGATGGCTTTTGTTCCCTAGTAGTTTACAAGCTACTGAAGGGCACCGTCAGTGCAACTTTAACAAAGCTATATAGTAAATGTCACAAAGGGGGAAGGACAGCCCACATGGGGACCCAGGAGTAACCAGTCCAGATTTGGTTGTGGAGAGAGCAGAGGAGGTAACTCAGGGGATGCTTCCTAAAGGAAGTGTCCTCTGAAGGAGACCTAAAAAGTGCCTATGTGATGCTTGTGCATCTCCCTCACTCTCTGTTCTCCGCTCCCTGCTTCTTCTCCCCGTCTCTCCGCATTTAGAGAGGTGTCAGCTTCTAAGGAGTTTAAAAGGACTGGAGGTAAGAGTGTAAAATGAGAAGAGCAAAAAGTTAAGTATGGAGAGATAAGTAAAAGGACAGATCATGGCAGACCTCAGAGGTGTTTAAATTTAGCTTTTATTATTACAGAGCTAATGGACAGTATTTTCACACACTCGGTACATCAGACAACACCTAAATAGACTTCATCATTTCAGCACTGTGTTAACCTCTGAAGCTGCCACATGGTGGAAAACTGTTCCTCAGGAAGATGAGGAAAGACAGCAACATGGTGTACCAATTTAGAGGAAAAGCCCGCTACAGACTCTTCAAGGTAAAACACAAAGCCCTGATATGTGCACTAATGCAAACGGTGGGCAGCACCGGGAATTCTTGCAGACGTTAAACACTTTCAGGGGTGCATCTTACCTGCTCATAATTAACCTACTAGTGAAGCAAGCTCCCATTCACGCGTACTCTGTGTGAGGAGACGGAGCTGCTCCATCCGAGCGCGCGCTGGCATTCCAGGGCACACTCCTCCCTAAAGCTGCGTTAGCTTCAGGCCAAGGGACCAGCTCAGCCTGCCTTCCCAACACGCTCACTCACCTACTTGTGAAAGGAATGCGGTCTGATAGTATGTGTCAGATGTCACACTCACTAGTCCTTATAAAAGGAAAGCTCAAGTGTGAGTCAGAAAAATATCAGGACACCAAGGTGAGACCACCTTAGGCCACTGCAGGTTCACAGGAAAACGTTTTGTAAGAAGCTGATCTTCAAGAAGCCAAGAACATCATAAGTATAATGTCATTTGTTCACCCCCCTTCCCTGTTTTAATCCAAATTCAAAACAGTTTAAAGGAGTGTTCCACTAACCACTAATAATATTTGGCATATGGAGGGTTGAGAAAATGTTTAGAACCCATTAACCCAGGAAATTAGTTTCAAGCGAACAATATTTTTTGTTTGTTCCCACCTTAGAAGTCAGGGATATTTCTGAGTAAACACACAGCATAGCATTTTTCTGTGTGTTACGTCCTTAATGTAACTTGTGAGTCTCTACGTTTAGAGTAGCACCAGCCTTCCAGAGGCACTCAAAGTCTCGCCTTTTACTGGTTTCAACGGCATCTCAATCCCACGCGCCTCCACTTCACCCACCCAGCCTCCTGCTCTTTATGGGGTCCGCCCTATAAATTAACTGCGCCCTCTCCTCGCGTTGACAGCATAGATGGCCTCTCGGTACAGCAGCAGAAAATATGCTAGTTGACATTTTGAAAGTGATCGTGTGTATGAAAGACATATATTTTTTTGCCTTTAACTACTCCATTTAATTTGTTGTAATGGCCACCCACAATATTTCTTCCTGCTTCAAAATGAACCAAGACTGCAGCACGAAGAGAACAGTGATTTGTTTCCTGCAACGAGTATCATCACTCCTCCTGGGAGGCTACCCGAGGAACGGGAACTACAGGCTGCTCACTAAAATAACACAAATATTCCTGAAATGCTTTAGAGAGTCACAAAGGAGTTCTATAAAATTGGGGCAATGGTTTTTGAAAAAGGAAAACTTAGAGAACATGGAAATTACATTTTTTGACATCCATAAAATCTCAAGACAAATAATTTGTCAAAAATACTATTTCTCTCACTGCCTCAATTATTTTTACTTGACGATTCCTTTCAAAATATAATGGACTGCTGTCTCAACAAGGAAAATACATTTTGCTAAACTAGTGAAAGCCTTCTCATTTAACGCTTTTACAATGATATATATAAAATTTTAAAAAATCACTTGTTTCTCTTTCCCCTCAATTATCACTTCTTTGCTATTCCAGAATCCCAGTATCTTAAGAGCATTTTAATGTCTTAGTTGCTTAATTTTTGCCTACTAATCTTGTGAGAAATTTGTATCAGTAATTAAAATACCTTCAACAACACCACCAAAAAACTATTTAAATTTAGAGACAAAAGTTAGCACGAAAGAGCACTGCTATTCAAAGTTAACACAACAAACCCAGTATTTATATAACTACATCTTAAAATTTGATATAAAATAGCTGCTCTTTGACCTCAGCCTAGACAACAATGAAGTTCAGCCTGCCACAAGCTAGGGCCAATGTCACCTGCCAATAGTACTGTCTGCCACTGTTCCAACGAGTACTAGAATGAAAGCACTCAGGATTCAAGCAAACGTTAACAAAACATCGGTTCCAGTTGCCCTCAAAGATGTTGGTATTCCGAATGTAACATATAAAGGCTACTAATGAAGGCATATGTATCTTGGGAATTTAATTTTTTTTCCCTTCATACTCAATATGTTGTAACGCAGTGTCCTTAGGTCCAAATTCATCCATCTATCTAACTATTCTCTTTGCTATGTGCCCAATACAGGGAAACACAGGAAAGCATTAAGAACAATGATTAATAATACTCAGCTGTGGCTTCAAGGAACTTACAGTCCAGCAAGATACTCATCATTATATCACTGGGTGGGGCAAGGGAGAGATATGTACACAATGGAAGACAAAATTAATCTGGCTGGGGATGGGGAGAATTCTCTACACAGAGGTGATGTTCGAGCTTGCTCCTGAAGGGTGAGAAGAGCATTCAACACATAAGGTAGCGCCTGGGTCGAGCACACAGAAGTGTGAAGTACGTTTATTACGGCAGGGCTGTGGGTGAAGAAGACTGGGGCACGGAGGATAGAGAATGAAGTCGATAAGATGACCAATTAGAAGTGGAGGGTGAGAGATAACAAAGTCACAGATGATTAAGTGTTCTAAATTGGGAAACTATCTAAGTAGTTAAGACAAAAATGGATATGGGAAATAGAAGGAAAGGTGAGATTAGAGCCTTTGTGGGGTTTGGGGGAGGTGAGGCAGCAAACTAGATGTCAAACGTGCACAATCTGTGGTCCCCTGGTGAAGCAGTCAGAGCACAGTTAAGAACACAATTTGGCGATACACAGTGTGTTCAGGGGGACCAACAAAAGAGCCTTGGGGAAAAAAGATTAAAAGGCAGGCACAAAGAAGAAAAAAATCAGTGAAAGAGATGTGGAAGGCCAAAGCCGGAACAGTCATCCCACCAGAATGCTGGTCTCCAAAGGCAAACAACGAAGGATATTTCCGAAAGCAAAGGGGAGCAAATGCCAAACGCCACTGTAAGGTCAAGAAAGATGAGGACTTTCCTCCTCACTGTTCTTCAGAAACATGAGGCCCGGGCTTCCCTGGTGGCACAGTGGTTGAGAGACCGCCTGCCGATGCAGGGGACACGGGTTCGTGCCCCGGTCCGGGAAGATCCCACATGCCGCGGAGCGGCTGGGCCCGTGAGCCATGGCCGCTGAGCCTGCGCGTCCGGAGCCTGTGCTCCACAACGGGAGAGGCCACAACAGTGAGAGGCCCGCGTACAGCAAAAAAAAAAAACCCCAAAAAACCCAAAAAACATGAGGCCCACTCATCCCTCGGGAATTGTGCATTCACCCTTCTCTCTGCCTAGAATGTTCTTCCCCCACAGAGCTATATGACTCACACCCGCTCACCACCTTCAAACCTTTATTAACTGTCATCTCCATTTGAAGTTTCCCCAGTCACTCTATCTAAAATAGTAAACTCCTCCACTCTGAAACAGCCTATATTCCTTCTCTGCCTTTTCTCCTTTGTACTTGTTAGTATCAAATATACACATCTCACACACACACACAGACATATTATTTAATATGTTTCTTCCTCTAGAAAGTAAAAGCCTTATTTTTCTCCTTTGTACTTGTTAGTATCAAATACACACATCTCACACACACACATATTATTTAATGTTTCTTCCTCTAGAAAGTAAAAGCCACACGTGCAGGGGTTTTTGTCTGTTTTAGTCATTGTTGTTGTCTCTAGCACCTTGCAATGTGCCTGACAATAAGGGGTGCTTAAATCCTTGTTGCACTAATAAACGAAGGAATGAAGACCATAGAAAAGCCCTAGGAATGCAGGAGAAATAGTCATAACAGCTCAGGAATTTGTGAGTACAGCCCCAAACGCAAGGTGTTAAACAGTGAACACAGAGCAAAGAGATAGAAACACTCGGTAAATAATTCAATAGAAGGCAACACTTTTGATTTTTTTTTTTAACTAGAGGAAAGGTAAAAAGGTGACAGTTTAAGGTCCAAGACAGCAGAAATGACTTTTTGTTCCTGTTTTGTGGCTCAGCTCTACACCTGGGGGGAAGGGAGTAACTGCTGTACAACAGAAGGATGACGGATATGAGGAAGAAAAGCAGAAGGTGATGAGATGAAGAGACCAGTACAGTCTCTAATACTTCTAATAAAGGGGAGGAATGAGCTTTGGAGCTGAGTAGGGGCACTTCCTCTTCCAGCTACAGTGATAAGGAAGTGGCTAAAGCCTGAGCAATTCTGTAAGGGGGAGAAGACTATGAGCAAGGTCCAACGAGTGGCTCTGACCTCAGTAAAGCGAGAGGAGAGATGCTCCGCTGAAGAAGGGACACAGAGGTGGAGCTGGGATCTGAGCTCCCCAAATAGAGAAGACTTGGAAGAGCGTTTGGGGGAATGCAGCAATAGGCTGAGACCAGGTGTTCCAAGGAACAGTCGGGGTCAATGCAAATGTTAAGGTATTCATTCTTATATAAATGATGAACAGCGAGATACAACTCTATGTGCGTTGATCCAACAGTGAAAAAATATATACCAAGAGCCCTGCTTTCACAGAGCCTACATTCTAGGGATGTGAGAACTTATTTTCAGGTCTAATTGGCATTAGTTTGTCACCTCCTTCATCAGCCTCTAACAGGTGGCCGGTGCTGTCCCAACATGGTGACTGGCACAGGGAACAAGGTCAAGAAGGCCAAGGGGTAGAGAGTGTCACCAAACGAAGAGTCTGTTGATGAGAAATAGTGAAGAGCCAGATGGCCCTTCTTTTAGCGTCTCAAGCACCCGGCTTGGTCATCCACCCACCTCAGGCTCTGCCTTCACTGTACACAGCAGGGATAATCCTTGCAACACCCTGACCTGTGTTAGCGTCCTCAACTCCGATGACCTCCACTTCTGCTGGACCTCACTGTTCGGCAACCCCTGACCCTTGTCTTTACCCATAATCACCCAGCCTGTGAATCTCAATCTCAGGCATTCCCAAGTGTTCACACCCTATCATCTTTCCAGCTCTCTTAACCCACTGTCCCAGGTGCACCCACCACACAATGTCCTCCTGCCTCATCACAGCTTCTGGCCTCTCTCACTCTGTCCCTTTCAGCTCCCGCAAATTTTCGTATCTTTTCTATCCAGACATCAAATATGGCTAACACCCTCAGAGCCTCTTTTACTTGTTCTCTGGTCATCCCCACCCGGAAAGATTCTAGTTTTATCTTTTCCTCATAAGTGAATGCATCTTGCTCTAAAAATCCACAGGGATATGCACAACTATGCAGATGTAGGCTGCCAATAATTCACAATTTACAGCCTCTGCTGGAAATCAGTCTGAGACAGTCCCCGTTTTCCACAGCAGCTATTTCAAACCTTTGCCACACCCCCTCCACCATCCCATCCGTCGCCCAGCAGAGGCACCTACCTTCTACTTCATGGAGATGCTCTCCTATGGTCCTGCCTCCACCCCTCCTCTACCTGCCTCACAGCACATCCGTCCCACTGCCTTCACTCACCCTCAGCATAAAGGGATGAAGGACTCCTCCTCTAAGGATCCACCAGGGCACCACTTCATAACACTTGATGTCTCCTAAGGAACCCCACTTCCTCGTCTGCCCCTTCTGCGAGCCCACTGTTCAAAAGTCTAAGTCCAGGGACAGCCTTCTCCTCTGCCTTCACCACCAACCTCCTTAAAAGGAGTCACCAACCCTCACCATCTTCTTTCCCTTTCCTCCCAGTGACTCCTTGAGCTCCTGCAATTTGGCTTCTGCCCCAGTTGTGCTCTGACCACGATCTCTCAGAGACACTGTCCTACTTGCTAATTCAATGTACTTTCTTTCTGCCCTGGTCTCATATGATGCGTCTACAGGAGGTGAGACTGAATCTGATCCTGAAAACCAGTCTTCCTTGGCTTCCATGACATCACCCTGAGGTTTCCCTTCTTCCTCTCTCTCCACCTCCTTCAAGTTCACATCCTTCTAGCCATTCCCTACATGTCATGTTTCTCCAACTTCCAGCCCGGGGCTGCTTTACCTTCATGATTTTCTTATGGGGTCTCATTTCTCACAGATTAATCGGATGATTGCCAGATTTGTATTCTCAACTCAGACTGTATATCCAACGATCAACCCAACATCCACACCCACCTGGATGCTTCACTGGCACCTCAAACCCAATACATCCAAAACTGAACTTGACCATGCTGTGTCTCCATTCTTCCATTTTCTGTAAACTTTAACATTCCCACTTGTTAAAAAGTCAGATGAAACATCAGGACACCATGACCTCTCTCCTAGAACACTGCCAGCAATGAATGACTTGTTTCCTAAAGTTCCCCAGTCTGCTCTCCAGACAAAAGCCACAGCGATCTAAAAGATTTCAAATCTAATCATCCTTAAAGGCCTCCATTGGCTGTGCACCCTTGTCAGGATAAAATCCAAACTCCCTAGCATGGCATTTAGGGTCTTGGTGGGTCTAGCCCCTCTCTGATTTGATGTCTTGTCACTCGCAATGCCTAATGTCACCATATGCGGTCTCAGGCATTCATGGGAGCCTATTTTCTCCCCCCTGCCCTCTTGCTTCCTCTTTCTCTTACTACAGGTATGTCTTTGCACAAAGCTATTACCACTGCTGAGACCATTTATCCCTTGCCCTCTTTGCCTGGGAAATTCCTACTACAACTCAAAAGTTTTTCAGAATGGAGACTGCCTACATATATGCGTGCGTGCGTGTTCTTCCAATAAACAACTCTTAACATCCTATTTTTCCTTGTCACCACAAGGTTAGGGCAAACAACTTCATGCTTGCTTCATGAGTAGGACTATTACCTAGATTACTTACAGTTACCAAAATCTGGCATTCATAAACTAAACCCAGCTGCTTACTAGACAATTCTAGTTAGTCTTCTCCTAAGATATCTGGCCACAACACATTACTTGGCAGAATCATTCCGTGATACCAAGATTGGGTACCTGGCGGCGCCTTTCAGCAGGACAGGGAATACAGGAACAGAAGGAAATTAGGATAAAATACACGGAATTCAACTTTGAGGAAGTCAAATCTCATACTCAGGGACCTTCACAGGAAAGGTCCATCAAAGAACTGGCTCCGTCACCCTGAAGCTCAGGAGAACACATTGGGCTGGAGGGACAGATGTGATTTTTGTCATTGGCTAAGATGTAGGTAAAATCAAATCAACCAGGGCAGGTGTGTAAGGTGAGAAGAGAAAAGAACAAGATGACATAGCGTAGGGGGAAAGCCATTCCTTCTTGTTATGGTATAAACACTTCTCCAACGAAAACACTGGGCAAGAATAATAAATGTTTTTAATTCTGTGAGAGCCTTTTGGAGCTCTCAAATCAGTATCTGGCACCTGTGGAGGCAAATTTACTCACAAAAAATCTAGAGTATGTACATGACCCTTCACCCCCAGTTTCCATTTTCATAAGGTACGCCACCACACCACAGAGTAGGACTATTCCAGGTCTATGAGAGGTTGGAGCCGCTGCAAATCAAACCAGATACCATGCAATACATTCAACATCCAAGAACTCTGAGATATCAAGGCCCCAGAGCAGCACCAGCCATATCCACAGGCTTAAGCCCTGGCAGCCCCTTTGGTCATGTGAATGGTGCAGTAACGTGCAGTGCAATCTCCACTTCAGGCACGCTGACAGCACCCGGTCTGTATAGAAGCAATCAGGGGTGAGAGTTTTTGAGTTCTAGCTAAAGTTCCATGTGCACACATACGTTCATGCATGCCTTCTTTTCAAATGTTACAGAGAATCAATGTTTCTAATAGCTGATTTCCATACAATTCACCCAGAAAAAGTCAGCACCATTCTTAAGCAAAGAGTTAGATTCTAAGTTTTCGTCAGACTGCATAAGGTAGGAAGACAGCTCTTTTCCTCAGTACCTAAATTGTGTTGGGTATTGTGCAGTGCAGCACATGTTATCTCAGTTAATTCTAAAACACTTCTATAAAATAAGGATTGGGGCTTCTCTGGTGGCGCAAGTGGTTGAGAGTCCGCCTGCCGATGCAGGGGACACGGGTTCGTGTCCCGGTCCGGGAGGGTCCCACATGCCACGGAGCAGCTGGGCCCGTGAGCCATGGCCGCTGAGCCTGCGCGTCCGGAGCCTGTGCTCCGCAACGGGAGAGGCCACAACAGTGAGAGGCCCGCGTCCCGCAAAAAAAAAAAAAAAAATAAGGTTTGACACCTCCCACTACAGAGCAGCAAACCAAAGTTCAGAGAGGTTGAGTACGTTTTCCAAGGTTAGAAAGCTACCACATGGAGACCTGGGATTTAAGCCCAGATATGTCTGATTCCAAAGACTGTGTTCTTTCCATCACTGCACATGTAATTTTAAAACTGTTCCAAGGAGGTGCCATAGCTGGCAGAGGAAGGGAACAGCGGCTGACTCTGAGGCTCCAGGCTAGTCATTCCCATCGTCAACAGGGGAGCGTTGCTTGGATCTGTTTACATATGGGGTTCCAAGTCCAACTATAGTTGAAATTTTTGAAAAGAGAGTTCCCGTGTTTGAAAAAGAAAAATTTTTTAATCTTGATTTTAAATTGATGTCATATTGCTATTTGTATCACTGAGAAAAAAAGGACAGCAAGCATGCATTAAGGCTATAATTTATTTTTAAAAATTAGTTCAGTAATTAAATTTCTCCTAACCATGCAAACATTTAATATATTTAAATTTGACTACCATTTCACCTCTGGCCAAAAAAGAGTTGAAAAAGACCAATAAGGAAATAAGAGTTACACGAATCAAAATATAAACAAATGCATAATTTAATATATTCATCTTACTAAACAGTACTGTACCCTCAATATAGGCATTGATATAAAGAACAATTTGTGACTATTTTTATTCAGTGAGATACTCTGGAGCTACAATTCTTCCATTTTTACGTATCAGTGAACAGTGGCAACAATAAAAACAAGCGTGGTTCTTTTTAGTAAACTATTTATGATAATATTAAAAATAAGGGTTATGAATTATTAACAACTAACAGTAATATGCACTAGATTGATACTCCTCGGTTGTCCCTAGAAACATCATAGGCATATAGCAACCAGACATCTCTTAAAAGATACCAGAACCTTCACCAATGTTGTATGATCAGTTATGAGCAACAATTCTAAAATGGGGCAAGAGTTAAACTTTACATAAAGCAGATGCCAAGCTACAGAGAACAGGCCTAATAATCACCAAGTTATTTAGGGCTGGTTTGGAAAATCTATAACCTATGGTTCAGATTTAATTTATTTTATTTAGCTCATGACTCATTCTGAAAACAGACTTACCGCCACAGCTCTTTTAATTTTTAATAGGATTTCTTTTTGGTAAATTAAGTTTATAAGTATACCTTACAAATTAAGTTCACAAATGGGAAGCACTATGGTATAGAACTGCATCTGAATTCTCCTGCCTCCTCTCAATAATAATATGAGTTTGTCAAGTGACAATCTGAGATTCACTTTCCTCAACTATTAAGAGATAAATATTCTGGACTTCCCTGGTGGCGCAGTGGTTAAGAATCCGCCTGCCAATGCAGGGGACCCAGCCTCGAGCCCTGGTCTGGGAAGATCCCACATGCCGTGGAGCAACTAAGCCCGTGCGCCACAACTACTGAGCCTGTGCTCTAGAGCCCGCGAGCCACAACTACTGAGCCTGCGAGCCACAACTACCGAAGCCCGTGCGCCTAGAGCCTGTGCTCTGCAACAAGAGAAGCCACCACAATGAGAAGCCCGCGCACCGCAACAAAGAGTAGCCCCCGCTCTCAGCAGCTAGAGAAAGCCCGCGTGCAGCAGCAAAGACCCAGTGCAGCCAAAAATTAAATAAATGAATCAATAAATAAATTTATAGAAAGAAAGAGAGATAAAAATTCTGATTAACACTGGGGATAAACCACACACACTGATTTCTTCTCTTGTACAAAACACTCTAAAATGACAGTAAAGGGTTTTCTTTTTAAGTTATAAATACAAGGAGAGGAAGAGAGTAGATATTAGCACATAAGAGATTTCAGAAAAAGTTTAGAAGGCAAAAGCAGATGAAGGCATGGTAATTGACCAGAAGAAGCTTCCACCCAAGTGTCTGCAACAGGGAACTTTGATCATAAGGGGGAAACAATCTACAGACAGATTGTCAGCAGACCACCTGGAAAAGCTCAGGATTTGAAGATACTAGGTACTACTTAGGGCAATATGAGACATGGGATTAAGAGCAGAGTTTGACTGAAAATCTCCAAATGGAGTACTTGACCCCCAGGGCTCTTCCTCCATCCCAAGCCATTAAACAATCCTCCCTACCTCCCAACACCTCTATCTCCCAAACAAATTTATATAGAGAGAACATCTCTGAAAATATTGAGACTTTTGGGCAGACTGAATTTGCAGTATCAAAGGCCATCCATGTAGAAATGTCTGGAACTCTGACAATCAAGTCTAGAGCTCAAGAGGGATGTCGGGTAGAGATCTGAGAGCCAAAAGATGAAGTAATAAGATTGGAAGATACTGCTTTGAAAGACTGATGTTGAGGAGGGTCGAGGACTTTAAGAAACATCTACATGAAAAGTAATTTAGCCAGAAGAGAATCAGTGAAGGAAACAGAAGGGAATGGCCAGAGGCAGGAATTGAAACAAGAATGTACAATATCATAAGTGCAAATATAAAAAAGAGACTTTCTGGAAAGGAGACAAAACTTGGAAAATCAAGTGTCTCAACTGGTTAAGTAAGAACTAAGAAAAGGCCACTGATGGTTAGCAAGAGGTCAGGGTTTCATGGAATGACTCTCACTCATTTAACAACTATGACAATGTATGGCAGGTACAGTACTGGTTTCCCCATGTCTAAGGGAACCAGGAGGGAGACCGGAGTCAGACTAAGCATTAAGAATTAAACAGTGACTATGACAAACTTTCATAAGAAATCTTTGAGTTAAAGGTAGCAGGTAAAATGAAATGATAGCCTGAAAGGAATCCAGACCCATGAAAGGAAAAAAGTATATTTTTAAAAATTGTATATATTTAGAGAGAAATAGAGGAAGCCAGTGAAGATGGAGAGATGGATGCAGTGCAAGGCGAAGTCCAAAAGAAGGTGGGAAATTAGAGACCAGTACCACTAGCAGGGGGATTTAGGGAGTTTAGCCTTGGAAGGCAGGAAGGGATGAATAGTCCTCTGAAACAGGCAGAAGGGAGCAGGGCATTATAACATGCCTTCCCTCTCTTTTAAATAACAGTAGACATGAGCACAGGAAGAGTCTAAGGCTGCAAGACAAGAATCTACATTCCCTATAGAGAAATAAACATAGAATATGGACTAAATACCTGGAATTTTGCCAGTCAGATACAAAAACTGATTAATATAGAAGAAATATATATTTCAGTGGAACGGTAGATGCACACGTGAGAAACAGATTCCAATGTTATCAAAACAGCAAAATTTGTATAGTGTACAAGTGATATTTTAAGAACTAAGAATCTAATTATGTTCAAAGATAATATAAAGCTTCTACAGTCTCTAGCTGTTCGAAAAATATACTTAATTTTTTGTAACTTAAATTTATAACAAAACAATCTTCAATATCTTGATTTGGTATCTCAAGGTCAAATACAAAAAGCAATGCACTAAAAACATTCATTATACATAAATCTGTTACATTTTACACTAGAGAGGAAAAATGGTACACATTTTTCCTTATCATGGAAGGCATTATCATAAAATCCAGGTTAAGAAGATGGAAGCACGGCAAGAAATGTCACATTACAGTGGAGTGCTGTTTCAGAAAACCATTCGTTACAAAGAAAGCAAATGCGTGTTTTATACTAATTGCTAAATAAAAAACTTTAAATGAGACTACTTAAAATAATAAGATCATAGATATTGTTGCTAACCTTTCTTTCCCCCTAGGTATGCATCTGACTATTGATATTATCAAAATATGTACTTTTTTCTTTCCTTTTTTTAATTGAAGCAACAGGGATTTACTGTATAGCACAGAGAATTATACCCAATAGCTGGTCATAACTTATAATGGAATATAATCTGCAAAATGTAAGTATTTTTGATGCCTGGCAGCAGTAAGTCCCAGAACAACTGGGTCTGCGTAGCGAGGTTGAGGAAATCCTACCAATAATTTCCAGAAAGTAAAAAAAAAAAAAAAGCAGTTACATGGTCCAAAATGCTTACACTACTCCAGTGAGAGTGCCACGGTGCCCTTTCTATCATGGGCTAACAAAACTGCCCATGTATAAGTAATCCTATAGGTCTCGTTTAAACCATAAGAGAAACAGTTTCACAACATGAGCCCTGTTTACTTGGGGGCCCAAATCCCAAACTGAAATTATCCTGGGCACTCAAACCAAGATACTAAGAATGGATAGAAAAGATCATAATCATGGAGGCCCAGCCACTATATCTGCCACCACATAGACACTGAAGCCACAAAGATGTAACTTTCTAGAGCAGAACTCTGCAGGTGAAAAAGCAGGACTACTGGAAATTAAAGTCTGAGGGCCAAGTTTGAAGACTGTTTCTTTCAGTGAGATTAATAGCTGAGTGTTACATATCAGTTCCAGGCTAAGTAGACAAACAAGTAGAGACCAAGAGAGGAGAAGAGAGCAGGGAAAACATGAAGGTTCTCTGAAGCTCAAGGGTGGGTGCAGAGGCAATGAGAGATTAAGAGAGAGAATGACAGGAGCTGGCAGTCAAAGCAACTGTGAAGTCTGAGATCTCAGAAGTAACATACTTCCTGTGAAGCAACTCAAGAGCAAGGTTGCACCTACAGAATTCAAGCAAAAATCTTGAAGTAAGGCATCTCAGGACATGTGAAAACTGAGCAAGAGGCAGAAAGCTACAGAGCCCATGCAGTGGTGAACCAGCAAGCTGGCTAACGACTAGCTGAAACAGAATAGGTAGGAGGTGTTATCAAACCTGGGAGCAGGATTTAGTAGCCAAATTCACAAAGGAAGAAGAAAGGGAAGGGAAGCAAGGCAATCCTGATTTTTTTCTTTCTATAAAGTTAAAAAAAAAAAAATCAGGGCTTCCCTGGTGGCGCAGTGGTTGAGAGTCCACCTGCCGATGCAGGGGACACGGGTTCGTGCCCCGGTCTGGGAAGATCCCACATGCCGCGGAGCGGCTGGGCCCGTGAGCCATGGCCGCTGAGCCTGCGCGTCCGGAGCCTGTGCTCCGCAACGGGAGAGGCCACAGCAGTGGGAGGCCCGCGTATGGCAAAAAAACAAAACAAAACAAAACAAACAAATAAAAAAAAATCAGATTCTGATTTTTTTTTCTTTCAAAAAATATTTATATTGCTAACTATGATAGAGAAGGAGGGAATAAAGAAGGAACACAGCTTTATGTTTACCATATTTAAGGTCTTTGGATCTCATATAATGTTTAAGAGTCCCCATATCAGTAAGGAAGAATTAAGATGACTTTCTGGTCCTTCCACTGACCAAGCTAACGTACCCAGAAATCCCTGGAAAGCACAAGCTTTCTCCTTGACTGTCACAAATCGTTTAAAAAGAAAGTAACTGGGACCAAACTCCATGAATGGGAGACAGCTGCCAAAACTTGATCACATACCTGGCCTCATATCCCCAAACAACATAAACATCCAATTTCTATAAAATCACTTATGACGAAAAAGAAATGTTATTAAGGTTTAGTGGTTTTCCAGGATTTTTAACCACACTTTTCAGTAACTATTTGCGTAGAAGTGTACCTTATACTCTTTTCATGCTTGTCCTGTAGATTCAGGGAAAGCCAGTTCATATATGAGCTGACAAACATATCATCACATACTAATGACATGTACGAACATGTCTTTAACTTCTACGCCCTCAAAAGCACTCTTAGTTGTCAGAAACATTTGAGAAAACACAACATAAATCAAAGAAGTTCCTAGAGAAAAGAGACTGTGGAGGTCAGATGATACAATCTACAGATTAGAAAACCAAGGCACAAAGAAGTTAAATGCCTCAGCTGAAGGCCTCACAGTTGGTTAGTGGCTACGCTGGGGTGAGAGCACCACTGCCTCAAGTCTCTCCTCAGTCCTCTCCCCCTACCCACACCCCAAGATGCAAATGTCCAGTAGAGCTGGGCTGGAGTTCCACATAAAGTGATAAGACTTTATGCTCTTTTTGAAACGTAAAATGAGATGACAGAATCTAAAAGAATAAGAAACAGCAGAAACTAAGAAACATATTTGCTTAATATAAAATAATATTAATTTAAAACTATACCTTTACTGCTTCTGATGAAAGTACCTTTTCCTTTTTCTGACTTGTGCTCATGGGCTCATTTTCAACACTGAAAAATAAAAACCACAGTTTCTTTTGAAATTAAAAGAGAATTACTAAAATCATACAGTTTCTGGGTTTAATGAAAAAACGGAAAGGTCCTTTATATCTGCAATACTCAAGATTCATATACAAAGTGTTATACTAAAAAGATGTTGATAGGAGTCTCTACACTTGAAACACACATTTGAAAATGCTCATCTAGACTCCAGACATTTTTGTGAGTCCATTCTGCGCTGTATTTTCTTATGCGGACGACCAGCATCACACTAACGATGCACCTGAACAAAGGAGCACCCGTGTACAACTATCATAATCTTGGAAAGTGTTACCATTCTTTGATTTTATCTCTATTAAGGTTCTCCACAGTCTAATCTTTTTTTAATGCCTTACCATTCTTTGATTTTATCTCTATTAAGGTTCTCCACAGTCTAATCTTTTTTTAATGCCTATGTTGAGTGTTATTTGGAATATATTTCTACTCAGCAAATTTTTATAAATGTATAGGGTCATCTAGCGAATTCTGGGGACACTCAAAATAGATGCAGGTTTATCTAACCCCAAATGTGTCCCAGATGGCCCCTTAAAATTCTGATTTTCCAGATAGTCACTTCTAATTGTCCTGTCTGGAATACCTTCACAGATGTCACAATAACCTATTTTGCCTATTAGGCACACATACATTTTAGATCTAAATATTTATGTCTCTATGTTTACATATTATTTTCTTTTCACACTTTGATAATCCTAGACAAATTGAGTAGCTCCACTCTAAAGGTTATCATGACACTCTACCACGTGCTAGGCCTTGTGGATTTAAGAAGGAGTAGGTCAGGGTCTTTGTAAAAAGTCTAGTAGGGGAGACTGATACACAAACAAACAAATAATACAACTTGATACAAGTTACAACTGCTGAATGAAAGAAATGCCATAGAGCACAGAGGAAACAAGAGGCAGTGATTCTGCCTGCTTAGTCAAGTGCCCACAGAGGAGGTACAAAGGCAGGAGGTGATAGAGAATGCGGCATTTTGGGGAAACCGTGTTCTGTTTGTTTGTTTTTAATATAAGATTGGAGCACAGGGGACTTCCCTGGTGGCGCAGTGGTTAAGAATCCGCCTGCCAACGCAGGGGACACGGGTTCGAGCCCTGGTCCGGGAAGTCCCACATGCCGCGGAGCAACTAAGCCCGCGTGCCACAACTATTGAAGCCCGCGCGCCTAGAGCCCGTGCTCCACAACAAGAGAAGCCACCACAACGAGAAGCCCACGCACCACAACGAAGAGTAGCCTCCGCTCGCCGCAACCAGAGAAAGCCCGCGCAGCAACAAAGACCCAAGGCAGCCAAAAATAATTAAAAAAAAAAAAAAAAAAAGACTGGAGCACAGGATCTTGTGACAGGCAGAGGTAATCCTGCTAAAGATGAGAATGAGACCAGAGGACCAGTTACAGAATGTGAGAAGCACCGGGAAGCCTTCAGACAGGAGAATGACTGGGTGGGGGAAAACATATGGAATCGTGGTGACTGGCGGGGGTGGGGGGGAATGGAAAGGAGGAGGGTGTCGATAGCTCACAACAGGATGCAAAGAGGCCACATTTGTGCTACTTAGATTTTCTATCCATACAATCCAGTGCACTTGAGCAGACTATCCAGGCAACAAGCGATAATGATAAAAAAACCCAAAACACAGAAGGAACAAATAAAAAGATCATGAACACCTGGAAAATATAATGGATTAAAATCTCATTTAGTCTCAGACTCTATGCAGGAATACAAGGACCAACAAGAAACAGCCATTGTCTTAAGCCTTTTAAATGCCAAATAGGAAAAAGCAAGCATGTAAATAAGATAAATCTGTGAGCTATGTGTTTAACACATGTAAATTCCACAGGAAAAAACAGGAACAAAAGTAGAAAAAATAATGTACAACACAGAATTGTAACCTATATACACGTACATGTCTATAAAATAAGAATGTTTCAGATGGTTAATATTTTAAATGTGAGTGGGTCCTTATCTCTTTTTTCCTATTTTACTAGGCTTATCTTTTGCCACAAGGTTATTTACAATTCAGGTTTTTTAAATTAAATGTCAATACTTGTCTATTTAAGCTCAAATCAAGGAAGAGACTGGCAAAATACACATAAAAAGAGCATGATATAAAAATTTGGAGTATAATCATGAATACTACTGATTATGGTGATTTTATAAGTGTATTCTCTAACTACAATCTATTTTAAATGACCTAAAAACTATCTAAACATACAATAGGCATTTTAGTATCCTAGTTCTTGCTTCAAGATTTCTGAAAGTATACTTATTTAGAGTGTTTACAGGGTATTCTATAAACTTACTGCCTTAGTGAAATTGTAAATGAAAATGGTAAAAGTGTCTTTTCCAATACAAAAACTCTGCAGAAAATGCAGCTCGGCGTCCATGGGATTTAAGGCAGAACTCAGTATTTTCAAGCAGCTATAATCATTTCCACACTATAAACACACACAAAATACCAGAAAAACAGTTGTTAAGTCAGCACATAAGTATTTTGCATTGCGCAAACAACTGAAGAATTTAAAGCTGAAATCACCAAAAGAAGTAATACTTGACACTCGTAAAACTTTCTGAAACTTACATTCTATGTTTGTTTCACTAATCTTACTGCTAAATCAAAATTTTAAAATGTGTTGAATTTTAAAACAAATATTTTAAAATTTGGGGTAAGTATAAAAATCACTGCTTCAGATAAGCTTTCCCCACTTCCTTCCTAGATTACTAGAGTCCCTTCTTCATTTGTCTCTGACATCTTCAGACATCTTCAGGATCACTCTGCTTTAATCCATTCTTCCTGGTCAAAGTGATTTTCAATCTGACCATGACACTCTTCTGTTCAAAAACTCCTTCAATAAATCTCCATCAGCTGATGAATAAAATGAAGAGTCCTTAATATAGATATAGAAAGTTATTCACTTCCTGGTCGCAGACACACCTGTCACATAGAACTCATTCCCATTCTCAGAATGCACCAAATTCACGTGCCAGTAAACCACTTTCTTCTCCTGCCTGCAACATCCTTCCCCACCCTGTCCAACTCTTAATCCTTTACAATTTAGTTCTAGCTTAACCTGTATTTTTTAAAAATAAATTTATTCATTTATTTATTTATTTATTTTTGGCTGTGTTGGGTCTTCCTTGCTGGGCGCAGGCTTCCTCCAGTTGCGGAGAGTGGAGGCTACTCTTCGTTGTGGTGCACGGGCTTCTCACTGTGGTAGCTTCTCTTGCAGAGAACAGGCTCTAGGCACGCGGGCTTCAGTAGTTGTGGCATGCAGGCTCAGTAGTTGTGGCTCGTGGGCTCTAGAGCGCAGGTTCAGTAGTTGTGGCGCACGGGCTTAGATGCTCTGCGGCATGTGGGATCTTCTAGGATCAGGGCTTGAACCCGTGTCCCCTGCACTGGCAGGCAGATTCTTAACCACCGCACCACGAGGGAAGTCCATTAACCTGTATTTTTTGTGCTTCCACTGCACTCATTGATACCCCTCATACATTTCTGCTGGTAATGACTGGCTGGTTGTCCATTTGTCGAACTAGAACTTGAACTCATTTAACTCAGGAACGATATCATTCATGGCTGTATCCCAGAGCCTAGCATCGTGCCTGACAGTGTGAAGGCACTCAAATATTGTTTGTTAAATGAATTTTTAAAATAACTGATATTAAACAGTCTCCAGTTATGTGTGCTTAATCAGAAAACACTATTCCATTTGGGAACAATGGAATAATACACATTAGTCTTTTTTCCTTAATGAAATACTAGTATAAGTCTCTTGAGAGCATGTACCATCCACTCTCATCCTGCATCATCTTTCTCTAAAGGTATAAAGAGGGGAGTAGGGCTGTGAGAAGAAAATTACTCAGTAGCAACAAGGGTATTTCCAATTGATTTACAAACAAAACACAAAAAAGTTAGAAGAGAATCTATAAAGACACTCAAAATACTGCATACTTAGATGTCAACTTAGGAGGAGGACGAAGAAGAAGAAACATTAACAGAAAAGTCTCGAAAGACTTGGAGTGGTACTCTCAGCCTCTCAAAAATACAAGAGAAAGAGAAACATTTCCAATTCAGATGACTTCAAACGTTAAGAAAGACGACAAGCCTTTCCTATTGTTCTTTCACAATTTAACCCCCTTTGGGACCCGGGAATTATTTCAACAGCAGTATTTTTAGAAAGCACACATTCTGCTCACGGCAGGGGGTGAGGGGCAGTAATCATAATCACACGTAGGCACAAATAAGACTCCCTTGAATTTTAATAGCCTCATCTTACTTAGCTAACAGAACTCTGGAAATTACTCTTTGAAAATGGTCCAGATAAATATCAAGGTCAAAGTGACACAGAAGCTCCTCATTTTTGAAGCAAACATATTTAGACCATGTCTGAAAACCAGGAATCCAACTTACAGTCATTAAGCAACCACTTACTTTATGCCAGACGTAAAATAAAACAAAACGGACATAGGTCTGTTTCAGGGATGGCACCTTAGGGACAAAAGGCACTTCAGTCAAAATGCTTCTTTCTGGATCTGATGTTTTCAAATATGTACATTGGAAGTGTCAGCTCAGCACTCTGCCATATCTAAAATCCCATATGATCCTTCAGTAAGCAGAGTGAGGGGAAACAGGAACAGGGAGACTAACCTTGAGGCTTCTGTGGTAAAGGAAGAAAAAGACTGTGACCAAGAAACCAACTCAGTCAAAACTGATATCAGGGCATCACAAAGGAGGCAGAAACTTCTACTGTCCCTTATTTCAAAGTGACTGAGGCCAAGCCGGGGTCTGTCCTCTATTCCCTTGGGCTGTTCCCTCTCATCCCTCACTTGGGTCCTTAAATATAGCACCCTCACACCTTCCAAAGGGTCTGCTCATTCCTTGGGGCATCTACACTACCTTGGGGATCTTAGAAACACATCTTCACACGACAAGCTCTAGAGTTCTCTTTGTTCACTGCTATACTGCAGGTACATTATGGATTAGACTGACTTGTGCACTGGCCTGGAATCCCACCCAGCATCTCCAACCCTGCTTCTATGGGAATAAAGACAGTTCCACACCGACAATTTCCAAACAACCCCATTCATAAACAGTGACTGCCAGCAGTAGAGTAGTACTTGTATTTTTTTAAGGACAATTAACAGAATATAAAACAGGTGGTTATGGCTATTTCTGGGTTTCAAATTAAAAGGTAACAAAATGCTGCACTTTTAAGACAAACAGCATGTATTTTAGCCCAAACATCTGGCGTCTAAATTTCAGAACTCTTTGGAGAGAAACTGGGAGCAAGGAGGAGAGGTAATAGACATGATTATGAAGCTTCATGGCTTTGCAGTCTTAGAGCTTCTGACAGTCCTTTCCCCATAATGTCAACCCTCTCCTATAATTTATGTATCCACCTTGAAGCTTATTTACTTCCTGTTCCCATCACATGCTCCCAAAACAAGACCCATACTTACAGTTTAATCACAGGCTATAGAGAAGCTCAGTCTGTTTGATGTGACCTGAGCTGTCCAGCTACACATGACATCAGCAACTGCTCTATTTTCCCAAAGTCTTCTTCCTCATACCCTTCAGATTCTGAACATTTGTGACCCAAATCACAAGAATCAATACCCCTCCGCAACTAAGACCGGGTGCAACCAAATAAATAAATAATAATTAAAAAAAAAAGAATCAATACCCTGAACTTTTGCTGTGACATGAACTCAAAGCAGTATTCTAGCTGCTGTCTAAAATGGGACACCCATTCGTGTACCATTCAACAAACTGCCCTGAGGGAGGGGCACTGGAGATGCAAGGACAGGTGAGACTGGGCCTTCCCGGAGCCGACCAAGGCTGACCTTACCTCCAACTCAAACTCTTCGTCCTCTGTCAAGTCTTCTGGATACCAATAAGCTGATAAACTGTGTGAGAATATACAAACATACAAGTACATATAAACCCATGCCTCAGTGATTCCTTTTTTTAGAAAAAGTAATCTCATCATCTCAACTCCTTACCAAGACCTACCTCAACTGGCCCCTGGCTCCCTTCCATTCTGTGGTCTCTGCCTATTCTGGCATCTGTGCCAACATGGTCCTGCCCCAGGACCTTGAAACTGGCTCTTCGCTCTTCCTGGAAAGACCTTTCCTCTGATTTGCTCATGTCCTTACTTCCAAATGTCATGCAGGTCTTGGGTCAAATGGTACCCAATAGAGAGGCGTTTCATGACCATCCTCTCTGTACCTTATTACAGACCCACTACTTCCATCACGTCCTCTTCCCTCACCCAGCTTTATTTTACTTCAAAGCTAACATTATATATAAATCTATATAACTTTCCCATCGGAATACAAACCCTCTGTAAGCAGAGACACATTTAGATATTCAAACTAGATTCTGAAAAGCAATGACCCATCTAAGATTTTTTTAAAGGGTTAAAATTATCTTTATAATTTGTAAAAGTATATGTACTATTGTAGAAAATGACAAAGCACCATTGTTAAGTGAAAAAAAAATTCAGGTTTCAAAATCCTGAAGAGAACTTTCACTTTTTCTAAAAATATGTATACATGTAGATAAGCACATAGGAAATGATCTAGAAGAACAGTACTCGTCTCCGGGTGGATAGGGTTATGTATGAGCTGTGCTTTTTTAATTTTTGATTTTCTTATAATTTCATAGCTGTTTTAGAAAAGCATATATTACTATCAAAAGGAAGAAAAGACAAGTATTGTAGTTGATTTTAAAACACAAAAACAAGTTAGTGAAAAATGCTAGTAAATTTAAAGTAAACAAATAACTAAATACTAACAGTACAAATATTTCATAATGGCAATTTCTCTGTATCATAATAAATACAACATTGCCAAATAATATCCTTATCTGCCTACCTAGAACAATGGAACAATCAAAAATATTTGGGCTTCCCTGGTGGCGCAGTGGTTGAGAGTCCGCCTGCCGCTGCAGGGGACACGGGTTCGTGCCCCAGTCCGGGAAGATCCCACATGGCGCGGAGCAGCTGGGACCGAGAGCCGTGGCGCTGAGCCTGCGCGTCTGGAGCCTATGCTCCGCAACGGGAGAGGCCAAAACAGTGAGAGGCCCGCGTACCACAAAAAAAAAAAAAAAAAAAAAAATTATCATACATATTTTCAGCTTTGACTAATACAGCACAATGCCACCCCTCCAGCCAGGGTATGATCCTTCGTGCTTTGACAACAAAGACAATAAAAAGCTGAGAGTTTACATCTCACCCAACCTGTTCCCAGTTATCAAACTTTAAAATTCAAAGTATTTCATTCCTTGTCATGGCAGTTATAAAAAATTATGATCTGCCACTAAGGTAGCATCCATGTTTTGTATAAATTTTAGCACAGAGTAAAGGAGAAATTTCTAACATATCATGTAGAAATCACACAAAATTAGTATTTGTGAGAGCATTCAAATACCATTTTCATGTCATTTCTGGCACTACCATTTGCGCTTCTTGTCATAAAGAAAATATAAAAGGTGTGCTCCTTCAAAAGCATGTCGTACTACTCTAAACAAAACTGTATTTTATATACATGGAAAGGTTGACTTCTGATTTAGTCCCAAAATTATAACACTTATTTTGACTGAATGAATAAAGGGAAGTGGGAAGAGGTGTAAAATAGCTAAGTCCTCATCTACCATCATCAGAAATCAATATAAACTGTCTAAAGTTTACAAATCAAGAAAGAATAGTAAATAGACACATGTACAGAAAGGCCAGAAGAAACAGCTTAAACGAGACTAAAACCTTTTCCTCTAAGAAGAGAGTCTCAAGAATGGGCCTACACCTGTTAAATCCTCCACAGCCCTGTGAGACACCTTGGTACTTATTTTAAGAGGGAAAGAAAGATTTGTGCTATATCTGCCTTCCCCACAAAACTGCAGGAGTGTTTTGAACCAAAGACCATGTTGCACTGGATTCCCAGAGGCTAGTACAGGGCCTGGCACAAGTGGTACCAAATGAATTCTTGTTAAAACACTGGTGAGGTTTTCAAATCAACTGATGAAAATGTTAGAACCACAGAGGGAAATACCCAATGCATATTCATATGTAACCTTTCCAGTAAAACAAAAGTCTTCCTAATCTATAAGGCATACTTCTTTATTTTGTACACACCTATTACCCTACGGAGTTTTGGCTGGCACGATAAAGCTGGAAGAGACCTTAGCAATGAGGGCCACCTCCCTCGCTTTATAATCAAAGACAGAGAGCTAATGAACTACCCAGAGTCACACTGCTACTTAAAGCAGATGATTTAGGTGATCTCACAAAAATGAGTTGATTTTTTTTTTTTTTTCCTGCGGTACGCGGGCTTCTCACTGCTGGGGCCTCTCCCGCTGCGGAGCACAGGCTCCGGACACGCAAGCCCAGCGGCCATGGCTCACGGGCCCAGCCGCTCCGCAGCATGTGGGATCCTCCCGGACCGGGGCACAAACCCGTGTCCCCTGCATCGGCAGGCGGACTCCCAACCACTGTGCCACCAGGGAAGCGCAGTTGATATTTCTGATGCTCTGTTAACTCCACCCAGTTTCACATTGCAGACTAATAATACATAAGCCTTCCTCATACCTGCAGAAAGTATCAAAATATCTAATTATTCTGCATTATAAATATTCCATTTACTTATAGGCTTAATCATAATTTTTCTCACTTGAACAAGTTAATGGAGTTCATTCTTTCTTTGGAGAATTTTTGCCAACTCAGGATTATAAATTCTCTCTCTTTTTTCCTCTTTTATACAGAGATATTCACTAGGTCTTAACCAGTCTTTTTTTTTTCTGAAATAGATAATTCACATAATTTTTTTAAGTATAAGAAGGTCTAAAATGAAAAGTCTCCCTCCTGTTCCTCATTAATTCACCCAGTCTCTCATCCTCCCTAAGTAGTTAACACAATACTAGTAACAGACTTTTTTCATACTCCCCCATTTTCATATGCAAACAGGAGCATACTATACACAGTGGTTTGTATCTTGCTTTTTTAATTTTTTACTTAATGTATCTAAGAGACATTTTCTTATCAGTATATAAAAAGCTTTATCATTCTTTTTGACAGCTGTATAATATTCCACTACATGGATATACTATGATTTACCAATTAGTCCACTATTGATGGGATTACACTTTAGTTTTCATCTCTTGCTAATTAAAACAACACTGCAATGATTAAACTTGTAGAGGCAACTTTTGGCCTGTTTACAAACTGTATACAGCCAATGGAATTCCTAGAAGAGAACTGTTAAATCAGAGTATGTGAATGTGTAATACTGATAGAACTTGTCAAATTGCCCTCCAAAGTGGCGTATCAATTTACACTCCCGCTAGTAGTGTATGAGAGTTCCTCCCAACAAACTCAAGTTTTGATTATCAAACAGGTGGAGTATGGTATCTTGCTAGTCTTAATTTGTATCTTTTCCGAAGGAGACTGACTCTTTTTACGTGTTCAAATATAAATTTATAAGTTGTATAAGTGTATATATTTTCCTCAACTTCCAGGACCATAAATTCTTTATTGTACAGAGCACTGATCCAGGCCATCTGGACAGACATCCAGCTGCATGCCATTGTCTTTTATTGCCATTCAATACCATTTTCTAAGGCCTGCCTTCTGTTTGGGTCTTCCCAAGTTAAGCAGGGGATGTAGTCACATAATGCTGTAGGCTTTGAATTCAGGAAGGAAAATTCGACTCCTTACTCTACCACAAGATGTTGACACTTTTGATTAGTTATTGGACCTCTCCAAGCCTTAAATTATGTTATCTGTAAAATGGAGTAAAGATTCCTCTCTCATAAGGTTGCTTTGAGGATTAAGTGAATGTATATGTTTAAAGCCCCAATCATAGGGCTTGGATCTTATTAGGGCCTCGATTAAGGGTGGTTTAGGTTTTTGGTTTTTTTGAATTTTATTTTATTTATTTTTTATACAGCAGGTTATTAGTTATCTATTTTATACATATTACTGTATATATGTTTCAATCCCAATCTCCCGGTTAAGGGTAGTTTAGTTTTGTCATCATTAATCTGTCAGGCAAAAAGAAACACTTGACTAAGCAAACAGTTGTTTCGCTGCTTTGGGATATTTCCAATTACATACCCCCAGGAGTTAAACACTGAGAGGTAATCCTGCTGGAGTTGTACCAGTACTTGGCCTTCACAACTGACAAATAAACATTAAGAACTGGTTATTTCTGGTCACAAAACTTCAACTTATTTCTCTATCAACACCAAGCCATTTTGTATAGGGATTTCCGCTTACTTGGCATGCTGACTTTTTTTGGTTGTTGTTTTTTGCGGTACGCGGGCCTCTCACTGTTGTGGCCTCTCCCGTTGCGCAGCACAGGCTCTGGACACGCAGGCTCAGCGCCCATGGCTCAGGGGCCCAGCCGCTCCGCGGCATGTGGGATCCTCCTGGACCGGGGCACGAACCCGTGTCCCCTGCATTGGCAGGCGGACTCTCAACCACTGCGCCACCAGGGAAGCCCGGCATGCGGACTTTTGAAAGGATACGCATTTCTGCCTCCATCTAAGACTTGCTGAGTCAAGGAGGAGCAGGCGGGACTGAGGGAAAGCACTTCCATCCCTGCTGGTATAGTTACTGCCACATCTCCCCACTAGTCTGCCTTGGCCAAGGCTGCTCATCAAACCACGCTCAGAGAGAAGTTCAGAGCAGCGAGAGGTCACTTTGTATGAGAAAGTCTTCATACAATGTTTGACCCTCGTGATACAGTACATGCGTTCTGAACCACATGTCACACACACCAAATACATGTTTGGCGCATAATGAGCTCATCTGGAAAATACTGACATACATGTTTACCTCCTCCATTAATTTAGGAACTCTCTGAGGGCAGTTTTGGTCTTTCATTCATCTTTGTATCCCACTCCTTAGCGACATACTCAACAAGTAGCAGTCACTCAAATTTATGGAATGAACAGACTAAAAAAATAGGACTAACTTTTACTTCATGCCGATACTCTCTTTTCAGTAGAGAGCCTGGATTACTTTCCCCAGTTTCAATTTCTGTCAACCTGTTTTCTTGCTACCACAGTTGTACTGGCGTTTCTGGTATATCTGCACATCAGTGTATTTCATCAAAACTCTGGTTAGGAGATAAAATATTTTATTGAGGGAGTATTATTTTCCTCTTACTTTACAGAATGTGCTATTATCCTTTTTACGTATTTTCCACTGAGATAAAAAAACAAAACAAAAATGTTTGTTTAATCAGAACTTTCAAAGTTAGAAGTGCTGATTAAATTTACTGCAGGCCAATTTGAGGTACACTTGCAACTCGAACCCGTTTAGAGTGTACAATTGAGTTAGCTTTCAAGGAATTTCCTCAGCAAGAAACAGAATCCCCAAGGTAGACATCTGGCAGACACCCTGTTAAGCCCAAAAGTCAGAAATCTCACTTGAAAAAAAGTATGGTTTCAATACCATAAAACAGTCTATATTTCTAACCCACTGCCAAAGGTAGGTTCTGTGCTTTCCATTAACCTGGAAGCTCAAGATTCTCACAAAATACACAGGGCTGAGGACTTCTGGAATTTTCCAGTCATCTTTATTTTTTTTTATTATTATTATTATTTTTTTGCGGTACATGGGCCTCTCACTGTTGTGGCCTCTCCCGTTGCGGAGCACAGGCTCCGGACGCACAGGCTCAGCGGCCATGGCTCACGGGCCCAGCCGTTCCGCGGCATGTGGGATCTTCCCAGACTGGGGCATGAACCCGTGTCCCCTGCATCAGCAGGTGGACTCTCAACCACTGCGCCACCAGGGAAGCCCCCAGTCATCTTTACTGTTGCAGGCATGAACTACAGATGTGGTCCTTCAACACCACATAGGTATCTCTTATTCCACTAAACTAGTTATCAATTATTCTCTATAGCGTTTTCAAATCAATGAAAATTCAATCATCATAAAAATTCGGAGAACAAAGCTCTTTTTCCTTACATAACTGATGCTGTGGTCAACATTTAACTTGAAGGCCAACAGTTCTCATGCTGGTATCAGGGGCATTATTGACATTTTTATGAGACTATCTCCTGCACTGCATCCCATTAGCATCCTGGCTCTACCCATTTATCAATCACACTCAGCCATGGTGCAAAGCAAATATCCTCTGAACTTTAAATCAATAGCCAAACACTCTGTCTAGAGAGCTTTATGGTCCCCCCATGTTTCAAAATGCCCACTTTAAGGGTAGGAGTGTACTAACCCTCGTTTAAAGCCAGTAGTAAGTGCTTTAATGCTCCATCAACAGAGATTCACTCCCTCACCTGAGCTAGGTAAAGGGGACACCAAGATGAGACACAGCCCTGCCTTGAGTCTCGTGATCCTGTCTTACCTTCTATCAATAGCACTATATTGGGACGCTCAAAGGAACAACCAAAAAGAGTATATGTGAAATGGGCCACAGCGTTACCCATTCTGGAATAAAGGAAGGAAAGGTCCAACTGACTTACATATTCAGATGTATTTTGAAGGAGCACAGTTCAGCAGGGTGGCGGGCAGAATGGTGTGGAAAAAGAATCAGAGCTTCTGAGTCAGAGAGACCCAATTTCAAATCTCACCCCTGAAACTTACTCCTGTCATGATTTGGAGTAAATCGTTTTCCACTGGGAGTGCTATCACTCTCCCTGCCACCCACCCAGGTAGAGGTGTTTCGAGTTCTCCCAATGACCAGAGGATGCAGCTGGCAATTAGCGGGTGGGGCTACAGATGCCAAATGTCCTGCAAAGCACAGGAGAGCCCAGTTCAACAAAGAATTGTTCCACCCAAGATGCCAACAGTGTCCACGCCTAAGAACCCTATCATCTTCAGTGTGCTCAACTGTCAGAATAGTGATAAGCATACCAACCTTCCAGGCTGAGAGTGACGTTTAAATGAGACAATGCAAGTAAAAGTACCCAGCCCGGGAGGAAGTGCACAGTGGGCCCTTGAATAAATGCTGTTCTCGCCTTATTATCCCCCTCCCAAGTTTATGAACGCTGTACGGAGCTCATTTTA
Organism: Stenella coeruleoalba; assembly: GCF_951394435.1. Lineage (NCBI taxonomy): Eukaryota > Metazoa > Chordata > Mammalia > Artiodactyla > Delphinidae > Stenella > Stenella coeruleoalba. The sequence continues at coordinate 99,063,679 of NC_137150.1, forward strand.
AACACGTCCATCATGTGTGATATAGCAAAGAAACAAAACTGAGCAATCATCTTCTCAAAGTGGGGAAAATTAGAAGGCAGGTATCCTCCAAATTTCAGTTTAGCAGTATCTGTTTGAAAGACCTTCACAAAAATTCTCTAAGCTTTAAATTGAGAGCCAAACGCTCTTTATGGCCCAGCACTAATCTAGCTTTCTTAACACCTCTTTCACTCTGCCCCACTAATGTATACAGCCCCCAAGAGATCATAACCTCTGAAGGCTTTTGCTCAGCCTAGAAGACCCACTCCCTATTTCTCTCTTCGTGGCTAAATTCTCTACCTGTGGAAAACACCAGTGCCTTGAAGGCCCAGGTAAAACCACCTCCACCATGAAGCCCTCCCTGCTCTCCCCTATCACTTCTAATGAGTCCATTCACTGCATGCTCATAAACTGGGCTAAACATTATAGCAGTGAATTGAATTCAGTTGCAGTTTTCATCTCTATAACACCTAAAACAAATTAATATAAACACTTCCTGGATCTGGTCAACCACCTAAGACATAAGTACTGAAATGTAATTCCATTGCCAACACCTGAATTCCCATATACAACAGTGCTGATGCAAACAGGCCTTCTTTAACTGCTGAAGGTTAATGAGAACAGCAGTGAACACAATATATAAATGATGTGTTCACAGCAAATGATGCCCAAATAACTTAACAGCACACCATAAAAGCAAAAGTTTTCCTATGGTTCAAATAGGGAAATATTGGACAACCTGAATCATGGCATGGTACACAGTGCTAGAATCCTAGCAACCCCCAAAAAACTTGTGTTTGTCCCAGTTGGTACCATATGCATTTTGTGAGTAGCCAAAAAACAGCTGTTAGGATAATGCTGTAAATTTTACTTTTATTGGTCTTGTGGTTACGTTTGTGTTTAATTTTTAATTCTGTTCTTAAGAAATTGTTAAGGAATTCTGTTCTTAAGGAATTTATGTCCCATTTGTTTGTACACACACAGTTACATCACAAAATTCACGTAAGCCAACACTGGAAGTGCAGAAACAGAGACTATACAACCCAAGTTTGAGAGAATGCATTTTGTTTTGAGTACATGGAAAAGTCAAATGCAGGGATTAATACTTAATGTATGTTAAGAGGGCTCAGAGTTGCAGGCACTGCATAGGACTTAATACTTGTTCATTAACTGAAAAGCAGCTGTGTGACTTTGGGGAAGTTTCTTTAACTGTTTCTTATAGTAAAATGAAAATACTGATCGTACAGGTCTGTCCAACCTCAAAGTGTAATATTATTAAAAGTACTCTGTCAATTGTAATGGGCCAGACACACCATAGATGGTAGGATGACTGTTTTCAAGTGGTCTTCTTCCCTTCTCCCAGTTCCTTGAGAGAAAGGACCTTTTTCTCAGTCATCTTTACATCCCTACCACACCAAGCCCCTCGTGTCCGAACGGACTCCCCTGCATCTAAAATCACCAGTACAAAAGGTAAACTAGGCTCCCAATAAAACCAAAAGCTTTTACTGCCTCTAAAAATAAACAGCCAAAACCCCCTTCATTTTGAAATAAGATCACAGTGACAAATCGCAATCCTGTTTCCAATCTTGTTAACACCAGGTGCTGTGTTACTAGGACATTGTTTCCGTTAGTTTCATTAAACTTTCAATAAACGCTTTGTGTCTGTTTATATCCTTGAAAAGAAAGATTTAAACTCATTTAAAAGGTAAAACACCCACACAAAGGATTATCTGCTATCCCCTTAACATCTGGCAAGTTCTAAAAAAGATAAGGACACAATTAGTGTTCATATAAGCACAATTAAATTTCTCATTGTCAAAAAGCCACAGTGTGTGCCTCTCTGGAGATGAGAATGGAGGAGTGGTAAGAAGACAAGTTGCTGTAGCGGTTAGCTCCAGAGAGAAAAGAGATTTGAGAAGTGCCTAAAAAGCCCAAAGACGGCAGGGCAGCAGGCAGGGTTTCAGGACAATTCTGATATAAACCTGAAATTGGCCTGCCTATTCCCTGCTAACACTGACACAAGTTTCCAACTTTTGCTGAGTCTACTTGGGATTTCTTTTAAACACTGCCTCCATATTATCCAAGGCTGTTAGTGCTGTTACAGTGATGGCAGGCACCACAGGCTGTCTGCCCACACCAGCATTCAGACATTCTGGTTGAGCCCTGTCAGACTTCAAAACTATTTTTAACTACTGTGTAACTCTGAATTTTAAATTTTCTCTTAACAGGGCAATAATAGCTAAAGTTTCCCAGGAGAAGTTTTCCAAATATTATATAGGAGCTTTCTTGGAAAGATGTGGCATTTTATTAACAGATGGTCAAAATGGAAACGTTTCACAAATAGGGAAACTGAGGAACACATAAATGACTGGAATCAAATCACAAGACCTGAATGAATATTGATGGAATCAGCTCAGTCACAGTTACAGTTCTGTTTCCTATCCATTTTTCTTTGAAGGCCTCCACGAAGGCTTTAACATCTGAAGTAAACACAGCTTTCTGGAGAGCGTCCTTCCAATCACATGAGTGATCTTCTAGTGCGATTTGGGGGAAGACGGAGCAGTAAGCCTCTCTTGCCATCAAAAGTTTAAAACAGCGAGTTGTATATCACTTAACCCCTCTTCCTCCCTCGGGACTCAGATGAAAGGACTCAGGAATAGGTAGTTTTATTAGACATGAATTTTTTTTTTTAATTTCGATTTTATAGCAGCAGGTGGAGAAGGAAAAAGGACTGCAGAGAAGGGGCAAGTTTTCATTACTGAAACCAAGGCAGCTCGAGTTCTGGTTTCTGGAATCTGTCTGGGAACTTGAGGCAGATGTTTCCGAAGAGACATGGGAAAGAAGGACGGCATCATCTAAATGTCAGGCAATGGTAAATAAGCCTAGCGAGGGTTTTATATTTTGATGGAGTCTTCGGAACTCAGCATCACCATTCTTTTTTAAAAAAAAAATCATTTTGAGAAACTATGAATAAAATGGTAAAATCCCAGCCAAGGGGGTGGCGCTCCAAAGCGTTACCTTTCCCACAGAAGTGGTTTTCGGATCGCGCCCTCTTTGCCCTGGCGGATGGCTGGGCTCACAACTGTTTCCCATTACTGTCGGCAGGACGCCGGGGGACTCGCTTTTGCCGCAGAACTTGGAGAGCAGACGCGACTGTGGGACGGGAACCGAATCACATCCGGGGAGGGGAGGTGGGGAGGCAGAGCGCCCCGCGGGCTGGCGAGGCCTCGGGTCACGAACTTCACCCGGATTTAACAAACCAAGCGATGCGGCAAGAGAACTGGGCGAGAAGGACGAAAGTTGAGCAATGGAGGAACAGAAAGTGGCGAGCGCAGCCTGGCCGAGAGCGGCTGGCTGCGGACACCGGGGCCAGGAGCCCCCCGTCCCGCGAGTCGGCGCAGGGCCCCCCGACGTCCCCCCCGCAGCTCTCACCTGGCTGCGCCCCGGCCCGGCGCGGGCGGCTGGCTTGTCCCCGGCCTCTCCTCCTCTTCCTCTTCCTTGTCCCGGGAAGGGCTTCGGGGAGCGAAGAACCGGGAGAAGCTGTGCCAGGGGGCGCCGCCCCTCCTCCGGCCGCCGGACATCTCCCCGGCGCGGCAGCCGGTCCGCGGCCGTCCCCGGGGAACGCGTGAGACGGTGTCCTGCGCCCTGACACCGGCGCCGCGGGACCCGGCGAGGGCAGGACTGACTCGGCGCGGGCGGGCGGGCTGTGCGGCTCAGTCCATCTCCGGCAGGAGAAGCGCGGGCACGATGTGCTCCCAGCGCGGCTACTTCTTGCGCTGTGCGGCGGCTCCTCCTCCTGCCCCCAGCCCGCCCGCCCCCGGGAGGAGCCAGAGGCCGCGGCACCGCCCCGAGCCCGGGCCCCGCGGCCGTCCGCCACCGCCGGCCGGGCCCTCGCTGCCGGTGCTGGCCTGAGACCCGTGGGGACGCGGAATCCCGCTACGCCCGGCTCCGGGATTCCCGCCCAAACGAGCTCCAGCCCGTTTGTCTTTTCGCTCAAATTTTCCTTCCTATTACTGATTTGTTTTTCTATCTTCCAGCCAATGGACGGAACAGTTTTCAGACTTTTGAAAGAAGTTCATTAACTAAAGTTTGTGAACACACCTGGTAAACTGCGGTACCAGAATGGCCTGGGCTGCCTTTCAGCTAACTAACAGCTGTTCCTAGAACAGCTACCCGGGGCTGCAGAAGATGAGGTTACCCCGTGGCCGAGTCTTAGAAGTGGAGGGCTCCGTAGGTGCCTGGTCTAGATCTGTCAACAACTCGTTTCTTGTTCGGCTGGCTTACTACTGTGTGGAGTAACTTACCCTAACCCAGATGTGTTTTGGTATTTCTCACACTCCGTGTTACATACTACTCCCCGGCGAACCCTCTTGCAAAACGTCACTGATCAAAAACAAGTGTAATTCAAACTTGTAAATGCTGGAACAAATATTTTGTAGTTATTACACAGACGTCACTGAAATCTGGAGAACAAAAAAGGTCCTTAAGATTTGCTTTTAAATATGTCTAAATACTGTAGTTTGGATTTTCTCAGTTTTTAAAAGAAGTTACATACAAAAAGCTGTAATAATTAATGTATGCAACTTGATGAGTTTGAAGATAAATATACACCATGCAACCATCATGGCAATCTATGCCATAAAACCATCCATCACCTCCAAAAGTTCCCTCCCACCCTCTTACTTATTATTATTATAAACACTTATGACGTAAGATCTGCCCTCTTAGCAAAGTTTTAAGCATACAATGTAGTATTGTGAACTATAGGCACTGTGCTGTAAGTAGAACTCTAGGATTTACTCGTCTTACATAACATCAACTTTGTACCCTTGGAATAATACCGCCCTGTTTCCCCATCTCCAGCCCCCGGCAACTTCCTTTCCACTCTCTGCTTCTATGGATTTGACTTTTTTAGATTCATCAATATAAGTGAATCCATATAGTGTAGTATTTGTCTTTCTATGTCTGACTTATTTCACTAATATAGTAGCACGATTTTTTTTTTTTAGTTTTTTATACCCTAGTGGCTAGTAGAGAAAATATCAAGGGGCCCATACACCGCAGGTGTTTTGTTTTAAAGCTAAGCTACCCCTGTGAGGGTGTAGAAATCAGAAAAGTGAACATCCTATACCTGTTCACTGAAAATGTTATACAGGTAAATCAGATAAAAATGAAATGTCCAAGGCAGTTTTGACTTGGAGGAGGGGCAGGAAGGTACCCTGGGGTCATCCCCCCTCTTTCTTTGGAGTCCTGGAAGAAGAGAAGGTTGCTGATGAGTCGATTGGATGGCTATACACCCCAGGTCATTTCAACACCAGCTGATGGCTGTTGAGCCTCCCTGCCACACCACAGCTGCCTCGCAGCAGCACTCCAGCCCCTACTAACTGCAGCAGAGCCCAAAACCAATCACTCTAATTTGTTCTGGCTCAATTTAACCTACCAAAGTCAAATCAGTCTAGTTTCCTTCTGTTGGGTTCATCCCAGATGATCCCTCAAGATTGGAATCGTCTGGGATCAAAAGTGCTAGTCAGCACCTTCTCTTTTGCAAATCTTTCTTCCCTCTCTGTGAGTCTGAGAAAAAAGGGAAAAGCTAGATTAATACACTAGAATAAGACAAGTAAAATTCCCAATTCGAGCCTTATTATTTTAGGGAAGAATCTCCATTAAAGGCCAGCTTACCAGAAAGCCCAGAGAATATGAAAGCAAAGAAAGTATGAAGCAAACCATTCCCTCCATCTAGAAGGGCTAGAGAATTAATCTCCCCAAAGGAATGTTAAATAACTACCAGATGTGTCCACCACTTGTACTGTACTGTACTGACCAAAGCAAGCCCTACACCCTAATACCTACCCAGAGGGTAGATTTTCAGGAAGTCTTTCGGGGGATAAAAACTTACTGGGCACAGTAAGATTTATTACCGAGTTATGGTTTTATCTAATAATGCTTTTTTTTAAAGAAAGGAATTTCTCTAAAAAATAGTTGTCAAGGAGAATGCTGTGATAGTCATATTCTTTCAATAACCACTATCCTTGGTAAATGAGAAGGCATAGAATCATGATGGGTAAAGTCCTTCATTCATATAGAAACTTTTTATAGTATTGGTGGTGATAGTATATGTAGTAGAAATAATGCTAATGTTCATTCAGCTAGAATCCCTTCTATTAATAAACAGCTTGCAAAGGTATAAGATAATATAAATGTTATTAGAGGCCCCTAAAATGAACAGTTGGTCCAATACAGACCCATGATATATATATATAAATATTTATATTTATATTTTATAAATATTTATATATATATTTTTTTCCTCAAAAGCAACTACTTCACGAAGGAAACAATGTCTAACGATATTCTAATCTCCAGCCTGTGGTAGAACAAAGCATTTAAATGAATTGTAAGGTAAGTATACATGGTGTCCTGCCTCCATTAAGGCAAACTTCGTCTATGAAAAATTAGCTTAAAACCATAAATTAATGATTCCTGAATTTTAATTTATTTACTTTTCAAGTACTTATCAGTTCCTAGATGTCCTCCATTCTTCTATTCTAAACTCATAATAACAAATTTCTTAATACTAAGTTCTAAGATTACGTTAGGAAGTCTGTAAAAAAGTTGAATTTTAGAGTTGTAAGGATCTTAGAGATGCTAATTTAGCACAGTTGCCTTCATTTGTTCATTCAGTTTTCCTGAAGACATTTAATGAGTATCTGCAGTAGAAGCACATTTACTGTGAAGCTGATGAAGCTGAAGCTTCAGGGCATCCCACTGGTACGGTCTCTTCCAGTGTGAACTCAGGAATGTGATCACTTGGTCGTGTGTGTTTATGAAATTTACAAATTTACAAAAGCAAACATTTAAACTGCAATTAAGACCACAATCTCTTTCCACTTGGATTTTCCCTCCATCACCTTATGCCTAGAGTCAGTTGGTATTGGAGTTATTGGGGGCACTTTGGGATCTGCTGGGAAATTTGCGCTGGGGATACATTCAGTTTGGATTTAGTAGGATATATTTTTTTGGTTGTCAGCTTCTCCAAAGAATAGTTGTTACTGCTTAAATTCCAATTTGTCCATTGTGCAACTCACCAAGCATTACACCCAGGATACATTATCACTACATAAACACATCCTAATTCCCCTAACACTGAAAATATGTGTGGGTAGTGGAGGTGAAACAAGATTCAAAATGTACAACAGCAAAAGGTGAGTTGTAGAAAATTATTTCAGGCATCAGAAGACAAAACCAGAACAGAAAGAATCACTTCTAATTGATGTAATTTCTCTCATAACAGTAATATGTTCAATAATGGAGTGTATATAATTTTTATAATTGTAAATTCAGCAAACTTTTTTTAAATGAAAATCATGTAAAATAGAATTTTTCAGAATTTTTGTTTGTAGGGCAAAAACCTGTGGCAATACCACAAACAATGAGTGTGTATGTGAGTGTATAGTGTTGTATGTTTACCTGGCCCTTCTATCAATAATACACTCAATCAAATTTGAGGAAAGACTGAATTCTCTTTCCATTATATGTACAGAAAATGACACTAGAAAATCATTGTCATATGAAATGCTATCAAAGAGTATACCAACAAAGGTATAAGAAAAAAATATTATAGAGGTATACCAGGCAGTTAATGGAAAAAATACTGTTTTTCTAGACTTCGTGATATTTGTAGTATTAGCCAACCTTTTAAAATTGGTAATTTGTATGATTTATTTTTTCATTCACTTTAAAAAATTTTTACTTATTTATTTTTGGCTGCATTGGGTCTTCGTTGCTGCTCACGGGCTTTCTCTAGTTGCGGCGAGCATGGGCTACTCTTTGTTGTGGTGCACGGACTTCTCATTGCGGTGGCGTCTCTTGTTGCGGAGCACGGGCTCTAGGCACGTGGGCTTCAGTAGTTGCGGCTTCATTCACTTTTATATCTAATTTTTATTTTTAATTTTAAATCTTTCTCTTTAAAGAGAAATTGCAAAAATCTTCACGTACCTTAAAACCTTGGTCTGTCCTTGAGTGCCAACCATGTGTCAGATACACACTCATTCTTAGAGATACAGTGATGAATAAAAACCAGTGCTTTCCCTCAAGGAGCAAGTCTGATGGGGTAAACGGAGGAGCAAAGCAGGTAGGACAGGGAAAATCTTTCTATGGGTATAAATAGGATGGACCCCAACTTAGTCTAAAAGGTTCCAGGAAGGCTCACTAGAGGAGATAACATTTTTCCCCTCTGCCTCCTGTGACCACCGTGACTTCCACAAAAGGTCTGCAATTCAATACTTATTTGATGTTTGAGAAAAGCTGAAGTTCATCACACTGTAACTGAACTACCATTCCCAATGCACAAGCACTGTATTCCTCAAAAGTATGAGAAAAGACAAAGTGCTGACTCTGAAGCATTTCAACAAAGATGCAAGTGTAGTTTAGAAATGTTAAGCTTTTTGTTCTAAAAAGTCCACCAGAGGGATAAGCTTCTGTATATATGTTGGAGCACAGTATTTACTATGTGGCAGGTGGCCCAGGAATACTAAGACAGCTGTCAACATCAAGGAAAGCACCAGTCCATGAAAAGCAAGCAGATGGATCGGGGCACTTCACTAGCTGCCTCCTAGAATAATAGCTGGCCAAATGAGGCAATGTCACGCTGCCCAGGGCAGTAGAAAGCTATTACTTGGTATAAGCCCTCAGTTAGGAGATGGGGCGGGGGAACATCCTCCCCTTTCCTTTGTATAGCCCAGGTTTTCATTAAGAAACACAACAGCAAATAAGGAAGGGGGGAAAATGATGTTAGCATTTCTCATTCTGTTACATTCTGATTATCATGGTTTGTAACACGGGAAAATGCCTCAGTCTTGCTGCTTCAATGAGAGCAGATGGTAAAATTTTAAGTAATTGGTTATTCAGATTTCTATGGGATGCATGAAGTTCTGTTGTATTGTTTGTCTGGTTTTTATTTCCAGAACATGTGGAGATTGACATCTTTCAAACACACATCTTTTAATGCTTAAATTAAGATGTGTTAGTCTGACCTAAATTATATTTACTTTTCTTCCCTTGAAATTGATGATGATACTTATGAAGAGAAATGAATGCTTTAAAAAATTATAACATTAACAAATATTTTCATCTAAAACAGTGCAAAATTTGCTAATACCAAACCATTGTATTCTAAAGGGTATATAAATAGAAGAAGGATTTCTTTGGCAAACATAGATTATAAAATCTATTCCAAAATAGTTATTCATACCAATTCAGTTTGATATATCTTTTGTTTGAGTCAAAAGCTATCTATAATGTAAAGTCATATGTAGACTATTAACTTTTAGTAATGCAGCTTCATACAGATGACACAGATAATGGCTCAGAATAATAATTTACTATTATTTGCAAAACTCAGTTCCTATATTGTTTTCTCAAAATAATTGATGAGTACAGAAGTTATGCACTGTATTGTACATATCTGATATACAATTTTAAATGGATTTATTTTGAAAAGAACAATTGTTTATAAATTTCTGGACTGTACTATTTTAGTGTTTATTGTAAATTTTGTTTATTAGGGCTCATGAAACAAAGCTTCAGAGGAAAAAGATAATTGGTTTGTGAATTAGCTTTCTTGTTGTTTTTATTTTGAAGTTGGAGAACAGACATATCCCAGAATCCTGAGTTTTCTTACTATGGACATGTTCCCAGTTTGATTTGCTGCAAATGGTTTAAAAGCAAGGCATAGAGGCAGCTGTTATTGTGAGCAAATGTTTTGATTAGAGAGAGAAAGCAGCTGGAAATGATACATGCTGTCACGTAAGATAAGCCACAGTTTTCAAATGGGGACTTTACCTAATCTAAAATTGAGATTAGCATCATTTCCTTTACATGAATTTTCTTTGTATAGAATGGACTAGATGTCTATTCACTTTGTTTATAATCTGGAGTGATGAAGTACTGATACTTACCTATGGAAATCTTACATAGTCCGTTATGAAGTAATAATATCATTAACAAATTTTCATGAAATTTCACTTAAAAAGATTGCTAAATGTAGTTAAAAATCCATATGGAGCTTATAAAATCAAGTGTTACTATAGAGGATACAATTTTGATTTTTTAGAAATGAAGTAAGTACATTCTCAATGCCTCCACTTTCATTATGAAAAATTTCTAAAAATTTATCAAACTGTAACTTAATTGGTTTTGCAAATAATGAACAAAAGCAGCCTACATCAAATATTTCCATCAGTCTGTGTTAGCAACTGAATTCCTTCCTCACCTCTTCCAATCAACTTTTCATTGGTAAATAGTAAAAGGAGTTACCTATGAAAAAAAGGTAAAACAGAAGAAGTTACAATAGGAATATTTTGACTCCAGTATCAAAGTAAAAAGGTAATTCTTATAATTGATTTCATATTAACAACCATTCTTAAGTTTCATTCATTTCTACATCCTATCTTCTACTTTACTTTTCTTTCTTCCAACTCTCCAAATAAGTACTTTTGGGTAGTCAGTTTCCATCATAAGTCATTTGGTTTATTTCTCCTACAGGTGAATATATTGACATATGACTTTGAATTATCAAGTCTGGAAGACAATCAAATGAACAAATTGTTTTTTATCAATTTCACAGTTGGTCTTAATTTAAGTAACTCCAGAAATGATGATTCCATTTCTATCTGGTTCAACAGGAACTCCACTTCAAATGATCAGTCATGTACATCATCAAATGAAAGAGCTGACCACACCACAACTTTATAAACCATATGCAGTCTGAGGGGAATGGAAATTAACTTACTCATCTTAAATTCTGCCACTTTCATTCTAGTTTTTCCTACCACTTAAAGACATTCTGTAGGTATATGTAGTCTCTGCAGCTTAAATAAAACACAATCTAGGTTAGAAATAAAAAGCATCTTTTAATAAAATTTAAAAAGTAGCTACTGGAAAACTCTTCCTTAGTAGGTAAGGAAGGTAGACAGAGAAATTTTTAAAAATTAAGTATTTACTGAAAAGTTTATTAATCAGTCTACATTTCAGAAAAACAAAACAAAAAATAAGAAAATGGAAAATTCTGAAATAAAGATCTAGATAGAGCCTAAATCAAGATCACTGACCTAGTAGTCATTCTTCTAGTGTTAGCTGCCTCAAACTCGATTAGGAAAGTTGGTGGGAGGAATATATATTAAGAAAAACCAAAAAACAATATTCCATCTACAAAGTTATTTTATGGGCTTCTACCTGTTCAATAAACATTCTACCTGTTCCAGGCCCTGCGTTTGGCGATTGGAATATGAATGTGATCCACCTCAAGACATTGTCTCAAAAAAGGAGAACAGAACTAAGTGACAGTTACAAATCACAGGACAGTGTGATAGATTTGAAAAGTGAGAAATACGTACATGGGAAAAGGGGAGAAGAAAGTGTCTAACTGTATCACTTGGGCAGGCTGTACTTGAGGTCAGGGATAGATTTCACAAATCAGGCTCCAGAAACATGGATCAGAAAGTCCTGCAACCACAACCAGTTAAAACACCTGTTGAAACATTTATATTAGAAATGTCACACTTGTCAGAAAGCAGTATCAAAGCCCAACAGGAGTGCATACAACACTGGGCCAACAATAGACATATAATTAATATCTGCTATCTGATTTGGTGAGGAGACATTACAGTCAGTGGGTGCTACTACATTGTGAATCATCAAATAATATGTATAACATAAGGATATTCAAGGGCTTTGGTATGTTAATATGAAACTACCTTTAAGTGAACTACTTGCTTCATTCTTTAAAATAATAGCATAATTAAAAAGTAGACGACAATAATAAAGTATGAGAAATATGCAAGCAGAGAAACTGCTGCACTGATCCTAACTCGATTTACATAATCTGAGTTATATCTGCCAATTACTGACTGAGACAGGTTAGACCAGTAAATCAGGATGGAGAAGTCTTACTACTAACCAAATATCTAATTTAGGACCAAAATCAAGTGTATACAAGAACCAAAACAGTTTGACATTTGTTTGGCATTCTTGTAAATTGCCTTTCTCACTGAATTCACTCTAACTTGTCAGGTTGTTATTATTTCTGTTGTGAAATCCAGGAAGTCACCTGGTCCATGTTTATGATTAGTGGTTAAAGTGTTTTTTTTCCTCTAAAAATTGGCAGCAGTGCTGTATTGTCTAATAGTATATCTACAAATTTCAAGAGATCTATAACTCATATAATAAATATATTCACATTTCCCATACTGTTTGCAGTTGTCAACATATTCAGGCCGTTGATTTTTATGTTATACAATTTTAGACTTTCTTTTTTGAAAATTAATTATTCATATCTACTATATTCTATTCTGGTTCTTCTTATGTAAAATGCCACTTACTCTATATTACTGTTTTGTATAAAATTATTTTTATGTAAAGATAATTTTTATTTTGAAATTATTTCATACTTATTGAAAAACTACAAGAATAGTACAAAGAACTTTTTTATTCCCTGAATCATTTTAAAGTATGTTTTCAAAATGATGTCCTGGGCTTCCCTGGTGGCGCAGTGGTTGAGAGTCTGCCTGCCGATGCAGGGGACACAGGTTCATGCCCCGGTCTGCGAGGATCCCACATGCCGCGGAGTGGCTGGGCCCGTGGGCCATGGCCGCTGAGTCTGCGCGTCCGGAGCCTGTGCTCTGCAACGGGAGAGGCCACAACAGTGAGAGGCCCGCGTACTGCAAAAAAATAAATAAATAAAAAATAAAAATAAAAATAGCTAATCACTGAATAATTTAATATTTTATTTAGACTAACATAATCAAATATTAACCTTCACTAACATTCCATGTAAATTGATACAGCCACTATGGAGAACAGTATGGAGGTTGCTTAAAAAACTAAAAATAGAATTACCATATGACCCAGCAATCCCACTACTGGGCATATATCCAGAGAAAACCATAATTTCAAAAAGACACATGCACCTTAATGTTCATTGCAGCAGTATTTACAATAGCCAGGTCATGGAAGCAACCTAAACGCCCATCGACAGACGAATGGATAAAGATGTAGTACATATATACAATGGGGTATTACTCAGCCATAAAAAGGAACGAAATTGGGTCATTTGCAGAGATGTGGATGGAACTAGAGACTGTGATACAGAGTGAAGTAAGTCAGAAAGAGAAAAACAAATATCGTATATTAACGCATATATGTGGAATCTAGAAAAATGGTACAGATGAACCGGTTTGCAAGGCAGAAATAGGGACACAGATGTAGAGAACAAATGTATGGACACCAAGGGGGGAAAGTGGGGGTGTTGGTGGTGGGATGAATTGGGAGATTGGGATTGACATATACAGTAATATGTATAAAATAGATAACTAATAAGAACCTGCTGTATAAAAAATAAACTTAAAAAAATCTACAAATACTAAGCAAAGAAAAAAAAATTCATTGCCACAGTGCTTATGATACAAAAAGTGGTAGAAAAAATGGAGATGTTTAAGGGGACAAATTAGACAAATAATGGTACATATTAACAAAGAACTATGCAGCCATTAAAAAGAATAGAGATGAAATGGAAAATGCCAGTAAGTATAGTTAACTATTAATTTTATTTTTAAAGGAAGATAAAGAGTAACAATATGGTGTATACATTTTCAAAGGATCTATATATGCCATAAAATTTAATTTCTTTTCTTTGTAAGGACATAAGAAATATGTGATAGGTACATCTCTTGGGAGAGAGATGGTGGGGGGAAACCATGGAGGTGGGTAAGAGAGACATTGTTTAATATTTACATTTCTGTACTGTTAATTTTTGAAAAATCTTATGTATGTATAATTTTTCTCTATGTTAACAAACACTCTCTGGGTACAGGGATAATTGGTGTTTTTGCTTGTTTTATTCTTTATTCTTTTCTGTTTTACAAAAATAAAGACTACTTCAATAAAATTAAAAAAAAACCCTTCACTAACATTCCAAATTTATTTAATATGCCCCCAAAATCTGTGGACCAGGTAAAAATTACATATAATATTGGCTTACATATTCATTCATTTAACAAATGTGGGCACAATATATACCATGCAGTGTCCTAGGCACTTGGAATGTAAGGTGTGAATAAATTCCCTGCACTTGTGAAATTTATGTTCTAGTGTAAAAGACCAACAATGAATACAGAAATATATATAATAATATCAGGTCATGATAAAGTGCTTTAAGGAAAATATAGCAGGAGAAGAGAATAGAGGAGGGTGAATTTGCTGGTTTGAATATGATAGTTAGAGATGAAACCTCTGAGGAAGTGATTTGAATGAAATGGAGTGAGACATGCAAAGATCCAGGGAAAGGTATTCTGGGTAGAGGGAAGAGCAAATGCAAAGGTCTTGAGAAGAGAATGGGCTTGGCTCATTTGAGGACTAATAAGCTGAAGTGCAGCAAATTATTGGGAAGGAGACTAAAGATGTAGCTGGAACACATGAGGTAGGGACCCTTGTAAGCCCTGGTAAAGTTTTGGATTTTATTTTACATGTGATGGGGAGCTACTGGAAGGTTCAGAATAGGAGAGTGATATGTTCTATTTTTTAAAAAGAAAAATGACACTGGTTGCTGCGAAGGGAGAACATTGTTGTTGAGGTAGAAGGGAAGTGGAGTGACTAGGAAGTGAATTTAGAGGTCCAGACAGGAGGCTATGGTGGTATGGACTAGAGAAATTCTAGTGAAGGGGGTGTGAGGTCAGATTCTGGATTTTGTTTTTGAAACAGGATTTGCTGATGGATTGTAAGAGGGACATGAGAGAAGAAATTATATCTCTTCTTCATATTATAATTGTTATAAATTTGATTATTGGCATAATGAATCATAATTTGCATTCAGTATTATTTTCATTATTTTACTTTGCTATCAATGAACCCATTTAAAAAATTATTTATTTATTTGGCTGTGTTGGGTATTAGTTGCAGCACGTGGGATCTTTTAGTTGCAGCATGTGGGCTCTTAGTTATGGCATGTGGGATGCAGGATCTAGTTCCCTGACCAGGGATTGAACCTGGGCCCCCTGTATTGGGAGCACAGAGTCTTAACCACTAGACCTCCAGGGAAGTCCCATCAATGAACCCATTTTTAATTCCTGATATCTTATTTTGATTGGCTAAATGAACTCATGCAAGTTGGTACATATAAAGATAGGATCTTCTTACTATACTTATTTGCAAAGTGAATGGAATATTGATTATAATGGATAAGTTCTTTTGATTTTGCCATGTTTATATAATTGTGAATACTGTGATTACTCAATTCTCCCACTTTTCTTTACATACCCTACTGTAAAATATTAGGGTAGGGTACAAAATGATGTCATTTGGTCTTTATTTAACAGCAGAAAATGAAACTTATTATCAGTACTGTTGTAATATAACCATCCAGGATTTCCAAAATGTGCATATGTGAAACAAAAAGCATGAAATTTTAAACATTTTGGAGACCTCATTAACAGCTTAAAAGGTATTGGTATTTTTCAGAGAATGAATGCTTTATGAAACTTTAGGGTATCACTTGTATTAATAAGTTATAATTTCTAAGGAGAAATATAAAGAATCTTCTTTTAAATTAATTTTGTGAAAAATGATCTAGCTTCTCAGAGTCCTAAATCTGTCCTGATTCAAACATACATACATAGTGTATTTACATAGATATCTACACACAACAAGTTGTCAAAAACACAGAATAAGAAATAGTTCAATGCTGCTGTTTACTATCTGTCTCCAGTTCTTAAGTCAATCTTCTAAACAGTTCGATTTACATGGCTGGTCAAGGCCTTGAAAAATATCCCTCAATCTCCCATGGTTGCATCAAAAATCTGATTTTATCATATAAAGTGTTTTCTATTTCTAGTAGTGAGATTTACCTAATAACTAAATCAGGATCAGAAAACAAGAGAATATGTGAGGGGCCTAGAACCCCTTTCAAAGCTATGGTAGTTTATTTCTTCCAAAGAACCAGCTTTTGGTTTCATTGATTTTTCTCTATTGTTTTTCAATATCATTGGTTTCTTCTCTAATCTTTATTATGTCTTTTGATCTGTTTGCTTTAGGTTTAATTTTCTTGTCTTTTTCAATTTTCTTAACATAGAAGCATAGATTATTGTCTTGAAATAATTTCTTTCTAATTTAATGCTATATATTTAATGCTATATATTTCCCTTGGAGTGCTGTTAGTTGCATCCCAGAAGTTTTGATATGGTGCATTTTCATTTTGTTTGGTTACAAATATTTTCTGATTTCCCTTGAATTATCCTCTTTGAACTATGGATTGTTGAGAAATGTGTTGTTTAATTCCTAAGTGTTTAGAGATTTTTAAATGTGTCATTGATTTATAATTTAATTCCTTCATGGTCAGAGAACATACTTTGTAATGGTTTCAATTGTCTTAAGTCTCTTAACGTTTGTTTTATGACCTAGGATACGGTCTATCTTGATGATTCATTCCCTATACACTCAAAAAAAGTACTATTCTGATGCTGTTGGATTGAGTGTTGTTCTATAAATGTCATTTCAATATAGCAGTTTGATGACATTTATAACCTTGCTGATCATCTGTTTACAGGTTCTATCACTTATTAACAGAGATGTGTTGAAGTACCAACTATTACCGTGGATCTATTTCTTTCAGCTCTGTCAATTTTTCTTCAAGTATTTTGAAGATGTTTTTTAGGTGAATGCACATTTAAAATTATTGTCTTCTCGGTGTGGAGTTCCGGATTTTGGAGAGTTCCTCCTCGTACCCCCACCCCAACAAACTGCCAGGAAGAAAGAAGTATGAGTCATAGGAAAATGAAAAAGGGATGTCTCAAAATTTGTAGGACTCATTATTGATTTGAGAACTTGAGTTGGATTGAAGAATGAGTACAAATAGAGGATTGTTTCAAGATGGCGGTGTAGAAGGATATGCTCTCACTCCCTCTTGCAAGAACACCAGAATCACAACTAACTGCTGAAGAATCATCTACAGGAAGACACTGGAACTCACCAACAAAGATACGCCACACCCAAAGACAAAGGAGAAGCCACAGTGAGATGGTAGGAGGGACAAAAACACAATAAAATCAAATCCCATAACTGCTGCATGAGTGACTCACAAACTGGAGAGCACTTATATCACAGAAGTCCAGCCACTGGAGTGAAGGTTCTGAGCCCCACGTCAGGCTTCCCAATCTGGGGGTCCGGCAATGGGAGGAGGAATTCCTAGAGAATCAAGACTTTGAAGGCTAGCGGGATTTGATTGCAGGACTTCAACAGGACTGGGGGAAACAGAGACTCCACTCTTGGAGGGCACACACAAAGTAGTGTTCACATTGGGACCCAGGGGAAGGAGCAGTGACCCCATAGGAGACTGAACCAGACCTACCTGCTAGTGTTGGAGGCTCTCCTGCAGAGGCGGGGGGTGGCTGTGTCTCACCATGAGGACAAGGGCACTGGCAGCAGAAGTTCTGGGAAGTACTTCTTGGCGTGAATCCTCCCAGAGTCTGCCATTAGCCTCACCAAAGAGCCCAGGTAGGCTCCAGTGGTGGGTCGCCTCAGGCCAAACAAGCAACAGGGAGGGAACCAAGCCCCACTCATCAGCAGACAAGTGGATTAAAGTTTTACTGAGCTCTGCCCACCAAAGCAACAGCCAGCTCTACCCACCACCAGTCCCTCCCATCAGGAAACTTGCACAAGCCTTAGATAGCCTATCCACGAGAGGGCAGACAGCAGAAGCAAGAAGAACTACAGTTCTGCAGCCTGTGGAACAAAAACCACATTCACAGAAAGACAGACAAGATGAAAAGGCAGAGGGCTATGTCCCAAATGAAGGAACAAGATAAAACCCCAGAAAAACAACTAAATGAAGTGGAGATAGGCAACCTTCCAGAAAAAGAATTCTGAATAATGATAGTGAAGATGATCCAGGACCTCGGAAAAAGAATGGAGGCAAAGATCAAGAAGATGTAAGAAATATTTAACAAAAATGTAGAAGAATTAAAGAACAAACAGAAATGAACAACACAATAACTGAAATGAAAAATACACTAGAAGGAATCAATAGCAGAATAACTGAGGCAGAAGAACGGATAAGTGACCTCTAAGACAGAATGGTGGAATTCACTGCTGTGGAACAGAATAAAGAAAAAAGAATGAAAAGAAATGAAGACAGCCTAAGAGACCTGTGGGACAACAATAAACGCAACAACATTTGCATTATAGGGGTCCCAGAAGGAGAAGAGAGAGAGAAAGGACCCGAGAAAATATTTGAAAAGATTATAGTTGAAAACTTCCCTAACATGGGAAAGGAAATAGCCACCCAAGTCCAGGAAGTGCAGAGATTCCCATACAGGATAAACCCAAGAAGAAACATGCCGAGAAACATAGTAATAAAACTGGCAAAACTTAAAGACAAAGAAAAATTATTGAAAGCAGCAAGGGAAAAATGACAAATAACATACAAGGGAACTCCCATAAGGTTAAGAGCTGATTTCTCAGCAGAAACTCTACAAGCCAGAAGGGAGTGGCATGATATGCTTAAAGTGATGAAAGGGAAGAACCTACAACCAAGATTACTCTACCCGGCAAGGATCTCATTCAGATTCAATGGAGAAATCAAAAGCTTTACAGACAAGCAAAAGCTAAGAGAATTCAGCACCACCAAACCAGCTATAAAACAAATGCTAAAGGAACTTCTCTAAGAGGGAAACACAAGAGAAGAAAATGACTTACAAAAACAAACCCAAAACAATTAAGAAAATGGTAATAGGAACATACATGGCGATAATTACCTCAAACGTGAATGGATTAAATGCTCCAACCAAAAGACACAGCCTTGCTGAATGGATACAAAAACAAGACCCATATACATGCTGTCTACAAGAGACCCACTTCAGACCTAGGGACACATTCAGACTGAAAGTGAGGGGATGGAAGAAGATACTCCATGCAAATGGAAATCAAAAGAAAGCTGCAGTAGCAATACCCATATCATATAAAATAGACTTTTAAATAAAGAATGTTACAAGAGACAAGGAAGGACACTACATAATGATAAAGGGATCAAACCAAGAAGAAGATATGACAATTATAAATATATATGCACCCAACACAGGAGCACCTCAATATATAAGGCAAGTGCTAACAGCCATAAAAGAGGAAATCGACAGTAACACAATAATAGTGGGGGACTTTAACACCTCACCAATGGACAGATCATCCAAACAGAAAATTAATATGGAAACACAAGCTTCAAATGACACAATAGACCAGATAAGATTTAATTGATATTTATAGGACATTCCAACCAAAACCAACAGATTACACTTTCTTCTCAAGTGCGCACAGAACACTCTCCAGGATAGATCACATCTTGGGTCACAAATCAAGCCTCAGTAAATTTAAGAAAATTGAAATCATATAAAGCATCTTTTCAGACCACAACGCTATGAGATTAGAAATCAATTACAGGGAAAAAAACCGTAAAAAACACAAACACATGGAGGCTACACAATACGTTACTAAATAACCAAGAGATCACTGAAGAAATCAAAGAGGAAGTCAAAAAATACCTAGAGAAAAATGATAATGAAAACACCACAATCCAAAACCTATGGAATGCAGCAAAAGCAATTCTAAGAGGGAAGTTCATAGCTATACAAGCCTACCTCAACAAACAAGAAAAATCTCAAATATACAATCTAACCTTACACCTAAAGGAACTAGAGAAAGAAGAAAAAACAAAACCCAAAGTTAGCAGAAGGAAAGAAATCATAAAGATCAGAGCAGAAATAAATGAAATACAAACAAAGAAAACAATAGCAAAGATCAATAAAACTAAAAGCTGGTTCTTTGAGAAGATAAACAACATTGATAAACCATTAGCCAGACTCATCAAGAAAAAGAGGAGGAGGACTCAAATCAATAAAATTAGAAATGAAAATGGAGAAGTTCCAACAGACACCGCAGAAATACAAAGCATCCTAAGAGATTATTACAAGCAACTCTTTGCCAATAAACTGGGCAACCTGGAAGAAATGGACAAATTCTTAGTAAGGTATAACCTTCCAATCCTGAACAAGGAAGAAATAGAAAATATGAACAGACCAATCACAAGTAATGAAATTGAAACTGTGATTAAAAATCTTCCAACAAACAAAAGTCCAGGACCAGATGGCTTCACAGGTGAATTCTATCAAACATTTAGAGAAGAGCTAACATTCATCCTTCTCTAACGCTTCCAAAAAATTGCAGAGGAAGGAACACTCCAAAACTTATTCTATGAGGCCACCATCACCCTGATACCAAAATCAGACAAAGATACTACAAGAAAAGAAAATTACAAACCAATATCACTGATGAATATAGATGCAAAAATCCCCAACAGGGCTTCCTTGGTGGCGCAGTGGTTGAGAGTCTGCCTGCCGATGCAGGGGACGCAGGTTTGTGCCCCGGTCCAGGAGGATCCCACGTGCCGTGGAGCGGCTGGGCCCGTGAGCCATGGCCGCTGGGCCTGCATGTCCGGAGCCTATGCTCCGCAGCGGGAGGGGCCACAGCAGGCCCGCATACCGCAAACAACAACAACAACAAAATCCCCAACAAAATACTAGCAAACAGAATCCAACAACACATTAAAAGGATCATACACCATGATCAAGTGGGCTTTATCTCAGGGATGCAAGGATTCTTCAATCTATGCAAATCAATCAATGTGATACACCATATGAACAAACTGAAGAGTAAAAACCATATGATCATCTCAATAGATGCAGTAAAAGCTTTTGACAAAATTCAACACCCATTTATGATAAAAACTCTCGAGAAAGTGGGCATAGAGGGAACCTATCTCAACATAATAAAGGCCATATACGACAAACCCACAGCAAACATCATTCTCAATGGTGAAAAACTGAAAGCATTTCCTCTAAGATCAGGAACAAGACAAGGATGTCCACTCTTGCCACTATTATTCAACATAGTTTTGGAAGTCCTAGCCACGGCAATCAGAGAAGAAAAAGAAATAAAAGGAATTCAAATAGGAAAAGAAGAAGTAAAACTGTCACTGTTTGCAGATGACATGATACTATACATAGAGAATCCTAAAGATGCCACCAGAAAACTACTAAAGCTAATCAATGAATTTGGTAAAGTAGCAGGATACAAAATTAATGCACAGAAATCTCTTGCATTCCTATACACTAATGATGAAAAATCTGAAAGAGAAATTAAGGAAACACTCCCATTTACCATTGCAACAAAAAGAATAAAATACCTAGGAATAAACCTACTAGGGAGACAAAAGACCTGTATGCAGAAAACTATAAGACACTGATGAAAGAAATTAAAGATGATACCAACAGATGGAGAGATATACCATGTTCTTGGATTGGAAGAATCAATATTGTGAAAATGACTATAGTACCCAAAGCAAACTACAGATTCAATGTAATCCCTATCAAATTACCAATGGCAGTTTTTATGGAACTAGAACAAAAAAATCTTAAAATTTGTATGGAGACACAAAAGACCCTGAATAGCCAAAGCAGTCTGGAGGGAAAAAAACCGACCTGGAGGAATCAGACTCCCTGACTTCAGACTATACTACAAAGCTACAGTAATCAAGACAATATGGTACTGGCACAAAAACAGAAATATAGATCAATGGAACAGGATAGAAAGCCCAGAGATAAACCCATGCACCTATGGTCAACTAATCTATGACAAAGGAGACAAGGATATACAATGGAGAAAAGACAGTCTCTTCAATAAGTGGTGCTGGAAAAACTGGACAGCTACACATAAAAGTATGAAATTAGAACACTCCCTACCACCATAGACAAATATAAACTCAAAAATGGATTAGAGACCTAAATGTAAGACCGGACAGTATAAAACTCTTAGAAGAAAACATAGGAAGAACACTCTTTGACACAAATCACAGCAAGATCTTTTTTGAGCCACCTCCTAGAGTAATGGAAATAAAAACAAAAATAAACAAATGGGACCTAATGAAACCTAAAATTTTGCAAAGCAAAGGAAACTACAAACAAGACGAAAAGACAACCCTCAGAATGGGAGAAAATATTTGCAAACGAATCAACAGACAAAGGATTAATCTCCAAAATATATAAACAGCTCAATATTAAAAAAACAAACAACCCAATCAAAAAAAGGGCAGAAGACCTAAATAGACATTTCTCCAAAGAGGACATACAGATGACCAAGAAGCACATGAAAAGCTGCTCAACATCACTAATTATTAGAGGAATGCAAATCAAAACTACAATGAGGTATGATCTCACACCAGTTAGAATGGGTATCATCAGAAAATCTACAAACAACAAATGCTGGAGAGGCTGTGGAGAAAAGGGAACCCTCTTGCACTTTTGGTGGGAATGTAAATTGATACAGCCACTACGGAGAACAGTATGGAGGTTGCTTAAAAAACTAAAAATAGAATTACCATATGACCCAGCAATCCCACTATTGGGCATATACCCAGAGAAGTCCGTAATTCAAAAAGACACATGCACCCCAATGTTCATTGCAGCACTATTTACAATAGCCAGGACACGGAAGAAACCTAAATGCCCATCGACAGACAAATGGATAAAGAAGATGTGGTACATATATACAATGGGGTATTACTCAGTCATAAAAAGGAAAGAAATTGGGTCATTTGTAGAGACATGGATGAATCTAGAGACTGTGATACAGAGTGAAGTCAGTCAGAAAGAGAAAAACAAATATCGCATATTAACGCATATATGTGGAACCTAGAAAAATGGTATAGATGAACTGGTTTGCAGGGCAGAAACTGAGATATCGATGTAGAGAACAAACGTATGGACACCAAGGGGGGAAAGCAGCGGGGGCTGGTGGTGGTGGTGTGATGAATTGGGAGATAGGGATTGTCATGTGTACACTGATGTGTATAAAATGGATGACTAATAAGAACCTGCTTTATAAAAAAATAAATAAAATAAAATACAGACAAAAAATATTGTCTTCCTGGTAACTTGACCCTTTTATCATTATGTAACGCCCATCTTAATTCTTGATAAATTTCTTTGCTCTGAAATCTACTTCGTCTGATATTAATATAGGCACTCCAGCTTTCTTTTGATTAGTGTTTGCATAGTAAACCTTTTCTTACCTTTTTACTTTCCTATATCATTATATTTGAATTGAATTACTTGCAGTTCATTCATTCATCTCTCTGTGCATTCATTTATTGAGTAACTGCCACATGCTAGATACTTTTATAGGCACTACACACACAGCAGTGAATAAAACAAAAATTGTGCTCTCTTGTAGCTTGCATTTTAGTTGAGGGAGAGGTTACAGACAGTAACTTAGTAAGCAAATAAATATAGTTTTGTAATGCTTTTATCCATTCAATTTCTTTAATTGGTATGCTTAGGCCACTTACTTTTAATATTTTTAGATTTAGGTCTACAATTATGTTTTGTTTGTTCCCTCCATATTTTGTTTCTCTGCTTCCCCTTTTGTGCCTTCTTTTGGATCATGTGAATATATTTCAGTATTTAACTTACTTATGATTTTAATTTTTTTGTATAGTTTTTTGTGGCTTCTTTAGGTATTACAATAAACATATTTTTCACAGTCTACTTAGAAAAATATTTTTGTGCTTCAAGAGTAGAAAAGCACCACATTTGACCCTTTATTTTCCTTTATTTTGTGGTTGTAGTATATGTTACAACTATATACATTGAAACATAACACAATGTTTTCAACTGTCAAACATGTTTTAAAGAACATAAGATGTTCTTTAAGTTTCCTTCTGGTAAGATTTCCCATCTGTTTGAAGAACTTCCTTTAGCATTTCTTTTAGAGCAGTTTTGGTGGCAATAAATGCTCTTGCTTTTCTTATTCCGAGTGTTTTTATTTCACCTTCATCCTTAAAAGATATTTTTGCTAGATATTCTGGGTTGAGAGTCCTTCCCTGCCTTCCTTTCTTTCTCCCTCCCTCCTTCCTTTCCTTCTCTTTTTTTAAGCAATTTGAAAATGGTGTGCCACTTCCTTATGGCCTCAATGATTTCTGATGAGAAATCAGTAGTCATTTAAATTGCTGTTTCCCTATAAGTAATACGTCATTTTCTCTGGCTGCTTTCAAGCTGAGCTTCTGAAATGTGTACACTCTGCCCTTCACCAAATTTGTGTTCAAACTTACTTTGAGCATTTTTACAGTAGCTGTTTTAAGGTTTTTGTTAGATAGCTCAAATATGTGTCATGCTGGTACTGGCATCAGCTTTTTCTTTTCCCATGTGAATTTTCCCTGGGTTTTGTATACTTAGTAATTTCGGATTGTCCTGGGCATTTTGAGTATTATGTAATGAGAGTCTAAGTCTTAATTATTTACTTATTTTTAGTTTTAGTTTTTTAATAAATTTATTTATTTTTGGCTACATTGGGTCTGTTGCTGCATGCGGGCTTTCTCTAGTTGTGGCGAGCGGGGGCTACTCTTCGTTGTGGTGCGTGGGCTTCTCATTGCGGTGGCTTCTCTTGTTGTGGAGCATGGGGTCTAGGCACAGAGGCCTCAGTAGTTGTGGCTCGTGGGCTTCAGTAGTTGTGGCTTGTGGGCTCTAGAGCACAGGCTCAGTAGTTCTGGCGCATGGGCTTAATTGTTCTGCCGCATGTGGGATCTTCCCAGACGAGGGATCGAACCCGTGTCCCCTGCATTGGCAGGCGGATTCTTAACCACTGCACCACCAGGGAAGTCCCTCTTTTTTAAATTCTATGGAGATTATTGATAATTTTTCTTTAGCAGGCCTTCATTCTGGTTAGATTCAGGTCAAAAGTTCCAACCAGCCTTGTGGGAGTCATAGTTCAATGTTATTTCTGTTTTCAAAAACCTCCAGAGTTTTATTCATATCTAGGCCATGTGTGAGCCACCCAGTGGCTAATCTTGGATTTGGGTCATAGTTTACTTCTCCAAGTCTGTGTATGCCGTTTGGACTCAGACCCACACTGAGGGCAAGACTGAGATTTCATAAGCAACTTTATGGGGTTACTTTGCTGATCTCTTCCGTCTCCCAATCTCCTCTGTACTTTAGTTCCAGGGGCTCCCCCTACTTTTTTTTTTTTTTAACCTCCCAGCTAGAAAGCTGAGGCTTTATGTGCCCTGCTCTACCACACACTTTCTATGAATATGCCCGTCTGGGGCCAAGCAGTGGGAAGACAGAGAGAACAAAAGCAATGGGATTTACCACATCCTCTTGGGACCACAGCTCCTCTGATTGTACACGAAGGTTCCCTTTCCTCAGAATTTTAGGTGTCTGTGGGTTTGCCACTGCCACTGTTGTTGCTGCTGACACCCTCAGGTTGTTTGAGAGCTGGTGTGCAAGAAAACATAGAAAAAGAGAATGGAGTATTTTCTTAATTTTTGCTGGTCATTAGGAGACTCCCTTCCTACTCTTTGAGCCAAAATTAGGTTTTCTCTGGAGCTCTGTCTGCACAGAATCCCAATTCTGGGTTTTAAGCAGCCTTAAGCCCAAGTAGAGGGGCTACCAAAGGGGAAAATACGGGTAAACTCACTGTTGGTCTTGTGGTATGTTAAATTCTGGTCTTCTTCAATCTGACTGCCACTCTGAGTCCTCAAGTAGCTGGACCATGCATTCAAATACCTGGTCTATGCAGGTTTTATGGTTGCATTTGGTGGGGATAGGATGGAGTGTACTTACTCTAACTTACCCAGAGGCAGAACTTCCAAGGTAGCTTTTGATCAACTGTTTATCACTATGCTCACTTGAGGGTGACTTTTACGTGCTTCAAAATCCTAGGGCTTCAGGATGTGGACAGTGTGGGAGGGTATATGCGTTATGTGGGGGCAGTAGTATGTAGGAAATCTCTGTATCTTCTGCTCAGTTTTGCTGTGCACTTAAATTTGCTCTAAAAATAAAGTCTATTTAAGAAATGAGGATCCTGGTGACAAGATGGCAGAGTAGGACATGAGCTCACATCTTCTTATGGAAACATCAAAATCAACTAATTGCTGAACAACCATTGACAGAAAAATGCTGGAACCACCAAAAAAGATACCCTACAACCAAAGACAAAGAAGAAACCACAATGAGACAGTAGAAGGGGTGCAATCGTGATAAAATCAAATCCCATACCCACCGGGTGGGAGACCCACAAACTAGAAAATAATTATACCACAGAAGTTCTCCCACAGAAGTGAAAGTTCTGAGCCCTACATCAGGCTCCCTAGCTGGGGGCCTGGAAACGGGGGGAAGAGCCCCAGAGAATTTGGCTTTGAAGGCCAGAGGGGTTTGATCACAGGAATCCTTCCACAGGACTGGGGGAAACAGAAACTCCACTCTTGGAGGGCACACACAAGGTCTTGTGTGCACCAGGACCCAGGGAAAAAAACTGGACAGCTATACGTAAAAAAAATGAAATTAGAACATTCTTTAACACCATATAAAAAAATAAACTCAAAATGGGATAAAGACCTAAATGAAGGATCAGATACTATAAAACTCTTAGAGGACAACATAGGCAGAATACTCTTTGACATAAATCGCGGCAATATCTTCTTCAAGCTGTCTCCTAGAGTAATGGAAATAAGAACAAACAAAAAACCCAAATGGGACCTAATTAAACTCAAAAGCTTTTGCACAGCAAAAGAAACCATAAACAAAACGAAAAGACAACCTAGAGAATGGGAGAAAATATTTGCAAATGATGTGACCAACAAAGGATTAATCTCCAAAATTTACAAACAGCTCATGTGGCTCAATACCAAAAAAACCAACAACCCAATCAAAAAACTGGCAGAAGACCTAAATAGACATCTCTCCAAAGAAGACAAACAGATGGCCAAGAGGCACATGAAAAGATGCTCAACATCACTAATTATTAGAGAAATGCAAATCAAAACTACCATGAGATATCACCTCACACCAGTCAGAAGTACCATCATCAAAAAGTCTACAAATAATAAATGCTGGAGAGAGTGTGGAGAAAAGGGAACCCTCTTGCACTGTTGGTGGGAATGTAAATTGATACAGCCACTATGGAGAACTGTATGGAGGTTCCTTAAAAAACTTTAAAGAGAGCTACCATATGATCTAGCAATCCCACTCCTGGGCATATATCCAGAGAAAAACATGGTTCGAAAGTATACATGCACCCCTGTTCACTGAAGTGCTGTTTACAATAGCCAAGACATGGAAGCAACCTAAATGTCCATCGACAGATGAATGGATAAAGAAAGTTGTGGTATATATATATATATATACACACACACACACACACACAATGGAATATTACTTAGCAATTAAAAAGAATAATATAATGTCCTTTGCAGCAACATGGATGGACCTGGATATGAACATACTAAGTGAAGTAAGTCAGAGAAACACAAATATATGATATCACTTATATGTAGAATCTAAAAAAAAAAAGTGATACAAATGAACTTATTTACAAAACAGAAACAGACTCACAGACTTAGAAAATGAACATATGGTTATCCAGGGGGGGAAAGGGACAGATTGGGAGTTTGGTATTGACATGTACACACTGCTATATTTAAAACAGATAACCAACAAGGACCTACTGTATAGCACAGGAAACTCTGCTCAATATTCTGTAATAACCTGAATCGGAAAAGAATTTGAAAAAGAATAGATGTTTGTATAACTGGATCACTTTGCTGTACACCTGAAACTAACAAAACATTGTTAATCAACTCTACTCCAATATAAAATAAATATTAAAAACATTTAAAATATAAAAATGAAGAAAGAAAAGTCCTAGGGGAATACTTCTCAAACTTCAGCATGTATTCTACCATAGGTGACTCTGATGCAAATTTGAGAATATTGTTGGATATAGCCTGGGTTCCTCAGAAAGTATTGTTGAGGCAGAGAGATTCTGTATTATTAGGAAGTAAAGTCATGGGAAAGGAGAATGAAGCAGGTTAGGAGAGTGGCAATGTGAGGTGTTTCTGAGCTGGCTGCTGCTGAGTGTGACTAATTGTTAGAGTCACAGTAATCACCCCGGAAGCTATAGATGGTGAGTCTCTAGACTGTCCATGATTGATGGGAACAATAGAAAGAGGGGAGAATTTATTCACTAGTTCTTGTCTTCCACTTGTCAATGGTTCCCCTGCTGGGTTATGTGCGTTTTGGAATGGTAGGGGTAGGGGCATGGGAACAAAAATAGGGTGCTCTGCACCTACACATAGTTGGCTGGAGCCTAAAAGCAGTGGCAGCTGAAACAAGAGATGGTGAGTCTGAGAGAATCTGAAATGGCTCATAAAGTGTGTCTGAAATGATATATACCTTAAAAATTAAGAAATCCCTCAGATTACTGGCTTGGTTTGAGGCATGGAACTTACCAAGTATTGTGGCCAAAAAAACCATACGTCTTTTTTGGGCCAGGCTAGGTTGTGGCTGCTTACGTATTGATTTCTTTGACACTCACTGAAAAATTAAGCTGTTCAGAAGTTTCCAGGTGACCTTAACTGATCCATATGAAAGTGCTATCATTCAGCTGCTTTGGGACTACAAAATGGCAATGTCATATGGTTCAATTAAATAGAATATGTTAAGACTTTCCATAGGGAACCCTAGGAACTGATATACTTGCTTAGAAAACACTTAAGACAGGAACCAGCAGAGAAAAGGATCTTAGGTGGTGAGTGGATATTCAAAACAAGAGTGACTAGGATGTGTAAAAAAGGAAGATGAAATGCATCAGCTTCCTCAATAAAGGATTATGGTAAAGACTCAAACATTCAAGACACAATTATTGCCCTTGCAAATCAAGGTTATGCACACGTCTCTAAAATAAGTACTGAGTCAAATTCTAGAATAATTTTGAGGGAAACAATTTTTCTAAATAAAATATAGTCTGTGAAGTGATTTACATTATTATGCAGAGCCACGTCAATCCCTAATGTGTTCACATTCTGGCTTCCAGGCTGTGACCTGGGTTTACTGGAATAAGCAAATGTGCTATCAATTTTAGAGAGCCATCTACTCAGTGATAGCTACAAGGACTTGGAAGTAATCTGAAATCATGATTTTTCTGTGAGTTAGCCCAGATCTGAGTTTCATCCAGGGCACCACTGAACCCTCCCACTCCATACTATTTTCTGTAAGAAGGAAGAGAAGGTAAGGATTTGGGTACCTCCTTTATAATTAGAGAGTTTACACTTAAGTTACACTATGAAATTTTTTTCTGATTGTAGTTGATTAAAGGATTGTCTTAATAAATGCATATATATCAATATTAACTTATGCCTTTTGAAGAACAATTTGAAATAAGGCTAAAGTAAAAAGGATGAAAAAAATAAAAACTAACCATGAGTTAAGTGAATAACCTCTAAGTTTCCTTAGAATAAGACATTTAGCATTACGGTTTTTCATTTTATTATGAAGTGACCTTAGGATGCAGATATTCCTCAGTCTCCTTCTGGAAGGTAGGATACATAAGACAGATATTTAAATAAATCTAATAAAAATAAGGATGTATTAAGTTAAATACAGAGTACTGTATAATCTTTAAATGTAAATAAAGTCTTCTTTGTGGCACTAGTAATTCTATTAAAAGGAAATACAATTGTAGGCTTCCTAGACAAAGTTGCTGCTCGAATCCTTTTCTACAGTAGGGCAAGCCCTATTCCTATTCCTAAAAAAGACTAAGACCTCCTGATATGGAGGCGAAGCCTCAGGATTGTCCTGATCTCTTTAAGAAAGAACTATAGTCTATTTCTTAAGTTTATACCCATTTCCCACATAGACAAGTCCTGTGATAAGTATTGATATATCTGCTTGTTACATCTGAAGGTCTAATTAGTAGAAAAATACTGCCTCTTGCCTTTATAGAGACCAACACACTTTTTAATCAGCAAACATAGCATTAATATTTAAAAAATAGTTCTGTGTTAGACATATTTCAAATTAGAAAAACAGATTTTAACATTAACAAGATACCATGTTGATACAGGGTCTTGGAAATCATTTTATTTTTTCTTAAGAAATTTTGTCCTGCTATGTATAAATGCAATAAAATTAGTCACAGTATGGGGGTTTTACAATGTAAAAAGGAATAAGTGATATTTTGTGAATCTATAAATTAAGCTCATGGAACTAGTGGACAGTACTTAATACACTAATAATCCAGCATCTAAAAAATGCAGTAAAAACTCTATCAAGTAGATAATAAAGTTTCCAGAAATGGCAAGAACTGACGTATCATTTAAGAGCATCACAAAAACAAACAAAATAAAAAACCCTACAACACAGAAAGAATAACGTATCTGTAAGATTTATCTATAAACCTTCCCAAGAAAGCCCTGGGGAAATAGTTAGTGATCACTAAAATGAGTGAAGTGAGAGCTTCCTATGACCTTAGGATGGTACATTCTGATAGACACACACATGCACACACTGAGCCTAAATAGAGCTTAATGTGAAATTGGCTTTAACTCCAACATTAATGATTACTCTCAATTAAAGGAAATGTAAACCTATCTCAGTAATATTTTACTGTAACATTATAACATTTCATTAAATAATTGGAAGAGTTTATAAAGTTTTCCGAAAGACAATGAGACACATAGACACACACACACACACACACACACACACACACACTGATTTCTGGGCCTAGGCCTTTATGGATATATGCTATTCCAATAGTCAAATGGCAAAAATTTAGAACATTGAGGCAAAGCCATAAAATATTTGCAATTAAGAAAATATTTTTAGCTATAGTTGTTACTTGGGGTCACAACTTAAAATGCATATCCACAAATTGGATTATTAATGCGCCTACATTTTACCACGTTTCAAGACTGTCAACACTAGTTATCAGTTAACTCAAAATATTGGTAAAAGTCACTGAGAAATCTGGAAGACCACGCCAGACGCTTGGGGATAATCTGTGTGTGATTAAACTTTGAAACATTAACATGTCTGATGTTTCAGAATCAGCCCCATCTGTTGCCACCCATTTAAAGAAAAGGAAGGAAAAAGACATCAGAGGGCCAAGACATCAATATAACTGGTGGGGGGGGGGAAAGGATTTCAATGAGCATTACTTTTCAGCTATTCGCATCTGATTTTTCATCTTTAATATAATTATTTAAGAAAGAAGTAATTTCAAATTGTTCTATTCCATTTTAGAATGCTCTTTAGCTTTTCAAGAAACCTTGTAGAGGTTAAGAACACAAATTCTGGAGCCAGATAGTCTAGACTCAAAATCTGGGGTCTTTTGTTTATTTGCAATGGGACTGTAGGCAAGTTACTTAACCTCCTTTGCCTCACTTTCATCATCTATGATAGGGGTCGGCAAAGATTTTATGTAAAGCCCCAGACAGTAAATAATTTCATGCTCTGTGGGCCACATACAGTATCTGTTGCCTTTTTTTTTTTTTTTTAAATAACGCTTTAAAAATGTAAAACCATTATTAGCTCAAGGGCCATACAAAGACAGATTAGTAGTTTGCTGACCCGTGACCTACATAATAGAGATAATAGCGCCTACCTCATAGAACTGTTATGATGATTTTTTTTGAATTTTATTTTTTTATACAGCAGGTTCTTATTAGTTATCCATTTTATACATATTATGTTATTAAATGAAGTAATATACATATATAAAATGCTTAGAAAGTACCTGGCACATAGTAAAACCCACAAAAATGTTTATTATTTCTACTATATTTCTAACCAAATTTTATTTTCAAAGTACCTCCTATTCCTCTATGACTTCTAGCATTACTTGGTGACTTGAAATTTGGTGAAGAATTAAATTTTTCCTTTTTGGTTTATTCTAAATCACCAGAGAAAAGCTTAATACTATATGTTCATGAAGCTGCCAAGTGTGGCATTAAAATCGAATGATCAGAGGGAAGAATCAGTAATGGTCCTGAGGCAGTTCCTTGTAAATCCCAGAAGGAACATCCTTAATGAGAAAGATTCACAATAAAAATGTAATAAATAAGTTACTTGAAACATTTAATTAAACACAATAACCATTTCTCAAAGTATTTCCTTCCAGTCACAGAAATGAACAAACCTATTATAACATCCATTTAAGTGAGCATTTAATATCGGTTTTATTTATTTTTTAACTAAGAAGCAAGAAGGAAAAATCAGAAAGCAAATCATTTTTAATGTATTTTAATGTACCAGAGCTACATGCAGGATGTATTTGCCTTAAGTTTTCTCTAGAGTAACTACATATATTTATGGAAATCACAATATGGTGGGAAAAAAATAAGTAATCAGAAGGCAATTCATAATTTTTAGCAGATGACCTATAAATGAAAAATATATACAACTCAGCTCTTTTGTGATTTATAAGGCACAGGCTGAATAGGGCCACATTATAAATATTTAAATGCAAAACATACAATAGGCTAACTTTTGAACATTTTATGAGGTGTCACATTGAAATGTGGAGCTTAATGAACTAAACTTTGTTAACACAGTGATGTCTAAACATAAAAAAACACTTGCTTGAGCTTTAATGCAATAAATTTTAATTGCATAATATGTTAAATACAAATGCAATAACCTCAGTGTATGCACACATGGCATGCTGTGACCACTGTAGCCCAACTTGCTTCTACATAATCTTTACATGAAAATGTAGAGTATGAATGGATGTTTATAGACTATAAACTAGATCTGGAGATCATGAAAACAAAGGAAGCATTTAGTACTCTCTTCTACATATTTGCATAGGTGTAAATGACTGTAGTTTGTGGAATACTAATTTAGAATCAACAAATCAACATAATTTCAAGAATTATTTTTATCATAGTCATTCTTGTCCAGAGTTTAAAGTTTGAAGTGTTAATAGACTTAAAACAAGCAAAAAGAAGAAAACAGTAGTCCCTTGTCCCTGACCTCCAGCACCCCAATCCTGGTCTCCCACCCCAGTGAGAGATTTTTCCCATCCTTTTAGCTATTCTTATGGCAGATATCTCTATATTTCTAAAATCAGTAATACTCTTAGCTCTTGAATCATCCATTTTAAACAGACTGTTTGGTTCTGAATCCCAGTACCACCATTTACTAGCTCTGTGACCATAAACAACCTTTTTTAGGCCTCAGTTTCCTTGTCTATAAAACAAACACTAGAATCTACTACATAAGGCTATTATGAGGATTATATGATGCAAAATCCCATACATGTAATAATATCTTGCTCAAAATATAGTGATAGCTTTTATCATTGTTATTGTTACCTTACGGTAGATGAGGATTTGAATTCTCTTAAAACACCCCTTTCTCCATCCTCCTAAAATAGTTATAGCATATTAGGGTTTTTTTGTTGAATTACAGTGTTTTCATGTTCATGTCTTTTTTATATTTGAGGCACCTCTAGATTAATGAGACTTACTTTGTATCTTCATCAAAACAATTTATGAGAGGCTGGCAAGCTAGCTAAAATGCTGGATCACTGGAATATTCTGGATGACTTTCAATGTGCCAAATTCGAAAGCACTGGGATTTCTGGACTAAGAGAAACTGAATTATAGAACTTTTACTGAAGTTTTAAAAATATTTTATTCAAATCTCTGTGAAACATACCACTACTGTAGTTATCATAATACATCTTTATTACTCACTTACCTCTTGTCTTCTGTTTTCATCATTTTCACACCTAAGGATATTTATGATGTTACACATTATATATTACAGTTTTTCTTTATATGTAATATTTTCAGGATTTACACCATTGCTCTATCCACTGTTTCCCAGTGATTAATTAAAAATGAAAGCTTCTATTTAGAGTTTACAATTATAAGCAGTCTCTAAGTTGTGAGAAGTAACACAATTTGCATACAGTAGATGGCAGAGATATGTTTAAAATTCTAAAAAACATTTTTGTAGCAGTTTATGCCCAGGAAAAACACAGTTGGTGAGTCACAGTCTATTTTAACAAAGTACTGCAGTAAACTGGAGACATTTTAAAGGAAGAAAGAATAAGTCAGTTGTAATAATTATGAAGAATCACATTAATTCATTTTTATACCTCTTAATCTTAAAATGCAATATTTTCAGTCAGCCAATGAAATAAAATTAGATAGTCTGTATGAAAAGATTCTCAAATTCTCCCTCATTAAATTTTAAGTTCTCTGAGGATAAGGAATATGTTTTGTTTACCTTGTATCACCATTGCCTAGGACAATGCCAAACTAGTATAGGTACAGAGATGTTTCATTTATTTATTCAGTGTTTTATTCACTGAATAAATAAATTCAGCTTAACTTGGACTCAGGTAATTTACAAATGTTTCACAGTAAAATACCAAACACCATATTAACACAGCATTATTCTTTTCAGCATATAAAGCACACTAGTTTGTATATTACGTTTTATGTTTTATTGATGGTGACATATAGCAAAACTTCAATATATATTAATTACCCATGGTCCCTTATAAATATTTAAAAGTTCTTTTTCACAAGCATAATCTTACTACAAAGTTATATCATAAGCTAAGTTTTTAGAAGACAATTAAAAAAATAAAATGCATTAAAGATATCATAAATCAAGATGAGATACTGAGATAACTCTGACTTTACACATTCTAATTACAATCAAATGTAGACCTTTCAAGAAGTTGATAATTCTGGGGAGGGAGCCCTTCAGGAAACATTTAGTTTTTATATAATTAATGGCCAGATTAGCATACCTGAAGTCTTATGTTCTTAAAAACCTCATTCAGAGTCCATAAATATAAGCAGAAGATTATCAAGTATTCTTAGATGTAAAAACTTTCAAAAAATTTAAAGTATTCAGTTTGCCTTAATATATATTCCTTGAATTGAAAATTGTTGAGGTTTCCGAATACTATCTTTTCATGTCTTCACAGCCTGGATCTGATCTGATAATAAAAACCAAATAAAAAATTATCAGTCTCTACAGGGCAAAACCCATTCTCTAAAGTAATCCAAGACATATCCATAAGAACATGGTAGAAACCTATGTGTACGCTTTTTTCTTTTTAAAAGCACAATTCACACTATAGTTTGTATTTCTGTCATTGTACATGCACCTAATTAAAATCAACTAGTTCTACAAGGCTTGTATTAAAAAAAGCAGTTCCTTGCCTCATCCCCTCTTTCTCCTTTCACAGGCAACTACTTTCAACTCCCTTTTAGGTGATTACCTGTGTATCTCTAAATAATATGCTTTTATTATTACTTCTTGAAATATCAGTTCCTTCAATGTAATAAGGGGCTTCGGTTCTCACACACTTGTACACTGTTCTTCTGCCACGCTCATCATGTGACCAATACTCCCATTTTCCTAACACAGTGATGTAGTCATCAATAGGATGACTATATGAATGCTATTCACAGCTGAAATGAGTGATATACCCCAGTTACTTTTCCTTTCTTCTACTACATTTTGTTTTCCCTGCAGTTACTAATTGTTCTTCATCCCCAACCCTGCTTTAGCTTTTTTTTAAAATGTACTTAACATTAATTCAATCCCACTACTCTCACACTGTTTCAACCTTTACTATTATGAAGCATAATACACAGTCAATCAATTTCACTTTCTTAAAGAACTCTCCCTTTGTCTTGTGTAAAACTATTTAATCTGAACCAGTTGTTCTCCATGTTTGCCCAGTTATTTTCATATGAGATCTTTCATTATCACTCTAGGATCTCCACTATCATCCTAGGGATTCCTTCCCAACTCTCTTGTGCAGATTTTCCTATTTCCCTTATTTTTTTTTTTTCTTGTTGGTTTATTCTTTTGTTTTTGATCAGTACACCTCAGTGGCTACCTTAGTAAATGGTATAGAAAGTGAACTCTTCAGACTTTACATGACTGAAGATGTCTTAATTATACAGTTATAATACACTGATACTGCCAGGGAATATTATTTTCTCCTTAGATTCTTCCAGGCATTGCTTCCAAGTGTTGCTGGTGAGAAGTCTGTTGCTACTTTGTTTCCTTATCCTCTAGATGAAACCTCTTATTTTCTTCTCAGGAAACTTGTAGAATCTTCCTCTGTCTTACAGTGTCGATTTTAATAATGATGCACCTTGGTGTGGGAATATTTTCATCCACTGCATTGGGCTCTCAAGGGGCCTTGCAACTAAAAACTCATCATTTAGTTCTGGAAAATACTGTTTGATGATTTATTTGATGACTTTCTCCCCTCTTTTTTCTCTGTTCTCTCTTTTAGAACTTCTTATTAGGTTATTGAGCCTCCTAAAATGACTCCTTACTTTATCTTTTCTTTCCATTCTTTGTCTTTTTTGCACCTTCTGAGAGATTGTCTCTTTTTTATCTTCTTTTTATTGAGTTTTCCATTTCTACTATTCTATTATTATTTTCCAAGAACTCATTTTTTTTGTTATTTTCAAGTAGTATTCTTGTCATATTCATGAAAGTAATACATTCTCTCTTATCTCTTTGAAGCTACTCTAATAGTTTTTTGAAATGTTCTCCCTAAATAGTCTTCTTCTAATCTGCTTTTTTTTGTTTATGTTCCATAATTCTAATGTTTTGATCTTCAAATACTTGGTGATCTTTTGCTATCTTCTCATATGTATGAGTGAACACTATAAAGCTGATTGGAATTTTGTTACATGTGTGAGGCTTGTCAAAAGTGATCTTCAGTCTAGTGTATCTAGCTAAGCCGTTTCCTTGAGAATTTCTGATGTTAATACCTTCAGGTCTTTTCTCTTAGTCTGGTCTGACTCCTCAAAGTTGACTTGCTGTCTCCTACCCATTGTCAGTGTCTTCTAGGAGAAATAGGAGAAGGCAGAAGACGGTTATAACCTTCAGTATGAAACTTTCAGTTACTCCTCATTTTCAGGTCAGCATGCCAACATACAGTTGTGCTTGGTGTTCTCCAGTCCAGGGATACTATTTGACTCTCTGCAAAGAATGAAACTTCAATCTTCTTTTGGGGCAAGGATGTATAACTGTCTTCTCCTTTCTGTCTCACTTCATCCTTATTTCCAATTTCCATCAATTTCTGAGCCTTTGAGGGGATCTGCAATGTAAATTAGGATGCTTTCCAGCTTTCTCCAGTGCTAGCTTAGAATTCCGCTTTCTCAGGTCTGTTAAGTTATTCAACATTCATCAGATATTTGGCTTCCAAAATCTGGTTGCCATTTTTGTCGCTCCCATTTTTTTGGGTTAAATGGCTTTAAACAAAAGTCTCTTTACTGTCAGTGAGATCTGAAGAGGGGATGAAACTAAGTGTGTGTTCAATCCTCGGTCTTTCATTGGAATACTCATATGCATAGTTTATAAAATTCTTATATTAAAACCTGGAAGCATTATTAACTTTTCACATACAGATAAAGTGATACAATGAATAAGTTTCATTAGTCACATGAGAGGATTTCATTTTATAAATATCTCTCTTTACCTCTGCAATGGTTTCTGTATATTCTCTGGTGGTTTAAAAAAATATTTCATAGTCTACTCATGGGTTCTTGTCTTTGGCTGTAGTGCATAGGTAATTATTGAGAATCCTTCCAAAAGAGAATGGAATCATGGCACAAAATGTGTCATTTCATGTTTTACCCACAATTTTTCAACCGTAAACTTAAAATAATAAGATTAAATTCGTCCAAAATGAACCACAGGCCTTCTGGTTTATCATGCTAGGAAATTTCAGAATTTTGCAAGGAAAATGAAGAGATATAAGTTCAGAACATCCTTCACAGATTTACAGAAAAACTTTTGGCTAATAAGTTAACAGATATAGGCACAGACTAGTCTCCTATATTTATTGCTACCTATTTTGCAGTATAGGTTTTCCCCTCTTTTCAAATCCAGAGAGACAGTTAGGAGCATCAAAAATGTAAACTATTTACTGTTACATAGACATTATGAATAAAGGATCTTCTACTCAAAACCAAACTGATATACTTTTAAATCTACATACTAAGTTTCCTCCTCTATTAAATGGAGAAGTTAGGTAAAAGGGTAAATTTAACATTTTTTGAGTGCTTTCTTATGGTAGGCACTTTAACACATGCAGTATTTCATTTAATCTGTATGGCAATTTTTGAAATTTTATTTTTTAATTTTACAGATGAAGAAAATTATTTTTATAAGATAATTAGAGACATTAGTTAATAATTAATAAGTAGTGGAATAAATCTGCTAGACTTGAAAGCCCAAGTGCTTTTTACTACTATTCCACGCTGCCCACATAAAATGGGATACTACTACTTACTTTGCAGAAAATTGTTGTAAAGGTTACATAAAATAATATGGTAACACAAGGGCACAAAAATTTTTCCTATAAAGTATCCTTCTTACAAAGACTTGGGAGGTAAGATGCAAAGATAATGGATCAGAAAAGTCAAAGACACAAAAATTAGGTAAGACCAGAGTTGGCAAGTGGCACTGTGATGTTGGATCGTTACTGACACCTAGTGGCCTCATTGTTACAGACAAAATACCACCCCCCCCCCAAAAAAAAGAGATCTACAATTTAAAATTCAGATGACCATCAACCTATTTTCAGTAAGTTACTATGCTTTGAATTACTATATTATGAGCAATTGTGGTGTTTCCATCCATGCTATATCTCCACTGTGAACAATAATAAGCGCTTGTAAAATAAGAAGTAAAGGCTGAAAGTATGCTTCTAGTGTCTTCTCTATAATGTTCCTCTGTAACCTATCTGTTTTATGTGGGAATCAGTCCCAGAGTGGTCACTTTGACCACTTCTTTGCACAGTTGGTATGTTCACAGAAAAATCCCACTAGCTCTTCTGAGAACTACTAGAGGTTCTCAGTTAAGTTTCACTTAATTGTAAAATATAACTAGAAGGTTCTTTGCAGTTTAATGGTAAATGTCATGATGACAACACGAAAGAGAAAAAAATACAATGGTCTGTGCAGTTACCTAAAACACCACATTTTACTAATAATACATAGAAATATGTATCAGAAGTACATTTAGTACTTTGAACCAAAGAAATACTATGTCTCTTTATGTATGGACAAGCAGGCTACTCTTAGATCCACTATGACATACAGAAGAGAAAAAAACCCACAAATAACTGGAATTGAGAGGGTTGTGTAGAAGAAATTAAATTTATAGCCACAAGACTACGGCTAGAATTTATAATCTCTTGTTATTTCACCCTTGTTCAGGGCAGGGAGATTCTAATAGAAATCATCCTCAACTGTTTTGCTCAAAAATGGAAATTTTTTGGCCTGATCTTCAAGGGTCCTGTAATAAGAAGGACCTATAGAACTTGCTTTCATTCACATTCACATTTTGTTGCTCTCTGTGGGTCACTGTGCTTCAATCCATTCCTGTGTCTAGCAGACAATGTAACCTTAGGAAAAATGATATATCTTAATTTATGATAGCTATTGTGATGAATAACAAATAGAACTGTGATTACAAAACATTAATAGAATACCAGCATATATAATACTAAATATGAGTATTAAAAGTTGTAAAAACACGCCATGAATAAATGGAGCTACATATGGTGTATAGCATGATTCTTGAACGATACATGCCATGAAGATTTATTTTTAGTTATTGACAGTAAGGTCTAAAATTTGTCCCAAACTTCAAATGTGCTTCTATTACTAGATCTGACAGAAATTTGTTGCCATAAATTAAAATTATTTTCTAGAGATGTCATGCATGTTGATGTAAGCACTTTATTTAAATAAATCCTTTACAAAAATGTAATTGAAGTAAATGGAGCAAAGTATTGGATACTTACTGTATTGTTTTTTCTGATCGCAGAAATAAATGGAAACAAGAGGAAGAAAGGCAGTGATATAACAAAAATAAAATGTAAAGAAGGAAAGAAAACGTGAATGGAAGGGAAATAAAGGCTGAAGATGCACAGTATTTTGTGATGTACCTTGAAGCCAGTCTACACCTTCTTGCAATCCTTCTCCTTTTATGGCATCACTAGCACTGCAATAAAATCCGTAAAAAAAATCCATTTCATTACATCATAAAACTACAAGAATAAATACTTACAATTTTGCCATATAGCAAATTAATATATTCTACTAACATATCTGAGCAAAACTGGCTAAGCACTGAAACTGAATATATATAGGATATAAAAGTCTAAGTGTTCAGGAGCAAGACATGAGAAAATTATTCATAATTTATATGGACATTTGGAAAAGTGTATCACTAAAAAGTTACTATTCTAGGAATATTACTCAGACTGGCATTAATGAAACATACACTTTGAGTTATTGTCCCAGTAGCAGAAAAGCGTTATAGAATACACCACCCTACCAGCCCCAATGATTCAACAGCATTTATTTATTAGAAATGCTATACTTCGGTTGTAATTTAGCCATAGGATGGAGTGACTTTATTTGATATGAAGTTTGATATCTAAAAGGCATAAACCTGTAATTGTAACTTTGGTAAACTAGTAGAATAAAAAAATTCCAGGAGATTTCAACCATAGTTTTTTATTTATTGGCTTCAAAAGCCTGGATAGGTTGTTTAACTCTTCTGCCTTCAGTTTCTGCCTCTGTAAACTGGGGGAATATCACCATTGGCCTCAGGTGATTATTGTAAGAATTAAATATTTGAGATATGGATATAAAACACTGAACACAGGGTCTTTTCATTGTCTTTCCATTCTTGAGAGTAAACCTAAATCCTTACTGTGACATTATTTTATAAATAATAAAAACTTATATAAACTAAAATAATAAAATGCAGAAGAGTTTTAGGGTATCAAACAATCCTTTTCAAAGACACAGACTAATAGCTTCTCATAACATGTTACTGATATAGTTATTTCCTTTCAAAATATAATCGTATAATAACAACTAGTATACGTAATTAGATTTTCTGAATGATTAGGGTTCCTTTTAGTGTGCTGAAGCATGATTTTAAAATGTACTCAATTACCTTAAAGCTGTTAATTGGATTCTAATCAAAACAGAAATTACTTCCAAGGAATTACTTGTTAGACTAAGAATATGACTTACCATAAAATTATTTTAAAATAGGAAAACAGAAACAAACAGCATAAGATACACAATTATTCAAAGCAAACTATGGATTACCTATATTAATGGCAAAACATCAGTAGCTGAAATACTTATATCAAGTAAGATCAATGTATTGATTTTATCAAAAACTTCTAGTCCCAAACAAGAGTACAGTACCATGAAGAAATCCTTCCCCGTTGGTGGAGGTGTCACTACCCTACTAAAAACCCTGCATCTTTTCCTAATAATTCCCAAATGTTTAAATTCTACCTTTCCTTTCAAATAAATCGTAAGACTTGTACTTGGAATAAAAGCCAAAGTCTTTATCATTTCCTACAAGGCCCTATGTGACATGGCCCCTGGTTATTTCTCAGTGGCCTCATCTACAATTTCCCCCTAGATCTCTGTTCCAGCCAGCATGGACTTCTTGCTGTTCCTAGAAAACACTGGGCACATTCTCATCCAAGAGCCTTTTCACTTGCTGGCCTCTCTATCTGGAAAGTTATTCCTCTAAACCTTTGTGTGAACTGCTCCCTGACTTCAGTTAGATCTCAGAGAGGGACCACATTCATTATTCTTTCTCTTACTATTCTACTTCATTTTTTTTCATCCTCCCAACTGACATTTTATACATCTATTTACCTGTTTTATTATCTGTCTCCCTCACAAGATAGTAAAAAAGCAAATACGTACATATATCACACCAGACACTTAGTCAAAGAACACACTGTAAGAACAATAACACAATCAGACCTGAAAATCAGAGTTGACTATATGTTTAGTACACTGGTCAAAAATAAACCAAAAAATTTTTCCTTTAATTTTCCAGACTGTATTTCTCTATGAGCTCTTTTTTACTGACCAAATTTACTTGTACCTAAGACAAGAGAGATGCAATATTTTATGTCTGCATCACTGAGTGCTACTTTCTTTCTCTAAAATTAATGGATAAATGTATTTTTAATTTCATACATGCTTTAAAAACATTGCAAAAGATAAAAACAAACTTAACAAGTGAAACACTAATTGGAACTTAGTGAGATGTCCAGTTTGAATTAAGGAGAAGTCAAAATTTTAGATAAATTCAAAAGAAAAACTTGGTATTCTTCTATAAGTTGTGTAATATAGAAACTGGCAATATGTTATAAGTCCATATCCTTTTAGCATCAGGTATTACTTTTTTCTCTCACTAAAAAATATTCAGGTGTCACAATAAATCTGTTAAAATTCAATTACTAATTATTTTAAGTAGAAAGAGATTTTTCCATTTGTAAAATTAATTTCTACTTCGAAATTAAGAGGACTGCATCTTTTACTAATTAGACCTATGTTTTGAATGTTGTACTTTCTATCAAAGCAATCACAACACTTAATGCAAAAATTAAAAATTATTCTACTTCAGATGTTATCAATTTAAGTATGATATACAAAAATACAAAGGTTCTATCTCAAGATATTTCTCTACCCCAAGTCCCTCCTTTCTTCACCAACCAAATACCACAAAACCTCAAATTCCAACTCAAGAATCATTTAGTAAACACTGACTTTTCCTCTGATTTCCAAAGTA
Organism: Stenella coeruleoalba; assembly: GCF_951394435.1. NCBI lineage: Eukaryota > Metazoa > Chordata > Mammalia > Artiodactyla > Delphinidae > Stenella > Stenella coeruleoalba. The sequence goes on from NC_137150.1 coordinate 99,106,251, forward strand.
AGGAGGGTTTTACTTGAGATATGAAGCCTTGGGTACAGAAAAGTTTCAAGGGCTTTCTCAAGCTCTTCTCTTTTCAGCACCAAGGTTAGCTCTTAAAGTTCTTCTCTGAGCTCTACCACTTCCTTGTTTTGTGTTCAGCCTTGCTCTATAGATATCTTCTTATAAAAAGGGGAAAAATGGCAAGAGAAGGATATCTTCCAGCATGGAGAGGTAAGCAGGTGGTTAGAAGGAAGGTTAATTTAACATAAGGTATTGGTAGGCTTTAAAATACTAATATATAACTTCTGGTTATCCTTGTTGGAATATTTTGGTAGAAAGGCACACTGGAGTTAAATATATTAGTAAGAAACTGCTTTCCAAATAAACAACGTATAATAATTTCAGACACTAATTATTTAAGAGTTCAACCTTATTAGTATGTCCAAATAATATTAATTTTTGCATTTCTATTTATTCATATCAACAAATACTTATTGTGTATCTACTAAGTAGCAGGTACCATTACTATTCTGGGGGTTACAGAGTAAACAAAATCAATGAAATCCCAGCTCTCATGGTACTAATGCACTAGTGTAGGAAGACAGACTATAAAACAAAAAATAAAAGAAGAAGGGGTCATAAGGAAATACAAAAGTAAAGCAAAGCAAGGAAAAAACAAGAGATGGGGGTAAGGTATAGTGATGTTTCAGAGTTATTAAGAGAGGTCTCTTTCCTGAAGGAAGTGCAATAACAAGCAGGAAAATTATTTTAAAGAATGATTCCGACAATGGGAGTAACAAGTACAAGCACCTTCAGGTGGGACTGTGGTTGGCTGATTCAATGTGCAGAAGGATATCAGTGTGGCTGAACTTGGGTGAGTAAGTAGGTTGTTTAAGTTGTTCTTTTAAAGAGTTGTTTTTATTTGTCTATCCCTGAAAAGATTTGAAAAGGTTTTAACAGTAATATATTAATGAATACCTGCAAGCCACGATTCTATAAAACAAAATCTTTACCTTACATCCTACCACTTATAAAGTGAGCTTGGAAAAAACCCTTAAAGTTTGGAGATTTTTTTCAGAATGATAAAATGAAAAGTAAATATAAAACTTTACCAAATATGCCATGGTTTATCTTTGATGTTCTCTAAACACAGCAATTGAGACACTTTTACAGATGTCACTGCATCTCTAAGATCCATTTTGTTTGCAAAGAATAAAATTGGTATTCGGCGGTGCTTAATATCTAAAAGAGAAAATAAGGCTATCATCACATTTCCAGCTTTTTGGGTTATCTTCTCCCAAATCCTTAAAACTGTAATCCAACGAAATTGTTTTCCAATCACTTCTTCCCATATCACATATACATAAACATTTAAAGACATATACTGTGAAGCATGTATTTGAGTGACAGGAGAATTTTAAAAATACCTCTTCTTAAGATTATCTGCCCTCTGGTTGGAACTGTAAACTAAAGATGGATGAGGTGGGAGTGGGGGGCTCATTAAACAGTTACTGAACAGCACCTAGAAAAGGGTCACACATTTTGGGTTTCATTTTTGGTTTCATTTTTGGTTTCATTTTTGGTTTCATTTTTGGTTCATTTTGGGTTTCATTTTTACTGTCAACAAAAAAAGAGGTCAACTTCAAACAGAAGTAGGAGTATAAAATGGATCCTGGTTTTATATTTTAGTTGCAGCATTATAAGTAACCTAGATACTTTAACAAGATGTTTTTACCTTGTTACAATTTTGGGAGCATTTTTTTTTTACTTTTGAATACATAATACATTTAAATAGTTCAAAATTCAGAAGAGACAAAATTGTATGCAGCAAAAGAATCTCCTCCCTCCCACCTTTGTCCTAGTCCATACACCTGTCCTCTCTACAAGAGGCAACCCATATCATCATCTGTTTCTTGGCATCCTGGCATCTTTTTATGAATATTTTACATATTTGAAAACAATTATTATATATTCTTCTTACAGCAGACTATTCTCATTATTTTACACCTTTTGCTTTTCACTTAATTTCATAGCTTGGAGATTATCCCATATCAGTACATACAGAGAGCAGTTTCATCATTATTTTAATGGTTGTGAATGTCCTGTCTTTCAGTACTACGTACCATAATTTATGTATCTAGTACCCAACTGAGATATATTTGTATTGTTGCCAATATTTACAACTATAAGCAATGTTATAATGAATAAACTTGTACATACAAAAATTTGTACAGGGGCCAGAACATCTATAGGATAAATCTGAGAAGTGGAGTTGCTGGGTCAAAGGATATGTAAATTTCTAATTTAAAAATTCTCCCATAGTTTCTTCCACTGCTGTAATAGTGTAATTTTTATATTTAAATATTTAGTCCAGCTGGAATTTATCCTGGAGCAGAGAATTTCAGAGTAGATAAAAAAGTAAGATATGAAGTAAGATATGAAGTTTACAAGAAGCACACTTTGAACATAAGGACACAAACAAGTTGAAAGTAAAAGCCTTGCAAAACATATTATGCGTATGCTTAGGTGTAAGAGAGCTGGCATGGCTACACCAATATTAGACAAAGTAGTATTCAATATACAAAGGTATTAGCAAAGAAAAAGAAAGGCATTTAAAAATTATAAAAAGGTGAAGCAATCAAGAAAACAAAACAATTTTAAGTGTGTATCTAAGAGACAAGCTTCCAAATACATAAAGCAAAATTTGAGAGTATTAAAGGGAAATCAAATAAATTCACAATCATAGTGGACACTTCAACACCCCTCTTTTAGAAATTGATAGACAAGTAGACAAAAAAAAAAATCAGTAAGATTGTGGAAGATGTGTGATTGTTTTCCACAGGACTGAATGAGGAAGCAACTTTGGGTGGCATCTGTGGGAGGAAAAGGCTCCCTGTCCACACCCCCTGACATCTGATGCCTGGCTGTGCTGCTGCTTGTCCCAGATGATTATCTTAAACCGCAGCACAGAGCCTTCATTTCCCGGACTGTCCCCAGGCAGTTTATTCTCTACTCTCTCAGGTGCAAAATGGAGTTCACTTCCTCTCATGGGCACACCAAAATCACAACTGTTTGCAGAATAGCCATCAATGAAAAAAACCAGAATATATCAGAAAGGATATTCTACAACTAAATACATAAAGAAGGAATCACAATACGATGGGTAGGAGGGGTGGAATAGAGATATAATCGAATCCCATACCCCTGGGTAGGTGAGCCACAAATGAGTGAATAATTATAACTGCAGAGGTTCTCCCAAAGGAGGGACAGATCTGAGCCCCATGCTAGGCACCTGAGCCCAGGGGTCCTGCACTGGGAAGATGAATCCCCAGAGCATTTGTCTTAGGAGGCCAGCAGGGCTCACTTTTGGAAGACCCAGAGAACTGGGAGAAATAGAGACTTCACTCTTAAAGGGTGCACACAAACTCTCATGGACTTCAGGACTCTGGGCAGAAGCAGTAATTTGATAGGAACCTGGGTCAGACCTACTTGCTGATCTTGGAGAGGTAAAGCTCACCCTGGGGACAAAGACACCGGAGGCAGCCACTTTGGGGAACTTGTTGTACCACGTGGACACTGGTGCCAGTAAGCTCATTTTGGAATCCTTCTCTAGCTTATCTCAGCCTTGCCCTGCCCAGACCCTGCTCTGGGACTGGCTGGGCCCTGGCCCTGCCCACTAGTGGGTGAACACAAGCTTCAAGACACCCTGGGCCCCATACCCAACTGTGTCAGGAACCGGCCCCACCCACCAGCGATTCAACACCTGCTATGGGACCCCTGGGCCCTGCAACCAGAACCCAGGACTTGGCTCTTCCTGCCAGTAGGCCAGCACTAGCTCCAGGATGTGGCTTCAGCCACCAGTGGGCAGGCAACAGCCCCAGGATCTCCTGGACCCTGACTCCGCCCACCAGTAAACCAGCTGTAGCCCTAGGGCCTCTTGAGTTTATGCAGTCAGCTACCTCGAGAGCTGATCCTGCCAACCAGTGGCCATCAGCCTCCACACAAAGCAGGACCTGGCAACCAATGAACCAGGAGCCAACCAGGCCTACGAAACTACCCACACAGTTAGCCCGACACAACAGAAGGACCCATACAGCCTCATAGAGGGGGAACCCTGAAGCATATAGCTCTGGTGACAAGAGAGGAGCGTACTGTTGAGACATAAGACATCTCTTACAAAAGGCCACTTCTTCAAGGTTGGTGAATATAACCAACCTATCAGATACACAAAAATAAGAACAGAAAGTTAGGGAAAATGAAGTGACAGAACAACATGTTCCAAACAAAAGAACAAAATAAAACTCCAAAAGAAGAACTAACTGAAGTGGAGCAAGGAAGTCTACTTGAGAAGGAGCTTAGGGTAGTGATCATAAAGATGATCAAAGAACTCAGAAGAAGAATGGATGCACAGAGAGAGAAATTAGAAGTTTTTAACGAAGAGTTACAAAATATAAAGAACAACCAGAGATGAAGAATACAATAACTGAAATGAAAAATACACTAGAAGGAATCAATGGTAGACTAAATGATACAGAGGAACAGATCAGCGACCTGGAAGACAGAGTAGTGGAAACCACTGATGTGGAACAGAAAAAAGAAAACAGAATGAAAAAACATGAGAACAGTTTAAGAGACCTCTGTGACAACATCAAGCACACTAACATTTGCATTATGAGGGTACCAGAAAAAGAAGAGATAGAGAAAAGGCCTAAGAACATATTTGAAGGCCTAATAGCTGAAAAACTTCCCTAACCTGGGAAAGGAAACAGACATCCAAGTCTAGGAAATACAAAGTTCCATACATGACTAACTCAAAGAGGAGCACATCAAGACATTGTAATTAAAATGGCAAAAATTAAAGATAAAGAGAGAATATTAAAAGCAGCAAGAGACAAGCAATGAGTAACATACAGCAGAAGTCCCATAGGGCTATCAGCTGACTTTTCAGCAGAAACTCTGAAGGCTAGAAAGGAGTGGCAGGATATATTTAAAGTGATAAGGTGAAAGACCTACAACCAAGAATATTCCACCCTGTAAAGTTCTCATTCAGATCTGATGGAGAAATCAAAAGTTTCACAAACAAGCAAAAGCTAAAAGAGTTCAGCACCACCAAAACAGCTTTACAAGAAATATTAAAGGAACTTCCCTAAGTGAACAAGAAAAAGACACAATGAGAAAGATGAAAACCATGAACGGAAAAAGCTCATCAGTAAAGGCAAATGTATAGCAAAGATAAGAAACCATCTATGCACAAAGGTAGTAGAAGGTTAAAAGACAAAAGTAGTAAAATCATCTATATCCTCAATAAGCAGTTAAGGGATACACAAAACAATTAGATGCAAAATATGATATCAACAACAGTAATCACGAGGGGAGGAGAGTACAAATGCAGGCTTGTTAAAATGCATTTGAAAGTAAGATATCAGCAACTTAAAACAAATATACATATATGCATATACATACATACATATATACCTCATGATAACCACAAACCCAAAATCTATAATAGATATACACCCAAAAAAAGAAAAGGAGTCTAAATATAACATTAAGAGAGTCATCAAATCACAAGAGAACAAAAGAAGAAAGGAACAAAAAAGAGATATGAAAATAACCTAAAACAATGAATAAAATGTCAATAAGAACATATATTATCAATAATTACTTTAAATGCAAATGACTTAAGTGCTCCACTCAAAAGACATAGAATGGCTGAATGGATACAAAAAGAAGACCTGTACATATGCTGCCTACAAGAGACTTACTTCAGATCTAAAGGCACACACAGGCTGAAAGTGAGGGAATGGAAAAAGGTATTCCATACAAAAATGGAAATCAAAACAAAGCAAGGAAAGCAATATTTATATCAGACAAAATAGACTTCAAAATGAAGACTGTTATAAGAGACAAAGAAGGACATTACATAATGATCAAGGAATCAATCCAAGGAGATATAACAATTGTAAATATGTATGCACTGGACATAGAAGCAGTTAAATACATAAAGCAAATATTGACAGATGTAAATATAGAAATTGACAGTAACACAATAATAGTAGGGGTCTTTAAGTGCCCCTTCCATCAATGGACAGATCATTCAGAAAGAAAGTCAATACGGAAACACTAGCCTTAAAAGACACATTAGATCAATGGACTTAATACATATATACACGACATTCCACCCAAAAGCAGGAGAATACACATTCTTTTCAAGTACACAAGAAACATTCTCCAGGATAAATCACATGTTAGGCCTCAGTAAATTTATGAAAACTTAAATCATATCTAGCATATTTTCCAACTACAATGTTATGAGACTAGAAATCACTACAAGAAAAAAAAATTGCAAAAAACAGAAACACATGGAGGCTAAACAATATGCTACCACCCAACTGATGGATCACTGAAGGAATCAAAGAGGAAATCAAAAAATACCTGGAGACAAATGAAAATGAAAACACAAGGATCCAAAATCTACGTGACACAACAAAAGCAGTTCTAACAGGTAAGTTTATATTGATACAAGCTTACCTCAGGAAACAAGAAAAATCTCAAATAAACAACCTAACCTACCACCTAAAAGAATTAGAAAAAGAAGAACAAAGCTGAAAGTTAGCAGAAGGAAGGAAATAGTAAAGATCAGAGCAGACATAAATGAAATAGAGACTAAAAAGGCAACAGAAAAGATCAATGAAACTAAAAGTTAGTTCTTTGAAAGATAAACAAAATTGATTCACCTTTAGCCAGACGCATTAAGAAAAAAATGAAGAGGGCCCAAATCAATAAAATAAGAAATGAAAAAGGAGAAGTTAAAACCAACACCATAGAAATACAAAGGATCATAAGAGACTACCATGAGCAACTATATGCCAATAAAATGGATAACCTGGAAAAACTGGACAAATTTCTAGAAATGTACAGTCTCTCAAGACTGAGCCAAGAAGAAATAGAAAATATAAACAGACCAATTACCAGTAATAAAATTGAGTCAGTAGTAAAAAAAAAAAAAAAAATCCCAACAAATATAAATCTAGGACCAGGTGGCTTCACAGGTGAACTTTATCAAATATTTAGAGATGAATTAACACCAATCTTTCTCAAACTATTCCAAAATGTGCAGAGGAAGGAACGCTTCCGAACTCATTCTATGAGGTTAGCACCACCCTAATACCAAAACCAGACAAAGATATCACACACACGCGTGCACACACACACACACAAAATTACAGGCCAATATCACTGATGAACATACATGCAAAAGTCCTCAACAAAATATTAGCAAACTAATGCAACAATACATCAAAAGAATCATGATCAAGTGGGATTCAACCCAGGGATGAAAGGATTTTTCAATACCAACAAATCAATCATTGTGATACACCACATTAACAAGTTCAAGAATAAAAACCATATGATCATCTCAATAGATAAAGAAAAAGCTTTGAAATAAATTCAGTATTCATTAATGATATAAAACTCTCTAGAGGGTGGGTACAGAGGGAACATACCTCAACATAATAAAGGCCACATATGACAAGTCCACATCTAACATCATATTCAATGGTGAAAAGCTGACAGCATTTCCTCTAAGATCAAGAACAAGACAAGGATGCCCACTCTCACCAATTTCATGCAAAACACTTTTGGAAGTCCTAGCAACAGTAGTCAGACAAGAAAAAGAAATAAAAGGAATCCAAATTGGAAAGGAAGAAGTAAAACTATCACAAGGATCTGTTTGCAGATGGCATGATCCTATACATAGAAAATCCCAAAGATGCACCCCCAAAACTACTAGAGCTCATCAGTGAATTCAGTAAATTTTCAGGATACAAAATTAATATAAAGAAATCTGTTGCATTTCTATACACTAACAACAAACTATGAGAAAGAGAAAACAAGGAAACAATTCCATTTACAATTGCATCAAAAAGAATAAAATATCTATGAATAAACCTACCTAAGGAGGTAAAAGACCTATACTCAGAAAACTATAACACACTGATGAAAGAAACTGAAGATAACATAAACAGGTGAAAAGATACACTGTATTCATGGATTGCAAGAATTAATATTGTTAAAATGACCATAATACCCAAGACAAAATACAGATTCAGTGCAATCCCTGTCAAAATACCAATGGCATTTTTCACAGAACTAGAACAAATAATTTAAAAATTTGTATGGAAACACAGAAGACCCTGAATAGTCAAGACAATCTTGGGAAAGAAGAACAGAACTGGAGGAGTCATGATCCCTGATTTCAGACTATACGGCAAAGCTACAATAATCAGAACAGTATAGTACTGGCAAAAAAACAGACACATGGATCAGTGGAAGGATCCACTGATCCTTGTGATACACCACATTAGGACAGAGTGGCCAGAAATAAACACATGCACTTATGGTCATTTAATCTAAAACACAGGAGGCAAGAATATACAACGGAGAAAAGACAGTCTGTTCAATAAGTGGTTCTGGGAAAACTGGACAGCTACATGTAAAAGAATGAAATTAGAACATTCTCTAACACTATATCTAAAAATAAACTCAAAATTGATTAAAGCCTACCTGAAATCATAAAACTCTTAGAAGAGAAAACAGGCAGAACACTCTTTGACATAAATTGTAGCAATATTTTTTTGGATCTGTCTCCTAAATCAAAGGAAATAAAAGCAAAACTAAACAAGTGGGACCTAATTAAAGTTAAGAGCTTTTGCACAACAAAGGAAACCAGTGACAAAAATGAAAAGACAACCTACTGAATGGCAGAACTTATTTGCAAATGATATGACCAATAGGGGTTAATATCCAAACTATATGAACAGCTCATACAACTCAACATCAAAATAACAAACAACCCAATTAAAAAATGGTCAGAAGATTGAACAGACATTTTTCCAAAGAAGATATACAGCTCACCAACAGGTACATGAAAAGATGCTCAACATCATTAATTATCTGAGAAATGCAAATTAAAACTGCAATGAGATATCACCTCACACCTGTCAGAATGGCTATCATCAAAAAGAACACAAATAACAAATGTTGGTGTGGATGTAGAGGAAAGGAAACCCTTGTACACTGCCGGTTGGAATGTAAATTGGTGCAGCCACTATGGAAAACAGTATGGAGGTTTTTCAGAAAACTAAAAATAGAACTGTCATATGAGTCAGCAATTCCACTCTTGGGTATTTATCAAAAAAAAACCCCAAACACTAATTCGAAATGATATATGCACCCTAGTGTTCATAGTTGTCAAGATATGAAAGCAACCTATGTGTCCATCAGCAGATGAATGGATAAAGAAGATGTGGTACGTATATACAATGGCATACTACTCAGCCATGAAAAAGAATTAAATATCACCATTTGCAACATGGATGGACTTGAAGGGTATTACGCTGAGTGAAATAAGTCAGACAGAGAAAGGCAAATACTGTATGATATCACTTATATGTGGAATCTAAAAAATATGACAAGCTAGTGAATATAACATAAAAGGAACAGACTCGCAGATGTAGGGCACAAACTAGTGGTCACCACTCAGGAGAGGGAAGGGTGGAGGAGCAAGGTAGGGGTAGGAGATTAAGAGGTTCAAACTACTATGTATAAAATAAATGAGCTACAAGAATATATTGTACAACACAGGGAATACAACCAATATTTTATATTAACTATAAATGGAACATAACTTTAATATATTGTGAATCACTATGCTGTACACCTGAAACTTACATGATATTGTATTAACACATCAACTATACCTCAATAAAGAAAGGATGTGGAAGAAGTGAATAACACTATCAACTGACATTTATAGAACTCTTCAGCCAAGAACAGCAAGATATACATTCTACGTAATTGCAGATGGAACATTCACCACACTCAATCGTATATGTTAGGCCATATATTTCTAAGAATAAAAATCATGCAGAATAGGTTCTTTGATCACATGGAATTAAATCAGAAATCAATCACAAAAATATACCTAGAAAATTCCCAAATATTTGGGAAATTAAATAATAATACACTACTAAATAATCCAAGCATCAAAGAAGAATTTACAAGGTTAAGCCTGGAAAATACTTTGAGCCAAATAATAAAGAAAAGAAATATATCAAAATTTGTGAGATATAGCTAAATACTCAGAAAATATGTATTACTTTAAATGCTTTTACTATAAAACAAAGGTGTAAAATGCTTTATTAGAAAAGAAAGGTGTAAAATCAACAATTTCCACTTACATCTGAAAAAGATTCAATTTAAATACAGGAAGTTCATAATAAAAATGGAAGTTCTTAATAAAAAGAGAGCAGAAATTAATGAAGTTTAAAAAAGACACACCCACAGAGGAAAATACCAAAACCTAAAGCTGGTTCTTGGAAAATTAATAAAACCATAAACTCTTTAAAAGATGGAGCAAGAAAAACGGGAGGAAACATAAATTGCCAATATTAGAAATGAAAGAAGATATGTATATCATACAGGTCTTATAGACATTAAAATGATAATGAGAGGATGTTACAAACAATTTTATGCCAATAAATTTCACAACTTAGATAAATTAACAAATTAACAAATTCAGTCACAAATTACCGAAAGTGACGCAAGAAGAAATACAGAACTTTAATAGCCTTACATCATTTAAAGAAACTGAATTTATAATTCATGCCCCCAACATACACACAAAATCCTGACCCAGATGGCTTCATTGGTAGATTCTATTTTAATGTTTAAGTAAGAAATAATATCAATTCTACACAAATCCAAAAGATAAAAAAATAGAGGAGGAGTAAATACTCTTCAAGTCATTTTATGAGGTCTCTACAGCCCTAATACAAAATCGGGGGGGGGGCATTGCAAGATAGGAAATGACAAAATGGAATGCATTATGCTAAGTGAAATAAGTCAGAGAAAGACAAATATCATATGATCTCACTTACATGTGGAATCTGAAGAAAACAAAACACAACAAACCGATAGATGCAGAGAAGAAACTGGCTGTTGTCAGAGGCGGCTGGGGTGGAGGGAGCTTGAGATGGGTGAAAGGGTCCAAAAAACACAAACTTCCAGTCATCAAATAATTCATGAGATGTAATGTATAGCATGGTGACTACAGTTAGTAATACTGTATTGTGTATTTGAAAGTTGCTAAGAACAGATCTTAAAAGTTCTTATCCCATGAAAAAAACCCTATGTGTTGTAAAAAAAAAAAAAAAAGTTAACTAGACTTATTATAGTGATCATTTCATAATACAGTTGACCCTGGCACAACGTGGAGGTGGGGCTCCGAACCCTGCACAGTCAAAAATCTGTGAATAACTTCGTTGCCGACCCTCTGTATCTGCGGTTCCACATTCGTGGATTCAATCAACTTCAAATCATGTAGTACTACTGTAGCATTATTTGAAAAAAATCTGCATATAAGCGAACCTGTGCAGTTCAAACCCCAGTTGTTCAAGGAGCTAACTGTATATACAAATATCAAATCATTATGCTGAATAACTGAAACTGATATAATATTATATGTGAATTATATCTCAAAAATATGTTCACACCAGCTTTATTCATAATTGCCCTGAACTAGAAACAGCCCAGATATTAATCAACAAGAGACTGGATAAGCAAACTGTGGTATATTCATATAATAGAATATTACAAAGCAAGCAAAAGGAGTAAACAAGTGATACAACAACATGGGTGCCTCCCCAAAACATTATGCTGAATGAAAAAACCTAGGCACAAAAATGTATGTCCCTTTCTCCTCATTTATATGAAATTGTAGAATAGGCAAAATTCTGGGGATCAAAATCAGATTAGTAGTTCCTCTGTTTCCAGGTGTGGGGTGTTGATTGGAAAGGGGCATGAAGGAACTTTTTGAGGTGATGAAAATGTTCTGTTTCTTGATTGGGAATGTAGTTACATGAGTGTATGCATTTGTCAAAATTACAGAACTATATACTTAAGATCTGAGCATTTCACTGTATTACAACTTATACTTCAATTTTAAAAAAACCTTCATATACGTTTCAGCTGAGAAATTCCTCCTTTGGGAATCTAACGGTAAAATAAATGCATCAGTAAGTACATAAAGATACATGGACAAGGCTTCAGTTGAGGAAACCAAGGATCCCACGGTATTTAAAGCAGATTTTGCAGGAACTATTTCATTTTTTGGTCAACGTCAAAACACTTTTGGGGGAGAAAGTGGAAATATTAACAAAAAAGGGAATGTAGAATCAAGTGCCTTCTCAACCCAGATAAAAGACTAAGTTTTTAAAAGTGAAAAAGTCACATAAAAAGTACAGGCTGGATAATTTCCCCCCCAAATACTTGCATAAACTTGAGGTTGTCCAATAAAAATACCAAAGATATTATGGTTAAGCAGCAAGAATTGTTAGAAGTCCTTTTCTAAAACCACAGGTACAAAGGCCACTTAAAATGTTTTTCCATGAGTAAGGCTAAAAATGCAGAATTTCACAATACTACTGGAAAACTTACTGTGGGAAAAAAAAGAATATCTAGCAACAGGTGAATGACTGAATAAACTATGGTACATTCACAGTATGGCATATTAGGCATCATTAAAAAGAATAATTATATATATGCAATTTGACTTGAAAGGATTTCCATCATGCAGTGTTATTTGAGAAGAGGAAGATGCAGAAGAGTGTACAGAAAATGATCCCGTCTAGTAAATAACGATGACAATTCTCATAGCGCCCAACCCTGTACAGTTTGCCCTCTGTATCAGTGGACTCCACACCCACAAATTCGACCAACTGTGAATGGAAAATACGCCAGGAAAAAATTACAGAAAGTTTCCAAAAGCAAAACTTGAATTTACCATGCACTGGCATTATTTACATAGTATTTATATTTTCTTAGGTATTATGAGCAATCTAGAGATTATTTAAAGTATGTGGGAGGATGCGCATAGATTCTATGCAAATACTACACCATTTTATATAAGGGACATGAGCAACCACAGTTTTTGGTATCCTTGGGGATCCTAGAACCAATCTCCCATAGGTACCAAGGGCGACTATATGTATCTTTGGTACCTGTATATGTTTGTGTATGTATATATGATATGAAATATAGATAAAGGTATGAAAGTAAAAGTACCAAATTGTTAATACTGATATCTTCAAAGAGGGCTGGGAGTAGTTTAAAAACAGAAAAGATCTGTTTTAAAAGAATTCCCACAATAAATATCTAAGAAATGCTGTGATCACACACATACACACACACACACACACACACACACACGTAAAAAGATGGTAACCAAAAAAATTTTAATGTGTTGAAACATCGATTTTTACTTTCTTCCTTGTTCTTTGTCCATCCACATATTTTGCTATTGACACATTACTTATATAATCAGAAAAAAAGGGCATTTTCATTTTCAGGGAAATAAAAACATTGCAAAAAGCTTTGAAATTTAAAAAATATATGGTACTGCAAGTAAAGATATTGTTAATTCTGCATAATTAATATGTTTTAAAATTCAAAAATTTTAAATAAAAGATCACACAGCATAAACAACACGTTTTGCTTACACCAAAGAACAAAACATCATACATAAACAGACCCCAAAGCACAGACATCACAGACTGAAAGACACACACATGTACCTGGATGATTCAGAAGAGTATCAAGTTCTTCTTTGGCCACAACCATTCTTAATCTATCACTACTATCAATGACAAAAATAATGGCTTGTCCTTCTCTGTATAATATAAAGAATGAGAAATATTAAAGATAAACTTGAACATTTTTCTATGTTTACTCTCCATTTGCAATTCCTAACCTGTGTATTATGTCTTCATGTCCTATGTCCATTTATACATTACAGGCTTTGGTGCTATTTCTTATTAGTTTATATGAGTAATTAATATATTAACCATGTTAGTCATATTTCATGTAAAATAATTTCTTTTCATTTGGATCATAATATGGTAAATTTAGTGACATTTCATAATTTTAAAAAATAACAAGTAAAACCATAATCCTATTACACAGATACAACCATTAATATTTTCATGTAAATCATTTTCAACATTTCCTTTGTGTACATTCATATATGAATATCTACATCTGTATTTAAATGGAATCCTGCTGTTTTATACTGCCTTTCTGAAATATATGTACATTTCCCTGATCTTTTTTTGCAGTATAGTTTGAACTACTTTTATATGAAACATTAAAGCTCTACACCAGTGTTTCTCAAATATTTTTTACCATAACCATAGTGAGAAATACATTTTACATTAAGATGCCGTTAGACACATAAGTATATGTAAATATATTTGAAATAGTCTCCTGAGACAATACTTACAAAGAGCTTTTATTTTATTCTATTTGACTTTTAAGCTGATAACCAGCCACTGCAATTGTATAAGGATTCACTTACAGATCACAGTGGCACTTCAAAAATCACTGATTTCCTTCGCATCTTTCTTTTAATGATTATAAAGTATAATGGACGTGTCATTGAATATTGTACCAAACTTCTATTTTTGCACTTCATAGGTTACTTCCAATTTTCATTACTATGAAAAACTTTGGGATAAACATCCTCCTAAATACATTTTAAAAATTTCTTGATACTTTAAGATGTGTTCTTAGGAATAAAATTTCCAGAAATACATACAAAATTTAAAGTTTTAGATAAACATTGATAAATTATCCTCTGGAAATGTTATATCAATTTATACTACTACCAGCACTTTTCCCACTCCCTTGCCAGCATGGCTCTTATCATTCTTTTCAATTTTTTACCATCCTAACAGCATATTATTTTACTTTGTATTTTGTTAATTGCTCGTTAAGTTCAATATATTTTCATATATTTATTGGACATTTATATGTGTTTTGTGACTCAGTGTAATCATAAATTAAGATTTTAAAGTTCAATGCCATTAGTAACCACATGCATATAAAAATAAAACAAATTTTTAATACCATTTTCTCCTATCATTTAAAAAATGAATGCAGATTATCACAGTCACATATTATTAGTGGAAATGGAAACTGATATAATTGGAAATACCTATCAAGAGCTTTAAAAATATTCACTTTGAGCCAGTAATTTCATTTCTGGAATTTATACTAAGGAAACATGAAGTATGACAGAGATTTATACAGTAATATGTTAACTGAAGAACTGCTTATAATCTTCAAAAACTGAAAACAGTCTTTATGTCCAAAAATAGAGAAATGATTAAGCAAATTTGGGCACAGGAATATGAAAAAATATTAGGCTGCCATGAGAGTTACATCCTTTCTATGTTTTTCCTGATTCACCCTTATCATAAAATGTTAACTGAAAAACTATATAGTACACGGTACATACTTTAGAAGGCTACTTTCTCAATTATGTAAAGTGTATATTATATATTTCAAAATAGAAGAAACATACCCAAAAGATTAACAATGGTAAATTTATTAGTGAGATTTACAGGAAACAATGTTTAAATATGCTTTTCTATATTTTCCAAATATTAACTCCTTTCCAAATATGCACTCTTTATATTTTATGCTTTATTACTTTTTTTATATTCTAAGAGTAATATGCAAAAATTATACAATAATTAACATTACAGAGTCATACAAATGACAAACTAAACTTCCTTTATAATCTTATTCCCAAAACAAATGCTATTAATGGTACGGTATATTCTACTAAGAATTTTCTTCTCTCTCCATATGTATTAAGCACATACTTTTATTAAGAATAATTTTTTTCTTCATATAATTGATATGAAAAAATGTCATTATAAATAATTCTCAACACACATTCTTTTCTGTGTATCTTTGCCCAGTAGTCCTAGTCATACTGTACTTTTCTGAAAGCAAAAATTATGGCTGCAGGGCATGAACATTTTTCATTTTAACAGATATTGATAAATTATCCAAGAAAGATGTTACATTCTCACTACAAGAGTGGCTTATTTTGCCAACAGTAGACTTAATCTTTTTAACCTCTTTCAGTCTAATAGATTAAAATGCACTTGTTCTTTCACAATTAGAAAAGTATAGAGATAGAGGAAATAAATTTACTATTACTGTAGACTTCTCAACAGTAACCATATTCGGCATTCCACCTACAATGTACCTATAATACTCCTGAATTCATTAACTTCTTCCAAAAAGATTTTGAAGAAAAAGAAGTTAAAGTCAGAAAAAAAGCTTCCTTTTTAAAGTACTATTTTTTTATGCAGTATTGTTTTCCGTAATTAAAATAAATGTTACATTTTTTTAAAGTAACTAAATACATTTTTTTTTAGAAAAAAGAATTGTTTACCTACTAATTGGAAGAAGAATAAAAAAATCCTATACTGAAAACTGAGGTTTCCTTAAAAACAAAAACGCCTCACATTTCCCCCAGAGAATTTATTGTAGGATACCACAAACATTCCACCCCTCCTTTTCCAAACTGGCCCTCAAATCTGAAGCATTCTTCTCTTTCTACCTCAGAGGTCCTCTGGCTCTATATGATTTAAATAGGCCCTCAATATTTAAAGAATATCTGGAATAAATCTCCTTTGGTTCCTACCCAAGGAATACAACATTTGTCCCCACATTAGCATGAAAGAATTAGCCAATGAAAATTAAAATCTGATCTGGCAGTCATCACACACCATTTCAAGACAAGAGTTCATAAGAACAAAAGTGCATTTAGTGAAGAGATACTGTTTATAAATTTCAGACTCCAAAAGTGAGTTACACTCATCTTAAATGAAGAAGTCCTAGCAATATTACAAGTTTAATGAATTTATTTTAACATCGCATGCAAATCTTGAGAAAGTATAACACACTTGGATCCTAGCAACTTGACAGCTATTAATCTGAAGAAATTGGTGAGCACTTGATTTGCACATGCTAAAAACATCTTGTTTAGAATTGCTTGTAGAACACATGGATCAACTATTAGTGCTGTTTATTAGTGCTATTTATTTTAACTAAATTTATACAGTAAGTATTTACTGATCTATCTGGCCAGAATCATACTTGGTCTTGAAGAAATACTGAATAAAAAAAAAATCCCTGCCCTTGAGGAGTTCATAATCCCACTAGGGAGGCAGCTATGGTACATGAGTTTAAGATGTAATAAGTACGATTCAAGAGATATGAATGGACGAAGTACCGTGTCAACATGGGGGACAGAATAACTGGGCAAAACAGTGGAATCCTTCATAGAGGAGGTGACTTTTGAGCTAGTCCTTAAAGAACAAATATATTAACCTTAAGTTGCAGAGAAGTAGGGTAGAATAGGACACTAAAAACAGACAGAACAACATATGCAAGGTCAGGAAGAACCTGAAGCATTTGAGAAATAATGTGAAGTATGATTATACTTTTTTTTTAAATTAGGAAGTATACTTAAATTATATAAAGAATAAACATTGCAACCTAGCCCATGTAATCATTTGGATTTCTAATCATTACTGGTTATTAAAATATAACCATCTAGTTTACCAACATTCACAAACATACTTACTTATAATAGTGTTCCCAGAGATTTCTGTATCTTCCTTGACCTGACATATCAAACACTGTAAAAGA
This sequence comes from Stenella coeruleoalba, assembly GCF_951394435.1. Taxonomy (NCBI): domain Eukaryota; kingdom Metazoa; phylum Chordata; class Mammalia; order Artiodactyla; family Delphinidae; genus Stenella; species Stenella coeruleoalba. Next base: position 99,123,801 of record NC_137150.1, read on the forward strand.
CAAACTATAAAACAAAACAAACAAAATGAAAAAACATGATTACATTATAAGGTAGTAAAAGTCTAACTTTTACTTAAAATTTTAAATTGTTTTCAATCAAAGAAACCACCCTTAATATACAATATTCAACTTGGGCCAGCTTTCAAGTACAAGTGCCATAGAATGAATTTTTTGAATATAAATATGATTTTACAATTAGTAACATATAAGAAAGATATTTCCTTTGCTAGTGACGTTGTCAGAGTTTATCTAAACTCTAAATTCTTTAGAATAATCCAGAGGTAGTGGTACAAGTATTTTAATATCTATGGGCTTCTGAAATAGCAACTTACTTTTTTCTAAGAGTAGGAGGAATAACTATGTAGATCTAATATCACTTTTCACCCACAACTTCTTAATCACAAGTTTAATAAAATGAATTACCTGGACGATTTGAATTTCTCTATGCTGAATCCTATTGTTGGAACTATATCTTGAGATTGAGCCTTTAAGAGAGAAGACAAAGTTTAGAAAATTGCAATGACCAAAGATGAATTTTTCCTCAGGTTAAAAAAAAAAGCACCCAGATTTTCCAGTTCTAAAATCTGCCACTAAGGAGATGACAGGATTAAACAAAATTATAAATTTTGCAATGAGATCACTGCATGTGAATTCTTTATAAAGTTTAAGGTTTACTAATTATAAATCTGCATGTGTGTCTTCACATTCACAGTTTGTGGCTTGCTGCAAGTTACCACGGACTTAAAGTGGTTTCAAAAGTCTCCTTCAGCTCACATATAGGACTTTCTAATCTTTCATACTTATTGAGTTTATATATGCTACAGAGGACTGTGCTCATGTGTAGATGGTGAATATACATGGTCCCTGCTCTCATGGAATTTATAATCTGGAGGAGGTAAACAGCAATAAACAACTGAGTTACAAGTGAACACAATTTTGAGCAGTGCTCAGTGCTATGAAAGGTGATTGAGGGTGGGAGGCAATGGGGCAGAGGAGGGTTAGTATAGAAGAGCCTCTCTGATGAGGGGACATCTCACCCAGGAGTGAATGTTAAGAAGGGGAAAAGCTATGACAAGATATTGGCAAAGAACATTCCAGTCAAAGGAATTAGCCAGGGCATGACCTCAAGGCGGGGAGGAACTCACCACCACTCAGAAAAAGTAGAAGGCCTGTATGTCTAAAGTATATTTAGTGAGGGAAAGAGCTGTATGTAACCAAGTAAGATAGGTAGGGCCTTGAAGGCCATGGTGGGAACTGTGTGGAAAAGAGATTATAAGGGGGCAAGAGTATAGTGGGAGACCTGCTGACACATCTCACAGGCAAGTAAAAGGTCTTAAATGGACAAGTTAGCTCATCAAATGCATCATAATACTTCTATCATCAAAACTTTCTCCTTTTGAATAAAAATCCATTCACTTTCTGACCCAGATGCCTAGGATTTATTCTCAACTCCTCCCCCCCCTTTTTTTTTTTTTTTGCGGTTCACGGGCCTCTCACTGCCGCGGCCTCCGCGGCTGCGGAGCACAGGCTCCAGACGCGCAGGCTCAGCGGCCATGGCTCACTGGCCCAGCCGCTCCGGGGCACGCGGTATCCTCCCGAACCGGGGCACGAACCCGCGCCCACTGCGCCACCAGGGAAGCCCCCAACTCCTCCCATTTTTACATTCCCTATACAACCGTTCTCTAAGCTTTATTGGTTCTATCTCACTAACTTAGCTCAGCCATTATCGTTTCTTGCTTCAAATTACTACAACAGCCTCCTGATTACTCCTAATTGCTAATATACTACCTAAACAAGTTACTTCACTTCTCTAAGCCAGGGGTCCCCAATCCCGGGCCTTAGACCGGTAGCGGTCCGCGGCCTGTTAGGATCCGGGCCGCACAGCAGGAGGTGAGTGGTGGGTGAGCCAGCAAAGCTTCATATGCCGCTCCCCATCACTCCCCATCGCTCACATTACCGCCTGAACCATCCCCCCCAACCCCCCTGCAACCCCCCCTGTGGAAAAACTGTCTTCCATGAAACTGGTCCCTGGTGCCAAAAAGGTTGGGGACCGCTGCTCTAAGCCTTAATTTTCCCAAATGTAAAATATATTATTACTATCCTTAACTCATAGTGTTATCATGAGAATTCAATAAGTTAATGGATGCAAAATACTCAACATAGTGTCTGGTCCATAGTAAACGCTCAACAAATGTTTGCTATTATTAGAATTACACTCTCACTGATTTCAGTTTCATTCCCCAATTTTCTCCATACTGCCCAAAGTGTAACTTAAAAAAATTTCCTTTCAGTTCATCCTGTTGCTTTTATGTAAAAACAGGAGAAGTAGAGGGGAAATTGTTGCTCCACATCATTATGTTCACTTTGGTAGTCTACTCCTGAAAATTTAAAATTCAAATCGAAAGACAGAAGGTGAAAAGTCACTGTAGCTTCGTCACCTTAATAGTAATGTGCTAGTGAAAAGACCTCCCAGAGCTGCCCTGGTTTTGGCTTTGAGATTTGTTTATTCAGCTTTTCCTTTTATCCTGTGAGCTGCCTAGTATTCTTCCAAAAATATCTCTCTTTTTGTTTATGTTAGACAGATTTTATTTCCTGCTACTCAGATTCCTGCCTCATACCTTAGGGGTCTTTCATTGCACAACAAACTTTGGAATAAAGAGTTTCCTAATTTTTGTTGTCCCAAAATGCAACACTTTCGATTTTATGGATTTTCATGTGTCAATCATGTGATAAAATCATCAGCTATTATTATTAGGAAAAACATAATAATAAAAAAGGTTAAAAGTTTAAAGAAATCTCAGAAAATATACCTCAAATGAGTAGCTTTGTCTTCAGTGAGCTGTAATTAGAAATTGGCCTAGCCTCTTCACAATCACCCAGTTTCTTCACAAACTCCTTCTGTTTCCAGACAAGCTACCCTTTAACTTGCTGTTTTAATAGGGATAAAATTAATCAACTTTCTTTTCTTCCCCTCACTTCTAAAGTTCTATTGGAAGATAATTAGAAAGAAGAAACTCCACAAATTAATCAGGATAGGACAAGATATGTGGGCTGGTACTTCCAGATTTTCCTCTAAACAATTCCGAAATAGTCTCCACCGATTAACTTTCCTCTGCTCTATCCAGGAACAAATACATTTGGTAATTCTCTAAATTGGACAGGGAATGCTTACAAGCAAGCAAAGGGCACAGGAATTAGTACCTAAGTGGACTAGGCTATCTGAGACAGCCCAGGAATAGACCAACATCAATAAGAGTAGAACAAGATTCCTAAGAGAGACCCTATTTGGTTAGCTTTATTAAGACTGCTAAAAATGATATCCTCGGTGCTATCGACCATTACTCCCTGCCCAAAGATAAAAATTAAAAAAATCACCCATCAGTCCATTTGTCCAAAAATACATTTAACTACTAAGCAATATTCTAGGTGTCTGGGATTCAGTATTGAACAATACAAGATCTATACTCTTATGGAATTTAATTTTACAATGAGGAAAAATTTAATAAACAACAACTGTATATGCAAGGTAATTTCAGATTGTTTTAAATGTTAAGAATATAAAACTGGATGATGTGATAGAATGAGAGCATTTATATTGGGGAGTGGGGCAAAAGTGGGAATTGTAGAAGAAAGGTGTTTACAGAGCACATCTCAAGAAAATGACAGCTAAGATCAGGTTCTTGGAAAGTTATCAAGTTAAAATGTACCTCCTCTCTCTCTATTCATCAGTTTAGAAAACCTAGATCAGCAACCTCAGTATATTAACAATAAATGAACATTAGGACAGCTTAATATTAAAAACTAGTTTGGGTTCAGGAAGTATCTTGTCATCTAGAAACTGATTTTATCCCCCCAAAATACGATACTATAAAATGAGATTTGTGATTTCTTCTGCAAGACATTTTCTAATAGAGCATTGTAGATTTCTATTATTCACCTTAATTCATTAAAAATAATGAATTTCTGGGGGGTTCAGGGAAGATGGCGGAAGAGTAAGACGTGGAGATCACCTTCCTCCCCACAGATACACCAGAAATACATCTACACGTGGAACAACTCCTACAGAACACCTACTGAACGCTGGCAGAAGACCTCAGACCTCCCAAAAGGCAAGAAACTCCCCACGTACCTGGGTAGGGCAAAAGAAAAAAGAATAAACAGAGACCAAAGGATAGGAACGGGACCTGCACCAGTGGGAGGGAGTGGTGAAGGAATAAAAGTTTCCACACACTAGGAAGCCCCTTCGCAGGCGGAGACTGCGGGTGGCAGAGGGGGAAAGCTTCGGAGCCGCAGAGGAAAGCGCAGCAACAGGGGTGCGGAGGGCAAAGCGGAGAGATTCCCACACAGAGGATCGGTGCCAACCAGCACTCACCAGCCCGAGAGGCTTGTCTGCTCATGCGCCGGGGCGGGCGGGGCTGGGAGCTGAGGCTCGGGCTTCGGTGGAGCACAGGGAGAGGACTGGGGTTGGCTGCGTGAACACTGCCTGCAGGGGGTTAGTACACCACGGCTAGCCGGGAGGGAGCCCGGGAAAAAGTCTGGACCTGCCGAAGAGGCAAGAGACTTTTTCTTCCCTCTTTGTTTCCTGGTGCGCAAGGAGAGGGGATTAAGAGCGCTGCTTAAAGGAGCTCCAAAGATGGGCGCGAGCCGCGGCTAACAGCACGGACCCCAGAGACGGGCATGAGACGCTAAGGCTGCTGCTGCCGCCACCAAGAAGCCTGTGTGCGAGCACAGGTCACTATCCACACCTCCCTTCCGGGGAGCCTGTGCAGCCCGCCACTGCCAGGTTCCTGGGATTCAGGGACAACTTCCCGTGGAGAACGCACGGCACGCCTCAGGCTGGTGCAACGTCCCGCCGGCCTCTGCCGCCGCAGGCTTGCCCCGCATCCGCACCCCTCCTTCCCTCTGGCCTGAGTGAGCCAGAGTCCCCGAAGCAGCTGCTCCTTTAACCCCGTCCTGTCTGAACGAAGAACAGATGCCCTCCGGCGACCTACACTCAGAGGCGGGGCCAAATCCAAACCTGAGCCCCAGGAGCTGTGAGAACAAAGAAGAAAAGGGGAAATCTCTCCCAGCAGCCTCAGAAGCAGCGGATTAAAGCTCCACAGTAAACTTGATGTACCCTGCATCTGTGGAATACATGAATAGACAACGAATCATCCCAAATTGAGGAGGTGGACTTTGAGAGCAAAATTTACTATTTTTTCCCCTTTTCCTCTTTTTGTGAGTGTGTATGTGTATGCTTCTGTGAGAGATTTTGTCTGTACAGCTTTGCTGTCACCATTTGTCCTAGGGTTCTATCCGTCCGTTTTTTTTTAAATTTTTTTCTTAATAATTATTTTTTATTTTAATAACTTTATTTTATTTTATGTTACTTTATTTTATCATCTTTCCTCTTTCTTTTTCTTTCTTTCTTCCTTCCTTCCCTCCTTCCCTCCCTCCCTCCCTCCTTTTCTTTCTTTTTCTTTCTTTCTTTCTTTCTTTCTTTCTTTCTTTCTTTCTTTCTTTCTTTCTCTCTCTCTCTTTCTCGCTTTCTTTCTTTCTTTCTCTCTCTCTCTCTTTCTCATTTTCTCGCTTTCTTTCTTTCTTTTTCTCCCTTTTATTCTGAGCCGTGTGGATGAAAGGCTCTTGGTGCTGCAGCCAGGAGTCAGTGCTGGGCCTCTGAGGTGGCAGAGCCAAGTTCAGGACACTGGTCCACAAGAGACCTCCCAGCTGCACATAATATCAAACGGCGAAAATCTCCCAGAGATCTCCATGTCAACACCAACACCCAGCTTCACTCAACGACCAGCAAGCTACAGTGCCGGACACCCTATGCGAAACAACTAGCAAGAGAGGAACACAACCCCCAACAATTAGCAGAGAGGCTGCCTAAAACCATAATAAGTCCACAGGCACCCCAAAACACACCACCAGATGTGGACCTGCCCACCAGAAAGACAAGATCCAGCCTCATCCACCAGAACACAGGCACTAGTCCCCTCCACCAGGAAGCCTACACAACCCACTGAGACAACTTTAGACACTGGGGACAGACACCTAAACAACGGGAACAACGAACCTATGGCATGCAAAAAGGAGACCCCAAACACAGTAAGATAAGCAAAATGAGAAGACACAAAAACACACAGCAGATGAAGGAGCAAGATAAAAACCCACCAGACCTAACAATGAAGAGGAAATAGGCAGTCTACCTGAAAAGAATTCAGAATAATGATAGTAAAGATGATACAAAATCTTGGAAATAGAACAGAAAAAATGCAAGAAACAGTTAACAAGGACCTAGAAGAACTAAAGACGAAACAAGCAACGATAAACAACACAATAAATGAAATTAAAAATACTCTAGATGGGATCAATAGCAGAATAACTGAGGCAGAAGAACGCATAAGTGACCTGGATGATAAAATAGTGGAAATAACTACTGCAGAGCAGAATAAAGAAAAAAGAATGAAAAGAACTGAGGACAGTCTCAGAGACCTCTGGGACAACATTAAACACACCAACATTCGAATTATAGGGGATCCAGAAGAAGAAGAGAAAAAGAAAGGGACTGAGAAAATATTTGAAGAGATTATAGTTGAAAACTTCCCTAATATGGGAAAGAAAATAGTTAATCAAGTCCAGGAAGCACAGAGAGTCCCATACAGGATAAATCCAAGGAGAAACACACCAACACACATATTAGTCAAACTGTCAAAAATTAAATACAAAGAAAACATATTAAAAGCAGCAAGGGAAAAACAACAAATAACACACAAGGGAATCACCATAAGGTTAACACCCGATCTTTCAGCAGAAACTCTGCAAGCCAGAAGGGACTGGCAGGACATACTGAAAGTGATGAAAGAGAAAAACCGACAACCAAGATTACTCTACCCAGCAAGGATCTCATTCAGATTTGATGGAGAAATTAAAACCTTTACAGACAAGCAAAAGCTGAGAGAGTTCAGCACCACCAAACCAGCTTTACAACAAATGCTAAAGGAACTCCTCTAGGCAAGAAACACAAGACAAGGAAAAGACCTACAATAACAAACCCAAAACAATTAAGAAATTGGGAACAGGAACATACATATCGATAATTACCTTAAATGTAAATGGATTAAATGCTCCCACCAAAAGACACAGACTGCCTGAATGGATACAAAAACAAGACCCATATATACGCTGTCTACAAGAGACCCACTTCAGACCTAGAGACACATACAGACTGAAGTTAGGGGATGGAAAAAGATATTCCATGCAAATGGAAACCAAAAGAAAGCTGGAGTAGCAATTCACATATCACACAAAACAGACTTTAAAATAAAGACTATTAGAAGAGACAAAGAAGGACACTACATAATGATCAAGGGATCGATCCAAGAAGAAGATATAAAAATTGTAAATATTTATGCACCCAACATAGGAGCACCTCAATACATAAGGCAAATACTAACAGCCAGAAAAGGGGAAATCAACAGTAACACATTCATAGTAGGGGACTTTAACACCCCACTTTCACCAATGGACAGATCACCCAAAATGAAAATAAATAAGGAAACACAAGCTTTAAATGATACATCAAACAAGATGGACTTAATTGATATTTATAGGGCATTCCATCCAAAAACAACAGAATACACATTTTTCCCAAGTGCTCGTGGAACATTCTCCAGGATAGATCATATCTTGGGTCACAAATCAAGCCTTGGTAAATTTAAGAAAACTGAAATCATATCAAGTGTCTTTTCTGACCACAACGCTATGAGACTAGATATCAATTACAGGAAAAGATCTGTAAAAAACACAAACACATGGAGGCTAAACAATACACTACTTAATAACGAAGTGATCACTGAAGAAATTAAAGAGGAAATCAAAAAATACGTAGAAACAAACGACAATGGAGACACGATGACCCAAAACCTATGGGATAAAGCAAAAGCATTTCTAAGAGGGAAGTTTATAGCAATACAATCCAACCTCAAGAAACAGGAAACATCTCGAATAAACAACCTAACCTTGCACCTAAAGCAATTAGAGAAAGAAGAACAAAAAAACCCCAAAGTTAGCAGAAGGAAGGAAATCATAAAGATCAGATCAGAAATAAATGAAAAAGAAATGAAGGAAACGATAGCAAAGATCAATAAAACGAAAAGCTGGTTCTCTGAGAAGATAAACAAAATTGATAAACCATTAGCCAGACTCGTCAAGAAAAAAAGGGAGAAGACTCAAATCAATAGAATTAGAAATGAAAAAGGAGAAGTAACAACTGACACTGCAGAAATACAAAAGATCATGAGAGATTACTACAAGCAACTCTATGCCAATAAAATGGACAACCTGGAAGAATAGGACAAATTCTTAGAAATGCACAACCTACCAAGACTGAATCAGGAAGAAATAGAAAATATGAACAGAACAATCACAAGCACTGAAATTGAAACTCTGATTAAAAATCTTCCAACAAAAAAAAGCCCAGGACCAGATGGCTTCACAGGTGAATTCTATCAAACATTTAGAGAAGAGCTAACAGCTATCCTTCTCAAACTCTTCCAAAATATAGCAGAGGGAGGAACACTCAAACTCATTCTACGAGGCCACCATCACCCTGATTCAAAAACCAGACAAAAATGTCGTAAAGTAAGAAAACTACTGGCCAATATCACTGATGACATGGATGCAAAAATCCTCAACAAAATACTAGCAAAGAGAATCCAACAGCACATTAAAAGGATCATACACCATGACCAAGTAGGGTTGATTCCAGGAATGCAAGGATTCTTCAATATACGCAAATCAATCAACGTGATACACCATATTAACAAATTGAAGAATAAAAACCATATGATCATCTCAATAGATGCAGAAAAAGCTTTCAACAAAATTCAACACCCATTTATAATAAAAACCCTGCAGAAAGTAGGCATAGAGGGAACTTACCTCAACATAATAAAGGCCATATATGACAAACCCACAGCCAACATCATCCTCAATGGTGAAAAACTGAAACCATTTCCACTAAGATCAGGAAAAAGACAAGGTTGCCCACTCTCACCACAATTATTCAACATAGTTTTGGAAGTTTTAGCCACAGCAATCACAGAAGAAAAGGAAATAAAAGGAATCCAAATCAGAAGAGAAGAAGTAAAGCTGTCACTGTTTGCAGATGACATGATACTATACATAGAGAATCCTAAAGATGCTACCAGAAAACTACTAGAGCTAATCAATGAATTTGGTAAAGTAGCAGGATACAAAATTAATGCACAGAAATCTCTGGCATTCCTATAAACGAATGATGTAAAATATGAAAGTGAAATCAAGAAAACACTCCCATTTACCACTGCAACAAAAAGAATGAAATATCTAGGAATAAACCTACCTAAGGAGACAAAACACCTGTATACAGAAAATTATAAGACACCGATAAAAGAAATTAAAGATGATACAAATAGATGGAAAGATATACCATGTTCTTGGATTGGAAGAATCAACATTGTGAAAATGACTCTACTACCCAAAGCAATCTACAGATTCAATGCAATCCGTATCAAACTACCACTGGCATTTTTCACAGAACTAGAACAAAAAATTTCACAATTTGTATGGAAACACACAAGACCCCAAATAGCCAAAGCAATCTTGAGAACAAAAAACGGAGCTGGAAGAATCAGGCTCCCTGACTTCAGACTATTCTACAAAGCCACAGTAGTCAAAACAGTATGGTACTGGCACAAAAACAGAAAGATAGATCAATGGAACAAGATAGAAAGCCCAGAGATAAACCGACGCACATACGGTAAAGGAGGCAGGAATAAAGGAGGCAGGAATGTACAGTGGAGAAAGGATAGCCTCTTCAATAAGTGGTGCTGGGAAAACTGGACAGGTACATGTAAAAGTATGAGATTAGAACACTTCCTAACACCATACACAAAAATAAGCTCAATATGGATTAAAGACCTAAATGTAAGGCCAGAAACTATCAAACTCTTAGAGGAAAACATAGGCAGAATACTCTATGACATAAATCACAGCTAGATCCTTTTTGACCCACCTCCTAGAGAAATGGAAATAAAAACAAAAATAAACAAATGGGACCTAATGAAACTTCAAAGCTTTTGCACAGCAAAGGAAACCATAAAGAAGACCAAAAGACAACCCTCAGAATAGGAGAAAATATTTGCAAATGAAGCAACTGACAAAGGACTAATGTCCAAAATTCACAAGCAGCTCAATAACAAAAAAACAAACAACCCAATCCAAAAATGGGCAGAAGACCTATATGACAGTTCTCCAAAGAAGATATACAGACTGCCAACAAACACATGAAAGAATGCTAAACATCATTAATCATTAGAGAAATGCAAATCAAAACTACAATGAGATATCATCTCATACCAGTCAGAATGGCCATCATCCAAAAACCTAGAAACAATAAATGCTGGAGAGGGTGTGAAGAAAAGGGAACACTCTTGCACTGCTGGTGGGAATGTGAATTGATACAGCCACTGTGGAGAACAGTATGGAGGTTCCTTAAAAAACTAAAAATAGCACTACCATATGACCCAGCAATCCCACTACTGGGCATATACCCTGAGAAAACCATAATTCAAAAAGAGTCATGTACCAAAATGTTCATTGCAGTTCTATTTACAATAGCCCGGAGATGGAAACAACCTAAGTGTCCATCATCAGATGATGGATAAAGAAGATGTGGCACATATATACAATGGAATATTAGTCAGCCATAAAAAGAAACAAAATTGAGCTATTTGTAATAAGGTGGATGGACCTAGAGTCTGTCATACAGAGTGAAGTAAGTCAGAAAGAGAAAGACAAATACCGTATGCTAACACATATATATGGAATTTAAGAAAAAAAAATGTCATGAAGAACCTAGGGGTAAGACAGGAATAAAGACACAGACCTACTAGAGAATGAACTTGAGGATATAGGGAGGGGGAAGGGTAAGCTGTGACAAAGCGAGAGAGTGGCATGGACATATATACACTACCCAACATAAAATAGATAGCTAGTTGGAAGCAGCCGCATAGAACAGGGAGATCAGCTCGGTGCTTTGTGACCACCTAGAGGGGTGGGATAGGGAGGGTGGTAGTGAGGGAGACGCAAGAGGGAAGAGAGATGGGAACATATGTATATGTATAACTGATTCACTTTGTTATAAAACAGAAACTAGCACACCATTGTAAAGCAATTATACTCTAATACAGATGTAAAAAAAAAATAATGAATTTCTCATAGTGGATGTAAGCTCACAAGACACTTTTCTTGAGTTCAAAGGTAGGGAGGAAGCAAGTGTTATATCTGTGCCTGAATGACAGAGGTTTTGGGGTTTTTAAGAAGTCCCATTTCAAGTGTCCTCTTGGCTTCTCTCACCAAGTTGTTTTTTAAATTTTTTTAAAGTAAAGCAACTTACTCTGCTCTCAGGATGTAGAGGTCAATTGTTCTCAGGAGACAGGATAGTTGCTAAAGATTAAGGCTCAGGAAGTGGTGTCAGAAATTAGGCTATCTCCTTAATAATAGCCCTGGAGATAGTCTAGGCTAGTTCCATAATTCATCAGAGGTAGCAGAGAGATAGGTATGTTGGAAAGCAAAACAAGATTAATTAAAAAGTCTTACTTATTGGCTGCAAGCCTAGGTTTTCCTGAGGACTCTCCCTGACTAATGTGGTGTGTTAGGCAGGGTTAGTAGAACTTTCACAGGACTAGTCTGAAATTGGGATATTAGAATATTTCAAGATGATGGACTGAGCTCATGCTGCCTCCTTCCCCTTCTACCCCAAACAAATGACCAATAATGTTTAGAGAAGAAAGCTGTTCCCACCCATATCAAAGATTATCCCTACGGTAATAACCATGTCTTGGGACAGAAGGTCACTATACTGTTGGGGATGATGGAAAAAGATAATGTAATTTCTGTTTTGTTCTTTGAATGACATTTCTGCCAAGTTGAGTATAGTAGGCACTGGGGGGGCTGGTCCACTTTGGGGCTATTAACTGTGGCTCTGGTTTCAATCATTTTGTACTTATTTGAGACTACTTTTACAAAAAAATTACTTTTGAGGATATTCCTTCACGTGGAGAAAAATGGAAATATTTCCTATAGGATAGGACCTAAAGGACCCTACCTAAAGAATTTCCTTATAATCTTGCTCACAGCCTTACCTGCAGAAGTGCAGGTCACCAGCCACTAAGTTTAACTATTAGCCCAGGTTGATCTGCTGATAGCTGATCCATGGAACTAATTATGGACCCAAGCACAGCTGCACGTGGTTCTGTTTTTACCATACATCCATCATTCTCTAAATTCAATTCAGACCCCATTCAATTGGGTAGGATGCTATATCTTCCTCTCAAGGACTGTTAAAGAAATCTCTCATAATCACCTAGGTCAGGAGACAGACTCCAATGTATATGGACTTTTTGACCTGTTCTTTTCCTTATTGGGGAAGAATCTCTTTTTCTCTGCTTCTATATAGAGAGAAATCCATTAAAATAATACTTCTAGTTACTCTGTCTCCCCTCTCCAAATTTATTCCTCTTCATAGGGGAAAAAAAAAAAGAGACTTCTTTGACTTCTCAGTTTATGAAATGGAAACCGACATCCTTGGTTCTGCCTCTCTCTTTGTCTCTGTCTCTTTGAGAGCCACATGCTTCTTGAAACCATGCATTCTCACCTGTTCTTAAGCATGCAGTAAACCTAGATGAGCAGGATCTTTCCCTGCGTAGGAAAGCTTGAATTTTGGGACACGAATCATAACCTAGAGTGTTAGCAAGTCCTCTGGCCAGACCTAAGCCTTGCCCTCCACAATCACCTTTTTCAATAAAACTGCTAGCTTTTATCTCTGCCTGACTTCAGCATGTATATCTCAGCTGATTTCCAGCTTGGCTGGGGAGCCCCTTAAAACACCTAAATTGCTTTGCAAATCCATTTTCAACTTCTTATCACGGCTGCCTCAAACTCCCACCTGAAAATACACCAGCAGTTAGTTGTTTTCACATGGCAAACTCACTCACATAGAAGAAGGGAATGATGACCAGAAGAAAAGAAATAATGGCATTTTTGTAATTCCAAAGCAATCTCGAACTAAACAGAAGTATAACTGAAGCCGTTGGGAGAAAGAAAAAAAAAAAAGGCAGTAAGGCTTCTCATTCTGCTCAACCTGAAGCACTGTTTGGAGGCACTGAAGTCCACCTTCAATTACCATATTTAGGAGCAATGCTTCCCACTCTCCAGCCATTCAGTCATTAAGAGTACCAGCTTCCTAATTTTTGTTCTGTCTGTATGCAGTCTATATTAATTTTTACTCAGCATTTTTCATTGATTGACTAATGGTTTTTACCTAGATAAAAGTACTTACAACTGTAAATGTTAGCTGTCTACCCAATATCCACTCTCCTCTTCTTTCATACTTACAGGACCCCTATTACTAATGGAGGCAGCAATATGTCCTGCCTAAAAAAAAAAAATCCAGCCTCAGCCAATGAGGTAAAAGAGTCATCAGTTGGGGCTTCTAGGTAAGCTCTTTAAAGAGGGCTTATTTAGCAAGAAGGCTTATTCTTTTGCCCTGTTCTTTTCTCATCCCTGTGATTTAGAATATAGATAAGATAGTTAACTAAGGTGGCCATGTGGAGATCCTGAGGATCTTGAAGAAAACCAGGCACTAAGGATATCAAAGCAGAAAGATGGAAGATGCCTGGACCATGCAGCTGCCACACCAGCCTTGGAATACCCTTCTGGACTTATTTAGATGACAGAAAAATAAGTATCTTATGCAGTCCACTGTTATGTGGGTTTTCTTTATATGCAGCAGAACCTAACTGTAACTCATGCATTATGTGGTAGATGTGCTAGCTTTATATATATTTCAGTTATTAAAATAATATGTTCCATTACTTACTATGTAAATGACTCAGTCATCTTGCTTGCTACTACTGATATGCATACCACACTCCTGGGAAACTGTCTAATTATCCTAGAACCTATAAAAATGATTCACCTTTCCCTTTGCTTTGCTCTTCTTGTAAAGAGAGAGCCAAAAAGAAGGCAATGCTACCTGAAAGTAAATTCCACAAATTTGTGAAGATCATCTGAGAAGCAAAGACATTTGGAAAATACTCCAGTTTAAATAATAAAGATTTACCTACCTACCTGCATAAAATACACTGCAAATTATGGCTGGCTGATACTTATTAATTTAAGGTACCACGAATTTGACAAGATTTCATAACATGATAATGAAGTTACAATGGCAAACAAAATAATCCTGCCTTATCTTTCTTTAGCAGAAAATACAGGGGGTGGAGTCAAGATGGTGGCAGGAGAGGACGCGGAGTTCGCGTTTCTCCACAACTAGGGTGCCTGCTGGACACTGGTGGGGGACCTCAATGCCCTAGGAGATGGGAGGAACCCCCAAGCAACTGGGTAGCATGAGGGGGGATTGAGCAGGGAGGAGAAGTGGAGGCCAGACAGGACTGGTGCACCTGAGGGGTGGGTGGGAGAGGGGAGGGGTTCCCATGCCTGGAGGGAGCTTCGGGGGGGGGGGGGCTCAGAGGATCAGGGAGAGCACACCTAGCGTCTCCCTTGCCCAGTCGGGCCCTGGGAAGCCCTCAGGGCTCCTCAGCAGGGTCCTCCACCCTCCAAGGCCCCGTTGGTCCTAGAGCCATAGGAGGGAGGTGAGGGGAAGAAGAGGAGAGGTGGGTGGGAGGAGCCCTTCCAGACTGGAGGATCAGGGAAGTGCGACAGGTCTATGCCCTGGCCACTTGGCCGCAAAAAGCTTGCTGGGCTCCAAGGCCCCCTCCGGGCAGCGTGGGTCCTAGCAGCATAGGAGGGAGGCAAGGGGAGAAGAGGAGAGGCGGGAGGGAGGGGCCCTCTGGGGCCAGAGGATCAGGGGACGTGCAGCCAGCGTTTCCGCACAACCCACTTGGGCCCCGGGAAGCCTGCTGGGCTCCCAGGCCTGGTGCTCTGATCTCCAGGGCCCCCTCCAGCCTTGTGGGTCCTAGGAGAATGGGAGGGAGGGAGGAGGGGGAAAGAGGAGGAGAGGCAGACCATCTGGGGCCAGGGGATCACGGAAGGCACTGTGGGCATTTCCCCCGCCCACTTGGCCCCGGGAAGCCTGCTGGGCTTCCAGGTCTGGTCCTCTGCCTTCCGGGATCTCCTCTGGCTGTGTGGGTCCCAGGGGCATAAGAGGGAGGGAGAGGGGAAAAGAAGAGAGGCCAATGGGGAGGGTCCTTCCAGGATCAGAGGATTGGGGGGAATATGCTTAGCACTTCCCCTGCCCACTAGGGCCCAGTGAGCCTGCTGGGGTCCTGGACCAGGTCCTCCACCCTCCAAGGCCAGAGGCACTGCCTGGGCCCCTCCTGCTGAGGCTCCTCCTGCTGCATTGAGCCTAAGACTCACCGCCCCACCCACCCAGCACCTCCAGGGCCTTTTCCTGCTCTGTTGGTCCTAAGCATAGGCCCCGCCCCCACCTGAAACCAGCCCCTGCCTACTCCCTACGCCCCACAGCCAAGGCTTTTTCCGGATTTTTTTTTTTCTTTTTCTCCTTACTATTGTGGCTCTGTTTTACCTTCCATTGTTGTTTCAACTATATTTTTATTCTTTCTAACAAATCTGTTAGTTTTCTAATCTAATTTTATTTTTTACTCTTTGTTATCGTTCTGCTCCTTTTCTTTCTTTCTTTTTTTTTTTGCTGCCCCACACATCTTGCGGGATCTTGGTTCACAAGATGGGGGTCAGGCCAGAGTTCCTGCAGTGGGAGCTCTGAGTCCGAATCACTGGACTAACAGAGAACCTCAGACCCCAGGGAATATTCATTGGAGTGAGGTCTCCCAGAGGTCCTCATCTCGGCACCAAGACCCAGCTCCACCCAACAGCCTACAAACTCCAGTGCTGGAAGCCTCAGGCCAAACAACCAGTAAAACAGGAACACAATCCCACCCATCAAAAAAAAAAAAAAAGGAAGACAAAAAAATATGTTTCAGATGAAGGAGCAAGGTAAAAAATCTACAAGCCCAAATAAATGAAGAGGAAATAGGCAACCTACCTAAAAATAATTCAGAGTAATGACAGTAAAGGTGATTCAGAATCTCAGAAACAGAATGGAGACACAGATTGAGAAAATACAGAAATGTTTAACAAAGATTTAGAAGAACTAAAGAACAAAGAAACAGAGATGAACAGCACAATAACTGAAATGAAAAACACACTAGAAAGAATCAATAACAGAATAACTGAGGCAGAAGAACAAATAAGTGAGCTGGAAGACAGAATGGTGGAAATAACTGCCAAGGAACAGAATAAGGAAGAAAGAAAGAAAAGAATTGAAGACAATCTTAGAGACCTCTGGGACAACACTAAATGCACCAACGTTCAAATTATAGGAGTCTCAGAAGAAGAAGAGAAAAAGAAAGGGTCTGAGAAAATATTTGAAGAGATTACAGTGGAAAACTACCCTAACATGGGGAAGGAAATAGTCACCCAAGTCCAGGAAGCACAGCGAGTGCCATATGGGATAAACCCTAGGAGAAACACACCAAGACACATATTAGTCAAACCAACAAAAACTAAATTCAAAGAAAAAATATTAAAAGCAGCAAGGGAAAAGCAAAAAATAACATACAAAGGAATCCCCATAAGGTTATCAGCTAATATTTCAGCAGAAACTCTGCAGGCCAGAAGGGAGTGGCAGGATATACTTAAAGGGATGAAAGAGAAAAACCTACAACCAAGATTACTCTACCCAGCAAGGATTTCATTCAGATTCAACGGCAAAAGCTAACAGAATTCAGCACCACCAAACCAGCTTTACAGCAAACGCTAAAGGAACTTCTCTAGGCAAGAAACACAAGAGAAGAAAAAGACCCACAAAAACAAACCCAAAGCAATTAAGAAAATGGTAGTAGGAACACAGATATCGATAATAACCTTGAATGTAAATGGATTAAATGCTCCAACTAAAAGACACAGACTGGTTGAATGGATACCAAAGTAGACCATAAACATGCTGTCTACAAGAGACCCATTTCAGACCTAGGGACACATACAGACTGAAAGTGAAGGGATGGAAAAAGATATTCCATGTAAATGGAAATCAAAAGAAAGCTGGAGTAGCAATACTCGTATCAGATAAAATAGACTTTTAAATAAAGACTGTTACAAGAGATAAGGAAGGACACTACATAATGATAAAGGGATCAATCCAAGAAGAAGATATAACAATTATAAATATTTATACACCCAACATAGGAGCACCTCAATACATAAGGCAAACGCTAACAACCATAAAAGGGGAAATCGACGGTAACACAATAATAGTACGGGACTTTAACACCCCACTTACACCAGTGGACAGGTCATCCAAACAGAAGATAAATAAGGAAACACAAGTTTTAAATGACACAATAGACCAGATAGATTTAATTGATATTTATAGGACATTCCATCTGAAAGTGGCAGAATACACTTTCTTCTCAAGTGCACATGGAACATTCTCCAGGATAGTTCACATCTTGGGTCACAAATCAAGCCTCAGTAAATTTAAGAAGACTGAAATAGTATCAAGCATCTTTTCTGACCACAATGCTATGTGGCTGGAAATCAGTTACAGGAAAAAAACTGCAAAAAATACAAATACATGGAGGCTAAACAGTACACTACTAAATAATCAAGAGATCACTGAAGAAATCAAGAAGAAATTAAAAAAAAAAATAGAAACAAATGACAACAAAAACACCGTAACCCAAAATCTATGGGATGCAGCAAAAGAAGTTCTAAGAGGGAAGTTTATAGCAATTCAATCTCACCTCAAGAAACAAAAGTCTCAAAACAATCTAACCTTACACGTAAAACAACTAGAGAAAGAACAAAGAAAACCCAAAGTCAGTAGAAGGAAAGAAATCATAAAGATCAGAGCAGAAATAAATGAAATAGAAATGAAGAAAACAATAGCAAAGATAAATAAAACTAAAAGTTGGTTCTTCGAGAAGATAAACAAAATTGATAAACATTTAGCCAGACTCATCAAGAAAAAAAGAGGACACAAATCAGTAAAATTAGAAATGAAAAAGGAGAAATCACTTCTGACACCGCAGAAATACAAAGGATTATAAGAGACTACTACAAACAACTATATGCCAATAAAATGGACAAGCACAAAGAAATGGACAGATTCTTGGAAAGGTACAATTTTCCAAGAGTGAACCAGGAAGAATTAGAAAATATAAACACACCTATCACAAGTAATGAAATTGAAACTGTAATTAAAAATCTTCCAACAAACAGAAGTCCAGGACCAGGTGGCTTCACAGGCAAATTCTATCAGACATTTAGAGAAGAGCTAACACCAATCCTTCTCAAAATCTTCCAAAAAATTGCAGAGGGAGGAACACTCCCAAATTTGTTCTGCAAAGCCACCATCACCCTGATACCAAAACCAGACAAAGATATCACAAAAAAAATAAAATAGACCAGTATCACTAATGAACATAGATGCAAAAATCCTCAACAAAATAGTAGCAAACAGAATCCAACAACACATTAAAAGGATCATACATAATGATCAAGTGGGATTTATCCCAGGAACGCAAGGATTCTTCAATATATGCAAATCAATCAATGTGATACACCAAATTAACAAATTAAGGAATAAAGACCATATGATCATCTCAATAGATGCAGAAAAAGTTTTTGACAAAATTCAACACCCATTTATGATAAAAACCCTCCAGAAAATGGGCACAGAGGGAACCTACCTCAACGTAATAAAGGCCATATAGGAGAAACCCACAGCAAACATCATTCTCAATGGTGAAAAACTGAAAGCATTTCCACTAAGACCGGGAATATGACAAGGATGACCACTCTCGCCACTCTTACTCAACACAGTTTTGGAATTTCTAGCCACAGCAATCAAAGAAGAAAAAGAAATAAAACGAACACAAATTGGAAAAAAAGAAGTAAAACTGTCACTGTTTGCAGATGACATGATAGTATACATAGAAAATCCTAAAGATGCCACCAGAAAACTACTAGAACTAATCAATGAATTTGGTAAGGTTGCAGGATACAAAATTAATGCACAGAAATCTCTGGCATTCCTATACACCAACAACAAAAAATCAGAAAGAGAAATCAAGGAAACAATCCCATTTACATTGCAACAAAAAGAATAAAATACCTAGGAATAAACCTACTACCTAAGGAGGCAAAAGACTTGTACTTAGAAAACTATAAAACATTGATGACAGAAATCAAAGATGACATAAACAGATGGAGAAATATACCATGTTCTTGGATTGGAAGAATCATTATTGCAAAAATGACTATACTACCCAAAGCAATCTACGGATTCAATGCAATCCCTATCAAACTACCAATGGCATTCTTCACAGAAATAGAACAAAAATTTTACAATTCGTATGGAAACGCAAAAGACCCTGAATAGCCAAAGCAATCTTGAGAAAGAAAAACGGAGATGGAGGTATCAGGCTACCCAACTTCAAACCATACTACAAAGCTACAGTAATCAAGACAGTATGGTACTGGCACAAAAACAGAAATATAGATCAATGGTACAGGATAGAAAGCCCAGAGATAACCCACGCACCTATGGTCACCTAAACTATGACAAGGGAGGCAAGAACATACAATGAAGAAAAGACAGCCTCTTCAATAAGTGGTGCTGGGAAAACTGGACAGCTACATGTAAAAGAATGAAATTAGAACATTCCCTAACACTATACACAAAAATAAACTCCAAATGGATTAAAGACCTAAATGTAAGACCAGATACTATAAAACTCTCAGAGGAAAACACAGGAAACACACTCTTTGACAGAAACCACAGCAGGATCTTTTTTGACCCACCTCCTAGAGTAATGAAAATAAAAACAAAAATAAACAAATGGGATCTAATTAAACTTAAAAGCTTATGCACAGCAAAGGAAACCATAAACAAGATGGTAAGACAACCCTCAGAATGGGAGAAAATATTTGCAAAGGAAACAATGGACAAAGGATTAATCTCCAAAATATATAAACAGCTCATGCAGCTCAATATCAAAAAAACAAACAACCCAATTAAAAAATGGGTGGAAGACCTGAATGGATACTTCACCAAAGAAGACATACAGATGGCCAAGAGGCACATGAAAATATGCTCAACATCACTAATTACTAGAGAAACGCAAATCAATACTACAATGAGGTATCACCTCACACCAGTCAGAATGACCAACCTCAAAAAATCTACACACAATAAATGCTGGAGAAGGTGTGGAGAAAAGGGAACCCTCTTGCACTGTGGGTGGAAATGTTAATTGATACAGCCACTATGGAGAGCAGTATGGAGGTTCCTTAAAAAACTGACAATAAAACTACCATATGACCCAGCAATCACACTACTGGGCATATACCCAGAGAAAACCATAATTCAAAAGGACACATGCACCCCAATATTCACTGCAGCACTATTTACAAGAGCCAGGACATGGAAACAATCTAGGTGTCCAATGAGAGATGAATGGATAAAGAAGATGTGGTACATATATTGAATGGAATATTACTCAGCCATAAAAAGGAACAAAATTGGGTTCTTTGTGACGTGGATGGACCGAGAGTCTGTCATACGGAGTGAAGTAAGCCAGAAAGAGACAAACAAATATTGTGTATTAACGCATATATGTGGAATCTCGAAAAATGGTATAGATGAACCTATTTGTAGGGCAGGAATAGAGACGCAGACGTAGAGAATGGACATGTGGATATGGGGGGAAAGGGAGGGTGGGACGACTTTTGGGAGATTAGGTTTGACATAAATACACTTCCACGTGTAAAATAGATAGCTAGTGGGAACCTGCTGTATAGCACAGGGAGCTCAGCTTGGTTCTCTGTGATGACCTAGATGGTGGGAGAAGCAGGAGAGGGAGGTTCAAGAGGGAGGGATATAGGTATACATATAGCTGATTCACTTCATTGTACAGCAGAAACTAACACAACATTGTAAAGCAAATTTACTCCAATAAAAAAAAATAATGGATTATAAAAAATAAAAACAGTCCTTTAAAAAAAAGAAAATACACAAAGTATCTAATAAATATACTTACGTTTGAAGGTTTAAGTTTATTAATGATTGTTGTTTTGCCACTATTATCCAGCCCAAGGCACAAAACATGAACCTCCTTCTTCCTCAGGCCAAGCAAGCCTGAAAGTCTGTCTAGCAATCCCATAATGTGAGTCAAGTATTTACAAACCAGCTGCAAGTCAGGGGAAAAAAAAAAAAGATATATTACCCACAGGCACCTTAAGAATAGAAAATATGAGCATATGTATCCCAAATTTCAGAATTTAAAGACACAGTGATATTGTGAAAACCATGTCAATGTAGCTTTGCATTTAGTAAACAGAGTTTAAGCTGATTACCAGAAAGGAGTCTTAACTGAAATGCAGATTGGCGGATAATAACACCTGGCAACACACAATAATGCCCTTGAAGTAACTGGACATTTCTCATCGTAACATATAATACTTAACAAGAAAATGTGGTTAAACTCAGAATCATGTGGAGTCTGCCATTTGTGATACTTGAGAATATTTGCACCCTTTTCTGGAAATCTGGAACAATGATGGGCAATGGCGTTCATGTGAGCCTGATGCTGAAGCTTAGAAAGTAGAAGGCAGACCAGAATAACAGAGAATAACTGAGATTTTGGCTACATCATTTGAGCCACTGGTCAAATCTTTTTCTAAAGCCAGTCCCCTTGTAGTTTGCAATAATACAAAGTAATAAACATTAAATTCACCATTTTTGTTTCTTTGCTTGATTATATCCAGTTTAGGTTATGTCTTCTATGAAAAGAAACAAAAAATCCTAACTGATATATTTATCTTAATTTTTCCTTAGTCCTTACGTATATCTTTGTAAGTCACCACAAATCCATTTGGGAAGAAGGTTGTATATAAAACACACACACAATTTGAACCTTAATAAATACCTGTTTCTTTGAAACTATAACTTACATGAACTATCCTGTTAAGTATCATTTTAAAAGAATTTTAACTAGTGTACTAGTAAAGAATATGAATGTAAATACCAATCTTACATTTTCATCTCATTTTCTCAAATATCATAAAAGTTTCTTTGTTAACTTGTCCCTGAAGTGTTCATTTGTTTATCAATTCTTTCTTTGGAAAAAAAAATCTTTCCAATGCAAACTTTCAAAAAAACTCCATCAGTAATCCAAACACAAGCATTTTGAAGTCCGATAAAACTGCTGATGATGCGTTGCTGGCTATGTGATAACTTTATGGCTATTCATACCCTTCTAAGGTACTGTTAGATTTAGACTTCAGGTCTCCAAATGAAACTTTCCAAAGGTTCTTCCTTTGGGTCCATCACCACCCCCACCTCCCAAAACATTATTATGTGGTGGGAGAAGAGAGATACCACTTTTGCCAGCCCTCAACTGCTGCAGGGACTGCTACAGCAGTAACTACAATACACCTGTATTCCAAACATTTCCTATTACTCTCCAAACCACCATTTTCAAAGTTCTCTTAAAAAACAAAACAAAACAAAACAAAAAACCCTCTAAATATCAGTTTCATTTAATTGATTTATTCTCATCTCCATCTAAGGTTCCAGAAGCTTGTCATCTTACAGCTCCTTCAGTATTTTTTATTCCACACCAAAAAGGCAAGACCATACCTTGAAGGATGAGGATTCAGCAACCTAAATAATAAGAAGCTTCCAAGACAACTGCATCTGAAAGGTGGCTGCATCATTAGTTTTGCTTAGGCCCCTTCAGAGATCATTATGGACAGAAATTTCAAAACTGAATTCCAATGATGTGCAGGAAAGAGAAGGTAAAGCGCCCCACCCAAACATGGGGCCACAGTTGTCTTACCCAAGGGATGGGTTTGACTTCAGGTACTCCATTTGTGCCGCTTGAATCGACTTCTCTCCTTGTGTTGGAGATTCAAATCTCACTCAACCCATTCCTTTAAATCTCAGCTTAGGGATAGACATCTGTAGAATCTACTTTAAGTTAGCCTTCGGATATCATGAAACAATTCACACAGACCATTTTAATTCAAGGTAAATTTGCTATTACTCACTTTGTTATTAATTGTACTAAGCATATTGATATAGGTTTATATCTTGTTTTCCAATTCCCATACAATTTTGAATAGATTTTAAAAAATATGACCACTTCTCATATCATCTCCCTCTGGGCAACTACAATAAAGCATTGATTGTAAAAAGCTTGATACGTGAATATTTGTTTTTTCATAGAACATCGGATTGTGATTTTCTGTCCCCTTTTTCATGGATTATCAAACACCTGATGCTTGTTATTGAAATACTGTGGGATATGCAATTTAAAAGAGAAGTGGCATGCACATATATACACTACCAAACGTAAAATAGATAGCTAGTGGGAAGCAGCCGCATAGCACAGGGAGATCAGCCCTAGAGGGGTGGGATAGGGAGGGTGGGAGGGAGGGAGACGTAAGAGGGAAGAGAGATGGGAACATATGTATATGCATAACTGTTTCACTTTGTTATAAAGCAGAAGCTAACAACACTGTAAAGCAATTATACTTCAATAAAGATGTAAAAAAAAAATAATAAAATAAAAAATAAAAGTCAGTTGTTCTAAGAGATATAATTACATTTACTGAAGTTGCTTTATAAACAACTATCATAGAGCCTTATATATGCTTCTATTTCTTAGTAATTATACATCTTTATAAATTTACTTTTTGCTTGCATGAAATAAGGAAACAAGATAACTTAAGTCACTGGACATTCATTAACCATGTCCTAAGTGCACAGGAGGAGATACAGTGAAAGTTTTCTGTAGCAACCTACTCCTATAGCCATGATTCTCGACCCTGGCTGCACACTGGAATCAGCTAGCTGGATTAGTATTTCTGAAGATGGAATCAGGGCATCTGTATTTTAAAAAGCTACACAGTGTTTCTGATGTACAGTCACTATTGAGAACTTCAGGATTTTAGAATAAAGTCTAAACTTCCATGCATAGCTTTTAAAGTTGTTCACAATCTGGCTCCAATCTACCTTTCCAGTTTCTTATTTTACTGTTTTCCTCTCTCTGCAAACCAGCCAATCAAATTCTCTTGGCTGTTATCTGAGGAACGGCTTTTTCTTTTCTTTCTTTCTTTCTTTTGGCCCCTCCAGGCGTCACGAGGGAATCTTAGTTCCCCAGCAAGGGATTGAACCGGGCCCCCTGCAGTGGAAGCGAGGAGTCTTAACCACTGGACCACCAGGGAAGTCCCAGAATCTGCTTTGTAAAGTTTTTTTTTTTAACTTGTTGCCAGAAAAGTCCTGAAGAATTAGGATGTTACCCATAGTTACGAGCTTGGAAGGTAGGCTACACAGAGAGAGTGGTCGAGCAAAGAAAACACCATGAATGGTACTTTGTAACTTTAAAAATGTTTCTAGAGTGAATTATAGCACACTCTCACTACCCCCAATAAATATTTTTATTCAGCTTTTAGTCTTTGATGATGAAATTTCAATTATACTTCCCACACAGCAAAGAGGCCCAAATCGGGTAGTGTTAAAACCATCCAATCAAACAAAAATTCACCCAAAGCAGTTCCATGAGTTTTCTGGGGTCCATAGCCCACTTCTTCTTTTCTAGTTCTCACACATTAGAAACCAGCACACGGAGTGAAAACCATGAGGAAGAGCAATTCTAAAATTGGTGGCGGAGGGGACTGGGGGGTGGCGCTGGGTACAAAAATTGGGGTTGGGGAGATACCTGGTCTTTGAGATTAGTCCTGCGGGCCCGGGAGCTGCTGAAGAACAGGAATGGACGCACTCGCTCGTATCCCTCTCTGCAATGGGAATATGGTCCGGGCGTCCCTCAGCCTTCCTCTCTAGGCCTCCACAGGAAGGATTCCTGGGCCTGAGCAAAGCCGCCTCCGCAAGTTCGGTGAAGGGGTAGCCTCTGGCTCAGCCCAAGCATCAGTGGCGGGTCAGGCGCCGTGGTGCGCGGCGTTCCCCGGGCAACCGGAGGTTTTTCCGGTGCGGAGCCACGCCTCCTCAGGTCTCAGCGCGTCAGCCGCCGTGCTCCCGTTAAGGGACTGAAGAGCTCCCCCAAATGCCAGAGGCATAGCGAGCAGTATTGAAGAAGTGTAAGCGAGGTTGAAGGGGTGAACTGCCGCCTCCCAGCGAGGAGCCGCGCTGTTCCCCGGTGGAGCATAATGGGAGTTGTAGGCTTGCGCACAGCCTGCTGGGAAGTGTTCGGCGTCCGCGTTGGCTTCGGGCCTTTCTCGCCGCATGGTCTCTCCGCCCTCTCGGGAAAGTCAGCTCAGAGGGAGCGGCGCGCTTTGTGGCGCCCAGAGCGCTGAGGAGTCTGCGTCGACGTCGAGCATGGGCGCAGCGCGGTGGCGACAACTGCGGGACCCGACTATGAGCTCTAGGGCGAGAAGTACGCCAGAATTGCCTGGTTGCCCATCGCATCCACCCTTTAACAGGATGTTAGGCCTGAGACCCTGGAGTCCTGGAGAAGCAAAACCGTTCGTGCGGGCAAGGAGAGGAGATAAACTCACAGGCATTATTCGGCAAAGGAAGTCTGCCTGAACCTGGTTTCTGAGGTGTCTGATCTCCTGAAGAGATTTCCACGAGGCATAATCCCCTGCGATTAGAGTACAGTCCCCAGAATCAAATCGGCAGGTGGTCAGGAATCTGTAGTCCCAATGCTTAAAGTTAGCCACCCTCTTAAATTGCTCTGGGGTATTATAGTAATAGTAAATGACTTATCTCCTTTGTTAGCCAGGAGTATGAGATTCTTTACCCCCTCCAGCTACCTAGTGTTATATTTACTACCCTACCTGTTCTTTGGCTTATCAATTTCGGCCTATTAAGTGGATTAGCAGGGTGAAAAAAGAGACTAGAAGGAATTATATAAAAGTAATAATGGGGGAAAGATTGTATCTGCATGATCATGGGATGCATTTTTATTTTCCAAATTTTCAAATGCGGTTCTGTTATTTTTACAATGGAAAAAAAAATGTTCTGGGCTAGTGACTCTTGTTGAAAGATGAAAACTAACAAAACGCAAAAACAAAAAAAACCTATAGTTGTGTATCCAAAAGAACTTACTTACCAATGTCCTTGAAAAAATGGAGTATGGAAATATATTCCGCCTTATTGTGTAGCCTTAGGCCAGTTAACGCTGCTCTATTGTTCAGCTTCCTCACCTTCAAAAAGACACTAAATATCTCATCTGGTGGTTTTGAGGAATAAGTAGGTAACAGAGGTATGTGTATGTTTGGCACATAGTAGGTGTTCAATAAACAATTTCCTATCTTCCTTTGTCCTGCAATTTTTATTATATGGGTAAGATTTTTAAATGTGGTCCTTTAACTTCTGACACTGAATTTACAGTGAGGTATTAATTACTTTTCTGTGTGTCTGGGTATTGTGACTCACTTTGATAAAAGTTGGAAGCTAAGTACTTACAGCCGGATTTTGACTTTTTTTTTTTTCCTTAGAGCTAAGTAGAAATCTTATGTTTCAGGAAACTTTAGTGTACAGACAATTTTTCCTGTTTGGAGTTGATATTTTCTGCCCCTAGGTTGAGTTCTGTTTTTGCTTCGTACAAAACATTTGGTGAACACTGGAAATGAAATGGAGAGATTGGATATCCAACTTTTCAGTCAATTTAAGCAGATAACATAATTCTTTTTTAAAAATTTGCTAAGTGAATAGTTATCTTAAGGTACATAATTCTCTTACAAAAATTTAGCTAAGTAAGTAGTTATCTTAGATAAGTGTAGTTGATATGTTGGCTTCTTATTATTAGAGATGAAATAGTGGTCATGAAACCCACAATCTACTCAATAATCTAGAAAATGTCAGTTTTGAAACTAACAATCTTTAAAAAAGTGAATACTTCATATGGTTGAATCTGCTGTTTTGGTGCTTTGCCAACCGAAACAGCTCTCAACAATACACTCAAGGCTCAGCATAAAAATTGGTTTCACTTGATTTAAGAAGTTAGTTTGGGTCTCCTTATTATGAGAATAAGAAGCTTTAAAAATGGTTCTTAATTGTATGAAGGCTTCTTAGGATACCTGTATAAGGAAAGAAAGTTTCAAGTACTTTATTACCAGTTTAAATTTCATACTGGCTTTTGGAACTGTGGTAAGAATTATAAAAGAGAGAAGAGTGAGATATGGTGAGTACAGTGCTATTCTGATTAATTCAGGATACTTTTACTATATTTTCTTACCAGAAACTTTTAAAAAATATAGAAAATCCATGATTGGTAATTTACTGGATGTTTTTGGAATAAATATTGATAGTCTAAAGCTGTTTGGACAGTTGTACATTATGTGTATCTGTCAGTCATCTGCAATTTGTATACAGTATTACCTATGCAATGAACAATTTAATTCACTTGAATCTCACAAAATATTTTGCTGATATAAAATCACTATAAAAATATGTACTAATTATTTACAGTGACTTATGTGAATTTATGTCTTGACCTTAATGCTATTATTGTGAAAAATTACAGCTATGATTTTGTCTCCAAAATTACTAATATATGTAAAGAGCATCTAGATTTAATAGACTAAAAGATAAATTATATTAAATATGATCAACACGACAATATAAAAAAGTCACAAATTCAACCACCAGAACTGTAACTTTTATTTGCTAATAGATATTTTAATAAACAGGCTTACTCCATCTGTAAGACCCTGATAATGCCTCTTAGGAAATCATAGAAAAATAAAATACAATAATTAGTAACTTGTACTTTGTACAAAAATCTTATGTTGCTCAGCAGGTAGTTTTGCTAAACACCATATTCTTTCAGCAAATAGATAGATGACATATGTAATGCAATTCACCGCAAACAATCCCTCATTGAGAGCTGAGCATTCTATAACACTATAACTTGTAAGCATGCCAGCATGTGAAAATATACATGGAACATCATAATATTACAGTAGATTTTATAAGATGAAAACAATACCACCTTCAAGTAAGTCTGGACTACTTCGTTCCATAGTGAAGTAGATAATAGGTAGGATTGCAGTTCTGTTGTAAACACCATTTTACTGTGTTTATCTTTCTACCATATTGTGATACAACCAGAAAAAAGAACATAGGCTGTGTAAGGAACCTGAGTGAAAGGCATATATTGAAGCTCTAAATAGTGATGTAATACTAAAGAGAAAAAATAATGCAGTGCTGCACTTCCTTCTCACAAACAGATCTTTTCCCCTTTTTGCAAGAGTAGATGGGTACAGTGCTAAATCCATAATTAATGATAAATAACTTTATGACAGGTTACAAAGAGATACATTTTAAAAATCATAGGAAGAAAAAATGTTTTCAGCTGCAGTTTATCATTAGTCAAATATTACTCTCTGAGGGACTAAATGTCTCAACCTAGACAGTTGTTATCTAGGCATTTAATATAAATGTACTATTTAGTATTTAAATAAACTTTTTAGGATTTGTGCTACAAAGATTTTGATAACTTTTTTATTTTGAATACACTGCAACTGTCAAATCTACCATTTAATATTTGATATGGCCATTTAAATATTGAGTTTAATCAAATGCATATTTATATGTACACATATATCTTTACATTTTTGGCTATGCTAAAACAGAAAAAAATGGAGAGCAATCTTATTCCATTATTCACAGTCTAATTTTACATCAAATCCAAAGAACAAATATGCATGTATAAATTCCAACACACTGAATTACATACAGCCTATCCAGAAATAAAGCTCCAAGCACAACGAAAAAGTCACATCCTTCCTATAGGATAGACAGGGCACAATGAAAAAAAAAATATATCGCCCTTGTGTTTCTCCTAAACGACAGATGTTTTTATATGAAAACAAAACAAAATAAAATATTGTTTTACCAAACGATTAGAGCCTGATTACCTTTATTTAGTTATTTATTTTAATTTCAGATGTGGGCTCAAACCATCTCAAAATAGTGTTTTGAGAAAATTGACAGCTTGAATATATAATACACATCTTTAAGCATTAACTAATTTTCATAAGCTTTGAATTAGAATGGCTACAAGATGTTTCTGTCTTTTACACTGTAGTAGACAAAAATAACAAAACATGGGAAGTATCTATGGCATTGAGAAGTCCTCACTTAATCTCTACATTATGGAAAGGGGACTCTGTTATCAGCATCCTTGGAAAAGCTCAGAATTCAGTTTCAGGTCTTCCAAATAAGATGTCTCAAAAATATTTAGTAAAATGGCTTTAATATATTTTATACAATAGGTCTTTTTCCTGTGGTGTATTACATACAAATCCCCATTGACTATGTTTATATATGCACATATATATGTTTATGTGTGTGTGTGTGTGTGTGTGTGTGTGTGTGTGTGTGTGTGTGTTCCCCCTTTCCAACTACTTACACATCTCTCCAGCCTATACCTGCTTCCCACTCCTTATACTGACTTTTATTTCCTCTTGGTAAAGTAAGACTACTCACACAGTAACATCCTTACATTTCTACCATAAATCTACCAACCTATCTGCATATTACACACTCTGCCTTCCCTCCCATTGTAGTTCTGTCTCCTCCTGTCAAAAACTAACCTTCCAACTTAAGCTATGAATCCTAACCCTTCTACTTCTCAAAGCCTTTTCTAATTAAATTCTCTCTTGCATAATCAGTTTTCCCCTTTCTACCAGATCATTCTCATTCATATATAAATATTCCCTAGCATCCTTTCTCTAAACACACACACACACACACACACACACACACACACACACACACACACACACCCCTTTCTTGACCCCATATCTACTTCCAACTACTCAGCTACTGCCCTGTTCCTCTTGCTTTCTTATGGTAAAACTTCTTGAAAGAGTTGTGTATAGATACTGACTCCACCTTCTTTTCTAAAGTATCTTCTCAATCCACTTCAATCAAGCTTTGACTTCACTACTTCATAGAGACTGCCCTTGTCAAAATCGTCAGTAACTTCCATGTTGCCAAGCCCAACGGCCATTTCTTTACTTTAAACTTGGCTTCTTAAAGCATTTAATCCAGATGGCCAATTGGTTTTTTTGTTCTCTACGTTACCTTACACTCCTCAGGGTCCTCTGCTGGTTTCTAATTCTCCACCTAACTTCTACATTGACATGCCTTGGATCTCAATCAAGCCCTACTTCTCTATCTTACAGGCTTTTCCCAGGTGATTTAAAAACATTAAATACCATATATATATTGATGGCTTCTAAATCTTGATGTCTAGCCCTGATCGCTCCTTGGAACTCTTATATACAACTATCTGCTCAGTATCTCCATTTGAATATCTAACAGGTATCTCAGGCATTACATGGCTAAAATTAAACTCCTGATTTTTTTTCCCTCCAAACCTGCTTCTCCTGCACCACCACTGACTACATTTCTTATTTTTCAAATGTAGAATTTATCTTCAATTTTTCTCTCTTCATCCCTCAGGGCCAATCCATTAGCAAGCCCTGTCTTCAAACATAGCCGACATCCATCCACTTCTCTCCATCTTCACTACTTCTTCTCTAACAAAAGCCACCTTGTTTTTTCTTTTTTGCTTAAACTACTGTAGCAGCCTCATAAATGTTCTTTGACCCCCATCTCATTTTTGCCTCTCTTTGGCTCATCAACTTTGTACCAAGCACACTGTTCTCTCTACCCTCAAACACTCTAAAGTCTCACACATTGAACTATTCCTTCTGCCTGGAATTCCCCCAGATTTTCTCATGACTGGTTCCTTCATGCTTTTCATACATCGGCTTAAATATCACATCCTCAGAGAAGACTTCCTTTACCACTTGATATAAAGAAGCCACAGTCATGCTATGTAACAATATTAATTTAATTTTCAGCATAGCACTTATCAGTACTTCTTCATTGTGTGTCTTTACCACTAGAAGATCAATTCCATGAGACAGGGGCTTTTGCTTGTCTTGGTCGCTTTGTGTCCTCTGTGTTGAGAATAAGACACTTGTACAAGATAATGTTTAGTAAGTATTAGTTAATTAATGAATGGATTTATGGATAAATATACATTTAAAGTAAATCAGTATATATGTATATATACTATTTTTAAAATTAGGAATTATACAGTTTTGGACTAGCAAACACACTTGATTTAATTGTGTTTGTTTATTATATCTGTTCCCCATAGTGTAAATAGCTTTAACTGGACAAATCATAATTTTTTTGTTGTTGCTATTCTTTATATTAAAATACAGACACCTAACTATTTCATTTAATGGTAGAGTGATCAAAGTTGTGAGGTGGGAAAGGGAATGTTTTGCTTCCTGAAAGGAATTTTTGGATACTCCATAGAAAATAAGCAATTGATGCAAAAATGGAATAGCTTTTTACCTTTGTTTGAAGTATCCCATTTGGTGAAATTTAAAAATTGAATAAACAGTGGAAAAGTAACTATAAAAATATATGTTCACTACAGTACTTTGAATATACAAAGTCTAATGGAAGACTTTCTTTTTGTATTTCCATTCATGAGAAAGTAAAAGATTTTGCTCTTTCCAGAAGACTTTATGGAATATATGACCGGTATTAGATAAGAGCAGTAGCTTCAAAAATAATAATTTCTAACCACTATGTTATGGATTTTAGCTGCAACTTCTCTGAGAATTGGAAGGTTACAAGCAATATTAGAGAGACTGAATGGAAATATATAAAGCAGTCCTTTTTTTTTCTAATACTTAAAACAACTGAAAAGAGAAGGCAATCTCCTTGAAAGAATATAAGCATTTAGAGATCATAAGATATAATGTACAACTAATATGTAGGTCCTGTATTTTTTAGACTATGTGTAAAATTTATGTATCTGTATAAAAGCATAACTTGATTCAAAAAGACTACCCTTTCAACTCAATTATTTTTACCTGCATCTTATATATACTGTTTTTACATTTAATAAAGCAGAAGGAAAAACTCTTTATTAATAGGAGTGATATGTATAAAGTGCTTTGACAGTCTAATCAATTTTTGGGAGGCAAATTCTTAATTATATATGTCTTAGAAATCAAAAGAACTATTAGTATGGAAATGTTAATAATTGTGATCATTCAGTCTGTTAATATACTTTTAAAAAATAAATTTAAATTTTTGATATTTTGGTAAGATTTCTTTCTAATTTTATATAGCAATACATATTTTAACAAATATTAGTGGACTTATTTATATTAGAGATTCTCATCCTCAAAATGCATTTTAGCTTCAAAATTACCAGTAAGAGTAACATGACATAATTTTCAGACAGTTTTCTATTAATTTTTTGTTATTTTTAATGAGGTAATTAATAGTTTTAACACAAACTCCTCTTTATATTACCTTTTTGCCTTTTCCTCAGTTTTAATGGAACTTGGTCCATTTTCATGTTCTGCATTCATGCTCTGCCTGTGATTTTTTAAAAAATAAGGTTATTTTAGAAGATATAACTAACATTTTAGGAAACATAGACTTGTTAATTAACAATTATTCCATCAAAAGTCAAAATTAAGCTGTCAAAGTTTATACTGCATACAAAATTAAACCTAAGTATAGTTTGAAAAATGTGCAAAGTTATTCAAATTTCCAATGACACAATCTAACAATGAAGTATGATTAACAAAATTATTAATAATGTATCATAAACAAAGCACATATAGTAATCTTTAAAGTCCAGTGTTACCCATATTCATGTTTGTTAGGAACACTCAGGTATTGTGCCCCACCAAAAACAAAAATGCTCCCATCTCACATTTTGATTTTTTTCTCTTGGAGGCCTAAAACACCTAAAATTATATCAAAATTCCATATCTGTCAGAAGAAAATGAGATTTTTGCATTGTATAAATATATTAATACAATTTTCTTTAAATACATACATATGGCATAGGGAGAACAACATCCATTAAAGCAAATTAAAAACCTCCATGACAAACATTTATGCAAGTTAAACCTTATTTTCCAAGCAGTGCAGAAATTTTAAAAAGCCTCAGTCACTGTTTATTTTTATATTGTCCACGAATATTATTATTATATTGTCACTATTATTTTAAAGATACTCTTGAAGATATTGCAATAATAGCTCTAGATAAAATACCAATGGATTTTCAAACAAATTGGTTTTAACAATGCTCACATCAATCACATCAACATGAAATAGCTTGTTCAGTTACAAGTCTGTTATCAAATGAGTGGTCAAAAATTTTGTCATAGAGCTTCTAAAGACAACAATTTTAAGCAGATTTATTTAAGCATTACTATGTGGCAATAAATAAAACATGCACAGTTAAGTAAAAACTTCATTACAACTTAAAAAATGATAATACTGGGTAAATAATTCTAAAAAGAGCATCAGTTACTACTTTGAAAAATGAACTAATATAATTAATTATATTCTGGCTTCTCTCTGAGTGAAGATGTGTTTACGTGAAAATTTTAGAAAAACAATTTCTATCTAAATGCATAGATATCATTCTACAAGTTACTAAATGTGGAAGAGAGACTTTTAATTTATTATAAAAGCAATAGAAGAGGACATTTTAAATTAGGTAAAAATCTTGAAAGTGTTTGTTTATTCATCTTTATGATTTAGCACTGTTCACTCCATCTATCAGGATTTCAAAAAGTGAAATGATATTTGGTCTTTCAAGAACAAAGGCAAATTAAGACTGTTCTAAGGATGATGATCTATAAACATAGAAAAACCTGTATAGTAATGTTCACATCAATATTGCTTGCCATGAAAGCTCATATTTAACCAATGAAAACAAGGACATTTATCTTCAAAGTTAATAATGCCTAACTAAATATAAAATTTGATTTAGATATATGAAAAATGAAGGTTCTCCTGTCCTTGGAGTTTTCTTTAAAATAATATATTATTTTGGAATAAAGACAGTTCTCCCTTCAATCTCTCTCTAATGAAATGGAGACTCTGATGCTAACTAAATTAGAATCCTGAAGTAGGGTTGTCCTTTTATTATTTTGTTGAACACCTTAAAGTCACATCTCAGTTGTTCTGATTTACAGTTTGAGTTGATAACATTATCTTAACCAACAGTAAGTTTATCATGACAAATTAAAGATTAACCAGAGGTTACAAATAATGGAGGAATATGGATGAGAACAGAGCTTTACTTGAGAGGAGATTTTCAGTAATTCTGGTACTTTTCTACAACTCCCAGGAAATTCTGTTGTTAATCTGTACTTTATTTCCTAATCGAAAGTAGATACCACATCTTTATATCATTACATTTAAAAGAGATCTTTCGTCGCTTTTTATATTCTTAAGATGAATTAGGTTTAAAAGGTAGTGGAATTCTTCTTTGAGATCTTCCCCTTTAAATGAAATAAATAAAAAATTCCCTTAAGAATATAGAGATTTGGTATTCTGATAAACTAGTGTGGAAATTCAAGTGAGAACCTTCTTTATTTTGTTTAGCAAGAAACTTTGCGTTCAATGGATAAGTGCAAAAGTGTAATAAAATGGAGGTGACTTGGTAGCATTAAGAGAAATACAACACTTTGTATTTGCCAGATTCTTTTCCAAAAGATGAAGTTAATTTTTTAGTAGTGCTTTGCTATCCATAGTAATTGAAAAGTTTACTTTTAATTTTTTTGTATCACTTTTAAATACAATAATTTTGAATCAATACTGATAAGCTAAAATAGACTTTTAAATCTATTCTAATATCCCAAAAAAGCCAATGCCAACCAGGTTTTTGTTAACTTCTTTTGAATTAAGAGCAAAGAACCTAAGTCTTCCAATTAAGATGTAAATATGCTTTTTTAAACATTTAAATCCATCATTAATTTGAAATTGGATATAATTATTAGATGAAAGAGGATTAGTTAAAATTACATTTTGATGACTTGGATCTTCTTCTGGATCTTTTTCCCCCAGGAGACACGTATATCACGTCACATCCTCTTATAACAAAAAAAATACATTTTATCCTCATAAATCTTTGAAACCCTTGTCTAATACTTATCTTTTTAAGGGAATAGTAAGAGAAAGATGGGGTATTTATTCTTCTGGAATATAAGATTTTTCTTTTCCTTTATTTCATCTAGTAATAAATGTGCTCTGGTCATGAGTAATCATCTCTTTCCTTTATTAAATATATCATGTTTGAAAGAATTTTATGCAACCATTTCAGCTGTATACTCATTATTACATTTACTAAGGCCAGTGAATTGGCTTGGGCAAGAGATTACCCCAGAATCGTTTTTGAAAAATGGCTGATGTTTTCTAACTGGAAGTACCTTTGAGGTAGTGAGCCTACACCTGAACTGAAAAGTATGCCACTGGACAATAGAAGTATGTGACTCCTGAGGAGAATCAGCTGTTAACAAGAGAGATTCTCTTAGAGAATCCAGCAAGTGTGCTCCCTTCTGCCAGAGGAAGTGTGGAGTGTTCTATGGAAAATTTGAGGTCCAACATATTTCTTTCCATAGGACAAGGTTTTTTTTTTTTTTTTTTTTTTTTATACAAGGTTTTATTTCACACTGGACAAGGTTTTATTTATTCAATGTATTTTTGTTCTGTGGAAAGAACTAACCTTTAGTGACATGGCAATCACAGCAAACATAGCAAATAGGCTCTAACCTCTAAGTTTTAAGCTTAAGAGTTACTTGAACGTAAGGACACTACAGTCAAACTCATCTTTGCCATAAAATTTTATGCATGTAGGAGACATCTTATAGATATTTGTTAAAATGAACTAAAGTTTACACTACCTTTATTGAACATTATTATAAAAAATTGAAAATCTGTTGAAAATGTTGATCATAAAAACCAAAAGCTGGATGACTTCAGTGCCCAGTGCTCTAATGGAAGAATACCATCAATTTGACACAGTGTGCTCCTCTACCTTTTGGAGTCTTCATATAAAAAGCACTAAAATATTTTTGGATCGAAAGTTAATATAAGTCTTTGATACTTAATGGAATTTGAACTTGGAAAAGTTAAGTTGATGATACTAAAAGAAGTGATTATATCTTCTTCTAATCTCTTTGTTATATAAAGACATGTACGACAACTGTGAGTTGATAACAGTTTTTGATTCATAAAATATTTATTTCTTTTAAATTAATAACACATTTCCCTAGCTAAAGCAGTAGGAAAGGATCATCTTCATCCATTTTGAAATTACTTTCCAAAGCACTTAATTTCCAGTTAATGAAAAGCCAGAATTCATACCCTCTGTATGTGTAAATGCTCCCATTTATGTGGTAGGACCCAAAATACCTAGTATTAGTGAACATTTTGAGATAAGAGATTTAACTGACTGCTTTACAGAGTAGAAATTTGGAGGGAAAGACATAAAAATGGCTTTTTAAGAAAATTGTGGTTGGGGATAGGTAATGTAATTCATTCTTCACCACGTCTTCCGAAGACCTCCTTTAAAGACTGCTTTTCAAGGATTAAATTTGGATTTGTTTTCCATGCATGGGCTGAGTTGGGCCTTAAAGCTGTGGCTGGAAAATTTTTTTTTTCAGGTATTTAGTTGGATAGATTTTAAAGAGTAATACAGAGTGAAATAAATCCTTCTTGATTATGGCATGCATAACTTATTTATCAAGTTATAACTCAGTGCAAAAGTGCTGTAATTCTTGATTTTTGTTAAACCAAGAGCTTTGCAACTTCTGATGGCTTTTTTAGTGTAATGATTTACATACCTAATCTCTCTTCTTGATTGTACATTGTTTTTACATTTTTTCCCAGTTATGTCTTATATATACTATGAGATAATGAGTTGACTATAGGCTGGAAACTGACCACGTAGAAAATTTTAAAAAATGGTTCCTTCAGCTGTCTGATTTTCAAAATCTAAAAAGCCCCTCAGTAGTATAGACTAGGAAATTTAAAATAAAGCAGGTACATGACTATATATGCATATTTTAGTTATTAAAGATTATTTTTGGAGGCTTGTGATTTATGGAAGTTACTCATTTTCTTTCTATCATTACGTTCTATGTTATGAATATTAAACAGCTTTAATTACTGAATATGTGCACTAGTAAATCTCAAACTATTTCATGTAAAATTTTCAAATCGTGATTGGTAGGCAGTAAAGAAATAGATATACTTATTTTTTAATGTTTCTGTTTAATCTTGCATACCTTGTTCTGACCATGATGAGGTTCAAATTTACACTAAAGATTATCATGCTTACAGTAGCAAAAAATATAAATGTAATATAAATGTAAATTTTAAAGAGGATTGGGGGTAAGAGACAAAGTGAAAAGGCAGTTTTATAATACTACAGAAAGATGTTTGGGAAGGAAAAAAAACTATGAATTAACCAGATATAGAATAGGATCGTTGGATTTTTGAAGAAAAAAATTCTTAACAGAGAATTTAAATCTTGCAAGCACTGAATGCCCATCCCATAGAAGTTTAAATACTTTATAGAATTTATTTCATCAAAGTATACAGATGTTGCTGACAGAGTCCTATGGAAGACCATAATTATTCTATTCCTTATTTTCTAAATATGTTTTTGTTGTATTATAAAAATAAATATATATGATTAATAAATTTAATCTGCTTTACATCTGTTCTTATTTAATATATATTTGAAGATAGGTAAATATGGAAATTTTATATTTCCTCTAAATGCATCCAGATTTGTGTAAATGTAACAAGCAAACTGCAGACAGTCTGTGAGTGATGCATGACCATGCAGGTGATGGCTGGAAAATGTTGCTAGCTATTTCTGACACACCTACTTAAAAAGTGATGGATTTCCCACTTTTTTCTTTTTTATTGTACTTTAAGGAATACTTTAAAGACTCTTCCTTCTAGCTCTCTCTGTTTCTTTTGAAATGAGAAAATTTTAGCTGTGGGAGGCAAAAATCAGAAGATAAATCAACAAAAGAAAATATGTGGAAGGGTCTAGTCTAATGGGACAATCAAAAAATCTTAAAATAGGAAAAAAAAAATCAAGACTCCTTTTATAGCAAGAAAACTACTATCACCAAAAAATGTAATTTAGGTAAGAATTTGAGGATGTGGGTAGGGTACCTTTATCTGCGAGATCAAATAAAACTTCATTTTTATATGAAATCAGCATCTTCAGACAACCTGCTCTTTTTTTTCTCTTAAGACATTCTCACTACTCTTCCACCTAGCACAGCAGTTATTTTTATAGTTTTACAGGGAACAGCTGATTTTATAATTGAATTTGTTCATACGACATTACTGTTTTGATAAGCTGACTCAGCTTAATTCAATGAAAAGTATATTTGCCTGTTTTTGCAGCCTCCAGAAGATTATGGCAACAACACACCTTAGCTGTGTTTACATTTTTATGTTACTGTATCAAAGACTCGGGTTACACACAATTCATATACGCTCATGTGCTAGATCCGTTTATACCCTCTTTGGTGTACGCAGCGGCATACTTGTCTCTTGGAAGGTTTGGAAAACAGCTCAGCATGTTCGTGTAACTTATTTTTACAAACAAAACATAAAAATTCTTAAACTTGCAAAATGTACCAATATTAGACAGTTCGATGTGTTTATTTTCTTGGGCCACCATGTAACTATCATAAAATTCTGTTTAAATTAAAATCTTGTTACGTTTAATCTAAGGCTATAATCATAGATCTTTTATTCAAAGCAATTCTGCTGAGAATAATTTTCTTAATGCTTTGATAATTACTCTTGCAAACTTGTGAAGATGAACCAAGGAAACAGTCATGGATTATTCCATGCTTCACTCTGTTTATAGCCTTTAGAGCAATGGAATCACTCTTGGTCTTTCCAGGGGTGATCTTCATAACACAGTAGAGAAATATACTATAGTTAGTAAAAAATTAGAGGGGAAAGCCTGCCTCTAAACTACCACCTACTACGAAATATGTAGGACACTATAAAGTTAATTTTAAAAAATGACAAACCAAGACTTAAGAAGTTTTAAAAGCACAGTATGTTTCTCCCTCACCCTCCCTGATAACTTCCTTCTCACCCCAGTCACACTTGACAAGAATTCACTACATGAAATCATTGGTCTTTTCTGCAAATAATTCTAACAACGTCAGGCTTCGACAGGTAAAGTATTGTAGGATAGAGTTAACGATATGACCCACAGAGTTGAATATAATTATCTAAAAAATAAATATTCATGTCAGTTTGGAAGCTACTCGATCACAAAACATGAAAGCAAGGTCAACTCTTTTTTTTTAATCTACCATCAAACTCTAAATACATCATTAACCCCAAATTCCTTTGGGTTAAGTCCTTGAACAGTTCTGAAATACAATTATACAAAGTTACACATCCATGCTGAGTTATTTACCATTGTGTAATGATAATCTGCAGTGGGCCAGGGTTTTATTTGCAGGTTATTCAGAGAGGAGCTATGATGAGTGATTTTTAAGTCCAGGTTGGAAGCATAAACAAAGGGTGTGTTCTCGTAGTCTGACAGGAGACTGCAGTTTGTGAAGTGATGTTTGGAGAATCAGAAGAGAGGGTAGTAGAGAGGATATCTTTCATTTTAGAAATGCTGAGGCACAAAACACAGGTGCTTGTAGTACTTTCATACATGAAATCCCTTCTCCTGTATGTGCATCATGTGTAAACGTAAAGTCTGTATACTGCTGACTATTCGTCTCTGGTGTCCAATGAGTATGACTCCAATTCTTCTAATATCACTGTGAGAGATTGAGAGAGAGAGAGAGAGAGAGAGAGAGAGAATATGAACATTTAGATCTGGTAAGTATGACAGAGAGGAAATGAACATTTAGATATGGTAAATGTGCCCCATGTCAGATTTGCCAAAAATTGTATACCTGGTAAAATGAGAGTTTAAGCAGAGATATAAATGAACAACAGGAGTTTGTTACCTTTTTCTTTACCCTGGTGCCAGAGAAGACGTCAGGTCAACCTCAGATTTAAGGGTACAAAGAATTCAGGTACCGATGTAATGTTCAGATATTTCATAAGCCCAAGGGTTTTATGTAATTGTATAAATTTTCAACAGTATTAGCAAAATAGCATGTAGGATAGAAAGTATAATGTGGACTCCATTTTAATTGTCATGGTCTTTCAATAATTTGAAAAAATGCCATTATATTATGTTGAACAGTATGAAATTACCATTACTATTTTACAACAATGGCAATTTAATATGGCTTCACCTACTAGTTTTAGTATCTTTCTTTTAAGCACATGTTGAGCATTTTCACTGCACCCATGAAAGGATAGCATTTGAGAAAGTGGAAAAATGCTGGACCATTGTAACATAGAGAAAAAGCTCTGAGATAACATAATATTGTATTATTACAATTATTACATTTGATGAAAGTAATAGGAATTGATTTAGTATACATGAGTCAAAACTAATTTGCAAAGGTAAAACTATGTTGATGTAAAGTCTATGATGTGAACAAGAGTAATATGCATTTTAGAAAGCATTTAAAATTTTAAATAGTTTTTTGAATTAAATATATTCTTTCAAAGGAAAATAGTTAAAAGTGCAATGTCCAACTTTCACTAGAATGATCGACAGAAATGGTGAGGAAAGATGTGGAAACACCATCCTAGTATTAGGGAAGGTAGTTTAACCATGGTGTTCTTGATATAGTATTTGAATTTATAATCTCCTGAGTGGAGCATCTAAATATAGTAATAAACATAGCACCACTTACTCAATGCTCATTCTTGAAATGAGGTCAAAAGTTGTAAACCCTGCTGCCATGAAGTTATTCTTATATTGCCCCATCTTTATAGAATCTAGCCAGTCACCGACCGTCACAAACAAAGGATATTCGGGAACTTCACCAGGAGAGTCTGGCATTCTACGAGGAAAAAACAAACAAACAAGCATGGAGACCATTTAAAAGCCGGATAAAGCAAAAAATACCCAACTTTATTTTTACATGTTACAGTATTCTTACATCAAATGTTTTCATCCTCCATAGAACACTAGAGATTTAAAATTTTTCCATCATATTCAAATCAGCCACTTATACCTGGTCAGTTTCACTTGTCAGTTTCTTTTGTCTTTTCCTGCTTTTTGCCACTACTAGGTCTTATACTTGATGTATCTTGAGAAAACCCACATCTTGCTAACTTCTGTTTACTTTTTTCTCTTGCATGAAATTCTGTTTTCAAATTTGAGGAATACCCCCAAAG
Source organism: Stenella coeruleoalba (assembly GCF_951394435.1). Classification (NCBI taxonomy): domain Eukaryota; kingdom Metazoa; phylum Chordata; class Mammalia; order Artiodactyla; family Delphinidae; genus Stenella; species Stenella coeruleoalba. The sequence continues at coordinate 99,164,989 of NC_137150.1, forward strand.
AAAGTAACTAGCCACAGGCTATTCACTCATACGCTTTCTGACCTGCCACTGAATCTATGCCCTTTGGCCTTTTTCACATTTAAAAAAAAAAATTCCATTTATTTTTGGCTCCATTGGGTCTTCATTGCTGCGTGCAGGCTTTCTCTAGTTGTGGCGAGCGGGGGCTGCTCTTCGTTGCAGTGCATGGGCTTCTCATTGTGGTGGCTTCTCTTGTTGAGAAGCACAGGCTCTAGGTGGGCGGGCTTCAGTAATTGCAGCAAGAGAGCTCTAGAGCGCAGGCTCAGTAGTCGTGGCGCACAGGCTTAGTTGCTTTGCAGCATGTGGGATCTTCCTGGACCAGGTATCGAACCCATGTCCCCTGCATTGGCAGGCAGATTCTTAACCACTGTGCCACCAGGGAAGTCCCCTTTTTCACATTTGCTATGATAACCCCTTCTTTTTTTTGTGGTGAATTCATTGATCAAGTCTCCATTTATCTGTCCTCAAACATTCAACAAGAATTTATTATTTATTAAAAAGTAATTTCTGCTGTCATAGAGCTCAACTGCATGAATAAGATTTACATACATCCAAGTATAGGGTAATACAGCCCAAAGCACAGATATTAATAAAGCACAAAACTAGAGCAAAATCAATGCAAGCTTGGGTTAACAAGAAAAAGGAATCTGTCATTGATGGATCTTAAAGTAAGTGATACAGAAATTTGTATTTCTGTTCCTAAGATCTGATGCACAAGGGCATTCCAGTTAGAGATATTTTTGTAGTTTTAATATAAAAATAATATAAGGGTATTATTTTGAAAAGGTTAGTGAATGTGTGAATACATAGATATAGATACATATAGGTATATCACCAGGACTCGGGTCTTTAGGAGCACAAAAGCCAGAGATGTACATAATACATGGGGATACAAGTTGTACACTGTATGACTCCTGAAAACCCTGAAAGATGCCCCTTGGAATTATTTAGGACAAAGTCCCTACTAAAGACCTAAAATTCATTTCTTTGGTTTTTCTTTGATTCTACATTGACTTCTACTTTTCTAAACTGAATTCTAGTTGAAGGTGGACAGGGGGGTGAAGAAGGATGACAGGGAAATCCAGGGATTATTGCTCTTTCTATATAATTGACATTTGCATAAACTAAATGCATGTATCTTGTGATTATACTGTAGTCCATATGGAGTCTGGTTACTCTTCACAGTGACTTGTGTTCTTTTTACCACTACTCAATTCTGTTACCATATTTCCTATTTTGGAGGCTGTAAAGCCACATTTTATTTTCCTGTACTAAAAACTGCAATGCTATTTGATTATGGGCTATTTCATTCTAATTAATATCAGAATGATTCATGATTTGACCCTAAACAAAGTTTAGTTATGTTAAAGGTTGAAAAGCTATCATGGCATCTACAAATAAACACTTTAACGGTTGCTATATTTCTTAGTTTCCTAGAGTTGTTTATATTAATAAGAATTATCAAATAAATAAAAGTTCATATATCAATAAAAACAATAAAGTTCTCCATGGCAAACAGAGTTAAACAGGGTTTTTAATTGTGGCGTTTTTTAGAGCCTTCACTAGCTTCTGCGCTATTTTCCTAAATTATCTGACCAGTTTCCTACAGAACATACTTCAGGAAATAATGCTGTAGTAAGTTCACTGACCAAGTTTAAATATCAAAATGCCCAGGGTATCCTTATTCCTTATTAACATAAATAAAACAATATACGTTAGGAAGCTGAATGTCCTATTTCAAAACACTGTGGCTCTCATGTCTTTTAATTACTTGTCTGAGAAATCTGTTGAAACTGAACCAAACTAAAAGGATGTGTTTAGGTGAATTTCCCTTCATACTCCTATGCCATTCTTGATGCACAGACATAGTCAAATGACTTCCACTTCTCTCTCCTGAGATAATGCTAGAATAACTCTTGAGATTTCACAATTCATATAATTGGTGAGTGAAAATGTAATTTGCTAATTTTATGTCCTTAGTATAGAAAGGTCATGGAAGGACATTCTGTATACTAAATGACTTAAATGGCCTATTTCTCTGTTGAAAAGCATCCACTATTTGCTCCTAGAATGTTTCAATACCATAATTCCCTTTCTCTCCATACATCTTTAGTAACCTAGTTACACTTTGGCCTTTATGCGACCGCACTGACGGTTGATTTAGGAAGGTCAGCGTTCCCTCATTGTTCACAGCCACTGTGCAATAACTTTTCTTTCACCTTATAATGAAGTTGAAAAATGCTGCTATTTTCTGGCTTTGAGGGTTGGGTGCCATCACCCTCACATGAATTCTCTGGAATATTACCTAATAAACAATAGGCGCCCTTTCTTATCAACCATGTGCAATGATAAATTCAGTCTGCTATTTGCTGAGCATGTAGAAATTTCTGCTATTTGGTGACTAGTGGGAGCTTCCCACCTGAGAAATGTCTTTACAGCAAAACCTCACAGAAAAAAAGTACATATTGTAGAACAGAAGGTCAAAGGTCTACTACCTTCCTCAGAAAAATGAGGAGGCGGTAGAATTAGGAAATTGTTCCAGGTATACATTATGGTCAATTAAGATTAGGAAAAGGGCTGCAGTATAGCTAGAATAGGTAATAGTATAGTTTAAGGTGCAATAAACACATACTCTCAATATATCTAAATATGTGAAAATGAATAGCACCGATAGAGCCAAGAAGTCTTGATTCTGATGAGCCCTTTGAGTTCACAATAGTATTAGTATTTTAATTTAGAAAGTTCTTAGGTTACCAGTAGGTATTAAAACTGCCGTTAAAAAGCAGGAAGGTTTTTATCCTCAAAAGTTTTCCATATTTTATAATCATCATGTAAATATAAAAGTAAGAGACCTATTAAAAATGATTCAAGAAAAGTTATACTTTGAGAAACACTATTCCAAGGTAGGATCTTGTTTTATTTTATTTTTTTAATTTTTATTTATTTATTTATTTATTTTTGGATCTTTTTTTTAAACATCTTTATTGGAGTATAATTGCTTTACAGTGGTGTGTTAGTTTCTGCTTTATAACAAAGTGAATCAATTATACATATACATATGTTCCCATATCTCTTCCCTCTTGTGTCTCCCTCCCTCCCACCCTCCCTATCCCACCCCTCTAGGTAGTCACAAAGCACCAAGCTAATCTCCCTGTGCTATGCGGCTGCTTCCCACTAGCTATCTATTTTACGTTTGGTAGTGTATATATGTCCATGCCACTCTCTCACTTTGTCACAGCTTACCCTTCCCCCTCCCCATATCCTCAAGTCCATTCTCAAAGGAGGCAAGAATATACAGTGGAGAAAAGACAGCCTCTTCAATAAGTGGTGCTGGGAAAACTGGACAGGTACATGTAAAAGTATGAAATTAGAACACTCCCTAACACCATAAACAAAAATAAACTCAAAATGGATTAAAGACCTAAATGTAAGGCCAGAAACTATCAAACTCTTAGAGGAAAACATAGGCAGAACACTCTATGACATAAATCACAGCAAGATCCTTTTTGACCCACCTCCTAGAGAAATGGAAATAAAAACAAAAATAAACAAATGGGACCTAATGAAACTTCAAAGCTTTTGCACAGCAAAGGAAACCATAAACAAGACCAAAAGACAACCCTCAGAATGGGAGAAAATATTTGCAAATGAAGCAACTGACAAAGGATTCATCTCCAAAATTTACAAGCAGCTCATGCAGCTGAATAACAAAAAAACAAACAACCCAATCCAAAAATGGGCAGAAGACCTAAATAGACATTTCTCCAAAGAAGATATACAGATTGCCAACAAACACATGAAAGGATGCTCAACATCATTAATCATTAGAGAAATGCAAATCAAAATTACAATGAGATACCATCTCACACCGGTCAGAATGGCCATCATCAAAAAATCTAGAAACAATAAATGCTGGAGAGGGTGTGGAGAAAAGGGAACACTCTTGTACTGTTGGTGGGAATGTAAATTGATACAGCCACTATGGAGAACAGTATGGAGGCTCCTTAAAAAACTAAAAATAGAACTACCATATGGATCTTGTTTTAATATGAAACTATCACACGCTTAAAGGCTTTTCTCCCCTTACCACTCTAACATAACTTTTTCCTAGCTCTTACATTTATATATGGCTAGCAGAACTGTACAGATAGGGTCCATTCTATTCTATATTGCCTTTATTTCACATACTGAGGAATATTTTCTATATGTCAGTGGTCTTCATAACTAATATTCAAGTGAGCGTATAGTATTCTGTAGGTTGATGCTTAATAATTTGTTAATTCCCTGAGTCAGACTCTTAAATTGCTAGCAACCTTATTAAATTTATTACAGATGATTATATAATCATAGAACATGTATCTTTATGCTTCAGTTGAATTACTTCCTTGGGAAAAATCCATAGGACAGAAGAATTTTGTTTTTAAAGAGTAAGTTAAAACTCCCTGATGGCAGGAATCATATCTCATATATCTTTCTATTTTCTGTAGGCCTTAGCACAATGCTGAAAGTATTAAAGGAATTCATTAAATAAGTGATAATTTAGATTTGAATATTCTCTACAGAAAAGTTTGGTCCATGACATAATGGTTGATTCATGATGAATAATCTACTTTCATTTAACTCATTAAATGGAAGAATAAGAGCTTATTGCTGTAACGGTCAGCCTATTAATGAATATGCTGTTGATTTAGTTTATTCCTCACATTGCAAAAATGTTTGCTTATCTATCTTGATAGGTTTCAGAGTGGAGGAAGAGGCAGTTACAGGTGAGTGAGGCAGCACAGGGTTAAGGGACCTAGAACTACAACAGCAACATTTATCTTATTCAATATCACTGTTTTTACATGAGCTTCTCATCTCATGACTAAGGGACTACACTTCACACTATTTACTACACAAACTACCTACCTAACCTTTGAAGGAAGAATTTATCTAATCAGATTAAAAAATAAAACATTGCCCTCCCTATAATTAGGCCTAATCGTCAAATTGAACACAAGTTAATGAAACAATTTTGATATTCCTTTAAGATTTTAAAGTGAAATTTTGCACAAGATGTTCTAAAATTCTAAGGGCATAGAACCATGCCATAAATCTTGTGACTATTTCATGCTTGTGGGCAATATCTCTTTTTTTTTTTTTTTTTTTTTTTCCCGTACGCGGGCGTCTCACCGTTGTGGTCTCTCCCATTGAGGAACACAGGCTCCGGACGCGCAGGCTCAGCGGCCATGGCTCATGGGCCGAGCCGCGCATGTGGGATCTTCCTGGACCGGGGCACGAACCCGTGTCCCCTACATCGTCAGGCGGACTCTCAACCACTGCGCCACCAGGGGAGCCCGGCAATATCTCTTTGCTCCAAACAATCTGACGCTTCTCAGTGCTAAATTGGGAGCGTGAGTTATTTTTTGTCAGCCTCTTATTTTCAGTAAGTCTTCAGGTTTTTTATTGACATGATTATTTAATTCTCATAATAAGCCTGATAATTGGTAAAAAGTATGAAGGAGTGATATTCAAAGCAAATTTAAAAATTATAGATGTGTTTAAACATTAGGAAGGATAGATACAGGGTAGGAATAATACTGTTTAAGTATTTCCTACATTCTGAGTAGAGTTCTTAGCACATGGTCACTATAGTCAGAGTAACAGATCACTGAACCTCAGGAAAGCCTATTTTATGTGGGTAAATAATACAGGGACAGAAATAGATTTCATATCACACGCCAACTACAATTCATTGCCAGTAGTTATCAAAACGTGGTCTTAAAAAGATACAGAGGCAGCATGTGGGCTCAGTGAGAAGGAGTGCTGTGATGGTTAGTAATGTCGGCCATAACAAGGAAAAGAAGCAAAGCATACATTTGCCAACACTGGAAAAATTCAAACTACAAAAATGCTTGAGGACGTAAATGTGAAACTATGTTGCTGCCATAGTTTCCTCATTTCTTTATTTTGTTGTAGTTACTACTTTCTTTTTTCAAGTAGTGTTCTTCAAGTGACCGAGCATTGTAGGAGAAAGTTGGGGGAATATACAGATTACGTGTTTGCTTATTCCCATGAATGAGGGCATACTCATTTTCTACATCCTTGTATTTGCTTAGCAGAACATAAAATAACAGGCTGTGCTCTGCTACAAATTCTTTTTGGAATTTTAATATACTCCATTGATGAAGTCTGATAAGTCCAGAGAAAATCTATCTGGAGATGTAAAAACGTTATCCTCTTTTCCTATAATCATAAACAGTGCAGTGGTTGTATACTGTGTAGTGGAAAGAACAAGGACTTTGCAGTTGGTGGACCTCATTCAAATTCCTGATCTAGTAATTACTTGCTGTGTATCCCTGGGAAATTTAGCCTCTTTGAGTCTCTGTTTCCTTACATGAGGGATGGAGATAATAACAGTGAGGATTACATGACATGACAGATAAAAGTGCCTAGTACAATAACTGGCACATAGTAGGCTCTCAACAAATAGCAGTAATAGTTATTGTTGATAATGATTAATAGAACTTGTATCAATATTAGTACTGGTATTAACATTAGTGATAGTATATTGTGGCAACAGTTCATGTGAATAGAATTTAGATTTTCTAACGGGTAGAAGTTTCACACTTCCTGTTTAATACTTAATATTCTGTCTTCCTTCCGCAAAGCTTTGCTTATCACTCGATTACAACACTAGTTTTGGCCAGCCAGTTATTTCTCTGTCAGGAAAAAAACCATTAAAACTGTTAGTTACAAAAATTAAGCAGAACAAGTTGTCCATGACTTCGTTTATAGAGATAAACAATTTAGTAAGTGATGATTACGGACAGCCTAGGCAGCACTTAGCAACATGTTTTCAAAATGAATAGAAACATTTCTAACAAACTGTTGAAAGTTATTGCCCTCAGGAGACAGCATTGCAGGTGCTTTATTAATTGGATGGAGGGAGGTAGTACCATTTAGTCTTATAATGTTTACTTGCAGTTCTCCAAAGCAGATGATACTGGTTTGAGCTTTTCCTTACCTTCATGATTCACATATTACCAGAAGCCAAGTGCTTGAAAAGTTCAACAGTCGATTTATACATACTAAGGAGAGTGGTGGTTCCAGTTCCTAAGAGCTAAAATATTATAAGATCCTTAATTATGGCCTAGCAGGTAGTGAGAATATTCCTATGTGCCTTGGCCTGGGTGGAATATGATTTCTGTCATGGACTGGTCCATCTGGTCAATTGTTGCCTGTTTCTGAACGCTACCTTTTAGCTGATGTTGTCGAGGAGCCCATAATCTATAAAATTCTCATCAGTGACATGCTGGGCATCTGGAGCAGGATTGGGAGAAAGAATTATTCTCCTATTACACTGCAGCGCTGTCCAAAAGGCACTGTCCAGCTGATTTCAGCCTAGTGCACTCAGTAGGCTACGGTGTATGGAAGAAACAGGGGTGGGTGTTAAGAGGTTGGAGGATGAGTGTATAGGATGATGTAGGTAGGGTGGGGAAGGTAGGGCTGGGTGAAGGGACAGCCATATAGTCATCAATCTACTTCGTGCTATTAAACTACCGGGCCCCAGATGTGACTCTGGATTCCATGGCAATATGCTTGCCTCTGGGTTGGTCCTGAGGGTCAGGGAAAGGGAGAAGAGGTGTTTCAAAGGGTGTGGCCAGGCAACGCTCCTGATGTCGTTCTCCATGTAGCCTTGGTCTCAAGCTGGGCCCTTTTTCCAGGGGCTGTGACAGCTACAGATATTTCTTTGAAAGGGGTTATAAGGCATCATTGTACTGTAAATGAAAATGAAGGTAGTTTGAAATTCATGCATGAAAGGATGACTGCCTATATTACTAAGGTACTTTCTCAAATTATTTTTTTTACAGTCAATTGGATTTAAGGTTGTACTTATATCATTACATTCACTTATATATCCATATGCTTTCTTGAGTAGCAGAGAAAGCAAGAAGGTTGGGGACTTCACAGAGCTCTGAATACTCCCATGGGAGTGTGTCAGGCACAAGAATGTCAGCATTATTTGGAGTGGTTGTTCTAAATAATAAAAGCCTTCTCTGACCAACAATTTTTTTTTCTACTGGGTATTCTGTCCTTTGAAAGAAAAATTACAGATATAAGGTCTATGAAATTTCCAATATGCTGGTATAAAATGATGAAGCTGTGGGTTTCTCAGCTTTCCTCTCCCCTCTTTGTCACCTTAATTTCTTCCCCTCTTACTACTCTGTCAAGAGAATGGATAAAACCTTCTCAGGTGAATTCTTGAGAAAAAAAGCAATTAGAGTGGAATAAAAACCATAGGGACCTAGTGGGTGAGAGAGTTATGTCAGTATAGGAGTGTGAGAGAACTTTGGGAGTTTGGGGATATTAGAGAAAAGGAGCGTACAGGAGAGTTTAATAAGAACTGCTGTGAATTATACTCTTAGACTCCTTTACCTGCTTGAGAGATACATGGGAGGAAAGACTGCAATTCTATACCCCATCATGTTTCCTTAGTCCAACATCACTCTGGGACAAGTGACTGGGCTTTGGAATTTGGGGGCTGGAGTGGCAATGTCACAGTTTTGTAAGCATAAAACAAACCAGGCATTCTGTAGCTAACATTGCCATCCTTCAATCTACCACATCTCTTCTCCCTAAACGGTCTCAGTGCTCTGGGATCAGGGTAGGTGGGTGGCATTGGGGGTGAGGGGGTGGACAAGGGAAACCCACTCAGGCTGCTTTGAAAACAAGAATACTGATAAAGGTTCAGGCACGATACCCTTAGAACTCTGGTTCTTTTTGTTTCCCAAACAAAAGTATATTAAGGGTAGCACATATATCTTTGTCAGAAACAAGGATAGCAAATCAGTCACAAAAACTTCAATTTGGTCCCCCAGAGATTAGACCTTTTTTTTTTTTAAGTTTTTTTTTTTAATGTGGACCATTTTTAAGGTCTTTACTGAATTTGTTACAATATTGCTTCTGTTTTATGTTTTGGTTTTTTGGCCACGAGGCATGTGGGATCTTAGCTCCCCAACCAGGGATAAAACCCACACCCCCTGCATTGGAAGGCGAAGTCTTTAACCACTGGACCGCCAGGGAAGTCCCAGAGATCAGACTTTAGAATTGAATCAAACTGCCAACTTTATATAAAGCCCAACTCCTGGCCCACGTGTGGAAGCACCATCGCGGAGCCTGCCTTTCTCTGGCCTGTCCACTGGATTATTGCCCACCCAGTTAAAGCATAACTTCTGGCCCTCAGTCACCAGCCCTCATACTGACTTTACCTCTGGTTCATTTGGACTTTTTGATATTTTCTCATCTTAAATTCTTTATCATTATTTTCCAAATACGAGGAAGATTCATTATCTTGAAAAAGCAGGGAAGAAATTGTTTTACCTGCTTTTCTTCAAAAAGAAGGCTCTTACCTGCCTGCGTCTACAGCCATAGAACAGTCAGAGAGCTCTGTTGACGGGCACTGGCTGTGGAGTCCGTTGACCCTAAACCACAAGAGGTCCAGATTAAATGATTTCAGACTCACTCCATGATCCCTTTCTAGTAGTTCTTTCTCTTCATTATTAAAGCATGCTCATCTCTTCAATAAAACATATAAAAACAAAACACAAGACACATTTTCTCTAACCACTTCTCTTTCTTTTCAGATACAGATTTTTTGAGAAAACAGTACTGGACTTGGTACTTTGTACAGCGCCTCTCTCTGACCTCACATTCACTCCTCCCCCACTGGGTTTGTCTTACATGATGCTAGTGAAAATGCTCTTGCAAAGGCCGCCCATGAAACCGAAACACATAGTTGCTAAATCCAATGGACACACTTCATTTTTATCTTAAGGGAGCTTCATAAAGCCTTGGACATTAAACTCCTAGGAACTGTCTCCTTTTTTTTGGTTTCTAGGATACTGTGCTTTCCCTGTTTTCCTGATTATCTGTCTGGCTCTCCTTTCTCAGTCTCCTTTGGGTACACATCTTCAATTCATTTCTTAAACCTTGGTGTTCCAAAGGTTTGCATTCTTTTCCTATTTCTTTTTATTCTTTATATTCTCCATGGGTTATCTTAACTATGCTTAAAGCTTCAGGTACAATCAATATGCTGATGATCTCCAAATCTACATCTTTAGCCCAGATATTTTTAACTGAGTTCAACCTATATAAATATAAGTGCCTACTGGATATATTCACTTAGATGTCCCACAGGAATCTTCCACTCAATATGCATGAAATGGTCTCATTCCTATTCCAAAAACTTGTCCTTCTCCCTCTCTCTCAGTGGTAATACCATCAACCAACTTGTCTAAGAAAGAAACCTGACAAATATCTTGATTCTTTTCTCCTCCTTCCTTGTTCACTCAATGACCAAGACACATTCGTTTTCCTTATCTAGTAATAAATCCATTTTCTTATCTCCTGACTCCAAACTTATTCTCATTTCATAAGTCAGGCCCTGACCTTTCCTAGCTTGGATTGCTGAAAACATATAACTCTCTCTGTTTCCCATCTTGCTCCTTGCTTTACACTTTTAGTTTAAATCAGCCCTAGAGTGATCTTTCAGAAATGCAAATGTGATCATGCCCTTCTCTTGCTTAAAATCCTTCAATGGCTGCCCATTGCTTTTACGATAAAATTCAAAATGGCCCCCATGCCCACTCTCACCATTACAGCCTCCTGTGCTGGACTGCTTTAGGGAAGACGGGCTAGAATAATAGTTTAATCTCTAGCTATTTCATGCTTGGCTTCACTTTACTGAGGCTGCCAATTAGTGATTTAGAGGTGAACTCTTCTATTCTCTGCTATGAACTGAGGTCTGTTTCAAGTAGTTCTTGAAGAGCCTTTGGCTTTATTGTCACTAAAACCTGCACTGACTTGAACTTGTGACCTAAAGTTGAACATTTGTATATCCTATTGGCCATCCCCGGAGTCAGGAAAGTAAGCTTTGAAAACGCTTTGGTTATTTGTAAGTCCAATTTGGCCTAAAGAAATCTATTTTCAACTTAACAATATTTTAAATGTTATATGTTCAGACATAGATGGCAGTGTTTTTTTTTTTTCTTCTACTTTCCCTCTTATAATTGCTTTTCAGAGAGAAGTGGGTAGATCTCTCAACGCTACTGACTTTTATAAAATGGTGGATGAGTGCTTTCATTTTCTTGTCTTGTCATCCGTCTTTCTCTGGTTTTAGCAATGGAAGGTAACAACAGCTGGGTGTGATCATATCAGCAGGAGACATCCTTGCTCCTGGCTGATTCACAAATTGCCCCTGTCTTGCTTGCCATTTCAAAGAGAGGAATAGAATATAGAATGGACAAGAAAATTAAAGGGGTTGCACACACACGCACACACACACACACACGCACACACATAAGATTTTCTTCTTATAAAGGTAAGAAGAAAATCAGTAAGTCAAGAAAGGAATTAGAAATACCATAGACCCACACAGGAAAAAATATTTAAAAAGTGATTCAGAAAGATTAGATATGGACAAAAGGAAAGGGGAACTTGTTTTCTTGTGGAAAAAAATCATTTTTTTAAATGTTAATAAACTGCTTTTTCAGCTGATAAATAAAATATGGTTTATACAGAATATTCTAAAAGGTAGACAACTAGACAGTTATCAAGGCAAACTTCCTCCTCTTTACCTGTTAGTCTTGTCTACAGCCTGAAAGAAATTATGATTGTCAAGGGGAAAAATCAACATTATGCATCTTACACAAGGATGTCCTCTACCAGGGTGTGAAGGGCACTGGGATTGCGGATCAGCTTGTCAAGGAAGCTGACAATGTCAGTAAATTTTGGTCTGTGATTTCTCTCCTTCTGCCAGCAATGGAGCATCAGCTGGTGTAGAGATGCTGGACAGCCCATGGGAGCCGGAAGTCTGTAACCTTCTTCAATGGACAGAATGACCTAAATGCAAACATACACAGGTTATTCTCTTACTTTTGGGTACAAGTAATACATATGCTAAGTTATAATTCCTTTTATAGAGGAAGTGGAAGCCAAAACATTGGTAAGCATGAAAACTACTTGTGAGTACATGTAGTCCAGACGAGGATAAATACGAAAGTTGTGAACAAGAATTGCAAGTATCTTCGTAGCATCTGCTGACCCCCCTTGAGAGGAAAAATATGTTTTTAAAATTTGTGGTATACATATGGGTGGTTAAATTTCATCCCAATTGTCCAGAAATAGTTTTTGTGTGATTTAGCTGGAATGCCTCAAAACCCAATTAGGACATCAGAAATTTAGTCTAAGATTGATGCATTTAATACAAATCACATGTGACAAATGTTTTAAGTAAAACTGTACTTCTGCAGAAGCACTGAATTCCTGATTCATTTTTTATCCCTTTATAATAATGTCAGTGAGTATCCTTTTTGTAGCCATCCTTCCTTCTTTCTTCTTTACTGTCTAGTTAATTCTTTATTTCATTTATTTGGTTGCACCGGGTCTTAGTTGCAGCAGGCGGGCTCCTTAGTTGTGGCACGTGGGCTCCTTAGTTGTGGTAGGCGAACTCTTAGTTGTGACATGCACGTGGGATCTAGTTCCCTGACCAGGGATTGAACCCAGGCCCCCTGCATCGGGAGTACAGAGTCTTAACCACTGTGCCACCAGGGAAGTCTCTGCCTGTTTAATTCTTCTTCACTTACTTCTGTCTTTCCCTTAGTCTGACACTGATGTGATTATGAAGTCCTTTCAGAACTTCTAAGGTCATTTAATCTTTGAAATGCTATCAGTGCCCAGCTTAAGGCCACAGAGCAACAGGACATTCAGCCTGAGTATCCTCTGGGCCAGTACTCTCCAATAGAACTTTCCATGATGACGGAAATGTTCTCTCTGTCCAACATGGTGGCAAGTAGTCACAGGTGGCTATTGAGCATTTGAAATGTGGCTAGTAAGACTGAGGAACTGAATTTTTAGTTTTAGTTTAATTAATTGACATTAAATTTTAAATAGCCACATGTGGCAAGTGGCTACTCTACAGGACAGTGTAGCTTTAGGGACAGGATAAGAAGCCAAAGTTAACTTTGGCTGTATAAGATAAGCCATAACTGTATTATTATTATTTTTATTGTACTTAGGAAATCACATATAAGATAAGGTAAGATATTTCTCTATTTCTCTGTTTAATATACTACCCACTGGGAATTTCCTAACAATGTAATAAAGTTGACCTGGAATTTATGTAGCTTATTTTTTAATAAAGTGTTCAAAGGTATTCACGTGACTATTCTTACATTGTCTCTGGGAGAAAGACAAAGGAAAGGGTTTATTTACCCCCTTCTTTTTTTTTTTTTTAACATTTGTCTGCTTTTATTTTAAGAAGGCAAGGAAGTGTGTAAAGAAGTTTTCAAAATTCCCCAATTGTTAAAATTTAACAAAACAGTTAAAAAGAAAAACTTTGCATAGAGAAGGCACTGAACTGGAACCACATTTTTATAGACTAGGTGGTTCTCTGGGAGGGTTTTTAAAGGATTGTTGCTCAGGATTTGCCTAAAGCAGGGCAGGCTCTCTGAAATCCACAGCCCCCCCTCTCTAAAATGCCACCTTGTGAGGAAAAATGGAAGTCTTTTAAAAGGTGCATCTTATGGTCCTGTGTAGGCATCTTCCCCCTGCCCCTCAAAATGGAGGTGTCTGGTGGGCTCGGACCCAAGCTTTTCCGTTGATATTTCCCCCATTTTTGATGTGGGAAAATTGAGGGACAGACGAATATTTAAAGACAGGCACAATTCAAGCTTACCTCTTCCCTGTGCCAACAACAGAAATACAAAAATGTAAGTGTAAATATTGTTATCAGTGCTCTCTTTATTGTACCACCATCTACACAATTTCATTTTCTATAATAATAAAAAAACCACATCTCCTTTTAATTTCTTTTTTAATTGACACTATTTGACATGACTCTAAAATATCTATAATTTATGCTAGAGGCAGTCTGTAAAAAGAAGGAAAAATATGCCTTCAGGAACCTCTTAACTGCTAAGCTTTAGCTTTTTTCGTAATAGGGAATGTCTCATAATCCCATCTGTGTCTTTGTGACCAAAACACTTTAACCTGTCAGGATACTAGCTTTTTTTCTGTTCATTTTATATTCCGTTATTGAATAGGATTTTTTCTTATCTGTTTTCTGACTACTTTTGCTACCAATTAGGCTTGAATTTTAAGACATTTTGCAACACATTTTAGTAAAATAGGATGTGCATTAAAAATGCTTATAATGCATCAAAACTACTGTGGATAGTTTTGAAAAGTAACTAAGAAAAATAGGATAGAACTCCATTATAGAAAGATTTTAAAATCTCACCCCAGGAGAGCTCTCTAGTCGATTTCACAGTTACCTAATTGTAAGTGCATAGAATAAAATGGATGACAAGTGAAGTTATAGTCTGAGAAAAAAATTAGCTGCCTTTATTGAGCATCATGTGCTAGATGCTTTGCATAGTTTTCTTCATTTACTGCTTAAAATAACTCAATATGGTAGTTATTATTATACCTATTTTTAAATGAGAAAATTTAGACTCAGAGATGTTAGGAAACTTGCCTAAATGCACACAGCATAGGTGGCAGGGCTGAAATTTGAACTTTGTTTCTTTTAGCTTCCAAACTTTTCCTCTGGCCATTCCCCAGGAATGCTTTTCAGTTCTCATGATAATATCTTCCTCTCCAATTTTATATCAACTGATGTAATTTTAGGAGTGATAATTACCATTTTATCTATTGTTATACATCTGCTAATTGGGCTTCAATGTTTTTACTTGGATCCTAAGCTTTATATTCTGGGTAAATCAAACACATATTTACTTCATAGTTTGCAAAATGTAATCTCTGGCTGAACAGAGTAATTTCTGAGTGCATCTGAGTCCTGCACACATTTCTATTATTGCATCTGTTACATTGTATTATAATATTTGATCTGCTTCCTCTCAGGCTAAACATACATAAAAGAAGGAATTATGTCCCTATATTTTGTATTCTCATCCCTTAGTATGGTGCCTGATACATTAATAAATGTTATTGACAAAAATAAAAGCTATTAGAAGAAATTTTGGGATTTGTCTTGATAGAGAGTAGACTCTTAGAAAACCTGGAGTCTCAAGCTACCCAAGATGGATTCAAAGCAGAAGCATGACAGCATTTGAAGTACCTCAGAAGGAAATATTAATAAAAAACTGGGGCATCAAGTAGTATTGTTCAAAATGATATAATTTCTCCCTGCTTTGGCTAGACAACAGCCAGGTGAGATTGGGCCTTGCTCTTGTCTAAGACAGAGGGCACTGGACCCAACGTCAGCTTCCTGTAAAGACTGGTGGTTTCTTACTCCTGTCCAGAAGGTTTACTATTTCCCATTGACCCAAACGTCCTTAGCTGCTGGGGAGCTGACTTTTCCAGACAACTCCTGTAAACAGCTGACACTCACATCCAGCCTGCTTGGTGTCAAGCAGGCTGTTTACTCTCTTTTGACAAAGTTGCTCTCATGATTGGCCTGTAAGGAGACAGAGTGACAAGAAAGTATGGTCCTTCACCTGGAACCTTTATCCATAATGTGTTCAGCAACGTGTCTGGTCCCAGAATGCCTTTCTGTGGGGAGAGTGGGAGGTTCAGGGACTCATGACATTGCTTCTTGCTGACCTCTGGCTTTAAAGCTTCCTCTGTTCTTTAACTTGTGACTTTGTGAAATATGTTCTGAGCCCTGGTTCATGACAGATGTCAAACCTGAAGTTCCCACCTTATAGGAAAATATTAATAACAACAGTAACAACAGTGACAATAATATTAACAGCTAACAATTACTGAAAGCTCTTGGAAACTTCCAGGTGCCATTTCTAAATGATTTACATGCATCAACTCTTTTAATCCTTACAGTAATACTATGAGGTAGGTACTATTGTTATCCTCATTTTACAGACAAGGAATTTAAACACAGAGAGGTTTAATTTGTTGAAGATCACACACGTAAAAATTCTGGTTTTGAAGGTAGCTAGAGAAGAGATTTAAGCAATATGATTCACGAAGATGGTTAAAAGATACAACATCTTTCTCATGGATTTTTAACTTATTTATCCAAACAGATCTATATTAATCACTTAAAATATACTATTGATCATACCGTGTATAAGGGATAACATAATGAGTAAGAAATGTTTCTGTCTTTAGGAAATGTATAACCTAGCAAAGGTGACGAAGGAGTCTGAATATGGTAAGTGCCATGTAGAACAGGGAGTTATGGAAGTTTTTCAGAGGAGTACCTAACCCAGCCTTGGGGAGGCCTCTCAGAGGAGGTGAACTGAATGTAGAGGGTAGCAGGGTCGACTAGATTAGATGGGTCCAAGAGAGGAGATGTGACCTGATCAGGGAATGAAAGTAGATTTCTGCAGCTAGAATAGAGTCTTCAAAGAGAGGAATGGTGAGATTTGAGGCTCAAAGGTTAAGTAAAAACTATATTTCTTGAGATCATGAATGATTTTACATGCTATAAATACAGACTTTATGCAAAGGGTTTTAGCAAGTAAATGACATTAGATTTATCTTTTGGAAGTTCACTCTGGCTGCAATGTGAAGAGTGCATCGGAGGGCATGGGAAGCCTGAAGGAGGCTTGCAGTGATCCAGGAGAGAGGTCAGACGGTCTTAATGAAAGTAGTGGACGTGAGGTACAAGAAATAGACTGATCTGACAGGAATGCGGGATTAGGGTGAAATTGGGTATGGAAGTAGAGGGAGAAGAGAAGAATGACTTCTAGGTTTTTGGCTTGGTCAACGAGTAAAGATAGAAGACAAAGGAGGAGAAGCAATTTTGGGGATGGAGTGACCATGAGTTAAATTTTCTGTGATCTTTCTGGCTTCGGATTCAAGTAACATATAAAACTTTGAGAGCTTATTATATGTCAATTTCCGGGCTACGTATTTTAACACAGCGTACCTTATTTAGATCTCAAGATACCTATGTGAGTGTGGTTCTACACATTTTGTAGGTAAGAAAACTGAAGCTCAAACTAATGAACAGGTTGGGTCAGTATCACATAGCTAATAATGCCCTGCAGAATGGACTAATTATCACCGTGGTAGCCTCTGAATCATGATAGTGGTAGAGAAAAATCTGTCCTGAGTCTTGAGCCACATACCTGACTCACTCTCCCAGAATTAGCTCTTGAGCCTCTTACACATTTACACACTCCATGCTTTCCCTCTCACCTACTTGCTCATGACTTTTATGCTTGAAGCTCCAGCTCAGCTTTCTCTCCAGATTTCTCCATCTATTGTCTATGGGACATAACACTTCATAAAGTTGTCATATAGGTGCCATGATTGTTTTTGTTCAAAACTAACCCTGTTCCTGCTTTGGCATTAATTCAATTAATTAATTAATCAATTAACTTTATTTTTGGCTGTGTTGGGTCTTCGTTGCTGTGTGCGGGCTTTCTCTAGCTGCGGCAAGCAGGGCCTACTCTTCATTGTGTACGCGGGCTTCTCATTGCAGTGGCTTCTCTTGTTGCGGAGCACGGGCTGTATGCATGCTGGCTTCAGTAGTTGCGGTGTGAGAGCTTCAGTAGTTGTGGCATGTGGGCTCAGCAGTTGTGGCTCTTGGGCTCTAGAGCACAGGCTCAGTAGTTGTGGTGCACGGGCTTAGTTGCTCCACAGCATGTGGGATCTTCCCGGACCAGGGCTCAAACCCGTGTCCCCTGCATTGGCAGGTGGATTCTTAACCACTGTGCCACCAGGAAAGCCCCTGCTTTGGCATTTCTGTCCTCTGAAAAGGGTACCATTCTTCTTCCAGTGATTTACGTCAGAGATCAGGGAGTCATCTGGGCCTTTCCCTTTCCGGGTGCTCAAAATTAACTTAAGACACGTTGATTCCACCACCTTCATATATTTTAAATCTGCTCCAGTTTTAATCCTCTCTTCAAATGATTTATTTTTCATTTTGATCACTGCAACAACCGCCTAACTAGTCTTTTTGTTTCTCCTTTTCCTCCCTCAATCATCTCCCGTAGTGCACCCAAAGCAATCCTGCTGATGTGAAACTGTGATCACGTTCCTGAAATTCTGCAGTGGCTCACCATGACCCTGGCTCTCAGTCCTCACCTCTGGCTGCATCCTGTTTCCCCTTTGCTTTGGCCACTACAAAACACTTGCAGTCTCTCAGCTGGGCAAGCCGAGTTCAAGAGCAGGAACTGTTTCTTTTTTCCATATGTTCCCAGCATCTAAAACAATGCCTTGTCAAGTCAAAGAGTGAGCTCCAATTGTCATATATGTGACCTATGAAAGCTTTATATTAACCTTTATCTTCATTAACATGTCTTTTGTGGGAAGTTTTGTTTTATAGGTATTTCTGATTCCCTAGTCAAGGACTGACAGGGAGCCAGGAGCATATGGGGTGTTTTGTCTAAAAGACTAAATGAGGTTTATTGTTTTAGGATATGAAGGGGTGATAATTAACTAGAGAGAATTTTGTTAGCAGTATGGTTTTATGATAGCTGTAGGCTGTCATCCTTTGGAGAAGAGTTATACAAGGTTATACCTTTCTTTTAAAATGTAAGAAGAAAATTAAAACAAAGTGAAAAAATATGAAAATGACTGCAGTGATAACTTCTATGCAGAGGTAGAAGAAATTAGATTCTGTCAGAAATTACCATCTAAAACCTGGCTGGTTATTCTAAATAGATCATACTGGTTCCTTGTCAATGACACTGCAATTTTTAGCAGCCTAGAATCTACACAAGGCTCAGTTGGGACATGTAGCAGACTGTTCTGCTCTTGCTGAATCTGATGAGTTTTCCAATTGTGTTGACAGTTTCTGAATCAAAGCAGGCAATGTGCACCTTTTATTAAACTAGGCAAACAAGGAGTAGACAGTCAATATGAAGACACTGAGATATCCCTGAACAATACTATTGAACAAAGACTGCTTGGGCTGTGCAGGGAATCACATTATTATAACACTGCTAAACAACTCCTAAAGAGAAGCACATTGAATTTACTTATTTAAAAAGTTATTTTAAAAGAAACTGTCTCAAAATTTTAGCAAGGGTTGAAATGTACACTAGTAAATGGACTGTGAAATGGTTTTACTTCTATCTTCCCTCTAAATATTCATGATGGCTTTGTTGATAAATTCAATTCATCGACCTTAATTTCAGGTTGAAGGGGGATGGTGAAGCAAAGAGTTCCAGTATATCCTTACTTTTTGTGATAATGATTACTTACAGATATTAGGACATTTAGGTTTATAAAACAGTAATACTGAAAACACTGGTAATGTATTTTCCTGATATGCAATATAATGATTGTGTCTGCATAGGCAAAAGAAAAAAAGAAAGGAAAGAAGTAGTTATAAGTCAATAACATTTATAATATTATACCTATTTTCTTAGTCAATATTTTTCAACATACAGAATTTATAATTCAGTGAAAAACAATCAAAATCCAAATGAAATTCAGTGTACATTAGAAAAAGAGGGGAAAAGAGTGATGAAAGAATAAGATACAGAAAGAAAACAAATTTTCCGAAGCTAATTTATAATTTAAATCATAAGGGCATGGAAACCTAAGTTTCCTTTCAAACTTTAATATGAAGAATTTCTTAAAACCTTACACTTAAGACAGTTCTCTAACCTCATTTTTTGGAAGTTGAAATAGAATGTCAAGGATCTATAAAAATGGAGAGTGCTTGCCCTTAGTAGGTTACCACCTTTCAGATTGTTGAATGAGTGGACAAAATGGGGGAAAATATGAAGTGTAGGATTCATAGGTTAAAAGGTTGCTGATGATATGATTTATGGTTTGGAAAATCTTTAGCCCTAACAGTTGAAAGTCACACCTTTTTTTTTTTTGGCCACATCACATGGCTTGTGGGATCTTAGTTTCCCAGCCAGGGATTGAACCCGGGACCTCAGCAGTGAAAGTGCTGAGTCCTAAACACTGGACCACCAAGGAATTCCCAAAAGTCACACTTCTTGAGACTGAGATAATTGACACCTTCTAAGCAACTATGCTTCAGTTTTTAAGTAGTGGAAAGAGCATTAGTGAAGGAGTCACCTGAACTGCATCGCTGTCCTAAACAAGCTCTGCTCTTAGGAAAGTCTCTGTCTCCTCATTAAGAAAAGGAAACTAGATTCAGTACTTGTGATTGTACTTTTCAGCTCAAAAAGCTATGTTTCTAGAGTCAGTGAAACTGAAGGCTTAATCTGCAGGACCTCTGGTAACATCTCTTGATCTCCAGGTTCTGTAGCATCCAGATCTAGATCTGGCTTCCTTTGAAAGGACTGTTTCCCACAGGGCTCCTGGTGCAGAAAGACAAAAATCCAGATAGGGACATATTATATGCCAGCAAACTAAGACTAGGAAGATTTGGGGAACCATGATGTTTTTGTTTTTGTTTTTTAATTGGGGTAGAGTTGCTTTACAATACTGTGTTAGTTTCTGATGTACAACAAAGTGAGTCAGCTATATGTATATATATATATCTCCTCCCTCTTGGACCTCCTTCCCAACCCCCCATCCCACCCATCTAGGTCACCAAAGAGCATGGAGCTGAGCTTCCTGTGCTATACAGCAGGTTCCCACTAGCTATCTATTTTACACATGGTAGTGTATATATGTCAACCCCACTTACCAATTCATCCCAGCCCCTCTCCCCATTCTCCTATGTCCACATGTCCGTTCTCTATATCTGTGTCTCTATTTCTGCCCTGCAAATAGGTCCATCTGCACCATTTTTCTAGATTCCACATATATGCGTTAATATACGATATTTGTTTTTCTCTTCTGACTTACTTCACTCTGTATGACAGACTCTAGGTCCATCCACATCTCTACAAATGACCCAATTTCATTCCTTTTTATGGCTGAGTAATATTCCATTGTATATGTGTACCACATATCTTCTTTATCCATTCATCTGTTGATGGACATTTAGGTTGTTTCCATGACCTGGCTTTTGTAAATCGTGCTGCAGTGAATATTGTGGTGCATGTATCTTTTTGAATTATGGTTTTCTCAGGGTACATTCTGGGTCATATGGTAGCTCTATTTTTAGTTTTTTAAGGAACCTCCATACTGTTCTCCATAGTGGCTGTATCAATCTATATTCCCACCAATAGTACAAGAGAGTTCCCTTTTCTCCACATCCACTCCAGCATTTATATTGTTTGTAGATTTTTTGATGATGGCCATTCTGACTGGCACGAGGTGATACCTCATTGTAGCTTTGATCTGCATTTCTCTAATAGTGATGTTGAGCATCTTTTCATGTGCCTCTTGGCCATCTGCATGTCTTCTTTGGGAAAATGTCTATTTAGGTTTTCTGCCCACTTTTTGCTTGGGTTGTTTGTTTTTTTGATATTGAGCTGCATGAGCTGTTTGTATATTTTGTAGATTAATCCCTTGTCAGCTGCTTCATTTGAAAATATTTTCTTCCATTCTGAGGGTTGTCTTTTCATCTTGTTTATGATTTCCTTTGCTATGCAAAAGCTTTAAGTTTAATTAGGTCCCATTTGTTTATTTTGTTTTTATTTCCATTACTCTAGGAGGTGGGTCAAAAAAGATCTTGCTGTCGTTTCTGTCAAAGAGCGTTATTCCTAAGTATTCCTCTAAGAGTTTTACAGTGTCTGGTCTTGCATTTAGGTCTTTAATCCATTTTGAGTTTATTTATTTATTTTTTTAATTTTTTTTGGGAGTATAATTGCTTTACAATGGTATGTTAGTTTCAGCTTCACAACAAAATGAATCAGTTATATATATATACATATGTTCCCATATCTCTTCCCGCTTGCGTCTCCCTCCCTCCCACCCTCCCTATCCCACCCCTCCAGGTGGTCACAAAGCACCGAGCTGATCTCCCTGTGCTATGCGGCTGCTTCCCACTGGCTATCTACCTTATGTTTGGTAGTGTATATATGTCCATGCCTCTCTCTCGCTTTGTCACAGTTTTCCCTTCCCCCTCCCCATAGCTTCAAGTCCATTCTCCAGTAAGTCTGTGTCTTTATTCCTGTTTCACCCCTAGGTTTTTCATGACATTTTTTCCCTTAAATTCCATATATATGTGTTAGCATACGGTATTTGTCTCTCTCTTTCTGACTGACTTCACTCTGTATGACAGACTCTAGGTCTATCCACCTCATTACAAATAGCTCAATTTCGTTTCTTTTTATGGCTGAGTAATATTCCATTGTATATATGTGCCACATCTTCTTTATCCATTCATCCGATGATGGACACTTAGGTTGTTTCCATCTCTGGGCTATTGTAAATAGAGCTGCAATGAACATTTTGGTACATGACTCTTTTTGAATTATGGTTTTCTCAGGGTATATGCTCAGTAGTGGGATTGCTGGGTCATATGGTAGTTCTATTTGTAGTTTTTTAAGGAACCTCCATACTGTTCTCCACAGTGGCTGTATCAATTTACATTCCCACCAACAGTGTAAGAGGGTTCAATTTTCTCCACACCCTCTCCAGCATTTATTGTTTCTAGATTTTTTGATGATGGCCATTCTGACTGGTGTAAGATGATATCTCATTGTAGTTTTGATTTGCATTTCTCTAATGATTAGTGATGTTGAGCACTCTTTCATGTGTTTGTTGGCAGTCTGTATATCTTCTTTGGAGAAATGTCTATTTAGGTCTTCTGCCCATTTTTGGATTGGGTTGTTTGTTTTTTTGTTATTAAGCTGCATGAGCTGCTTATAAATTTTGGAGATTAATCCTTTGTCAGTTGCTTCATTTGCAAATATTTTCTCCCATTCTGAGGGTTGTCTTTTGGTCTTGTTTATGGTTTCCTTTGCTGCGCAAAAGCTTTGAAGTTTCATTAGGTCCCATTTGTTTATTTTTGTTTTTATTTCCATTTCTCCAGGAGGTGGATCAAAAAGGACCTTGCTGTGATTTATGTCATAGAGTGTCCTGCCTATATTTTCCTCTGAGAGTTTGATAGTTTCTGGCCTTACACTTAGGTCTTTAATCTATTTTGAGCTTATTTTTGTGTGTGGTGTTAGGGAGTGATCTAATCTCATACTTTTACATGTAGCTGACCAGTTTTCCCAGCACCACTTATTGAAGAGGCTGTGCTTTCTCCACTGTACATTCTTGCCTCCTTTATCAAAGATAAGGTAACCATATGTGCGTGGGTTTATCTCTGGGCTTTCTATCCTGTTCCATTGATCTATATTTCTGTTTTTGTGCCAGTACCATACTGTCTTGATTACTGTAGCTTTGTAGTATAGTCTGAAGTCAGGAAGCCTGATTCCTCCAGCTCCGTTTTTCGTTCTAAAGATTGCTTTGGCTATTCGGGGTCTTTTGTGTTTCCATACAAATTGTGAAATTTTTTGTTCTAGTTCTGTGAAAAATGCCAGTGGTAGTTTCATAGGGATTGCATTGAATCTGTAGATCGCTTTGGGTAGTAGAGTCATTTTCACAATGTTGATTCTTCCAATCCAAGAACATGGTATATCTCTCCATCTATTTGTATCATCTTTAATTTCTTTCATCAGTGTCTTATAATTTTCTGCATACAGGTTTTTTGTCTCCTTAGGTAGGTTTATTCCTTGGTATTTTATTCTTTTTGTTGCAATGGTAAATGGGAGTGTTTTCTCGATTTCACTTTCAGATTTTTCATCCTTAGTGTATAGGAATGCCAGAGACTTCTGTGCATTAATTTTGTATCCTGCTACTTTACCAAATTCATTGATTAGCTCTACTAGTTTTCTGGTAGCATCTTTAGGATTCTCTATGTATAGTATCATGTCATCTGCAAAGAGTGACAGCTTTACTTCTTCTTTTCCGATTTGGATTCCTTTTATTTCCTTTTCTTCTCTGATTGCTGTAGCTAAAACTTCCAGTAAGAGGGGTGAGAGTGGGCAACCTTGTCTTGTTCCTGATCTTAGTGGAAATGCTTTCAGTTTTTCACCATTCAGGACGATGTTGCCTGTGGGTTTTTCATATATGGCCTTTATTATGTTGAGAAAGTTCCCTCTTTGCCTACTTTCTGCAGGGTTTTTTTTATCATAAATGGGTGTTGAATTTTGTCAAAAGCCTTCTCTGCATCTATTGAGATGATCATATGGTTTTTTCCTTCAGTTTGTTAATATGGTGTGTCACGTTGATTGATTTGCGTATACTGAAGAATCCTTGCATTTCTGGAATAAACCCCACTTGATCATGTTGTATGATCCGTTTAATGTGCTGTTGGATTCTCTTTGCTAGTATTTTGTTGAGGATTTTTGCATCTATGTGCATCAGTGATATTGGCCTTTAGTTATCTTTCTTTGTGACATCCTTGTCTGGTTTTGGTATCAGGGTGATGGTGGCCTCGTAGAATGAGTTTGGGAGTGTTCCTCCCTCTGCTATATTTTGGAAGAGTTTGAGAAGGATAGGTGATAGCTCTTCTCTAAATGTTTGATAGAATTCGCCTGTGAAGCCATCTGGTCCTGGGCTTTTGTTTGTTGGAAGATTTTTAATCACAGTTTCAATTTCAGTGCTTGTGATTGGTCTGTTCATATTTTCTATTTCTTCCTGATTCAGTCTTGGCAGGTTGTGCCTTTCTAAGAATTTGTCCATTTCTTCCAGGTTGTCCATTTTATTGGCATAGAGTTGCTTGTAGTAATCACTAATGATCTTTTGTATTTCTGCAGTGTCAGTTGTTACTTCTCCTTTTTCATTTCTAATTCTATTGATTTGAGTCTTCTCCCTTTTTTTTGTTGATGAGTCTGGCTAATGGTTTATCAATTTTGTTTGTCCTTTCAAAGCACCAGCTTTTAGTTTTATTGATCTTTGCTATCATTT
The DNA here is from genome assembly GCF_951394435.1 of Stenella coeruleoalba. Classification (NCBI taxonomy): domain Eukaryota; kingdom Metazoa; phylum Chordata; class Mammalia; order Artiodactyla; family Delphinidae; genus Stenella; species Stenella coeruleoalba. The sequence continues at coordinate 99,189,757 of NC_137150.1, forward strand.
CCTTCATTTCTTTTTCATTTATTTCTGATCTGATATTCATGATTTCTTTCCTTCTGCTAGCTTTGGGGTTTTTTTGTTCTTCTTTCTCTAATTGCTTTAGGTGCAAGGTTAGGTTGTTTATTTGAGATGTTTCCTATTTCTTAAGGTAGGATTGTATTGCTATAAACTTCCCCCTTAGAACTGCTTTTGCTGCATCCCATAGATTTTGAGTTGTCATGTCTCCATTGTCATTTGTTTCTAGGTATTTTTTGATTTCCTCTTTGATTTCTTCAGTGATCACTTCATTATTAAGTAGTGTATTGTTTAGCCTCCATGTGTTTGTGTTTTTTACAGATCTTTTCCTGTAATTGATATCTAGTCTCATAGCATTGTGGTCGGAAAAGATACTTGATACAATTTCAATTTTCTTAAATTTAGCAAGGCTTGATTTGTGACCCAAGATATGATCTATCCTGGAGAATGTTCCATGAGCACTTGAGAAAAATGTGTATTCTGTTGTTTTTGGATGGAATGTCCTATAAATATCAATTAAGTCCATCTTGTTTAATGTATCATTTAAAGCTTGTGTTTCCTTATTTATTTTCATTTTGGATGATCTGTCCATTGGTGAAAGTGGGGTGTTAAAGTCCCCTACTATGAATGTGTTACTGTCGATTTCCCCTTTTATGGCTGTTAGTATTTGCCTTATGTATTGAGGTGCTCCTATATTGGGTGCATAAATATTTACAATTGTTATATCTTCTTCTTGGATCGATCCCTTGATCATGATGTAGTGTCCTTCTTTGTCTCTTCTAATAGTCTTTATTTTAAAGTCTATTTTGTCTGATATGAGAATTGCTACTCCAGCTTTATTTTCATTTCCATTTGCATGAAATACCATTTTCCATCCCCTTACTTTCAGTCTGTATGTGTCTCTAGGTCTGAAGTGGGTCTCTTGTAGACAGCAAATATATACATCTTGTTTTTGTATCCATTCAGCCAATCTGTGTCTTTTGGTGGGAGCATTTAGTCCATTTACATTTAAGGTGATTATCGATATGTATGTTCCCATTCCCATTTTCTTAATTGTTTTGGGTTCGTTATTGTAGGTCTTTTCCTTCTTTTGTGTTTCTTGCCTAGAGAAGTTGCTTTAGCAGTTGTTGTAGAGCTGGTTTGGTGGTGCTGAACTCTCTCAGCTTTTGCTTGTCTGTAAAGGTTTTAATTTCTCCATCAAATCTGAATGAGATCCTTGCTGGGTAGAGTAATATTGGTTGCAGGTTTTTCTCCTTCAACACTTTCAGTATGTCCTGCCACTCCCTTCTGGCTTGCAGAGTTTCTGCTGAAAGATCAGCTGTTAACCTTATGGGGATTCCCTTGTGTGTTATTTGTTGTTTTTCCCTTGTTGCTTTTAATATGTTTTCTTTGTATTTAATGTTTGACAGTTTGATTAATATGTGTCTTGGCGTATTTCTCCTTGGATTTATCCTGTATGGGACTCTCTGTGCTTCCTGGACTTGATTAACTATTTCCTTTCCCATATTAGGGAAGTTTTCAACTATAATCTCTTCAAATATTTTCTCAGTCCCTTTCTTTTTCTCTTCTTCTTCTGGAACCCCTATAATTCGAATGTTGGTGCATTTAATGTTGTCCCAGAGGTCTCTGAGACTGTCCTCAGTTCTTTTCATTCTTTTTTCTTTATTCGGCTCTGCATTAGTTATTTCCATTATTTTATCTTCCAGGTCACTTATCCGTTCTTCTGCCTCAGTTATTCTGCTATTGATCCCATCTAGAGTATTTTTCATTTCATTTATTGTGTTGTTCATCATTGTTTGTTTCATCTTTAGTTCTTCTAGGTCCTTGTTAACTGTTTCTTGCATTTTGTCTATTCTATTTCCAAGATTTTGGATCATCCTTACTATCATTATTCTGAATTCTTTTTCAGGTAGACTGCCTATTTCCTCTTCATTTGTTAGGTCTGGTGGGTTTTTATCTTGCTCCTTCATCTGCTGTGTGTTTTTCTGTCTTCTCATTTTGCTTATCTTACTGTGTTTGGTGTCTCCTTTTTGCAGGCTGAAGGTTCGTAGTTCCTGTTGTTTTTAGTGTCTGTCCCCAGTGGCTAAGGTTGGTTCAGTGGGTTGCGTAGGCTTCCTGGTGGAGGGTACTAGTGCCTGTGTTCTGGTGGATGAGGCTGGATCTTGTCTTTCTGGTTGGCAGGTCCACGTCTGGTGGTGTGTTTTGGGGTGTCTGTGGCCTTATGATTTTAGGCAGCCTCTCTGCTAATGGGTGGGGTTGTGTTCCTGTCTTGCTAGTTGTTTGACATAGGATGTCCAGCACTGTAGCTTGCTGGTCATTGAGTGAAGCTGGGTGCTGGCGTTGAGATGGAGATCTCTGGGAGATTTTCGCCGTTTGATATTATGTGCAGCTGGGAGGCCTCTTGTGGACCAGTGTCCTGAAGTTGGCTCTCCCACCTTAGAGGCACAGCACTAACTCTTGGCTGCAGCACCAAGAGCCTTTCATCCACACGGCTCCTTAATTTGGGATGATTCGTTGTCTATTCACGTATTCCACAGATGCAGGGTACATCAAGTTGATTGTGGAGCTTTAATCCGCTGCTTCTGAGGCTGCTGGGAGAGATTTCCCTTTCTCTTCTTTGCTCTCACAGCTCCCAGGGGCTCAGCTTTGGATTTGGCCCCACCTGTCCGTGTAGGTCGCCGGAGGGCGTCTGTTCTTTGCTCAGACAGGACGGGGTTAAAGGAGCCGCTGATTCGGAGGCTCTGGCTCACTCAGGCCGGGGGTAGGGAGGGTCACGGAGTGCGGGGCGGGCCTGCGGCGGCAGAGACCGACGTGATGTTGCCAGCCTGAGGCGCGCCGTGCGTTCTCCCGGGGGAGTTGTCCCTGGATCCCGGGACCCTGGCAGTGGCAGGCTGCACAGGCTCCCTGGAAGGGGGGTGTGGATAGTGACCTGTGTTCGCACACAGGCTTCTTGGTGGCGGCAGCAGTGGCCTTAGCGTCTCATGTCTGTCTCTGGGGTCCGCACTTTTAGCCGCGGCTCGCGCCCGTCTCTGGAGGTCCCTTAAGCAGCGTTCTTAATCCCCTCTCCTGGCGCACCAGGAAACAAAGAGGGAAGAAAAAGTCTCTTGCCTCTTCGGCAGGTCCAGACCTTTTCCCGGACTCCCTCCTGGCTAGCCGCGGTGCACTAACACCCTGCAGGCTGTGTTCACACCGCCAACCCCAGTCCTCTCCAGGCGCTCCGACGGAAGTCCGAGCCTCAGCTCCCAGCCCCGCCCACCCCGGCGGGTGAGCAGACAAACCTCTCGGCTGGTGAGTGCCGGTCGGCCCGATCCTCTGCGCTGGAATCTCTCCGCTTTGCCCTCCGCACCCCTGTTGCTGTGCTCTCCTCTGCAGCTTCGAAGCTCCCCCACTCCGCCACCCAGATCCTCCACCCGCGAAGGGGCTTCCTAGTGTGTGGGCACTTTTCTTCCTTCACAGCTCCCTCCCGCTGGTGCAGGACCCGTCCCTATCCTTTTGTCTCTGTTTATTTTTTTCTTTTGCCCTAACCAGTGTCGTGGGAGGTTCCTTGCCTTTTGGGAGGTCTGAGGTCTTCTGCCAGCGTTCAGTAGGTGCTCCGTAGGAGTTGTTCCACGCGTAGATGTATTTCTGGTGTATCTGTGGGGAGGAAGGTGATCTCCGCTTCTTACTCTTCCGCCATCTTCCCGGAAGTCTCCCGAGTTTATTTTTGTGTATGATGTTAGGGAGTGTTCTACTTTCATTCTTTTACATGTAGCTGTCCAGTTTTCCAGGCACCACTTATTGAAGAGGCTGTCTTTTCTCCATCGTATATTCTTGCCTCCGTTGTCATAGATTAGGTGACCATAGGTGCGTGGGTTTATCCCTGGGCTTTCTATCCTATTCCATTGATCTATATTTCTGTTTTTGTGCTAGTATCATACTGTCTTGATTACTGTAGCTTTGTAGTATAGTCTGAAGTCAGGGCGCCTGATTCTTCCATCTCCATTTTTCTTTCTTAAAATTGCTTTGGCTATTTGGGTTCTTTTGTGTTTCCATACAAATTGTAAAATTTTTTATTCTTATGGGGAACCATGATGTTCACTACTATGCCAGTTCCCCTCAACGAAGTATACTTTTTGGAAATATAAACACACATTTCAAATCTACTTTTATGAAATAATCATTTCTTTAAGAAGACAATGTTCTTAAAACTTAGGCCCATTTTACCAAGCACTCTCTAGGAAAAAACCAAATATTTCTTCTTTCATGCATCATTTCCATTTTAGAAAGATAATAGGCAATTTTAATAACATATTTCCTGGGCCCACTAAAAATATTGGAAAGCTATAGAAAAATAGTTTATGAGTACAAAGGAAAAGGGGATTTTAAATTATCCTCTTTGAGACATTTCTCCAAAGAAGAAATACAGATGGCCAATAGGCACGAGAAAGGATGCTCAACATCACTAATCATTAGAGAAATGCAAATCAAAACTGCAGTGAGGTATCACCTCATGCCAGTCAGAATGACCATCATTAAAAAGTCTACAAATAACATGCTGGAGAGGGTGTGGAGAAAAGGGAACCCTCTTACAGTGTTGGTGGGAATGTAAATTGGTGCAGCCACTGTGGAAAGCCGTATGGAGGTTCCTTAGATAACTAAAAATTGAATTACCATATGATCCACAATCCCATTCCTGGGCATATATCCAGACAAAAGTATAATTCAAAAAGATACATGCACCCCTATGTTCATAGCAGCACTATTCACAATAGCCAAGACATGGAACCAACCTAAATGTCCATTGACAGATGAATGGATAAAGAAGATGTGGTATACATATACAATGGAATACTACTCAGCCACAAAGAAGAACAAAATAATGCCATTTGCAGCAACATGTATGCAATTAGGATTATTATTCTAAGTAAGTCAGAAAAAGAAAGACAAACACCATATGATATCATTTATATGTGGAATCTAAAAAATGACACAAATGAACCTATCTATGAAACAGAAACAGAATCAGGGACATAGGGAATAGACTGGTGGTTGCCAAGAGAGAGGGAGCTGGGAGAGGGTTGGATTGGGAGTTTGGGATTAGCAGATGGTATATACAGAATGGATAACAACAAGGTCCTACTGTATAGCACAGGGAACTATATTCAATATCCTGGGATAAATCATAAAGGAAAAGAATGTATATATATGTATAACTGAGTCACTTTGCTGTATAGCAGTAATTAACACAACATTGTAATTCAACTATATTTCAATAGAAAATAAATGTTTATAAAAAAGATATAGAATCTAGCATCTTACAAGAACTTCCTTTACTGTAACAATCTGGCATTTTCTACATTTTAAAGATGAACATAATAAAAACAAGATATTTGTCCTAATTGGCAAAAAAAAAAAAAAAAAAGCCCTCTTTGTAAATATGCTTTAAAGAGAAAAAAATAATTATAAAAATTATAAGAGCAGTAGACTGTAAATTTCTTCCAACTAGAAATTGAAGGTATAATTAATTTTTTATGAGAATGTTGCTGGTATGTATATATCTTCTAGCTTTGTGGTTATTTAGAAAAAAATATTTCCCTTGAAAATTATACTGTGTTAGTAGCATACTGGTTATTGGTTTCCTCTACTTGAAACCTTACTATTTGAATTACTTACAATGGTGATTGATTGAATCTCATAATATCCCCTATTACTCTTGCCTCTGTAACAGACATGCATCATGTTAGTGTAATTAGTATGTATTTAATTAAAATGTTGCCCTTGCCTGTGTACCAATAGTACGAATTATTGAAAAACTGAGAAAAAGAAGGTCATTTTGAAAATTGCTTTGGTAGAAACATAATCAAACCAGTGCAAAAATTCCCTCTGTAATATGGAAGGTTGAAATAATGGGAATGGGCCTTTAGCAGTTTACTGTATCTTACACAGATCATTATAAAAGGACCATTACATAATAAAGTAGAGTTTGGAAAACCTAATCAGTGACAAAAATTGGAAATGACTGGACTCTCTAAGTCATAAAATGATACTGCATTTGAGGTAAGTGGATTCTACACATCCACCATTCTTGGCTGAAATACTGACCTATAATTGAGAAAGGTTATAAAATTATGAAGACAAATACAAAATATGGTAAAAGGTTATTTTCTTCCTTCTCAAATTTTGAAAAGAGGGATCAATTCAGGTAAGGTCAAAAGGTTATTTCTAATCACATCATCTATATAAAAAAGTATCCTAAATCTGAACTCTAATTTTTTCTTCAGGTAACTTTCAGAAAGCAATCTAAAGCAAACTCACTATCATATAAAAGCTTTTGAAAAGTAAGGAGAAAAAAAACCCCAAAACACTGAGGCAGTATTATGTTTTCTACTAAACCTCAAATGAGAAGTTCTCTCATAGTGGTTCTCTTTTTGGGAAACTGAACTAGCTGAGTAGCATATACCTAAATGATACCATACCTAGAAGGCATTTGGGCTTCAAATTACTTCAAGGTGAATCCTTCCTTCCCTCCCTCCCTCCCTTCCTCCCTCCCTCCCTCCCTCCCTCCCTCCCTTCCTCCCTTCCTTCCTTCCTTCCTTCCTCCCTCCCTTCCTTTCTTTTTCATTCATTCATTCTTTCTTTGTTTTCTAAAACAGCAGCATGTCAGGGAAAAAAACAAAACAAACAAAATCCAAGTCTCCAGTCTTGCATTCAGATCATTAGTTTGAGCTAAGTTGCCTCTCATTTATGTGGTGCTAGTTTTTTCCCTACATATTAGCTCTGTGGGGATTTGATTATTTAATGTTGCCTGCTGTTCATGTTTTGCTTGCATTTTCTTCGGTTAAGCACATTACACAGTGTAAGTGTTGTAAGAACTGCAGTGCCCTTGGTGTCCTCTTTGGAGCCAGTGTAGCTCCTAGCATTACAGTGTACTCCTACTATGTAGTAAACAACAATTATTTTGAACTTGGATGAAAATAACATAGAACATTATCCTGCAATACCTTAAAAAGAAAGAAAAAAATGCTAGAAAACAGCAAGGAACTATGCACCTTCAATGTGCCTGTGACATGTTTCTGGTAATAGGCTAAATATACTGATGATTAGAATTTTATTTTAAGCTACTGCCTTAAATATTTTTAATAAATATAGTACATTTTATACATTTTTAACATCAAGACAAAAAAATACTGCAGAAAAGATTTATAGTTCCAAACAACAGTGAGTCAATCCACATTCTTTTGCTGACAGGAAACAATGAAAACACTTCTCTTGTGACACAGTGGCATACATAATTAAAGATGCTTTGATCTCATTACGTAGAGCTTGCGTGGTAAGGAGACTCCTTTGAAAATTAGACTTCTATGGTATAGCTCAGAGGGTGAAAGCACGCACTTAGGAGTAAGTAGGGGGCTTCAACTTCAATTCTATCGTTAACCATCTAGTAACCTTGGGTAAGTTGTTTAAACTTTCTAGAAAGCCTCATATCTACAAATGGGAGTAAAAAGAGTATCTATCTTAAAGAATTATTTTGAGGATTAAATGAGCCAATATCCTAAAATACTTGGCTCATAATAAATTCAGAAATTGCAAGCTATGATTATTACCATTGATTAATTAAATACCTTCTATGTACCAGGTGCTTTATATATATTATCTTTCAAATCCTGCAGTTGAGTAGTTTGAACCCCATTATAGACAGTATCTCAGAAAGCTGTAACCACTTGCCTAAGATTACATGGCCAGTGAACTGCAGAGCTGAGATTTCAACCTCAATCTTTCTAGCTCTAAAGCAGTGGCTTCTAACTGGGAGTGATTTTTATACCCCATCTCTGACTGGGCAATGTTTGGGGGCAGTTTCGGTTGTCATGACTGGGAGGGTGCTACCTGCACCTAGTGGGTAGAGGCCGGGATCGGTGTGAAAGATGCACAGGACAGCACCCCTGCCCGCACACCACAACAAAGGATTATTTGGCCCAACAATAGTTCTGAGGTTGTGAAACCCTGCTCTAAAGCTCTCATGATCTTTCCACTACACCTGCTGCTGCACTAGAATATAATGATGCACAGTGTTAATATTTTGGTGCCATTTGATACTGCAATAAATAAAACTGCTCTTGAAAACAATGCACAGAAAAGAATACTACAGTATATCTCTGGCAGCCCAACTGCTTTCCTTTAGGGACTTCCTTCCTCACTCCATGTGATTATGGGGAAATTGCCAGTCACAGTGCTCCACCCACCTCCGAATGCACATGCTGGTACCTAAACCTTGCTGGGTCGATCATAGTGTCCATTCCCTGGCATGGTTTTGGTTCAGAGTTGGGTAGAGCCCTAACACAGCCAACCAGTCTTCTCTGGGATTGGTGTATGAATTTTCACAGAGAGAAGGTTTCATTCTGCTGAGGTGGCTAAGCTGGAATGCTGAACCCTGGAGCATAAAGAAGAATAAAGCAAAGAAGAAGACCTTTGCAACAGGAGAAAATGAGGTCAATGGACCTAGTGCTTGGGAAGCACTAAAAATCCTGCCGATCCCCGAGATATAGCACTGCTCAACTCCTTCTTAGTCTCATGAATGAAAAAAATTATTTTTACATAAGTGAGTTCACATTGAGTTTCTGTCATTGAGAATCAAAAGTACTTTGAATAATAGAGTATGCATGCTTTTTTGGCATATGCTAAAAAGTAGCGATGTTGCATTCACACAATGTCGTTTATATTAAAAAGGAAAAGAAGGCCTGAGGTCTACCCTTGAGGAGTGTACATTCTACTTGGGGGCAGGGGCAAGACTTAGAAATGCCACTTCATCTCCTCACCTACATACACAGAGGGCTCCTTGGCAGCGGGGGCTGGATTTTCTAGTTCTCCATCCCCATCCACACGCCCAGTGACTGGCATGTGTTCAAACAGTAATGGCTGAAAGGCTAAGCAGATGGCACCTACTGTTATGTTTGGTATGTCTTTTATGGACTAGTCCTGGGTACTCTGTGTTTTCTCATTTCCTTATGTACAGTCCTAATGTACATTACCACTGACCTTTGGGAAAATCATTATATTATTCACGAAAATAGATTATGCAAACTCAGAATTGTTCATTGCAATGAAATATGCCACAGTCTGCAGAATGGAGGGACTATTTCATGAAAACTATCTGAAATTTCCTAAACTCATTTAAAATCCTAAAGCATGTTAACATTCCATATTTAACTAAGCCCATAAATTAAACTCATCAAAATGTAATAAAAATATAAAATATTAAAACAGAGCATAGTTGAATTTTTACTGTCTAAAAATGACTTTCCTTATTTAAAATACACCTTGGTTGCATAAAGTCAAACACGAGACTGAACTTTGATCAAACATGAGAAATGCAGGACAAACAGGAAATAACTCATATTTGGAGAGAGCAGCTTGGAAAGTTTTGATTAAGCTATTTCTGCTTCTAAACAGAAATTCCGGTTTCAGGATCTGTCACAGATACGCTGACTTCCAATATGTTAAGCTAAACAGAATTTCAACTCTACTGCAGCAGCAAAAAATATTCACAAGATACATAAAAGATTTTAGCTCTTAGGACTTTCCTCTCCTCTTGTATTGATCTGAGGACCTAGAGGGTTTGGCTTTTTATTTATTTTCCCCAGAACTTTTTGTTCTCCTCTTTTCAGATTCTTGCTTGCATATTCTTTGGTAGCCACTCAAAGACCATGAAAATAACCAGCTTAGTCCTTACCTGGTCCTTGAAGAACAACCAAGCTCTGGGCGGAGGAAGCATTCAGCCTTGTGCTGTGGGCAATGGCAACCCTGAATGAATGAGGATGGGCTTAATGTCCAGGGGTCTATTCCTGGCTGCAGCAACTTCTTCTGATTCCAGATATAGTCTTTGTGGCCAAATGAGGTTTAATAGACAGAATGGCTCTGTAAATGGTCATCTTGGACACAGATCATCAACACACATGGCCAGAATGGCTGGGTGAACTGTTGGGCACGATCCATGAAGGGAGGAGTTGACAACAGGGTTTGGACTACTCTAGGCAACAGTTAAGAACAATTTACATGGGGGTCTGTGTTGGAAACTACACATGTGGGCTTTTTCTTTCAGAGGCTGCTCTCCTAGAAAATCTGTCTTGCAGTCTGGTATCTTCACCTGTACATGCTCTGCTCTGTGGAAGTCCTATCGGATTTCTTGTATCTCCACAGAGATTCCTAAACTTGAGAAAAGAACAATCTGAATCATTCCTTTGCTGAGACAAGTATGATAAAACTATTTCTCCAGAGATTATAAAACCATAGCATGTTACTGTTAAAAGGGATATTAAAAATCACTTAACCTAGTCCTTTCATTGTATTTATTGGTCATGAAACTGAGGCACTTTCATTGTTGAATTATATCTACATAACCATGGCCGTGGTTACCAAATTGGTGGTACAGTGTACCCCAGGTGGCAAGATGATAATCCAGGAGGCAGGAAAAATAATAGAACTTCTCTTTATGTTTATTTGTCTCATCCTATTGTAAGAAAGACTATTTATGCATGTCTAATAAGAATGACTATGACTTTTATGGCCATAATGAAATGACTGTTACAAATGTATTTGGCAATATATATAATATATTTAAAATCAACCCCCTAGCATTTCTTATCCTCCTTTCTTGCTTTTTTCCCCCAAAGCAGTGATTATCAGGTTACATATTATATATTTTACTGATTTACTTAAAGTCTGTTTCCCTCTTGCTAGAATATAAACTCAATGAGGGCAAGAAATCACTGGCCCATAGACTGTGAACTAAACCACCATGAAAGAGGTAGTTCTCCCCTCTTCTCCTTGCCCATAACATCTTCTAAAAGGTTATTAGAATTGTCTTCTAATATCACTGTCAAATCACTTACTATGTGGTTCTAGGGAAATCATGTCACTTCTCTAAGCCTCAGTTTCATAACCAAGTTCAACTCGGGTAGGACTAGATAATCTTTATGGTCCCTTCCAGGTGTAACACTTGTTTTCTGTTGTATCTCCGCTTCCTGAAACAGAGAAGGCACCCAATGAATATTTTTTAATGAAAAATGAATATATTAGTAGGTAGTACTTGTATACAATGTGCAAATAAGTATACATGTGTCAGTTGTGAATGCTCAAGAACTTTTTACTGGCAAGGATGTATTATTAGTAAAGTTTGGAGTCCTCTGAGTTAGGCAATTTTTTATTTTACGTCTGTCAGGAAACAGGTTAAGACAAGGATTAATGGAGTACCAGTTAAGGAGGGTACTTGACCCGAGGGCTCTTCTGTGCAGTGAAGACTTTAACTCATCTGGAGGAGGACTTTTTATTCTAGAGATTTGCTTGAATGGCCTATTTTAGTCAGGTCAAATTAGGACAGGCAGGCAAGCATTATCTTGGGTTAGAGTGAAGCAGGAACTATGGTGACTGAATCCAGGGCTTCTATTACCTTGGATAACTGGTGAAAGAAAGATGAGTTCTTTCTGGGAGAGAAGGGACGAATTTCTGCTTCTGGGATTCAATTTTAAGAAGAGCTGGAGAGGTGGTCACAAGTTGCCCCAAACAAGGCCCAGAGACAGGAAAGAGCAACGAGCTCCTTCAAATAAAATTCCCTGAAAGACAGTAAACTCCAGGCAAATGGTCTGGATCCAAAAAGTCTAAGTGTTGGCAGTGGAGGAAAGGCTGCTGATTATGGCATACTCTGTACTTAAGGGCAAATGTTCTGCAGGACCGAGCCACCTGGCTTTGTGTTTTGATGATGTGCTTTAAAGAGCAAGATTGAGCAGTGTTTTATGACCTTGAACCTGCTGCCATGTAGGTTTCTGGACCTGGTATCCTCTGCAGAGTCAGTAGGCACCCACAGGACTGAGCAGGACTCAGCTTCTAAAGGAACACTCCAAGGCAGGGAGAAACAATAGCCATGGTGAGCTAATCAAAACCCAGTCTTCTCTGTGTCTGGCATTCAAAAGGGATAGACCTTCTCTGTCACTGAACAAACCCTTAAGATACTTGGATAACTTGAGGCGGGGGTAAAGTAATGAGTGTGAGGTGTGGAGGGGAGGCTGAAGCAATTGAATGGAAAACAGAGAAGAGATGTGACAGGAGTTGACCGTGTTTAGGGATTTTTCTATAGCCATATAGTCTTTGTTTCCCCTTATGAACATTCAGAAACCCAGTAGAGCTGACTTCCCATTGCCATTGTCTCAGAAACCATTCGATACTTGGAGGAAGCAAACGAGTAGACAAAGTCTCAATTCTGGGATGAGGGAGTGGGATATTAAAATATATTTGCAGCTCTGACAGCACGTTTACTTGCATTGTCAGGATCCTAGCATATTTTGACTACCGTCTCTACTACCTTGGACAGTCCATAGAGGTCAAATGTGTGTTAACTATCCTGTTCTATAGTATTATTAGCCACCAAGGTAATTTTTACAGATAAAACGGAAACAAAACAGATTGCAAAGAGGGTCATGTATCTCAAAAGAACCATACGACATGACTCATATTGATAATACATTGCCTGAAAGCATTCAATCTTTTTCTACTAAGGGATATCTAGTCTAAATTAGTTTGCCCTTTACAGTGGTACATTAAATTGCTCTAAGGAAGAAATGAAAAGTAAACATTATTCACTGTTTTTTGTTTTAGGCCAAGGCTATTGCATAAGCACAGTCACACTACCTTAGAGTGATATATGTGGAAGTATCAGATGTAAGACACAGATCAGGTACTTACGTGACAAAGTCCATCAGCTGGCCCTTATGACACCAGATACAGCTCAGAGTGAAAGGCTGCCACAGACCCTGACAACTCTCAGGAAGATAAGGGCTAATTTGAGTGAGGGCAAAAGGCATATTTCCCCATCAAAGCTAATATGTCTGCATTCATAAAACGGCAGTTTAACTATGGGTGGCACTTACGTCTTGGTTAGACATTTCCCAGTAAGGTCTCTCTCCATAGGACATGACCTCCCACATGACAATGCCATAGCTCCATGCATCACTTGCCGAGGAGAATTTTCTGTAGGCAATAGCTTCTGGGGCTGTCCACCTTATGGGTATTTTCCCACCCTGGAAAACAAATTGGAGACTTTTTCAGTTGGGTCACAAGTGTATTAAAGATTGAAGTGGCATTGCAATTAAATATATTTTATTAGAAAGACCTAAACACTGCACTGGCATTTTAAATAAAAAGAAACCAGAATAATGTTAAACTGTCAGAAATATATTTTCTATAATAGTTATTCAGTGAAAACAGCTTTAATGGGAAAGAAGTCACACTTCAGAAATATTTTATTTCATTCATTAGAGAAATTTATTTTCACTTTAGAATCACACAATTAAATTCACTATCATGCCATTTGAAGAATGTTCCAGATTATAGGACATTAAAGTTAAATATCATTCAACATTCATTAAACATTGTATTGCATGTATAAATAATAATGATAATAAGTTCTAACTTAATTGAAGTCAAATGGTTAAATACAGAATTGAGACTTTTCTCTAAACAATTTAACGTTTATCAGAACTTTATTTCCTTTCCCTTTTGCTCTTTTTCATCTGCTACGATTACGTTTCTTTGAAATTTAAAAATCCTTGAACATTATACAAAAGCCCCTGAAAAAGATATCTTCCTTAGAACTCTTTAGTCTATATTCTTGTTCTATGGTCAAGTTAACATTTGAACATATTAAAGAGACTAAATTGCATGAATTTAGTCTATACTGTTCAGGTACTAAAGTCTGCTATTGCGTTATACTTATTTTTTATCAACACATTACATTTTATCTCTCAAAACACTCTATAAGTCCCTTCTTACTGTAATGACAGGAATAAAACTATTTACGCATTTGATTTACAATTTTTGAAATCTGCAGCTCTGAACAGCAAGTTGAGCGAAGGAGAGCAACCCTGGCGCCACTAGATGGCGGAAGAGTACAACGAGCGGCTCCCAGACGGCGGTCTCCTACCCCGCGGAGAGGGCTTCAGTTCCCAGGAAATGATTTTCGACAGTCAGAAAACCCACCACGATGGAATTGTTTCATCATTATCATCACTTTCAGGACCACAATCATCTGATCACCCGCTGTGCTCAAAGTCTGGTGTTAGGGTGAGTGGGGTGGAGGGAAATAAAGGGTGCATTCTCTGGCCCTTGAGGAATTTAGGGCGAACATCTTTAAAGAGGAAGCCGTTAATCGAGTAACCGAAACACTACTTATTTAGTAATCTAAACGCCACTTACCTGAAGGGAAAAGAGATTCACCCGAAATAGGAATAATTCGGTTTCACAAGGCAAATGAGAACATTAACAGAACCTCACTTTAAAGACTTGTGGCAAGGAATTCTGAAAAGGAACCTTGGGGGAAAATACCTTGAATTCAGTCCCCTCTTTTTACAGGTGAGCTGACTGAGCCCAAGGTTTAGAGATTTAGAGACTCTTCCCCACACTGTTAAGCACATAGTGTCAACTAATGTTATCATAGTAGTATTGTGGAACATTGATATAAAGATGCAAATATTTCAGCATGGGGGGAAAAGTTGGGCCAAACTAACTTTCATGTTTTAACACAGAGTATCTATAACCGTATAGCACAGTAGTATAACAGAAGGGAGCCTGAAACCTGGGGTTTTCACCTTTTGGGGCAGCACCAAATTAAGAGCAGGAAGTTAAATTTGCAAAGTTGGTGATGGAAGTTTAAGAGGGTGGTGAGTCCGGGAAGGGGAGGATTCATTCTTAAACCCGAAGTAGAGTTGCCAGATAAAATATAGGACCCACAGTTAAATTTGAATTTCAGATAAATAACAAATACATTTTTTTGTGTATTAGTATGTCGCATACAGGAATTATTTTTTGGTATAAGTACATCCCAAATATTGCACGAGACACATTCATACTAAAAAGATATTCATTGTTTACCTGCAATTCAAATTTAACTGGGCATCCTATATTTTTATTTACTACTTTTGGCAACCCTTAACCCAGGGCATTAAAAAAAATTCAGAAATGGGAACATGGTAAATGATCCAACAGAACACAGTGTTCTGAAAAAACTAGGTGGTCTATGCCGCAGGAGGGACAAGGCTATTCCGACTTGTGTTCGTGCACTCGCACCGCAGCAGTCTTTGTTTTAGTGTGTGTTGTGGCTGAAGCTCCTCGGGCTTGTGGCCCTGCTTTCTGAAGCCACTTAAGTCAGGCTCAGGCTTCTTTCAAATATGGAAGCCACACTTCCAGAGAATAAATACCAAATCTGTAAATGTGACCTCAGAGCAGGTGCAAGAGCAGCAGTCTCATCGAGCATTTCTGAATCTGGATATTTCTTGGTCTCTTCTGGCAAACAGTACGTGGAAGTGTGACTTGCTAGTCTGCTGGGCTGTTCCTTTGCTAAATAAATCTTTGTGAGTTCTATTGAGACAGGCTAAAGAACGGAGTTAAGGGTTATTTTATGTGCATTCACTTATAAATGACATCTCATATAAATGAGTCACATATAAATTTATATTTCCTATAACTAGGTATCGCATATAAATGATAACTTTATCACTTTCCTTCCTAAGATTTTACTTTTTTCCTCAAGGGGAATATATTACAGAATGTTTGATTAATAAGCATTGCTACATGTTATGGACTGAATTGTGTTCCCCCCAGAATTCATATGTTGAAGCACTAACCTTCCATGTGACTGCAATCTGGAGCTAGGGCCTTTGAAGAGGTAATAAAATTAAATGAGGTCACGAGGGTGGGCCCTAATCCAATATGACTGGTGTCTTTCTTAGAAAGTGAAGAGACACCAGAGGTGTGCAGCACAGGGAAAAGGCCGTGTGAGGACACAGCAAGAAGGTGACCACCTGCAAGCCAAACAGAGAAGTCTCAGGAGAAGCCCAAACTGCTGATACCCTGAATTTGGATGTCCAGACTCCATAGCTGTGAAAAATAAATTTTTATTATTTGAGCCACACAGTCTATGGTATTTTGTTATGACATCCCTAACAGACTAATACACTACCCCCATTAAAAAAATCAAAATTTCTTCCCTAAGTTGAGCAACAATGCAAAAAGGACGGTACATCTTTATTTCAGATTTTTTTCCCCAAGTGTCATATTGTAATGGAAAGTGTGAGTTAGAATAAATCTTAAAATATTAAGTATGAAAAATTGGCACAGAAGTTTTAATGTAGGAGATACTATTCTCATTAACAAAAACGCATGGTAACATGAACCTGACAGTATGCACAAACTGCAATAATTCTGAGCATATATGGGATGGAGATAAGAAAGCATTCAAGTCTTTTTTCTAATGGGAGGATCTATACTAGATATAGTTTATATCTAAGTGCAAGATGAGACAGAAAGGAAGATGTACTTAAGAGTACTGCATGGTCTGTACTGTCTTTCCTACTTTAGAGGAAACTCCTACTTTAGTTCTTTAAAAAAAAATTTTTTTTAATTGAATGGACCAACAAACTCCTGTGGCTTTATCTCATCTACTTATTTTTGCCCATGATCTTGAATCATAGACAGAGGTAATGCACTAAGGTACTTTTTTTTTTCTCAAAGCGTTAACCACCAGATGTTTGTTTCAGGTTTCAGGAATGAACAAATAGTACTTTAAATTTGAAATCACAATCATTGTAACATTACATGTTGCTTTGCCATATGTTTGTGAGAAAAAAGAAGTTACCAAAGATACTAATCAAAATGGCTGAATGTAACTCAAAAGTCTTCTCAGTTACTAATACCTCCCTTATGCAGCAAGCTTAATCACTTAGGGAACAAAGGAGAAACAGGAAGTAAGCAAACTGGATATCACTACTGAGAAGTTTGTTAGCAAACCTTTTTTCTGTTTTTCAAGTCATATCCAGAGCTTGATTTCTAATAACTAGGTAGGGAGATTGTAGCAGAAAAAGTGCTAAAGGGGAAACCAGGAGCCCTGTGTGCCTGTAAACTCTATACCCCTCAAGGAGTTGTATTATAGCTGTGTTCAACTCACATCTGAGTTTTAGAACTTAATCCTCTAATCTTCAGCAGAGGGAACAATCAATTGAAATATAGTAAGGTTACAGAGGCTTAATACTAAAACCAAATGAAAAAAATCCATTGAGAAAGAAGAACACAATAAAAATCTCATTTCTCATTCAATGGATTTGATGGTTATCTTAAAAGCAAATGTTTTGAATAGACACCAATTTGCCAACAGACTTTCCTTTTATTTTCTCCATCTATTGCTGTAGTACCCAAACTCCAATGAGTATAAAAATTATAGTACAGAAAACATATATACCATGCTTAAAGATTATTTTAAGGAATTTCTAATGGCAATTTTGACTAAATGATGTTTTTCCTTATGAGCTTTAAATTCTAAGTGAGATGCAGCTCTACCGTAATCCATTGAGTGACCATGGGCAAGTCTTAACTCTGAGTCTTTTATTTGAGATATGCAGAATGAGGGGACTTGATTCAATGATCATAAAATAGTAAACTGTAATGAGTTTTAATATTTGCCTACAGTGTCTCAGCTCAGATTATATTGTAAGGAGATAGGCCATATGAGTTGGTACCTAAACTGTGTGAACAGATAGCCTGATGACAGATAGCAAAGGAGACAAGGACACTCTTATATATCCCAGGTCAATGGTCACAGTGATCATCTTGAGTGGTAAGGAAGAGTTAAAATAACCACTTTTGTTTAAGAAGGCAACAGCATGGATAATACCTTTTAGGAAGGTATGGGATGGAACCAATATATTGCCTTTTTCCCTTTTTTTTTTTTTTAACTCTTAATAGGTTAAAATACTGTTAATGAGTAACCATTAGTTATTTGGAAAACTCATTATGAGGAAACTTAGTGAAAGGGGCATTAATGTGTTTCCTGAAAGATCACTTTACATTATACTTTCTTGTCAGTGGGATTATCTGTGGCAGAGTGGCCTGGGAGCGCTAGTGGGGGTATCAGCATTTTGGGGTATTCTGCCTCAATTTGTTACGGTGTCCTGGGAAGCCATAGCAAATCACAGAAAGATCTCACAACAGAGTAGTTTTACAAACAACTCTCATTAAGGGGATATTCTTCTTTCTCTTGAGCATTACTGATCTTGAGAAATAAACCCGTCTCTGAGCATCTCTTTGTTGTTTGTATTCCCAAATCAACAAATTAAAATATTATAATGCACAGATATTATCTGGTGCAAATCTTTTAAAATGACATCCCCACCCCCTCTCAGAGGGCCATGTACTCTCCTCCTTCACTGAAATTTGCTGATGTAGGGCAACTTTGGTACTTTGTGAAGTTTTATGCTCTTCTGAAATATGGGGATAATATCTGTCCTTCCTTGAAGAAATACTGAGGACCATGATGCAATGAATTCTTTTGTAAAGAAGAAAGCTTCTCATATTTTGGCCTCTAGGTATAATTTATTAAGGGAATTAAATGAGATAGTACAAATGAAGCATCTCTTAGCTGTCAAAACATGGTAGGCACTCAGCAAATATTATTTGTCTCCTTAATTCATGTATTTAAATTTGTCTTATTTTTGGACCTGCTTGGCTTCCAGCCCAGACCAGCGTCCCAGTTCACTCATCTCGAGTCACTGAGCCACCCCCTGCAGTGTCCAGGCTCAGGGGTGACCTTCTCAAACCAGAGGCATCAATTCTGCTGAGGGACAGGCTCTGACTCGGTTCCTATAATTTAGACCCTGTCTTGTGCAGTTTGAGGAAATCTGTGTATCTTGGTCCAGTGAGTTTGGTCCCATGTCTACGTTCCTGCTATTGCCCCACCAGTGACCTTCCAAGACTGAAGACATACCTCATTCCTCTTTCATAGGTAGAATTCTGTCATCAAAGAACATTATCCATGGCTGAACATTATCTACGGCACCCAGATTTCTGCCTACAGATGGACCTGCCTGATAATGATTCTCTCTGGATTTCTTTCCTTTTCCTGGGTGTTTCTCTTCTCTTTGTAGGTACAAAAAGGTACAAACCTTTTCCCTCAAAAATGCACATGTAGATACACACAAGACTTTGCATCAGTATCATGGGATTCATAGGTGTTAGACTGAGATACTTTTGCTATAAGCAAAAGACTCTTTTTGGCATAGTATTTTTAAAATGTTAAGTCATTGGTTAAAAATAACCAATTTTTATAGGATAACCAGTACTGTAGAAATCTATGGTAACTAGCATTGTTTTAGGCCACAAACATATGAAATACACCCTTTTAACATTTGTACGTAAAACAAAGACTTCTGAACAGTTGTTTCTTGTTCCTTTGTGGGTATTCACTGAGGTCTCAGGGTCTTGGATTTTATGAATCCAGAACTCACAAACTGTTTGACCTTAGCTGAAATAGGCCTGCAGTTAGGTATTTCATGACTAAGTCTTTTTTCAAGTGAATCTAAATGCCTTTAGACAGGCCATGGGCTCTCCAGAGCACCACCACGCCACTCTACTATGTCACCAAGTCTTTCATCAGACACACTTGACCTATTTCCAGTGTCCTCCTGGCTCCTGCAGGCATTGCGGTTCCCCCGGCCCTACTCTAACTTTAACCCAATCTCCCTGTCTGATTATGAAACAGTTATCTACTTCTGAAATTTACTTACACCGTGTTTTTCATAAGGAATAGGGCAGGTGAGAAATGACTTCAAATAAACATGAGTAGCTAACTCCTCGTCAGCTTCGTTTTCCACTCTCTAAAAAAAATTAACTATGGAAAGACTTTCTCATTTTTCTTGCCTCACACCATCTACCTAAAACTGCAGTCCATTTTATTCACTGTCTAAATGTATAAACAGCTCAGTGAATGCTAATTTTTTTTGTTCCTTTAATGCAGTGGTGCTTATCGTGCTGCTCAAAGCCTCAAGAATTAGAATCCTTTACCTGCTTTCTCTTAAATTGCTCCCTAAAATAATTCACTGCCCTCTATTTCTCAGTACCCTCTTTCGATGAGACTATAGATGCTACATCATTAAGTGAATAACACTATTCTGGGGGATACCTGTTAAATTAGATTTTCTTCTCCATTTTATAAGGTAGATGAAGTAGGACACAATGTTACTATTGTGTGAGAATTAATCATATACATTATTATGAGAATTGTCATTGTATCTGAGTGTAGGTAACCACTGACAGGAAAGGCAATTAAAAAAAAAACAATGTATCATTCATTATGATTTTACAAATATACTGTATGGTAAGGTCCCACGAGGATAGCTGATACTAACAGAGTTAAAAAAACACTCCTACTCTTCTCTGGACAGTAGCACTCTTCCTTATGTCACTCCTCTCTCCTCTCTCTCTCTCTCTTTTCATTTTAATCCAGTTCTTCAGAAGCCTAGCTACCCCCCCTACTTCTTCCCCAGTGTACTTTAATGAAGTTTTCTTAAAGTTTTCATCTATAGTTTTTATGGCAAAGACCTATGGAAATTAGCATAGAAGTAATAGTTTTCTAAAAATGTCCCACATAAATCATAAAGGGGAATAAAGGATTAATTATTTGGGGCCATTAATATTGAGACATTTAATACATTAAACACTAACATAATATATCAAACGATAATATAATTCTTTATGCATATAACACTTGAGTGTTTAAAAGCATTTTTATCTGAATAGCCTCAAACTGATGTATACCACTAAAGAGCAAATACTTTGCTTTCTTATCAGTTGTCCTGTGAGAATAATAATAAGCACTGATTAATACTTATACCATCTATCTCCATCTACAGTTGGGTGCTCTTTATTTGGGGAAAAAATTTGGATCCTGTCTTTAGGAAAAAAGATTGCATAAAATGAGGTATGTCTGTATTTATACTAGTATTATTTGGAAACCCTGTTTGAAAAAAAATATTCAGAAAGGATGGACAAAGTGTTTAGGACTCCGGGGCATACGCAGTGGTGATTCTCATAAACCCAGGGGTGCCTGCTTTGGAGCGAAAGTGTACCATGTGGAGGGAGAAAGTGACTGTGAAGCAAAACCCCTGGCTTCTAATCTCCCTTTTTACCGTAATTTGTCGTGTGATCTTGGGCAAGTTGCAGATTCTCTGTAAATTGAGGGGTTGGACTGTGTGATCTTGCAGTTCATGTGACGTTTAATACTCTATGATTTGTCAAAACACGTAATACCCCAGTGAGTTAAAACAGAAGGGACCACCTCCACTTCTGCCTGAGGAAACGTAGCAGAAAGGGTTAGTGCCGAGCTCAGTTGCTCCCTGTGTCACTGTTACGCCCACAGGCACTTTATACATTAAATCAGACTCTTCTTGACAGATCCACAGTGCTCCGACTGAACATATCTGAGAAGCAGGTCTTCTCTTGTAGCTGTCGCAGGCAGTGTTGTGCTATATCAGTTCAGAGAGGAACCGTGACCTCAAATTACCCATTTTCAGAAAGGCTAGTTCTGAGGGTAACCTGAAGAGGCGAGGCAAGATGACATAATGACATCTTTAGGGGCAGTCTGTTTGGGACCAGCTACTCAGACCGATGAACACTCAACAGAGGAGAGGGCACAGTCTTCTGAAAGACTGAGAGAGCTTTGCTCGGTGGGAAGGACAAGGCTGAGGGGCTCACATCCAAAGGTGGGTAAGAACTTGAGAAAAATCTCGAAGTACCTGGAACTGGAAATACCAAAACAAGGTTTAATGTAAATAAATTCTATTTTAAAGGTAGACTTTGGCTGAGAGAATAATTAAAATGCTAGTATTCCCAATAAGTTTTAAAGTTGGGATAAAATGATTAAAATATGGAGAACAGGTTTCTCATATCTTCAGGTTCTTAGTAGAGCCAATTTATACAAACCTTTGTTCATTCCATTGTTCCAGCGTGGAATGCTGTCTTGTCAGTTTTTCCTCCGGTGCTATTTTGTCCATGACTGAAGTGATTACTTCTCTTCTGCCTGCCTATAACCCCCGGTGTCTTCTTGCTTCATTTGGCATTTACCAACACATACCTTCTATGTACTCTCTGGCTTTTTAAATTGTGAATGTACTGTCTTCCCAGAAAGGTTATAAAAATCTTGGAGGGGCCTTTATTCTTCTTTGTAATCTACTTTATAGTATTTAGCATGGTGCTTTGATTATAGTAGGAATTTAATGATTATTTGCCGAGGGGATGACTGGAAGGGATGAATTAGGCAAATCAGGTAAAATGAAAAGCACAGTCTCGGAACCATACTGTGTAAGTGAAATTCAAAGTTCCCTTCTTCGTTCCTTCTTAGTCATCATTACGAACTTGGTTAATGATAAGGAAAATAAAGGAAATTTCCCACTCGAAATTTTCAGTTGATAAAGGGCATTGCCCAGAGAGGTGCTGAAGGTGGCATGATCAAACATTTTTTCAAAACACATCTCACGTGCCAGGGCTTGAGATCACAAAGACATCCTCCCTGCCCTCAGGGAGATCATGTTACAGTAGGAAAGACACCGACTTAAACAAATAATGGCAGCACAGAGGGTAGGGGCTCTGACAGAAGTCTGTACAAGATGCATCTGGCAGCAAAAATGGAGGGTCAGCTGTTTGGGATGGTTATGGGCAGAAGCAGAAAAGCATCCTAATAAAGGTAATGTTTTCGACAGAGTTAAAAGAAAAGTAGGAGTTTGATGAGTGAGACAAAGAGGCCAGGGCCTCCTTTCAGAGAGAACAGTGAGTTCCAAGCACAGAGGGGTGGAACAGCATCATATGTTCCAGGAATTGCAAGTTGTCTAAAACTGCTGTCCATTAGAGTCCAAGGAGGAAGCCAGTGGCCGTGAAGTTGGAAACAATAGCCATGTCACTGAAGGCTTGGTTAGACATTTAAAGCGGTAGGCGATGGGGCTTCATAATGGCACCATAACCTGAAATGTGTTCCTAGTAAACAGGATTTTACAATTAGGATGCATCTGTCATGGTTTCTGTATGCAAAATTATACACAATTTGGTTTGATTTGTTTATTTATTTTCACCCTAATTTTGTTGTGGCTTAAAGATCTGCATCACATGGTAAAAAGATGCTGTAAATAAGTCAAAAAAATTTTTTTAAGCATAAGAGATGACAGGGATCCTAAACGTCACTTTTGACCTTTTGCACTAAATGTCTAATAAAAAAATGAAATTACTTTTAATTTTGGCAGAATCACCTGCAATAAGTGTGTGCAACCATGCATCATACCAAGCAGGTTGAAAGGTCTAATTTTACTTGCATAACATATTCACTGTCTTACAGCAGATTTTCCCAGTGAATAAATTTTGGAAAATCAATGCTTTTAGAATAAGCTTCCAGCTTGTTTTGCTCAGGCTTAAATATATCATTTGGGTTCTGAAGCCTTGTTCATTGTGGACAGCAGATGGGTCTGGAGGACATCGCTGGAACGCTGAATGGCATAACGTGACAATATGGATGTACTTGCTACAGGTAGAATGAAGCAAGGAACCATCTCTACCACCTCCAAATAATATCACAAAGGCAAAGTTTTAAATGAACGAGAGCCTATCTAGTTGTGGGTGGGGCCTTTTAAGAGATCAACTTGAACTTTTATGAGCCCTTTCCATTTTACCTTGAATGTCTCCTCGTTCTTTCTTATTTCACTCTGTACACCCTTCTCGACTTCATTTTTGTTTCTTCTTTTGTTCTCTACTGTCCTGTTTTCTTTTACTGTTCTTGCCCACAAATATTTGTTGTGTGTTCAGAATACAATTTGAACTTTGACTTCACTTGATTCTTTGCTATTTTTTCAGAGCTTAGAGATGAGTCTGAGCATAATAGATACTCTATTAATATTAAAGGAGTTGGAGATATAGCATAAGATCATGACAGTGCTTATCATCTAGTGGGTGATACGTATTAAAGGATGTTATGAAATATGACAGATGCCATGATAGGGGACAGTCAGGGAAGGCTTTCAAGAAAAAATGATGTCTAGGCTTGGACCTTATGGAAGATTGGAGTTAGATGAATAAAAGAAAGGAGATCAGGGATGGGGGGAGGAAAGACTGGTCCAGGCAGGGAAAAGAGCAGGTACACAAGAGAGAGTATAACAGATTTATAGGTACTGAGAGAATTCGAGTGCAGTTGGAGAGTAGAGTGTGAGATGAGGGAGTGGGGAGAGAGAGAGGCTAGAGAAGTCAGCAAGGCAGTGATCACGAAGGGCTTAAAGATCATGAAGGATTCTTAAGGCATTTAAAGGATCTGAACCTTTTCTTTTGGCAATGGAGAGCCATTGAAAGACTTCAAGCAATGGGGTGATCAAAATAGGGGTTTTGTTTTGTTATTTTTAGATCACTTTGGCTGCACTGTGGATGGGGAATAGGGGACAGATAGAGGCAAGAGCAGAAACAGGAACATCTTGCCATCTCTAGGAAGTTAGTAGCATTACTCAATAATCCTATAATAGTCACATACAGCACCAAATTTTTATACATTAAAGACATCTATTTCAATTTCTGATTAGTTATTTGCCATGTTCCAGAGAATACCAGGATGACATTTACTCTTCTTAACATGTCCAAATGGAGAGTCCATATAAATTATACGTAAACAAAGTTGAGGGAAGAATATTAAAAAACTAATTTTGTAAAATTCTCAAGGACTATCCTGAAGCATCATTTATACACACTTTAAATTTATTTATTAGGGAAAATCCTCTAAGGACCTACTAATTAGACTAGGAAGATTTCTTATGATATTTAAAATTAATAATGCTATGTTTAAAAACATTCTACCGTTTCCCTATTTAATCCATAGTGATTTTTGTGTGCTTTAGTCTATATTAAATTCACAGTTTAAGCAGTTTATCTGAAGGGGAGAAGGACAAATGTCCAACTTTTTGGATTTTTTTTCTCACATATATGTGTATACTAGGTAGAAGAAAGAAAATTCACTCAGAAAGGTTGTTTTCCAGTGTTGTCATTTATGAAATTCTATAGGATCAATTTTTAGTTGTTTTTCCCCTTCTGACAACAAATTTGCTCAGGGGAAAAGACTTCACATGGGCTCAATGTTATACTCCAGAGAAATAAACTGAAGGTCAAGTTTCTGAAGCAATTCAAGGCATCAAAAACTGTGGTTATGGTTACCATAAGCTTCATCCATCATTTAAACACAAAAGAAGATGATTTATTTGATTGTATTTTTGACATGGTGGCTTTCATCTATACCCTTGGTTTTAATTTTTTTTTTTTTTTTTTTTTTTTTTTTTTTTTTTTTTTTGCGGTATGCGGGCCTCTCACTGTTGTGACCTCTCCCGTTGCGGAACACAGGCTCCGGACGCGCAGGCTCAGTGGCCATGGCTCACGGGCCCAGCCGCTCCGCGGCATGTGGGATCTTCCCAGACCGGGGCACGAACCCGTGTCCCCTGCATCGGCAGGCGGACTCTCAACCACTGCGCCACCAGGGAAGCCCCCTTGGTTTTAATTTTATGTTTTGTTTTGTTTTTTAGTTCACTGGTGATTTTAAAGCCAGTGTTGGTTGGAAAGCTTTATGTGATGTGCAAGTTGCTATATATTCAGTACTGCTTGTCATATTATTGCTCTAAGTAAACATCTTTCACAGCATTAAACTTGTTTTCATATCTTTCTGGTAAACAAAACTGAACTTAAAGCACAGCTATGATAGTTCAGGAAGAAAAAATCTACTTGTAGAAAAATACCTGAGATGTTAAACCCAAAATACTATTTAAAAAATAACATCTTAATCTGCAGGAAAGCTCCTTTCATTTGAGGATGGCTATGCTCATATTTTTTCATTTGAAACATGAGCTTGATCATCTCCAATTAGTCTTGGGTAGGATTTTGCTAACAGTCCACAACCAGAACGATTTGGCCCAGTTTTACATTATTGACAGGCTCTTCCCCAATGGCTTCTTCCTGGAACCTAGAGGAAGTTTCATGCCAGCGTTGTAGTGCGCTAGCGTCGCTGTCAGCAAGGCTTCCCCAGGGCTGACTGCTTTCTGTCTGACTTCAGCCAGTGCTGTCAATCTTTCACTTTCATGAGCCCTAAAATGATTCCACCCTCCCTCTCCTAAGTATCTCTTAAAAAGGAAAGATTAACTTTTATAATTCAAGGAAAAAGAGACATCTTACATTTAGTACAGCGGGTGCTCACGTTGATGATGATAAAATGGGGATGATAGCTTAACTGTATTAAACTTGGATATATTCATTTAGGACTTTTAATTTGAAGAGAAAGTCCTAGAGGTTTTAGTCATTCACTGTGTTAAATGATGGAGTTTATGATCTAACTGGTTAAAAAACATAATGTGATTCAATCAACCCATGGGAGTTAAAGCCAGGATGCCTTGCATGCCACCGTCTAAAAGTATAACCATTGGAATGACAATAATAAGAGAAAGAGTGATTAGGGTGCTGTACCCATTATGTCACAGAAAAATGCTAAAAACTCATCATTTTTAGGAATTATAATAAGAACTATATTACATTTAAAATAAATGGAAAAAAATCTACTTCTAAAAGTTTCTCTCTTCGCTTAGATTTATAAGTCAGGGCTCTTAGGGTTTAAATTTTTGCTGAAACATGCTGCGACTCTTCTTGGAAGCATCATGTTTCTAAGAAAATTCAAAACTCCACACTTTTATCCCTTTTCTAAATATTCATCTATTTTGAACAGATGCTTAGTTTCCAAAAGTATTATGGAATTTAAATATTGCATCCATCTTTTTTTAAAATAAAACTTTCTCGTTTTGTCCAATGGAAAATTTCAGTAAGTAATAAAAAAATCCTCATTAGTGTTTCCCTTGTACCAAATCACTTCAGCAGTAAAGGAGAAAAAGTTTTCTCTATTCTAATACACTGATCTTCACAAAGGTTGAAAGATAATATCTCATAAAAATGCATAGCTTTGACCCTCAAAATCTGTGTAAGTGAAAGGGGAGTGTATATTTCTGAATGCTAAAATCTGTACTACAATCATATTTTCTTGGCAGGCTGATTTAAGGAGCTCTATATGACAGTCAAGTTATACTATCCTTGACAGTACAACTGGGTGAAAAAGATTCAGATCTGTTTTTATATTTAATTGGAGTGTAACGGTCAGACTGTCAGAGCAGGATACTCTTGCCTGCTGTCAGGATGGGCTACTTTTGAGAACACTGAACTAGGAATGTAGATACTTTACATTATTTTCAACTTGACACTCAATTTATATATTTGGGGAAATGGCTAGGTATCTCTATAGAATATTTCTACCACTTATCATTTAAGGAGTTGACTGCATTACACTTGATGGGGGATGGAAAAGAAGGAGGAAGGGACTACACGTAAATGTGAATGTCAAATAAGTATAAATTATACTGTACAACAGTCAAGAAGGTAGGTAATCATTATCGGACAAATACAAATGGTAATATTAAATTTTACTATTTAAAATGAAATTATATATGCAGATGGTCTATGATTGTGAGAACCATGTTAGACTATCAAAATACACAATAAATTATAGAATTTTTGTATTTGTTGCTAGTCTGAAATATATATTAAATATCAGATATAATAAGTGCTCAATAAATTTTTGCTAAAAAAATATCACTAGCTGTCAGTGTACTCTAACCCAGGAAAATTAGTAACTGAATGACTTGTCTGGCCCTTTAATCTGATTCTCTGCCCTCATACCCTCTGATCTCCCCAAGAAGGAATACTCAGCCATCACTAGCATACAGGCTCTTTCTTAAGCTCTGGGGCCACTACTACCCCCATACAAGGACTTCTTGACCCTAAAATCCATTAGCTGTGACTAGCACAGGTTGCTTGTCTTCCTGGACTACCCTTCATGACCCACTGCCAGATGCTCTGGGTACTATGCTCTGCTCACCAACAGGGAAACCCTTTACTTTACCCTATGACACAACCCACCTGCCTCCTGGCCTTTGGCCTGTGATGTGGCCTGTGCGAGGTTTCCTAACGTTCTTTTCCTTCCTAATGCCTTTTGCGCTCTTCTCCCTGCTGTGTGAGGCCTGGCCTGCCATGGTCTACCACCAATGGAATACTGGCTCTGAAAACCCACATCTTTTCAGAATCGTTTTTCTAAAAATCCATTTGTTGTGGTTGGATTATAATATGCAGTACTAAATATTTTGTGATATTGAAGAAAATTATATATATAATATACATATTTGTATGCATATCTTGTATACATGTATTGTGTGTGTGTATGTTTGCATTTCTTTTTCCTCTATACCCCACACTTAGATGTTGTCATATGTTAAAGTTGAAGGTTCTTTCTTAGTGGCCTTGACTTTTGATATTCTGTTCAGCTGAGTTGAAGAAGCTGATTTCCTAAAAGTTTCATAAGTATTAGGGAATGTATCAGCTTCTGTCAGTCTCATCTGCCTCGTGGACCATTGATGCCACCCCTGAGGGCTGACCGGGCCCTTGCCTTGGGAATGCCAAGTCCATCTCCGCGCATTCAGTTCCATCAGTGATAGGCTCAGAATTTGTGACTTCCACCACTCTGGACTTGAATGATACACCACACTGAAGAATGTGAAACCTGACATCTCATGTGGTCATTGAAGGTGCCAGTTCACTCAACTTGGAAACACGGGGGAATTAACTCAGAATATGGTGAACACTGGCCAACGGAAACAGCAGTCAGGAAGGAGTTGGACAGAGAAATTCCTCCTTCTTCCTTCTTGCCATGAATGATTTCAAGCATGGTTTCTCCATGCAACCCATCTGGAGAAGCTTTGCATGGTTAGTGGACACGTCTCTCAATCGCTTTTTTTTCATGGTCCGTGTGAAGAAGCAGCAAGCACAGGGGTCTGTTGTGGCATCTCTCCACATTCTTCTTGTCTCACCTCTGTTCTCCCTCTATCTAGATGCTCTGGTTGGTACTTCCCAAATAAAGCCTCATCATTTTTTTTTTTTTTTTTTTTTTGCGGGCCTCTCACTGTTGTGGCCTTTCCCGTTGCGGAGCACAGGCTCCGGACGCGCATGGCTCACGGGCCCAGCCGCTCCGCGGCATGTGGGATCCTCCCGGACCAGGGCACGAACCCGTGTCCTCTGCATCGGCAGGCGGACTCTCAACCACTGCGCCACCAGGGAAGCCCAAGCCTCATCGTTTTAAATTCTTTTCTGAGGCTCTGTATTCTTGGGAACCTGGGCTACGACAGTTGCCACAGAATTAATATTTCTGCCATCCCTTGAAAATTGAGGGCATTTGTTCTAGTCAAATGCAAGTTCAGACAAAATATATTGATATTTAGTTAAATGCTTACCTGAACGTGTGTTATAGTAAATTGTGGCATAAGAGAAATAGCTGCAAAAGGGATTTTCATGTGTTCTAGACATTCCTTGGTTTTTCTGTGAGGCATAGTATTTTCTTCCAGGCCTTGTGTTCTTGCTAAGTTTCAATTTCTGAGTTGCATTTGGGAACTGCATATCAGGATCCTTTTTGTGTGTCCTACACTTCTCTATTTACTATCCAGGACAGTAAAGTGTAGAGGTTAAGAGCTCAGGCTCTCAGGTTGTACTGCTTAGATCTGAATCCTGCCTCTGCTACTTAGGAGCTGTGTGCCCTTTGGCAAATTTCCTTACCTCTCCATACCTCAATTTTCTCAGCTGTAAAGAGAAGATAATGACAGTAACTTATAGAGACGTTTTGTAGATTAAAGAAGAGAATGCATCTAAAATGCTGCGACAGTGCTTAGCTCATGTAAGAGTAATTATTAGTATTATTTCTTCTCATATTTAGTCTCTACACTAAACACTGTGCAGGATACACTCATAAGAAAAATGTCTGTCATTTCAAAAGGGGAAACAAGTGCTATATCTGTTATGTATTCTTTATCTCCACCAAGAGGGAAGGCATCACAGTATCAATATTTGTTGCTAACTGTAAGTATCTGCAGAGAGTGAGGGGGAATAAACTAGCTCTCCAGTGGAACACCCTGAAGTATATGCTTCTGAAATCTACTGTCTATATGCACCTGGGTATTCTCTTCTAGTGCTATGAAGAGAACTCCACATGTGTCAGAACTCCCAGAATTTGATCCTGTTCTCGCAACCATAAGAAATGCTTTTCTCATGGCATTTTCCTCACTGGCTGTGTAACACTAGGCCACTGAAACTTTTGGGGAGTCGCTCTGCTCATCTGTAAATGGAAGATAATAATACCTCATGGGTTTAGTTACTCATCATGAAGCATTTGTTGCCAGACACTGGGCTGGAACCTGTGGACACAAAGATAAATAAGGCCCAGATCCTATACTCAGTTTACTTACTGCTAATAAAAACAGTTGTCACCATTTTCAGTCAAAGAAAATGAAGATCAGAAAAGGCAGGCAGGAAAACTATCCAGGGCAACGTGGCCAGCAAACGTGCCAGATCTAAGACTTGGATGCAGGCCTCTGCCTTCAAACCAGTGATATTTCCGTTACATAATTCTGCTTTCCTTTTGTCAACATTCAATAAAGTATTATGAATAAAATATTCTATAAATGTAAAGAGCTTTACATATTAACTTTATTGCATTATCCTGAAACATCATTTCACCTTTTTAAGCACTAAAGTGTCCTCCTTCAACTTTTAGAGGCAAAAGACAAGTAGAGGTAAATTTCCCACAAGGAAGAAGAATTTGTAGGTGGCAAAACAGTTTCACAAAAAACCTTTACGTCAAGAATTAGATTGTGAAGCAGCTTGCTTGTCACTAACTTCTTTTCTTCTTAAGACAATGACCATTTCCTTATTAGTAAGTAAATGAATAAAAGAAACATACACACTGGCTATTTTTAATGCTTTGCTTTTTTCTTAAAAATTCATTAATAATTTAACATGTTTAAATTTAAATGAAATAAACATAATTTAACGATAATTCATTTAACATGCCAATAAAACTAAGGACAGCTGCAGTGTATAAAAAGGGTCAGAATACTCGATCAACCTATCTTGGGGGTGTTCTTGGGAAGTTTTAAATGGAAGCACTTTGCGGAAGAAGACTGGCAGCAATCTAGCAACGTGTGTGACAGATTGACACAATGATTGCTGGAATGCAGAGTGCCCCACATCCTGTCCGTTCAGTCGAGTATATTAGATGCTTTGGAAATTGATAACACACCTCCAAGCCAAATTGCACACTGACAGGTTGATACCAACTTCATCATGATCTAACCAGTGGATCCCTGGAAGCACTCTAGAACAGGCGGCCCTATTGAAATTGCACACATAAATCAGCTGAAGTAAAAACTCCTTTCATGACCCTGAAACATTTCTTGAGGTCTGGAACACATTCATCTTTTAAGGTTTTTACTACTGACGAAGAGACATACCCACTCATTCCTAGAAGCAATATACTCTCATATCCTTATCTTTCAGGTTACAGAAAATGGCCCTTATTTTTGTAAAAGTATATTAAAGTAGGGCTCTTTCTATCTCAATTATAGCCAAGGCCCAAAAAGGCCAAGGAGAAAAAAATAATACACAGCAAGTGTCCTACATTACATACCTCTCCACATTACAAGGCTTTATAAGAGAGATTCAAAAATAAAGGAACAAAATCACTGGTTTTGTCATCTGTTGCTCAGTACCCAGATCACTGAAGAGGCTTGGATGGAAATAACTATTTTTGGAGAATGTAGTTGGAGTGTGAGGCACCCCCTTATGTCAAATCTAGTGCGGGACTTGATAGGAACACTGGGAGAATTTTTATTTGCCATTGGAGTTTGGTGGAATACAAGGCACTTGTTTTGATCCATGCCTGGAAAAGCTTACAGGTGAGACACTGGCTGGTTGGTACCTGTTCTAAGGAGAGAACACTGGTATGTAGTTTTAAAAATGAATTTAGGGGGCTTCCCTGGTGGCGCAGTGGTTGAGAGTCCGTCTGCTGATGGAGGGGATGTGGGTTCGTGCCCCGGTCCGGGAGGATCTCACATGCCACGGACTGGCTGGGCCTGTGAGCCATAGTCGCTGGGCCTGTGTGTCCGGAGCCCGTGCTCCACAATGGGAGAGGCCACAGCAGTGAGAGGCCCGTGTACCGCAAAAAAAAAAAAAAAAAAAAAATGAATTTAGTATTTAGCATGAATATAAAACCTACAATTTAGTGCTGTAATTAGCAGCATACACAGTAGAGCTCAGACCACCAAGGCTTGAGTCTTGGCTCTCTCATCTCCAGATCTTGTAACTTTGGTTGAATTAATACCTCTATGGCTCCATTTTTTCATGTGTAAAAACGAGGATAATCATTCCTTCTCTTCTTGAGAAAGCTGAATAAGTTAATACATGTAAACAACGCACTCCGTAAAAGTTAGTTATTGTAATTGTTATAAGCTGTGTTTTCACTAACTGCAGGGCAAAGGAGTCTATCTTTGAATCAGACATGGGCCTTGTGGGATGGGGCCTGCTTGGGTTTTTTTCTCAAAGGCATGTTGCCCAAAAGTGTAAGATGTCATCAGAGAGGTGAACAGCTGGAAAACAGACTAACAAAATGATCATGAGCTCTAAAAGGCACAGACTTTCTTAGTAAATCTTCAGGAAAGATATGTGTAGTGATTGGGAGGGGTCCCCAAAGAAGCTATGAAAGTAATGACACAGTTAGTTTTAATTACCCAGGAAGCTCAAATCAATGCCAGATCAAGAGAGTACCAATTAAGTGAGATCTATCCTTCAGCTTACCTAGCCTTCTTCCCATAACCCCTCTGACTAAGAATGGGTCAGAGATCTTTTTTTTTTTTTTACATCTTTATTGGAGTATAATTGCTTTACAATGGTGTGTTAGTTTCTGTTTTATAACAAAGTGAATCAGTTATACCTATACGTATGTTCCCATATGTCTTCCCTCTTGCATCTCCCTCCATCCCACCCTCCCTACCACACCCCTCTAGGTGATCACAAAGCACCGGGCTGACCTTCCTGTGCTATGTGGCTGCTTCCCACTAGCTATCTATTTTACATTTGGTAGTGTATATATGTCCATGCCACTCTCTCACTTTGTCACAGCTTACCCTTCCCCCTCCCCTTATCCTCAAGTCCATTCTCTAGTAGGTCTGTGTCTTTATTCCTGTCTTACCCCTAGGTTCTTCATGACATTCTTTTTTCCTCAGATTCATATATATGTGTTAGCATACGGTATTTGCCTTTCTCTTTCTGACTTACTTCACTCAGTATGACAGACTCTAGGTCCATCCACCTCCCTAAAAATAACTCAATTTCGGTTCTTTTTATGGCTGAGTACTATTCTATTGCATATATGTGCCACATCTTCTTTATCCATTCATCCGATGATGGACACTTAGGTTGTTTCCATCTCCTGGCTATTGTAAATAGAACTGCAATGAACATTTTGGTACATGACTCTTTTTGAATTATGGTTTTCTCAGGGTATATGCCCAGTAGTGGGATTGCTGGGTCATATGGTAGTTCTATTTGTAGTTTTTTAAGGAACCTCCATACTGTTCTCCACAGTGGCTGTACCAATTCACATTCCCACCAGCAGTGCAAGAGGGTTCCCTTTTCTCCACACCCTCTCCAGGATTTATTGTTTCTAGATTTTTTGATGATGGCCATTCTGACCAGTGTGAGATGGTATCTCATTGTAGTTTTGATTTGCATTTCTCTAATGATTAATGATGTTGAGCATCCTTTCATGTGTTTGTTGGCAATCTGTATGTCTTCTTTGGAGAAATGTCTATTTAGGTCTTCTGCCCATTTTTGGATTGGGTTGTTTGTTTTTTTGTTATTCAGCTGCATGAGCTGCTTGTAAATTTTGGAGATGAATCCTTTGTCAGTTGCTTCATTTGCAAATATTTTCTCCCATTCTGAGGGTTGTCTTTTGGTCTTGTTTATGGTTTCCTTTGCTGTGCAAAAGCTTTGAAGTTTCATTAGGTCCCATTTGTTTATTTTTATTTCCATTTCTCTAGGAGGTGGGTCAGAAAGGATCTTGCTGTGATTTATGTCACAGAGTGTTCTGCCTATGTTTTACTCTAAGAGTTTGATAATTTCTGGCCTTACATTTAGGTCTTTAATCCATTTTGAGCTTATTTTTCTGTATGGTGTTAGGGAGTGATCTAATCTCATACTTTTACATGTAGCTGTCCAGTTTTCCCAGCACCACTTATTGAAGAGGCTGTCCTTTCTCCACTGTACATTCCTGCCTCCTTTATCAAAGATAAGGTGACCATATGTGTGTGGGTTTATCTCTGGGCTTTCTATTCTGTTCCATTGAACTATCTTTCTGTTTTTGTGACAGTACCATACTGTCTTGATTACTGTAGCTTTGTAGTATAGTCTAAAGTCAGGGACCCTGATTCCTCCAGCTCTGTTGTTCGTTCTCAAGATTGCTTTGGCTATTCGGGGTCTTGTGTGTTTCCATACAAATTGTGAAATTTTTTGTTCTAGTTCTGTGAAAAATGCCAGTGGTAGTTTGATAGGGATTGCATTGAACCTGTAGATTGCTTTGGGTAGTAGAGTCATTTTCACAATGCTGATTCTTCCAATCCAAGAACATGGTATATCTCTCCATCTATTTGTATCATCTTTAATTTCCTTCATCAGTGTCTTATAGTTTTCTGCATACAGGTCTTTCGTCTCCTTAGGTAGGTTTATTCCTAGATATTTTATTCTTTTTGTTGCTATGGTAAATGGGAGTGTTTTCTTGATTTCACTTTCAGATTTTTCATCCTTAGTGTAGAGGAATGCCAGAGATTTCTGTGCATTAATCTTGTATCCTGCTACTTTACCAAATTCATTGATTAGCTCTAGTAGTTTTCTGGTAGCATCTTTAGGATTCTCTATGTATAGTATCATGTCATCTGAAAAGAGTGACAGCTTTACTTCTTCTTTTCCGATTTGGATTCCTTTTATTTCCTTTTCGTCTCTGATTGCTGTGGCTAAAACTTCCAAAACTATGTTGAATAAGAGTGGTGAGAGTGGGCAACCTTGTCTTGTTCCTGATCTTAGTGGAAAGGCTTTCAGTTTTTCACCATTGAGGATGATGTTAGCTGTGGGTTTGTCATATATGGCCTTTATTATGTTGAGGAAAGTTCCCTCTATGCCTACGTTCTGGAGGGTTTTTAACATAAATGGGTGTTGAATTTTGTTGAAAGCTTTCTCTGCATCTATTGAGATGACCATATGGTTTTTCGCCTTCAAATTTTAATATGGTGTATCACATTGATTGATTTGCATATATTTAAGAATCCTTGCATTCCTGGAATAAAGCCCACTTGATCATGGTGTATGATCTATTTAATGTGCTGTTGGATTCTGTTTGCTAGTATTTTGTTGAGGATTTTTGCATCTATGTTCATCAGTGATATTGGCCTGTCATTTTCTTTCTTTATGACATCCTTGTCTGGTTTTGGTATCAGGGTGATGGTGGCCTCGTAGAATGAATTTGGGAGTGTTCCTCCCTCTGCTATATTTTGGAAGAGTTTGAGAAGGATAGGTGTTAGCTCTTCTCTAAATGTTTGATAGAATGCACCTATGAAGCCATCTGGTCCTGGGCTTTTTTGTTTGTTGGAAGATTTTTAATCACAGTTTCAATTTCAGTGCTTGTGATTGGTCTGTTCATATTTTCTATTTCTTCCTGATTCAGTTTTGGTAGGTTGTGCATTTCTAAAATTTGTCCATTTCTTCCAGCTTGTCCATTTTATTGGCATAGAGTTGCTTGTAGTAATCTCTCATGATCTTTTGTATTTCTGCAGTATCAGTTGTTACTTCTACTTTTTCATTTCTAATTCTATTGATTTGAGTCTTCTCCCTTTTTTCTTGATGAGTCTGGCTAATGGTTTGTCAATTTTGTTTATCTTCTCAAAGAACCAGCTTTTAGTTTTATTGATCTTTGCTATCGTTTCCTTCATTTCTTTTTCATTTATTTCTGATCTGATCTTTATGATTTCTTTCGTTCTGCTAACTTTGGCGTTTTTTTGTTCTTCTTTCTCTAGGTGCTTTACGGGCAATGTTAGGTTGTTTATTCGAGATGTTTCCTGTTTCTTACGGTAGCATTGTATTGCTATAAACTTCCCTCTTAGCACTGCTTTTGCTGCATCCCATAGGTTTTGGGTCATTGTGTCTCCATTGTCATTTGTTTCTAGGTATTTTTTGATTTCCTCTTTGATTTCTTCAGTGATCACTTCGTTATTAAGTAGTGTATTGCTTAGCCTCCATGTGTTTGTATTTTTTACAGATCGTTTCCTGTAATTGATATCTAGTCTCATAGCATTGTGGTCAGAAAAGATACTTGATACGATTTCAATTTTCTTAAATTTACCAAGGCTTGATTTTGACCCAAGATATGATCTATCCTGGAGAATGTTCCATGAGCACTTGAGAGAAATGTGTATTTTGTTGTTTTTGGATGGAATGTCCTATAAATATCAATTAAGTCCATCTTGTTTAATGTATCATTTAAAGCTTGTGTTTCCTTATTTATTTTCATTTTGGATGATCTGTCCATGGGTGAAAGTGGGGTGTTAAAGTCCCCTACTATGATTGTATTACTGTCGATTTCCCCTTTTATGGCTGTTAGTATTTGCCTTATGTATTGGGGTGCTCCTATGTTGTGTGCATAATTATTTACAATTGTTATATCTTCTTCTTGGATGGATCCCTTGATCATTATGTTGTGTCCTCCTTTGTCTGTTCTAACAGTGTTTATTTTAAAGTCTATTTTGTCTGATATGAGAATTGCTACTCCAGCTTTCTTTTGGTTTCCAGTTGCATGGAATATCTTTTTCCATCCCCTTACTTTCAGTCTTATGTGTCTCTATGTCTGAAGTGGGTCTCTTGTAGACAGCATATATATGGGTCTTGTTTTTGTATCCATTCAGCCAGTCTGTGTCTTTTGGTGGGAGCATTTAGTCCATTTACATTTAGGTAATATCGCTATGTATGTTCCTATTCCCATGTTCTTAACTGTTTTGGGTTTTTTATTGTAGCTCTTTTCCTTCTTTTGTGTTTCTTGCCTAGACAAGATCCTTTAGCATGTGTTGTAAAGCTGGTTTGGTGGTGCTGAACTCTCTCAGCTTTTGCTTGTCTGTAAAGGTTTTAATTTCTCCATCAAATCTGAATGAGATCCTTGCTGGGTAGAGCAATCTAGGTTGTAGGTTTTTCTCCTTCATCACTTTAAATATGTCCTGCCAGTCCCTTCTGGCTTGCAGAGTTTCTGCTGAAAGATCAGCTGTTAACCTTATGGGGATTCCCTTGTGTGTTATTTTTCCCCTGTTGCTTTTAATATGTTTTCTTTGTATTTAATTTTTGACAGTTTGATTAATATGTGTCTTGGCATGTTTCTCCTTGGATTTATCCTGTATGGGACTCTCTGTGCTTCTTGGACATGATTAACTATTTCATTTCCCGTATTAGGGAAGTCTTCAACTGTAATCTCTTGAGATATTTTCTCAGTCCCTTTCTTTTTCTCTTCTTCTTCTGGGACCAGTATAATTCGAATGTTGGTTTGTTTAAGGTTGTCCCAGAGGTCTCTGAGACTGTCTTCGGTTCTTTTCATTCTTTTTTCTTTATTCTGCTCTGCAGTAGTTATTTCCACTATTTTATCTTCCAGGTCACTTATCCGTTCTTCTGCCTCAGTTATTCTGCTGTTGGTCCCTTCTAGAGTATTTTTAATTTCATTTATTGTGTTGTTCATCATTGCATGTTTCCTCTTTAGTTCTTCTAGGTCCTTGGTAAATGTTTCTTGCATTTTCTCTATTCTATTTCCAAGATTTTGGATCATCTTTACTATCATTATTCCGAATTCTTTTTCAGGTAGACTGCCTATTTCCTCTTCACTTGTTAGGTCTGGTGGGTCTTTATCTTGCTCCTTCATCTGCTGTGTGATTTTCTGTCTTCTCATTTTGCTTATCTTACTGTGTTTGGGGTCTCCCTTTTGCAGGCTGAAGGTTCGTAGTTCCCGTTGTTTTTGGTGTCTGTCCCCAGTGGCTGAGGTTAGTTCAGTGGGTTGTGTAGGCTTCCTGGTGGAGGGGACTAGTGCCTGTGTTCTGGTGGATGAGGCCAGATCTTGTCTTTCTAGTGGGCAGGTCTACGTCTTGTGGTGAATTTTGGGGTGTCTGTGGACTTATTATGATTTTAGGCAGCCTCTCTGCTAATGGGTGGGGTTGTGTTCCTGTCTTGCTAGTTGTTTGGCATAGGGTGTCCAGCACTGTAGCTTGCTGGTCGTTGAGTGAAGCTTGGTGCTGGTGTTGAGATGGAGATCTCTGGGAGATTTTCACTGTTTGATATTATGTGGAGCTGGGAGGTCTCTTGTGGACCAGTGTCCTGAAGTTGGCTCTGCCACCTCAGAGGCCCAGCACTGACTCCTGGCTGGAGCACCAAGAGCGTTTCATCCACATGGCTTCTTTTTCAAGTGCCGGATTCCCTCACCTTGTGTTTCTTGGTTGTAGGCTGATCTTTTTTCACAGCTCTCATTCATCAGGGCACAGATTTGCCAGTGTTACTTCACCTCCAAAATTGAGCCTGTCAACTCATAGAAGTTTGTCAGTTCCTTGCTTCATCCGCGAAACGCTGGGGTAACCAGTGCTGTTTCAGCGAGTTTTGAAGGAAAGATCGTCAGGACAAATGGTCCCAGAAGCTACTAGGACCTTGCCCCAGTATTCCCTGACCAGGTCCAGCTAGCTACGAGCAGCAAGGCTCCTGGTGGGCTAAGCCAATTTTGTTACTGAGTCCAAGCTCGCTCTGCTTGCTCTGCTCACTACACAACAGGCCAATAAATTGGGAGACGAGGTGTTGAGGCAAGGAATAATGACCTTATTCAGAAAGCTGGCAGAGCAAGAAGATTGCAGACTAGGGTCCCCAAAAAACCATATTCGGGTCAGAGATCTTATACAGACAGCTGTGGGGAAGAAATTCCAGCTTTTATGATCAGGATAGAAGGAGCAGTGCCAAGAAAAATGTTTTTTCTATTTGCAATCCATGGTGTCTGGCTCTTTTAATCTAACAGTTTGGCATCAGACATTAGTTTGTGGTTTGGAATATAAAATAGAATGTTATAAGAGAATCATTAATTCAGTTTAGTAGGTATCTTTTGAGTGCCTAATGTGTGCAAGATCCTGTGCAAAGGAAGATCCTGGAACAGAAGTGATCAGCTTATATCCTGAATAAATTAGTTGTTACTCAACATGTTTTGTGATATGTCTGATTGGTTCAGTGGCTTGGGTCATAATGCGTATATCATCACAAAGTGTCATCTGTATACTGCAGATATATTGGATAACCAGTAGTCTTTTTTGTTTGTTGTTTTTTTGTGCAATAGGCGGGCATCTCACTGTTGTGGCCTCTCCTGTTGCGGAGCACAGGCTCTGGACGCGCAGGCTCAGCTGCCATGGCTCATGGGCCCAGCTGCTCCGCGGCATGTGGGATCTTCCCGGACCAGGGCATGAATCCGTGTCCCCTGCATCAGCAGGCGGACTCTCAACCACTGCGCCACCAGGGAAGCCCAATAACCAGTAGTCTTATGACAGACATCTTCTTATAAGAAGTTCTCAAGGTTTCTTGAAGATAATTAAGTAGAACAAAATCTTTGTCAAATGTTTGAAGAAAGGACAAAGGAAGACTTTTGGTTTATACTTAACTCTCCACTCTGTCTACAGTAATAGTATTTAAATTGACAGTGCTTTTATAACCTCACCTCATGGACTTATCTTTCTTTAACTTGTTTTCAGTTTCAAAGGACATTTTAATATACCACTATACATGACTTCTGGCACTAGAATATCACCAACCCTATTAATCAAATGAATCTGCTTGCAGTTTTCCATGATGGTGTCATTTTTTAAGTAATATGAAATCAGATAATCTCTCACTGATGATGTATCTCACTAAATCACTATCTGAGTGCTGATAACATAACAACAATAAGATATTAGCATAATTCATCATCACATGTACCTTTGCTCTGGGGATGTTTTACTGTAATGTATAATACACTGCCTGTCATTCTGATGAGTATTATAGCAAGACTTCCTCAGGAAAAAAAACGCATTTTGATGGAATACTATTCATATCAGATGGTACCGCTCAGGGATAAACAGTTGAAAAAAGTTTGACTTGGTTTGCTATAAAATTCACACGAAGGTCAAAGGTACTGCAAATAGTAAAAGATAGTTTAAATACAACGGGTATCTATCTCTCTGTTATAGAATAGTTTCTAAAAGTTCAGTTTTTGGTTTCAAGCAGGTTAAGGCAAGTTTTTATCCTTAGTAAATGTTTGATATCCATTACACACTGCAATGGTAGTTTCTGCAGCCCGCAGTACCAGTCAGTGAAATGACACTTTTAAACTAGATGTGGAACTTGCTTGGGGCAGAAGTGAGGTGATTTCCAAGGACAGATTAAAGTGAATGCAATATATTATAAAACTTTTCCTGCAATTCTACCCCTTGAGCTACCCCTTAGAATATTAGATAAGAAAGGTACTCATAAATACCCTCGATTTTAACTGTGGACTAGAGAAAATAAGACTCATTCTAGGTCACACAATAGTGAGTGGTAGAGTAGGACTAGAAACTAGGTTTTTTCTTTTTTTTTCTTCTTCTTTTTTTTTTTTTTTTTTTGCGGTACACGGGCCTCTCACTGTTGTGGCCTCTCCCGTTGCGGAGCACAGGCTCTGGACGCGCAGGCTCAGCGGCCATGGCTCACAGGCCCAGCCGCTCCATGGCATGTGGGATCTTCCTGGACCGGGGCACGAACCTGTGTCCCCTGCATGAGCAGGTGGACTCTCAACCACTGCGCCACCAGGGGAGCCCTAGAAACTAGGTTTTTTGATAACTATTTCTGTGCTTGCTATGAAATAATCAAAGTTAATTGTGAACCATTTACAACTGAATTACTAAAACAGGGTACAAAGATGGGGATAATATGTTGAGTAGTAAGATGTTTTTACTTCTGTTACCTTTGATGAAGACCTTCATGTAAATCAATAACTACTTGACTGAGCACAACTGTAACTATTTGTTAGAAGAAATAATAATAATGATGATATTAATAGTAGTTATGATGATGAGAATAGATAACACTTACTAAGTGCTTAACGGACACTGTGACAGATATTTTGCAAACATTACCTTACTTTGCGTTTTCAATTTGTCTAAATACTTGTTCTAAGACGTGAATTTCAGAAAACAATGGTCTTAAACAAGCATACATAATCATATGCACATCATTTCTTGTTCTATACAAAATCCTTGTTCAACACTTAAACACACAAGTTTCTTATGTTCTCGAAGCAATTGCTTTTGCTGATAATTACATCCTTGTAATCATCTTGATTACATTTTCCAAATAGTAAAAACAATTGTTCCTCAGAAGAAGACTAGGAATGATTTTGTTTTATTTATTCCAGGTTTTGGATAAGAAAACATTTTAATTTAAACATGTATTGGTGCTACTGCTCCAGACATCTGAATTTCTCTGCCAACAATTTATGTGCCTCTCTTTTTTGGTTAATGCTTTTCAGTATTCTCCCTGGACATCAAATTTAAATGATAAGCTACTCACACGGGCAGGTCTGCTGCATCTCCTTATGTTCTATATAGGGAAGAGCACTTCATATGTGCTCAAACTTCTTTACAAATGGCTATCTCACTGAACCAGATGGTATTTTCCTCATTTACCTTCTTTATTATTATCAGGCCATCGTTAAGCCTTGACAAAGGCCACTTACCAACCATACATGTCACTCACTGAGTCACCATCATAGCTACAATGTAAACATTCCAGCTGACCCTAAAAAACAATAATATTACAGCTTTTAATATCTCAGTAGATGCTCTTAATGTTCTCCTTATTTCCAAGTCAGGTAATCACTGGAAATGGCAGAGTGCACACAGAATAATGATCTATTGGGTAGTGCTATTTAATGTGTGACTTTGTGAAGAGACTGCCCACATGTATTTTTTAATATGAAAAACAACAGGGCAGAAAATTGAGGTCACTGATAACTGAGCCATAGTCACCTGAGCATGAATGGAAAAACATAATGTTTCAGAAAAGTTTTTCAGCAACTTTCCACTACTATGAAAAGATGTCACTTTCAAAAGCAAACAAGTCACACCCAGAGATGTTTCAGTGCTTTTTACAAGGCATTGTAAATCACATAAATTATTCAGAGAATGGCAGTGAGGTCCAGTAGAAAGCCTGACCTAGCTGAGGATGTAGAACTGAAGGGTCAATCGGTTTAGGACAAGAATGGCCATTTTGAGATTTATGGCGTTTCTGGCAACTCTACCATAAAAAGGCCTGAGTCAGAAAAAATAACAACAAAATCTTGTTTTTGAAATGCCCTCAAAGCATCTTCCTTAAAAAGTCTGATCAAATACTGATTATCTGCCAAAGGTTTACTACGTATGCCAGAAGTACTTCTTAATAATTTACCATTGAAAAAGACTTACCTAAGGAATAAGACAGTGAATTATATTCAGCTAGAAAACTTCTGCGTAACTATTATGAAAAAGAGGAAAGACAGATGAAAATAACAAACTTGGCAGTAGGACACAATCTAAATAAAAAAGAAAGTCCCATGTAATAAAGAAGGTGTTGACAATGGATTCCAAGTTTTACAGTATAAATGCTTTAACTTTGGGAACGGAGGGGTGAGGCTATTAAAATTTTAGGGCTATTATGAAAGCCTCTCCATAATACTTTTGCTACCTAAATAAACTCAGATACAGAACACCACCTATCACCATACACAAAAATAAACTCAAAATGTATTAAAGACCTAAATGTAAGACCAGACACTATCAAACTATTAGGGGAAAACACTCTTTGACATAAACCACAGCAAGATCTTTTTTGACCCACCTCCTAGAAATGAAAATAAAATAAAAAATAAATGGAACCTAATTAAACTTAAAAGCTTTTGCACAGCAAAGGAAACCATAAACAAGATGAAAAGACAACGCTCAGAATGGGAGAAAATATTTGCAAATGAAACAACAAAGGATTAATCTCCAAAATATATAAACAGCTCATGCAGCTCAATATCAAAAAAATAATCCAATTAAAAAATGGGCAGAAGACCTAAATAGAGATTTCACCAAAGAAGACATACAGACGGCCAAGAGGCACATGAAAGGATGCTCAACATCACTAATTATTAGAGAAATGCAAATCAAAACTACAATGAGCTATCACCTCATACCAGTCAGAATGGCCATTATCAAAAAATCTAGAAACAATAGATGCTGGAAAGGGTGTGGTGAAAAGGGAACTCTCCTGCACTGTT
Organism: Stenella coeruleoalba; assembly: GCF_951394435.1. Taxonomy (NCBI): domain Eukaryota; kingdom Metazoa; phylum Chordata; class Mammalia; order Artiodactyla; family Delphinidae; genus Stenella; species Stenella coeruleoalba. Next base: position 99,232,901 of record NC_137150.1, read on the forward strand.
GGTGGGAATGTCAATTGATATAACCACTATGGAGAACAGTACGGAGGTTCCTTAAAAATAGGACTACCATATGACCCAGCAATCCCACTACTGGGCACATACCTTGAGAAAACCATAACTCAAAAAGACTCATGTACCACAATGTTCATTGCAGCACTATTTACAATAGCCAGGACATGGAAGCAACCTAAGTGTCCATCGACAGATGAATGGATAAAGAAGATGTGGCACATTTATACAATGGGATATTACTCAGTCATAAAAAGAAATAAAATTGAGTTATTTGTAGTGAGGTGGATGGACCTAGAGTCTGTCGTACAGAGTGAAGTAAGTTAGAAAGAGAAAAACAAATACCGTATGCTACACATATATATGGAATCTAAAAAAAAAAAAAAAGGTACTGATGAACCTAGTGGCAGCGTAGGAATAAAGATGTAGACATAGAGAATGGACTTGAGGACACGGAGAGGGGGAGGGGGAAGCTGGGGCAAAGTGAGAGTAGCATTGACATATATACACTACCAAATGTAAAATAGCTAGTGGGAAGCAGCTGCATAGCACAGGGAGATCAGCTCGGTGCTTTGTGACCACCTAGAGGGGTGGGATAGGGAGGGTGGGAGGGAGTCTCAAGAGGGAGGGGATATGGGGATATATGGGTGCATGCGGCTGATTTACTTTGCTGTGTGACAGAGGCTAGTGCAGTATTGTGAAGCAGTTATACTCCAATAAAGACCTATTAAAAAAAAATAAAAGAAGGGAAAAAATAAATAAATAAACAAACTCAGATCCAAAGAAAGACCCTGGTTGTTGGGCAAAACATGAAACCAGCAGCCATTTCCCCAGTTGTGTGTAGTGTTATTATTATTGTTATTATTATTATTATTATTTTGGCTGCCTTGGGTCTTCTTTGCTGTGTGAGGGTTTTCTCTAGTTGTGGCGAATGGGAGCTACTCTTTGTTGTGATGCACAGGCTTCTCATTGTGGTGGCTTCTCTTGTCGCAGAGCATGGGCCCTAGAGTGCGAGGGCTTCGGTAGTTGTGCCACACAGGCTCAGTAGTTGTGGCTCACGGGCTCTAGAGCGCAGGCTAGGTAGTTGTGGCACACGGGCTTAGTTGCTCTGCAGCATGTGGGATCTTCCCGAACCAGGGCTCAAACCCACGTCCCCTGCATTGGCAGGTGGATTCTTAACCACTGTACCACCAGGGAAGTCCCCTATATATTATTTATATGACCGCTTTTCTCTGGTTTTAAGGAAATAATCATGTTTCTTCACAAAACAAGTTTGCATAGTTAAAAGTTCAAAGTAAGAATAACAGTAGTGGGTAGAAGTGGGATTTGCTCTTTTCTGTAAACTCTTGACGTCATGTGGCTTGTGCCCTTCCAAACCTAATTATGTTCACATGGATGTTAATTTACAACTACTGCTTCAGTTAATATTTTAGTGCAAGGAGATAAATAAGCTGCCACACGAATTGGGTGTTAGGGTTATTAGAGTACGAAATTCAAATACATACTTTTCCTTAAGCAAGAATTTTATGATAATATCTAAAGCTTGGAGATATTTTAGTATGTGAACATATGTATATGTACATTTATATTCAACAACTCTTCCCTCAATCACACCCATGCCATTCATTTAATGAGATAATTTACTAGGCTTTCTATGTGTGATTCAGGCAAAAGGCAAACAAACAAAAAAGAAAATGGGCTAAAAAGAGCTTTCCGTTTTGACTTTAAGAATCAGGCTGAGTTGCAAGGGACCCACAAGAGCCAAAACAATCTTGAAAAGAAGAACTAAGTTAGTGGACTCACACTGCTGAATTTTAAAACTTACTACAAAGCTATAAAAACCTAGACAGTGTAAACAGACATACAGGTCAGTGGAATAGGATTGAGAGTCCAAAAATAAATGGTCATAAGTAAATATTTATGGCCAGTTGATCTTAGACAAAGGGGTCAAGACAATTCAATGGGAGGGAATAGTCTTTCAACAAATGGTATGAGACAACTGAGTGAAGTTAGACACCTACCTTACATCACAAACAAAAACTAACTCAAAGTGGATTGCAGATCTAAATATGAGTTAAAACTATAAAGATCTTAGACAAAAACACAGTAGTAAATCTTTGTGACCTTGGGTTAGGCAGTGATTTTGTAAACATGACACCAAAAGCATAAAAGATGAAATTTGAAATAAAAGAAAAAATAAATCTGACTTCATAATAATTAAACTTTTTGTGTTTCAAATGACGTCATCAAGGAAGTGAGAAGACAACCAATAGAATGTAAGATAATATTTACAAATCCTATATCTGACAAGGGACTTATATCCAGAATACATAAGGAATGGTTATAACATAACAAAAAAAAACACCTTGATTTTTAAAATGGGAAAAGGAGCAGATGTTGTTTCAAAGAAAATATATGAATAGCTAATAAGAACATGAAAAGATGCTCAACATCATTAGTAATTAGGGAAATATAAATCAAAGTCATAGTGTGGTACCACTTCACACCTACTAGAATGGCTATAATTAAAAAGACCGACAAGAACAATGTTAGCAAGGATGTATTTAAATTAGAACCCTCATTCATTGCTGGTGGAATTGTAAAATGGTGCATCCACTTTGGAAAACAATTTGGCAGCTCTTCAAAAAGTTAAACATAGAGTTACAATGTCCAAGTCTACCACGACAGAGCAATTTCACTTCTAGGTATATATATATACCCGAGAGAATTGAAAATATATGTGTGCACAAAAACTTGTACACAAAAGTTCATAGCAGCATTATCTTTAACAGTCAAAAAGTGGAAACGACTCAAACATCCATCACTGATGAATGGGTAAACAAAACACAGTATTCCATGCTACGGAATATTACTTGGCAATAGAAAGGAATGCAGTACTGATTCATGCTACAACATAGATGACATTTGAAAGCATTATGCTTAGTGAAAGAAGCCAGTCACAAAAGACCACATGTTGTATGAAATGTCCAGAATTGGCAAATATATAACGATAGAAAGTAGATTTGTGGTTGCCTAGGGCTGTGGAGAAGTAAGAACAGGATGGGGTGTGACTGCTAATGAATAGGGGGGTTTCTTTTGGGGATGGTGAAAATGTTCTAAAATTAGATTATGGTGATAGTTGTACAACTCTGAAAGTAAATGAAAAATCATTGAATCGTACACTTTAAATAAGCTTTGTGGAATATAAATTGTATCTCAATAAACTTGTTGAAAATAGAACACAGCGATATGAAGACGGCTCCCTCAGCTCCTGGAACTAGGCTCCGTGTTTCCAGCTGCTCAGCTGCAGCTCAGAGCAGGCTGTCAGGAGGGGCTAAAGAGGCTTCACCTTAGCCTGGAGTCATAGCTACAGAGACCCTGTTCACCTCCCTCATAGGTGCCATCTCTCAAAGCCGGCACACAAAAAACAAAAACAAAACAAACTAATACTAGATTCCAGAAGAAAATTAATTTTTGCACATCTAGCCAAAATCAAACAGCATGCTTTTCAGCCCATTGTCAATTTTAATGGAATTGAACATACATCTTACTTTGACACTGGAAGGACAGATTGTTGGCTGTGCCACGTTTCCTGGGACTTGTAAACAGCCGAACATCATGGATGTTTGAGTGAACACAAACCATTTGGCCAATCTCTAATACAAACATCAAAGTTTACATTTTATTCTGTGAACTTTCATGTGACTTCATAAGTCCCCATTACCTGCAGATGGTATTACTTGGCAAAACTGAACATATTTGTTGTTAAAGTTTAATGTGTATAAACTAAACCAAAGATTTTTCAATATTTTGATTATTTCAAGTTATGAAATATTATATCAATTATAAGGCATGTCAAGTTTCACAGGGAAGGAGAACTTTGAGGAAATAAAGGTAAAACTATATTGAGCATTTAAAACATTGGTATAATCTATATTTTTGGCTTACTCAATGAATAATGACAAATTTAAATGTACAAAAATATTAAAAAATCTTCATTTGGGAAAGAGGGTATGGCTCTATTGTGGATAAAAGGAGTTTTATTGTTTTAATGAAATAATTATTTCATTCTTATATTTAGAAGTGGGCCAAAGCTCAAGTTAGTTTTTAAAAAGTTATAATCTTATTTAGAAAAGAAGTGGGTAGAACTATCCACCATGTTACTTAAAAAAAAAAGTGATAATCTCATTTGAGAAAGAACCGTATTACTAGGTGGTTTTATATGAATTCTAATACATTATGGTAGAAACATATATCATTCTTTGACCTAAACTGAAGGCATGAAAGACAAGTAGAAGTAGAGAACTACATATCAAATAACAGAAGAAGTCTACCCCAAGAAGTCAAGATGGTTTTTCTTAAGTACACTGACATACATGATTAGAAATTTCCCCAGGCAATTAACCATATTCCATACGAGGAAGACAGAGAGTCATAACGCAGACTTATGATAGATTGTATTACTTGGTCACGTCTTCCTTTCCTCTCTGCACTGGCCATTGTTCACTGTGAGTAAAGGATACAGCCCTGTCTCATTGACAGAGCTTTCATGAGACTCGCTTGGCCAATGGAATGCGAGGTAAAATACGTCACATCAAACCGGGGCTTTAATGTGCTTGGATTGATTGGCCGTCACTTTGGCACTCCTGCCCTACACCATGAGAGGGCATGCTATACGTAGCTGCTGCTCCATGGGTCCCAGAATGAGCAAGGTGAGACAAACCTGAACTTAACCGGCATTTTAAGCAGAGCTGCTACAGCTGACCTGTAGACTCATGAGTAAGAAATAAAGGCTGGTTGTAAGCCAGAGATTTTTTTGGGGGGGAGGGGTGTGCTTATTATGCAGCATTTCTACAGAAATAGCTCTTCCTTTTTTATTTGTTTTGTTTTCCCAAACTTTCTATAATACCAAAATGTTAATGGTTTCAACAAAATTGTAAGGAAAATGCAGTACAAAATAACTTAATTTGGGATCCTTCCTCAGTCTCAGTCTGAAATAGGGAATATGCTTACTACATGTCATTATATTACAATCTCTGACAACTAAAAAGGAAACAAAATATTTGCTTCCAGTTTGAATTTTAGCAGTTTTGAATATATTATAGACACCATGTTCAATGATATTTTAACAAATAGACAACCACCTGTACTTCTATACAAAAAACTGAAGACACAGATTGAGATAAGACACTAGCCAGCTGTAGCATAGCACAAAAGCTATCTTTGTTCTTTACAGCGAAGGAACTATGGCAGACTAAAATACATAAAGCTCTTGAAGAAGATCTAACTAGAAAAGAAAGCAAAATAAGACCTCTGACAGTAAGAATGGGAACAGGATATATTGCCAGTAATTAAAGTTTGGAAAAGTAACTTTTATGAGCAGGAGAGATGTTGCAGGGGAAAGGACTTTCATTTGTCCTCTTCATGCACCATAAGAGACAAAAAGCCTGACACACAAATCATTGCAGGTGAAGTACAAGTAAGAATTTCTGCCAGATGGCTGTAAACAACTCTCGGAACCATGACAGTCAGACAGAGAATTTCCCCCCACAAAATATGGGAGATATTTTTTGCTGTGCCACAGGTAAACAACGAATACTCTAGAGCCAGTGAAGGTAGTAAGATATTTACTAACAGATGTCAGAGAACACAGAATCCAAGATCCAGTATTCCCTGATGGTTATAAATGCATCTCTTTACTATAATTCTGGGTGCAAACACTTGAAATCTCATCTAGACAAAAGCTATAGCAACATGTGTCAGTGTAAACAAACGTGGGCATAAAAGCCAGGAAAGATAGTGCATGTCAGCTATAAACACTTCAGTGAATGAAACTAAAAGGTCTTATGCATTAGAGAGGATGTTAATAAATTCACAGGATGAGAGCTGTAATAAACATATCCAGGCAAATTATAGCCTGGTTCTGTACCTATAAAATCAGGCATATGTGTAGAGTTTGAATTTCTGAGACTTTCAGTTTGTCTCATTGAATCTTACATCGCAATTATGCATCTCATTTACAGCTGTGATTGTCATGGGGCCTGGGGGTAGATCTTATTCCTGTTTCTCTCTCCAGTTCCTAAGAACTGCCATATAAAATGCAATACGTTTCTGCAAAAGAGAAGGTGGAAGGAAGTATAGGAAGAGGGAGGGAGGGAAGGAAGAAAAGAAGAAGGAAGGAAGGAAGGAAGGAAGGGAGGGAGGAAGGGAGGAAGGAAGGGAGGTGGGGAGGGAAGAAGGAAGGGAAAAAGGGAGGGAGGGAGGAAGGAAGGAAGAAAAGAGGAAGGAGGGGGAAGAAGGGGGGAAAGAAGGAAGGAAGGAAGAGAGGGCGGGAGGGAGGGAGGGAGGAGGGGAGGAGAGGGAGGAAAGGCAGGCTACTGATTATTGGCAATGAGTCATTACAGCTGTTAAATGTCCCATAGATGGCCCTTTAATTGCCAGATAATTCTTTCCTCCTGTGTTCGAGGTATTTCCTCCTCTTATTCTTCTCCATGAAACTGATGTGATAACACATCATAAATGAATAACTATTATAAATATAGTTACTTATAGAGTTATTCATAAATTAGTATTGAATAATAAGTGAATAACTATATAAATAACTATATTCATTTATAACTTCTGAATGTGTTTTAGAAATGTTTTTTGAATGAATATAATGATTGAGAGTGTAAACTATGCTGCTCAATAAACTAGAAAATGTGTGGATCTTAACCGTATTACTTGTCATAATTGTTAGTAAGAATATAATGCTTGGGGTAATGCCATTCCTTTCCAGGGCTTAGGGATTTACCAAAGAATGTACATCAAAGGAGGAGGAAGCATAGCAGAAGTAGAAGTTAAGGTAGAAGTTAAGCTTGTGGATTCTGAAGCCTGCATTTGAAGCTTAGTCTTATATTTTATTATTTGTATAATCTTTGGCTAGTTAATTTTTTCTATGCTTCAGTTTTCCTATATGTCAACTAGTGATAATAGTACCTGTAGAAATTATTATTAGCTATTTACAAATATTTGTTCTTCTCATTCTAGGAGAGATTGTTTTTGCCTAACTTCTTTGAATTTAGGCGTGGCCATGTGACTTGCTTTGGTCAATAAAATGTAAGTAGAAATGATGGTTGTCACTTCCAGTCAAAGCTTTTAAGAGGCAATGTGTTATTTGTCATTCCCTTTCTCCTTGTTACAGTGACTGGCGATATTCCAGATGGTAGAAGCACTGTCATAACTAAGTTTTTATGTGACAACCATAAAAAGCACAATTTCTAGCTACAGGATATAGACAGTGAGCAAGAAATAAACCTTTACTGTACTAAGCCACTGAGATTTGGGGGATTATATGCTACTGCTATATAACATAGCCTATACTGAATATACGGTAACTTCACTGAGTTGTTGTAAATACACTTAAAGAAGTAAACACATGCAACCTCCCTTAGAAAGCATTCAGTAAGAATTAGCTACTATTCTTATTTTAGGCTATTGCTACATTGGAATGGCATACCCATTGGCTTCATTTGTGGCTACATAACTTTGTTCACCTCTTCATTTGACAACAGTTTTATAACAATTTTCTATAAAGAGAATACAAAAGGTCAATCTTTCCCTTATCATGGTTGGTCAAAATTTGGTTTTATTATTAGTTTAGAAAAATTTCTTTCAGCTTCATAACGTTTTATAGGTGATATTGTGTAAATTTTTACGATGGTTGCTAAATTTGAGAAAACCTATCAAGTTTAATATATTAGCTGTTATAGGCAAACTTGCTGTTTTCAGTACTAATACAGATTTGTTTCTTACAAACAGGGATTCTGATCAATTCTGTTTCATGCAGTACCCATTAAAAGTGAGAAAAGTTATGATGCTTTTTAAAATTGTATGCACTGCATTATCATATATTTTTGACAGGAGAGATACTCTGTTTTGATTGGACCTTGATAAAAACTGGATCCTTTACTTATAATTTTATATATCTGATTGAAAAAAATTTAAACAGACCAGTTTCTGCCTCCCTCCCTTTCAATCCTTGTTCCTCGTTTACTGCTAACATTCTTTCAGGGCTGGGTCCTGTAAGGAATGTTCTATCATATTAACGTTTCTGGCCCTGCACCTCTGTATCATCTTGCAATGATTCAGCATGGTGGGTGGATAGGTACTTCTGGAAACCATTCCTATACCAGGTGGATAGCAGTAACATTACTATACATGGAAATGACTTAGAAATGCATGAATATATCCCACTGAACTAAAAATAAATGTATCCCCAGCTCAACTTTCTGATAACTGAATTCCCAAAATGCTTGTGGTCACTCCAGCACTGGGAGAAATGTGATGGAGGAAAGTCTGTCAGAGTGGAGTCAGTGATTTGAACCAGTTACTGTTCAAATATCTTACTTTTTTTTTTTTTTTTTTTTTTTTGCGGTACGCGGGCCCCTCACTGTTGTGGCCTCTCCCGCTGCGGAGCACAGGCTCCGGACGTGCAGGGTCAGCGGCCATGGCTCACGGGCCCAGCCACTCTGCGGCATGTGGGATCTTCCCGGACGGGGGCACGAACCCGTGTCCCCTGCATCGGCAGGCGGACTCTAAACCACTGCGCCACCAGGGAAGCCCCAAATATCTTACTTTTGCAGATTTTATAATAGATGATCCTAAGAACATGTTTCTATAGCTTTTCTTAGATTCTTACAAGAAGCCTCTAAAACTTAAGCTTTGTCAACGTCCCAGTAAATTTTCTTGTATTCTTATGCAATAAATACTTGTTCTTATATTCATTCATTCATCCATTCATTGAGATTTATTTACTCAACATTTAACATGCTTTGAACATACGAATGCACATATAAAGTAGCACCCACTCGCAGGCAGCGTACGTTTTCATGGAGAGGTGGACATGTCTATAAAGATGCAGTAAATCCAGGGAGTAGCAAATACTCTTTAATGTCTATCCAATAAACACTCACTAAACTATTTCTTTTTTTTCTGAGCAGAACTAGGATTGTGTTGGGTTACTCACCCTATTCCACATAATCATATTCACAAAACCACTGGTGGTAATCCTATTCTCTTTGCCTGTGGTTGATTTAGGAAGAGGCATTGGCCAATGTAATACTAGCAGAAGTTAGCTAAGGTGCTTCTGGGAATGCTTAGTGAACAACTTCTCGTCTGCCTCTGTAACGAAGTCTGGATGGGATGACTAGAACTGCAGCAGCTATCTTGCAACCAGAAAGAAAGCTATGCTGACCATAGAGGGGCAGAACAGTAATATGCAAAGAAATACGTAAGGCTTTTTGTGGGGCTGGTGAGCAGCTAAATTAATCAACCCTTGGGCTAACTTGCTCCTGGACTGACAATGCTTCAGGGAATTCAGAACTCAAAAAGAAAATTTTTAATAAGCTAGAAAGCTTCATATTAAACTGTGACAAATTGTTGCCAGCTACTCTCCTCTCTGTAAAATTGTAAAGTTTCGTTTTTTATTACTTTAATTCTGGTCCACATGTGAAAAGCAACTGAATCCTCAGAGGGTGATTTCATTATCCTTTTATAGTTACTACATCTGCACTAATGTATTGGGGGTTATTATGCTGTTTATTTTCTATAACTTTTCCCAATTAACAGTTATTACCAAGAGCTATATTTATTAAATGAATGTTGCTGCATACATCAGAGAAAGTGTAGTGATATAAGGCAGACAACTGCAGAAAAGGGCTCTTTTTTTATATAATGGTCAGGAACTAAAATATCACCTTAGGGCTTCCCTGGTGGCGCAGTGGTTGAGAGTCCGCCTGCCGATGCAGGGGACACGGGTTCGTGCCCCGGTCGGGGAAAATCCCACATGCCGCGGAGCAGCTGGGCCCGTGAGCCATGGCCGCTGAACCTGCGCGTCCGGAGCCTGTGCTCCGCAACGGGAGAGGCCACAACAGTGAGAGGCCCGCGTACGGCAAAAAAAAAAAAAAAAAAAAAAAAAAAAATCACCTTAATGCAAATAAAATTGTACATGTTCACAAGAGCATGGTGTCAATAAAGACTGAGTTAACTGACATTAGGAGAATTTAGGTTAATTAAAATTTATAATTCGAAAGTATTCTAAGACCTCTTTTTTTCTTAAAGGGGAAACAGATTTTTCTAATGGTTTCTGGCTGAAAACTGTAGATACAGAATAAAAATAACTGGAAGCACTATAGAAAGTTTCTATAAAATTTATAATAATGCATTCAAAATGGAAGGGAAGATTTTGTTGTTATTAAGATGTAGTCAGGTGACAGCCAGCTGCTGACATTTGTTCCATTTGAGCTGTAACTAGGTGGGACATCTCTTTGTTTATAAATTCTTACCGTCCAATATGAGAGAATGTATTTTGTTTTGAACAACTGAGTAGTGACAGGCAAGCTGTCCATAGGGTATACAGATGACAAATCAAGAGGAAAATGAGCTCTTAGATAGTTTATCAGCATTCTTCACTGGAAAAATAGCCATGTGACATGAGCACTGTGCACAGTGGGCTTCCGTGTTAGTGTTCATGCTGCTGGAAAATGTATTGCTCGAACTAAATGCACCCTCTATTGAGCACAAGTGATTCAACCACAATTTAAGAGGGCGATCATTACTCCTGCAAAAGGATTTTCAAGATGAGCAGTGAGGAGTCATTGTGTACAGAGGAAATTGAGACGTTACTTGCTCAGCATTGTAAAATTGTATGGCGATATAGATAGACATTGTCCGTTCTTTACGTCAATAAAGAGAAGGGTCAACTAAAGAAAGTGCATGCTTCAAGTGGGTTGTAAATACTAACACTTTTAGATAACCTTATTAATCCCTGGGGATTATTTACTTTCCTTAAGACATCTTACTTTTAGCTTCCCATGGTACTCTGAAAAGTGATCTATAGAGGGATCAGAGTTGAGACATTTCACCATCATCTTTATTCCTTCAACCTTTTAAAGCTGTGATGGTTTTCATCACTTAACCTTCAACTGATAGATCAAAGCTGTATAGAAGGACTGACTAACTGCCTCGTAGCCTACCAGGTGATCTGAGTAGTCTATGTAAGAAGGGAAGGAATAGACTTGATTTATTGAATTAGACCGGTTGCCCCAGTTGCCCATCATCAAGGAACAATGTGCGTTAGTACCTAAGAGTCAGTGTGTGATGCTGCTTGCATCTCTGTAATCAGTAATTCTAAACTTTCAACTGCTTGGCATGTAAGTGTTAAGCTGGACAGGCTTTATATGATGGCTATAACAAACGTTATGGTTACCAGAGACCAAATATATTTTAAAAATTACATGTGTCATACATTTTTGTTACAAAGGATTCAAACTATACAGAACTATACAGAATAAAACATATTACATCCTCTTCAGCCCTCTCCTAGTCAGGAACAACTGTTAACCTTGGTGAGTATTATACCAACCCTGTTTTAGCATATTTTTCATCTTTATTTGTAATGTAGTATTTAATTCAAAACATATCAGTGCATCAGATATTTGAGTAGCTTAAAGAGCTTGTGCAAGTGACAGATTTATTAAGTGAATAAACATACACATGTATATATAAAAATATTATGCTCAAAATTTAAATTTCCAATATGCTTTTAATTTTTTCCTTTAACACTATGTTTTACAGAGTTTTCCAAGTCAGTCCATGAAAGTCTGCTTCATTATTTTTAATATCTGTATAATATTTTATTGTATGAATGTATAATTATTAATTTAAAATTACTGTATTGGAGGACACAATTTGCATTCAATTTTTCTTTATTATGAATAACGTTGCTATCAATATCCTGTGCATAAGTTGGTTCTCATGTGAAAGTATTTCTGTGGAAGAGCTCTAGTTGGCTAAAAGTTACAATTGAAATTTTGTGATACCGCCAAATGCTCTTCAAAACAGTCTTATCAATTTATACTCCCACCAGCAGTGTATGAAAGTGCTCATTTTTACTTATCACTGCCAGCTTTGGCTATTATAAATCTTTTTAATTTCTGCCAGTCTGATGGTTGAAAATACAATCTTATTGTTTTAGTTTGCATTTTTCTGATTACTAGTGAGGTTGAACAGCTTTTTATATGTTCACTGTCATTTGTATTTCATGTTTGGTGAATTGCTCTTTCTTTTCTCATGTTTTTCTATTTGGCTATTTGTTTTTTCATATTGATCCATGAACCTAACGTCTTATCATTTTTGTCTTTACCTACATACCTTTGCCTTTTGTTAATCCTGATGCTGATTCTGTATATTTTTCCTATGCATGTGTATGGTAGAGCAGTTACAAAAAAATACTTAATAGATTTTCATTGTAAAAGTAAAAATACAAAGACTTTTCATTCCTTCTTGGCTCCCTTTATTTAAAACACCTCAGTATGCCAAATATTTGGAAACTGATATGTAGACAAACCATGACGATATAAGCTCATGCCCTGGCATTTTTGTTCAAATGCTTACCTCTGAAATAATTGAGAAGTTGGGGAACCCAACTATTTTTTCACTTTTCACATGTTTTGTGACTTGTTCATTCAGCAACACTCAAGTACCTATACTGCAAAGAGTAGAGATATAAAAGTAAACATGTCCTCAGATGCTTCCTTCAAGGAATTGAGAGTCTAACTAGAGACACATACATGCACACTTGTTGAGAGATCCCAGAGAACACAAGCCGTGTCTGGGTATGTCTACATGGTACACCGTGGGCCTGGCCCACCAGAAGTCTGCTTCCATAAGGCAACTCTCTCAGAGAAAGCCCAGTAAGGGATAAGGGAGTGAGCATTATGAGCCTGACATGTTACTGAATCCTTAGATATCAGAGAATAGAGATGATTCTGAGTACATGTGCCTGTGGCTGCAACCTCTTGGTTCCTTCCCACCATTGAGTTTATATTTGAGTTGTTTGCAGATTTGAGCAGGGAGGGAGGAAGGGGAGCTGAAAGTCAAAGCTGACAGGTATTTCATTAAAACCCTAAAAGACATCAAAAATATAAGAAGTAGTTTGGAAGCTCTGTAATCAAGTGTAACTCTAAAGAAGTGAAATTGACTCCTCTAACTATTTCACGAGAGGACATCATGCAGCAACATTTCCCAAAATAGTTTCCATTGGAAATGAATTGCCAGTGTAAGGCAAGCAAAAAATTGTATGGTCAAATACTTTGGATCACAAAGGGTTAAACACATGTCTTAATGTTGAGCCTTCTAAGAACCTTTTATAAGTTGGTGTCCCTCGACAACACAGAAATACAAACTCAAAATAACTTAAAAAGGGGCCATCTTTGGGGTATCCCAGGAAAGCATTTCTCAAAGAAAGATGCTTTGGCATATTGAGGGGTCTGGTACCTCTTTGTACATGTCACAGATGCCCCTCTACTCACGTTCAAGACAAGATCAAGGTAAAAACCAGAATAGCTGAGGTTATTTACTCTTAGGTGTATTTAAAAACAAATGATTGACTAGGGACTGAATTAAACATCTAATTATATTCCAGTTAATGATTCTTTCATTAAGTATGTCCCATATTATAGTACATGAATCAGGCATGAGATACTTAAAGTTACTTTTAAACAGCTTCCTGCAACCTTGTTTATCATGCCCACTAGTACCACAGAATGCATTTTGCATATTAGAAGTAGTGATTTATTGGTTTAGGCACTTTTGGGGAACTAATACACTTTGTATACTACTACACACAGAATTCCGTGATTATCTTGTAGTTCATGGAAACTACCTGACTGTGTGTGACTAAGCCCTCCACATTCTAAATTCCCACTGAAATGAAGAAAGAGGTTAAATAGATTACAGATTAATTGCTAAAATCTTAGAAGTGGTGGTGCAGGAGAAGTAAAAGCTAGGCAAATTCCCTTCTGAGAGTTGATAGGGTAGGGATACAAAATATGTGTTAAAAGCAATTTAAGGTAACTACTAGTAGACAACTAACTCACTAATGAATCATAAATAAGCAGAGTTATTTTGATTAATGTAGCAAAACTAGGAAAATAAAAGATAGTTTGAAAAACTAAGATGACAGAAGTAACAATAAGCATATCAGTTACTGTAATAAATGAAGATGTGTTAAATTATTTATTAAAAGATAGAGACTCAGATTGAGTCTCATGCATACATGTGTGTATACACTCACCTAACTATGTGTTGTTTGCAAGACATATATCTGAAATAAAATGACTAAGATTAAATATAAAAGAATGTATAAAAATATCCCACATCAATCAAAACAAAAGTGAAATCAGGGTTTGTACTAGTCATATTAAAAAGAATGAAAATAACAGTTATAAAATTTTGTATATCAAATAGTCAACATCAAAATATATAAAGCAAAACTATTAGAGTCCTGGGAGAAACAGACAAAACACAATGATATGGAAGATTTTATTTCTCTCACTTTAAATGCTAAGCTTTTAGGTCAAGTGCTAGTAAAGGGAGAACTGAATCACCTTCCTGGGATTCTTTACCTCCATAGCATAAGTGAAGCATATTCCGTTTTCCTTGGCCCACATTTTCCAACAAAAATATAATGTGAGCCATATATGTAATTTAAAATTTTCTAGCAGGCACATTAAAAATAGAGTAAAAAGGTTAAATTAAAATAAATATGTTTTATTTAATCCAATATAGTTAAGTATTATTTCAACATAATGAATATAAAATATTAATGAGATAGTTCACTTTTTTTTCATTCTATGAAATCTGGTGTGTATCTTACACAGAGAGCACTTCTCAATTTAAAAATGCTTGATCTGTATTAAATTCTATAAAATTTATGATTGAAACCATAGAATTACATACTCAAGCTTTTCCAAACATTCTGAGATTTTTCAAAAGAATGGAATGAGCATCAATTTTTAAATCAAAATTAATGAAAATTAAGTACAATAAAAAATTCAGTTTCTCAATTACACAAGTCACATTTCAGTGTTCAATAGATACATATGCTTAGTGGTTGCCACTTAGGATGGCAAACCCCTAGGTAACTTTCCTACTCTCCTGATGAGTATTCCATATCAAATCCTTTCTTCTTAACACTTCCTACCTCATCCTCAATTTTAACTGATTATATTTCTAACATGATTGAGAAAATAGTTTTCCTGAAGAGAATTTCAACAAACTGGCATGACCACATCTGGACTCATGTACTCTGTTTTCTTTCTAGTACTTGAGATGAACAGTTCTTACTCCCATCTAAAGTCAATCATTCCTCTTGTGCATTATATTCTATTCTCAAGGACATAATTTCAGGAAATCTGCACTGTTCTTTTTCTCTTGAGAGAAAGGTCATAGCATACTATGACCTTAGAAAAGTTCTACTGACCTAATTTCTCCTTCCAGCTGGTGGCCCATGTCTCTGTTTCCCTGTATAGCAAAACTCCTCAAAAGTTATCTGTACTTCCTGGCTTCAATGCTTCTCCCCTCATTTTCCTTTAAATCCATTTCAATCAAACCATTACCTCCACTGCTTTGCTGAAACTACTCTTTCAAAGACACTAATGACCTCCTTTTTGCTAAATCAAATTGTCAGTTCTCAGTCCTCTTCCTTGATAACCCCTTTCTCCTTGAAATACTTTTTTTTCACTTTTATCCCTGGACACCACCCATTCTTCACTTTTCTTCTGCCTTGACGATTATTCCCTCTCACTAATCTTCTCATCCTGTTCTCAACCTCTCAGCTCAGAGTGCCCCAGGACTCCTCTTATTTCTTGGCAATTTCATCCAGTCTCATGGCTCTAAATATCACTGATATGCCAGTGACTCCCAAATGTATATCCCCAGCCTGGATCTCTTCCCTCAACTCTAGCCTTATATACACCTTTCCACTCAACATCTTCCCTTGGATGTATAATTGGCACATAAAACTTAACATATCTAAAATCAAGCAATTATTTTTGCTCTCTAATGGCTCCTCCATGTATTCTTCCCTTTTAGGTAGACTAGGAAGTCTTGGAATTTTCCTTTTTGCCTTTAAATTTTTTTTTCTCATATCCAGTGCAACAAGAATGTTGTTGGCTCTACCTTAAGAATACACCCAGAATTGGATCACTTTTAATCACTTACAGTTTTTCTTTTTAGATAAGTCAGCCATTCTTTTGCCTTTTAAGTTAAAAGACTACAGGCTGACATCCATTACAACAATAATCTACTTCTGATTGAAGATTCAATTTAACCACGTAAGCATTCCTGAAGTTCAATTAAAAGATCTGATGTAATAAATTAGGTTTTGTTCTTATAAGGTATATAGATACATATTCTGAGATTATAGAGAACACGTGTTTCAGATAAGGTTATTACCCCCTTGTATCATAAAGTGAATTCCAAAGTTATGCTAATAAAGTTACATTTTGGTCTTCTAGGGTCCAAAACAAGAGTTATGCTATGTAGATTCTTTGGGTTGTCACTTTCCACTGGGTCTTTGTTACTCTTTAAACTTCCCATCCAAGGTCTGCGGGTTTTGTATAACCATAAAACCAGAATTGAAGCGGGTCTCTGACTGCTTTCTGCTCTTCTTGTTGTGAATTAAATGAATAACAGTGTATTGTTATTTCTTATTCAATAGTTTGTCTCCCACAAAGCACAGACCCCAGAGATGCGATTTTCATCTGAATGGGAGCAAGAATCCCCATATGGCTGTGTATCTTGATATATTAGAATCTTGCAAGGTTTTATTGCTCATGTAATCTCACCCCGAATTCCGAAGCACACCACACCTCCTAGCTGAGGATTCTTAGTGAAGTGAGTAAAAAAAATGGGTTTGCGCCATAGTCTTCCAATAAAGTAGGATGGGAAAAGATGGAGAACCACGGCTTGCAAGGTTGTGGTTTAAGAGATGTGCTTTAGATGTCAGCAGTGAGTAACAAACAGAGTGCCTGCTTCAGCAAATGGTTTTCCTGTCTCCTTTTAATTGAATCAGTCAGTTATTAGACTCAAATAACCATTTCCTAAAGTGGTTGCAATAAGCAGAAGCCATTGTACTATACTTTTCAAGGACTTGATTCAAACTCAGTAATTAAATTTTCCTGATTCCTCTAAGTCACAGGGCTACAACACTAGCAGAAACCAGCAGAAGCTGGTGGTCGTGTCTAGAGAAAATTTGGTTTCATCTTTTTTAGGTTGAAAAGGCAGACTATGGGCTTATTAATTAATAAAATGATTAGGTAAATTATTTTATTGCCTAAAAGGAAAATTATTTTGTATAGCCAGAAGTACCCAAATATTCTTAAAAACTGCAGGCTCAAATGGATAAAAAGGAATTGCTGAGAAGAGGTGCATTGCAAGCGTTCTTGCCTGAGTGTTATAAAGCATTAGTAAGCGAGCTGGTGTGGATCGATGTAGCTTTAATAAAATCCTTAGGTGGGGAGTAGAATTGAGACAACGTGCACTTGGTTGGAATACAGTTTCAGATACTTAGAAAAGGAACACGGTGCTGTTAATATGCTTCCATTACCACTCACTTAGACATATTTCTTGGTCAATGAATCACTACCTAATCATCTAGGATTTTTTGTTTTTTTTGTTTTTCCTTCGGTAGAGTGCTATGCTTAACTTTTCGATTTCTTTGTTTTTTTGCATTCACATCATTTTAAGTATAGCTCTTTCTTACAAAATACCACTCTTTTCTTTGGAATATTTAAAGACTTTTGGAAAAGCTTTTACCCCTTACTACTACATAAGTTATATTATTTAAATCAAGGGTAAAATATATTCTTGTTATAGTAGAGTTATAATTAAAAATTATTGCGGGAAGCAAGATGCAGTTTTTGTTAGAGCACTCAGACATATGTCAGGCAAAAGTTGGTTGAGATGGCCCTGGACTACCAGGCTGGGGCGTGAGGCCTTTGCTCCTCCATATGCTCAGAAGTACATCAAATCCGGAGCAAATAGATTCTTAAGAGGATGGACTTGGTCAATGGCCCAGTCTACAGAGGCCCGTGGAATAAGGGTTATCCTGATTTGGGGGCCTTTTCTTGTGAAAGCTTGTTTTGAGGTCCTCAAATTGTGGTACACCCATCCTTACATGTGACCTAGAGTGGGATTAATAGTCTCAACCTGATCCTAACCTATTTTCTGCCAGATTAGGTTAGGCTGCTGGCAAGACATCCCAGAACTGCCAGAGAAACACAGAGGAGGCTCATGTTTCAATAACTACTAATTCAGCTCATCTTCCATCAGTGAAAAGTGGATGGGGATATTATTGATTCAAAGCAATGGTTTTATCTCCTCTCCTCTCCTGCTATGTCTGGAATTTGTTGGAATATTCATGTCACTGTCCTTCCTGGGTCTCTTCTTCTTCCTTCTCTTTCTCCCTCTTCCTGTCTCTATGTTTCCCTTCTACACTTCAGCTTCTTTTCACATTGAGGTTATTGAAGTAATATCTCAGGAATGAGTTTTTACAAACCAAATGCTTGCAACTCTGACTTTAAAGAAAAGAAACACAAACTAGTGATAAGGAAGTAGTGTGAGGATAATTAATCTTTAAAGAAGTTTCTTCATTTAAAAAGAGAATTCTCCACAGGGTCCTTTTAATCGCCAGTCTTCTTAGGGACTGCTTTTTTTTTTTTTTTTTTAAAACGGTCAGGCATACAGGCATTTGATTTACAGAGACTCAATTCTGCACACTTCTGCTATGAGGTATGAGGAAGTTTTACCTGGTGAAGTTTCCATTTCCTTCTCACTACCCAGATCATTTTCACTTTGGAATGCAAGTGAATCAAAGTTGAGGTTTCAATATGAAAAATCCATTTCAGCAAAATCAATTTTAAGGAAAAGTATATAGTTTAGTTTTTCAGAGTAAGGAATAAGTTTCTGCTCTCACATGACCCTGAGAGAAGTCGCTTATACAAAATGGTAACAAAATCAATCTTAGCAGGATCTAAGGAGCACTCACTTTGACACGTTCAAAGGTATATTTTCCCTCCTCCTTCCATCCCTCCTTCCTATAAAGGGCTCCTTCCCCTTCTCCCTTCCTCCTTCCTCCCACTTTTTAAAATTTCCTTCTTTCTCCTTCCTTTTTTTCTGTCTTTCTTTTAAAACCAAAAATATCGTAGGCTAGGGATGCAGCAGTATACTTCCACTCTCCTGGATGCATTTGTCTATTTTGCCTCCATGGGACCTTCACTATTTTCAGTGACCGTGCAAGTCTTCTTTTCTTCCTAAGCTTCCAATAACTACCCCCCTACTCCTCTCAACATGTAAAAGGAATTATAGTAAATGAAGCACTGGTCTTGAAAGCCAAAAAACTCACCTAATTTGCAGAAATAAGAATAGTTTGGAAAAAGGACTGGTCATAGCTGTCACTATTCAGAGAGGAGATACAGAGAGAAAAGCATGGGATTATCATTATAAAGGCAAGAAGTATGCAGCAGAAAGTAGCATTCTTTAGAGTTGGAAGTTGTAGTATTATTTGGTAGACCCGTAAAAGGACTTTGGGTGATTTAATAGGTAAGAACCAGAACTTGAAATTGGAATTGAAAAAGACTTGTTATATAATTTAATCCCTTTGGCTAGGAAACGAACAGTACAATTTTGGATCTAAGTTTACTTGGGATTTAAGTAGATTCTTTGAACCTTTTCCATTTTTCATCTGGAAATCACAAAGTGCTCATCCTTTCAGGAACAATGATGGACTGCATAATCCACTAGTGCACGGTATATCCTAAATCAAGTTTTCAGCAGCCACACTGGGGCAGTCAAAGGTATTCTGACTGAAATGAGAATCTAAACAGCTTTGCAGTGTGCATAGGGAACGAGGTTAAACCTTTTGGAAAGAGAATTATCAAAATCATAGCTTCTATTCCTACTTTTTTTTCTTTTTGATATTGAAAATCTATGCTAGGATTTCATCTTTTACCCCAAGACTCCTGCAGCAGTTTCTTAACAGTTCCTGCTTATATAGAGCACTTAAAAAAAGCATTAAATCATGTTGGCCTGAGTCTATCTAAAGCACTATCTTCCATGCAAACAATACCAAGATTACAGCAAAGAGACTCGATATTAAAGAATAATAAGGCAGTGTGTGAATTAAGCATATTATATATGACTTCCATCAAGGACTTTGCCACTTGCATAATCCAACTGAATATGGTCTCATAAACCCACACTTTCCAACACAGTCCTCATACACAGATCACATATATGGAAAGAACTATGCGTAAGAGATGGAAAAAGTGGTGATGTAGATAAATCTTATTAGAGATGGCCAAATATTCTGTTTTCTACTGTATTTGTGTGGATGTAACTGAGAAGAAAGGATTTTCTTTGTCCCTTTTTGTTTAACTTCTTCCCTATTTTGTCTAAGGATACTATCAATGGCATTTTGAAACCCTTGTGGGAAGCAATTTTTACCCTCTGTTTAATTACCTGATATTCTACCTGTATTTATGGTGTTTTGCATGGATATTTAGGAATATGTATTATAACTTGTGACAGCAATTATGAAGAATTTTATTTCCCAACAAATGGGTCAGGCCAGTGTTTTCTGCCCTTGTTTGACTGGTAGATATTATAGCTAGCTCTTCATTGTCTGCAGAAGGGGTAGTCCTTCTGGGTAGGATATTTATTACACAGAAAACACCCAACTTCATTTCAATATGCCTAGAAACTCAGCCTTTTATCAAACTTGCTAACAAGTTGCAACAGATGAGTGATTGGTTCCCACAGAAATAGCCACAACACATTAAGAAGAAGGCAGGAGAAGCTGAGAGCTTGGATAATCCATCAGCTAGTTAATTCACACCTGAATAATTGAGAGTTTGCCTTACAGTTATTGAATATTTATGAAGGTTCCACAATGTGCTGAAAAGTAGATGAACCAAGTAAAAATACCAAATAAAAACCATCTGCACACAGTTTATGTTTGATACGAATCTTACTACTTGACTGAAACATGTGAAATAGAATGTGTTTTTAAACATTAGTGTGTATAAAAACCATGAAGAAGGTGTGTCTGTTAAAACTGCAGATTTCTAAAGAAAGCTCAGAGGTGCTCCTTGGGAATATGCATTTTTAACAGTTTATCCCACATGATTCTGAAGCAGGTGGTCTAGAGACCTCTTTTGGAGAAATTATCAATGTAGGTAGTAACAGGAAAAGCTTATTTCCTAGGAAGCCCAACATAAGAAATCAGAGACATACTGACCGACAAATTGAAGAGAAGAAGACAAAAGAGAATGCCTATTAGCATAAAGGAGAGCATAGGCATAAAGAAAAAGAAAAAATAAGAGGAAGGCAGATAATAGAACAATGGCACCATAAAAGATCTTAGTATCTTAGAGATTTGCTATAATGCCATGATGTCTGTAAATTACTTAGTATATATTACACTTTATTTTTAAAAATTAAAAAAAATTTTTTAACATCTTTATTAAAGTATAATTGCTTTACAATGGTGTGTCAGTTTCTGCTTTATAACAAAGTGAATCAGTTATACATATACATATGTCCCCACATCTCTTCCCTCTTGCATCTCCCTCCCTCCTACCCTCCCTATCCCACCCCTCTAGGTGGTCACAAAGCACCGAGCTGATCTCTCTGTGCTATGCAGCTGCTTCCCACTAGCTATTTTACATTTGGTAGTGTATATATGTCCATGCCACTCACTCACTTTGTCCCAGCTCCCCCTTCCCCCGCCCCGTATCCTCAAGTCTACTCTCTAGTAGGTCTACATCTTTACTCCCATCTGGCCCCGAGGTTCTTCTGACCATTTTCTTTTTTTTTTTTTTAGATTCCATATATATGTGTTAGCATACAGTATTTGTTTTTCTATTTCTGACTTACTTCACTCTGTATGACAGTCTCTAGGTCCATCCACCTCACTACAAATAATTCAGTTTTGTTCCTTTTTATGGCTAAGTAATAGTATATATGTGCCACTTCTTCTTTATCCATTCATCTGTTGATGGACACTTAGATTGCTTCCATGTCCTGGCTATTGTAAATAGAGCTGCAATGAACATTTTGGTACATGACTCTTTTTGAATTATGGTTTTCTCAGGGTATATGCCCAGTAGTGGGATGGCTGGGTCATATGGTAGTTCTATTTTTAGCTTTTTAATGAACCTCCATACTGTTCTCCATAGTGGCTTATCAACATACATTCCCACCAACAGTGCAAGAGGGTTCCCTTTTCTCCACAGCCCCTCCACCATTTATTGTTTGTACATTTTTTGATGATGGCCATTCTGACCGGTGTGAGATGATATCTCATTGTAGTTTTGACTTGCATTTCTCTAATGATTAATGATATTGAGCATTCTTTCATGTGTTTGTTGGCAATCTGTATATCTTCTTTGGAGAAATGTCTATTTCGGTCTTCTGCCCATTTTTTGATTGGGTTGTTTGTTTTTTTGATATTGAGCTGCATGAGTTGCTTGTATGTTTTGGAGATTAATCCTTTGTCAGTTGCTTCATTTGCAAATATTTTCTCCCATTCTGAGGGTTGTCTTTTCATCTTGTTTATGGTTTCCTTTGCTGTGCAAAAGCTTTGAAGTTTCATTAGATCCCATGTTTTTTATTTTTGTTTTTATTTCCATTTCTCTAGGAAGTGGGTCAAAAAGGATCTTTCTGTGATTTATGTCATAGAGTATTCTGCCTATGTTTTCCTCTAAGAGTTTGATGGTGTCTGGACTTAAATTTAGGTCTTTAATCCATTTTGAGTTTATTTTTGAGTATGGTGTTAGGGAGTGTTCTCATTTCATTCTTTTACATGTAGCTGTCCAGTTTTCCAAGTACCACTTATTGAAGAGGCTGTCTTTTCCCCACTGTATATTCTTGCCTCCTTTATCAAAGATAAGGTGACCATATGTGCGTGAGTTTATATCTGGGCTTTCTATCCTGTTCCATTGATCTATCTTTCTGTTTTTGTGCCAGTACCATACTGTCTTGATTACTGTAGCTTTGTAGAATAGTCTGAGGTTAGGGAGCCTGATTCCTCCAGCTCCGTTTTTCTTTCTCAAGATTGCTTTGGCTATTCGGGGTCATTTGCGTTGCCATACAAATTGTGAAATTTTTTGTTCTAGTTCTGTGAAAAATGCCAGTGGTAATCTGATAGGGATTGCATTGAATCTGTAGGTTGCTTTGGGTAGTATAGTCATTTTCAAAGTGACATTTTGGAAGAAGTTGATTCTTCCAATCCAAGAACATGGTATATCTCTCCATCTATTTGTATCATCTTTAATTGCTTTCATCAGTGTCTTAGAGTTTTCTGCATACAGGTCTTTCGTCTCCTTAGGTAGGTTTATTCCTAGATATTTTATTCTTTTTGTTGCAATGGTAAATAGGAGTGTTTTCTTAATTTCACTTTCAGATTTTTCATCAATAGTGTATAGGAATGCAAGAGATTTCTGTGCATTAATTTTGTATCCTGCTACTTTACCAAATTCATTGATTAGCTCTAGTAGTTTTCTGGTAGCATCTTTAGGATTCTCTATGTATAGTATCATGTCATCTGCAAGCAGTGACAGCTTTACTTCTTCTTTTCCAATTTGTATTCCTTTTATTTCTTTTTCTTCTCTGATTGCTGTGGCTAAAACTTCCAAAACTAAGTTGAATAAGAGTGGTGAGATTGGGCAACCTTGTCTTATTCCTGATCTTAGTGGAAATGCTTTCAGTTTTTCACCATTGAGGATGATGGTAACTATGGGTTTGTCATATATGGCCTTTATTATGTTGAGGAAAGTTCCCTCTATGCCCACTTTCTGCAGGGTTTTTATCATAAATGGGTGTTGAATTTTGTCAAAACCTTTCTCTGCATCTACTGAGATGATCATATGTTTTTTTCCGTCAGTTTGTTAATATGGTGTATCACGTTGACTGATTTGTGCATATTGAAGAATCCTTGCATTCCTGGGATAGACCCCACTTGATCATAATGTATGATCCTTTTAATGTGCTGTTGGATTCTGTTTGCTACTATTTTGTTGAGGATATTTGCATCTATGTTCATCAGTGATATTGGCCTGTCATTTTCTTTCTTTGTGACATCTTTATCTGGTTTTGGTATCAGAGTGATGGTGGCCTCATAGAATGAGTTTGGGAGTGTTCCTCCCTCTGCTATATTTTGGAAGAGTTTGAGAAGGATAGGAGTTAGCTCTTCTCTAAATGTTTGATAGAATTCACCTGTGAAGCCCTCTGGTCCTGGGCTTTTGTTTGTTGGAAGTTTTTTTTTTTTTTTTAGCGGTACGCGGGCCTCTCACTGTTGTGGCCTCTCCCGTTGCAAGCACAGGGTCCGGACGCGCAGGCGCAGTGGTCATGGCTCACGGGCCCAGCTGCTCCGTGGCATGTGGGATCTTCCTGGACCAGCGCACGAACCTGTGTCCCCTGTATCAGCAGGCGGACTCTCAACCACTGCGCCACCAGGGAAGCCCTGTTGGAAGATTTTTAATCACAGTTTCAATTTCAGTGCTTGTGATTGTTCTGTTCATATTCTCTATTTCTTCCTGGTTCAGTCTCAGAACGTTGTGCATTTCTAAGAATTTGTCCATTTCTTCCAGGTTGTCCATTTTATTGGCATAGAGTTGCTTGTAGTAATCTCTCATGATCCTTTGTATTTCTGTAATGTCAGTTGTTACTTCTCCTTTTTAATTTCTAATTCTATTGATTTGAGTCTTCTCCTTTTTTTCTTGATAATTCTGGCTAATGGGTTATCAATTTTGTTACCTTCTCAAAGAACCAGCTTTTAATTTCACTGATCTTTGCTATCGTTTCCATCATTTCTTTTTCATTTATTTCTGATCTGATCTTTATGACTTCTTTCCTTCTGCTAACTTTGTGGTATTTTGTTCTTCTTTCTCTAATTGCTTTAGGTGTAAGGTTACATTGTTTATTTGAGATGTTCCTTGTTTCCCAAGCTAGGCTTGTATAGCTATAAACCTCCCTCTTAGAACTGCCTTTGCTGCATCCCATATGTTTGGTATCACTGTGTTTTCATTGTCATTTGTCTCTAGGTATTTTTTCATTTCCCCTTTGATTTCTTCAGTGATCTCTTGGTTATTAAGTAGTGTATTGTTTAGCCTCCATGTGTTTGTATTTCTTACAGATTTTTTCCTGTCATTGATATCTAGTCATAGCATTGTGGTTGGAAAAGATACTTGATACGATTTCAATTTTCTTAAATCTACCAAGGCTTGATTTGTGACCCAAGGTATGATGTATCCTGGAGAATATTCCATGAGCACTTGAGAAAAATGTGTATTCTGTTGTTTTTGGATGGAATGTCCTATAAATATCAGTTAAGTCCATCTTGTTTAATGTATCATTTAAAGCTTGTGTTTCCTTATTTATTTTCATTTTGGATGATCTGTCCATTGGTGAAAGTGGGGTGTTAAAGTCCCTTACTATGATTGTGTTACTGTCGATTTCCCCTTTTATGGCTGTTAGTATTTGCCTTATGTATTGAGGTGCTCCTGTGTTGGGTGCATAAATATTTACAATTGTTATATCTTCTTTTGGATTGATCCCTTGATCATTATGTAGTGTCCTTCTTTGTCTCTTGTAATAGTCTTTGCTTTAAAGTCTATTTCGCCTGACATGAGACTTGCTACTCCAGCAGCTTTCTCTTGATTTCCATTTGCATGGAATATCTATTTCCATCCCCTCACTTTCAGTCTGTATGTGTCCCTAGGTCTGAAGTGGGTCTCTTGTAGACAGAATATATATGGGTCTTGTTTTTGTATCCATTCAGCTAGTCTACGTCTTTTGGTTGGAGCATTTAATCCATTTACATTTAAGGTAATTATCGATATGTACGTTCCTTTTCCCATTTTGTTAATTGTTTTGGGTTTGTTATTGTAGGTCCTTTACTTCTCTTGTGTTTCCTGCCTAGAGAAGTTCCTTTAGCATTTCTTGTAAAGCTGGTTTGGTGGTGCTGAATTCTCTTACCTTTTGCTTGTCTGTAAACTTTTTATTTTTCTGTCAAATCTGAATGAGATCCTTGCTAGGTAGAGTAATCTTGGTTGTCGGTTTTCCTCTTTCATCACTTTAAATATGTCCTGCCACTCCTTTCTGGCTTGCAGAATTTCTGCTGAAAGATCAGCTTTATGGGGATTCCCATATGTGTTATTTGTTGTTTTTCCCTTGCTGCTTTTAATATTTGTTCTTTGTACTTAATTTCTGATAGTTTGATTAATATGTGTCTTTGCATGTTTCTCCTTGGATTTATCCTGTATGGGACTCTCTGTGCTTCCTGGACTTGATTAACTATTTCCTTTCCCATATTAGGGAAGTTTTCAACTATAATCTCTTCAAATATTTTCTCAGTCCCTTTCTTTTTCTCTTCTTCTTCTGGGACCCCTATAATTCGAATGTTGGTGTGTTTAATGTTGTCCCAGAGGTCTCTGAGACTGTCCTCAATTGTTTTCATTCTTTTTTCTTTATTCTGCTCTGCAGTA
The DNA here is from genome assembly GCF_951394435.1 of Stenella coeruleoalba. Taxonomy (NCBI): domain Eukaryota; kingdom Metazoa; phylum Chordata; class Mammalia; order Artiodactyla; family Delphinidae; genus Stenella; species Stenella coeruleoalba. Next base: position 99,259,279 of record NC_137150.1, read on the forward strand.
GTTATTTCCACTATTTTATCTTCCAGGTCACTTATCCGTTCTTCTGCTTCAGTTATTCTGCTATTGATCCCTTGTAGAGAATTTTTAATTTCATTTATTGTGTTGTTCATCTCTGTTTGTTTGCTCTTCACTTCTTCTAGGTCCTTGTTAAACGTTTCTTGTATTTTCTCCATTCTATTTCCAATATTTTGGATCACCTTTACTATCATTATTCTGAATTCTTTTTCAGGTAAACTGCCTATTTCCTCTTCATTTGTTAGGTCTGGTTGGTTTTTGCCTTTCTCCCTCATCTGCTGTGTGTTTCTCTTTCTTCTCATTTTGCTTAACTTACTGTGCTCGGGGTCTTCTTTTCGCAGGCTGCATGTTCATAGTTTCCATTGTTTTTGGTGTGTGTTCCCAGTGGCTAAGGTTGGTTCAGCGGGTTGTGTAGGCTTCCTGGTGGAGGGGACCAGTTCCTGTGTTCTGGTGGATGAGGCTGGATCTTATCTTTCTGGTGGGTAGGTCCACGTCTGGTGGTGAGTTTGGGGGTGTCTGTGGCCTTATTATGATTTTAGGCAGCCTCTCTGCTAATGGGTGGGGTTGTGTTCCTGTCTTGCTAGTTGTTTGGCATAGGGTATCCTGCACTGTAACTTGCTGGTCATTGAGTGGAGCTGGTTCTTGGCATTGAGGTCTCTGGGAGATTTTTGCCATTTGATATTATGTGGAGCTGGGATATCTCTTGTGGACCAGTGTCCTGAACTTGGCTCTCCCACCTCAGAGGCACAGGACTGACTCCTGGCTGGAGTACCAAGAGTGTTTCCTCCACACAGCTCAGAATAAAAGGGAGATAAAAAGAATAAAAGAAAGAAGAAGATAAAATAAAATAAAGTTATTAAAATAAAAAATAATTATTAAGAAAAAAACTTTTTTAAGTGATAAAAACCAAAAACGGACAGACAGAACCCTAGCACAAATGGTAAAAGCAAAGTTTTACAGACAAAATCACACACAGAATCATACACATACACACTCACAAAAAGAGCAAAAGGGGAAAAAATATATATGCTGTTGCTCCAAAGTCCACCTCCTCTATTTGGGATGATTCGTTGTCTATTCATGTATTCCACAGATGCAGGGTACATCAAGTTGATTGTGGAGATTTAATCTGCTGCTCCTGAGGCTACTGGGAGAAATTTCCCTTTCTCTTCTTTGTTCGCACAGCTCCTGGGGCTCAGCTTTGGATTTGTCCCCGCCTCTGTGTGTAGGTTGGCGGAGGGCATCTGTTCTTCGCTCAGACAGGACGGGGTTAAAGGAGCCTTTGATTCGGGGGCTCTGGCTCACTCAGGCCAGGGGGAGGGAGGGGTGCGGATGCGGGGCGAGCCTGCGGAGGTAGAGGCCGGTGTGGCGTTGCTCCAGCCTGAGGTGCGCCGTGCGTTCTCCCAGGGAAGTTGTCCCTGGATCCCGGGACCCTGGCAGTGGCGGGCTGCACAGGCTCCCGGGAGAGGAGGTGTGGATAGTGACCTGTGCTGGCACACAGGCTTCTTGGTGGCGGCAGCAGCAGCCTTAGCATCCCATGCCCGTCTCTCGGGTCCACGCTGATAGCTGCGGCTCACGCCCATCCCTTGAGCCCCTTTAAGCAGCGCTCTTAATCCCCTCTCCTTGCGCACCAGGAAACAAAGAGGCAAGAAAAAGTCTCTTGCCTCTTCAGCAGGTCCAGACTTTTTCCTGGACTCCCTCCCGGCTAGCTGTGGTGCACTAGCCCCATTCAGGCTGTGTTCACGCAGCCAACTCCAGTCCTCTCCCTGGGATCCGACCTCCAAAGCCCGAGCCTCAGCTTCCAGCCCCCACCCGCCCTGGTGGGTGAGCAGACAAGTCTGTTGGGCTGGTGAGTGCCTGTTGGCACCAATCCTCTGTGCGGGAATCTCTCTGCTTTGCCGTCTGCACCCCTGTTGCTGCACTCTCCTCCATGGCTCTGAAGCTTCCCCCCTCCACCACCTGCCATCTCAGCCAGTGAAGGGGTTTCCTAGTGTGTGGAAACCTTTCCTCCTCCACAGCTCCCTCCCAGTGGTGCAGGTCCCATCCTTGTTCTTTTGTCTCTGTTTTTTCTTTTTTCTTTGGCCCTACCCAGGTACGTGGGGAGCTTCTTGCCTTTTGGGAGGTCTGAGGTCTTCTGCCAGCGTTCAGTAGGTGTTCTGTACGAGATGTTCCACGTGTAGATGTATTTCTGATGTATTTGTGGGAAGGAAGGTGATCTCTGCGTCTTACTCTTTTGCCATCTTGAAGCTCCTCCTACATTACACTTTCGATGTGATGACCAGTTATTGGGATCTTACAGCTCAGTGATGGCTCACTAACATTCTAAAAGGAAGCCCAGACTCCAGGAGGGATTGATACAAGTGATTTAGCTATTTATATGGGATCAACATCAGAAGCTTTATTATTTTTTTATTGGCGTACAGTTGCTTTACAATGTTGTGTTAGTTTCTACTGTACAGCAAAGTGAATCAACTACACGTATATATAGCCCCTCTTTTTTTGTATTTCCTTCCCCTTTAGGTTACTGCAGAGCACTGAGTAGAGTTCCCTGTGCTATACAGTAGGTTCTCATTAGTTACCTATTTTATACATAGTACCCATAATGTATATATGTCAATTCCCATCTCCCAATTCAACCCAACCGCCTCTTCCCTTTGTATCCATACGTTTGTTCTCTGTGTCTGTCTCTATTTCTGCTTTGCAAATAAGATCATCTATATCATATATTTTAGATTCCACATATATGCGTTAATACACGGTATTTGTATATCTCTTTCTGATTCACTTCACTCTTTATGACAGTCTCTAGGTCCATCTACATCTCTACAAATGACCTAATTTCATTCCGTTTTATGGCTGAGTAATATCTCATTGTACTTATGTACCACATCTTCTTTATCCATTCCTCTGTTGATGGACATTCAGAAGCTTTAATAATTAGAATGATCAGCAGCAGAAAAGGAATTCCATTGGTTAAATTGGTGAATTGTTAGCCAGCATAATGGGTTTAGAAGTGGATCCTCATTCGTGAGATTAGTGGCATTCAAGATATGTGGATTAACTAAAATATTTTGGTGATAACTTTCTCCTCTTGCATAATCAGAGTATAGGAATGCAGAGAGGCCTATAGCTAGCCTGTCACTTGAGGGATGGATTCTAATCCCTCAATAATCCCTAAGTGGTTGAGACAGTTAATCTGAAGATGTCTGATTGCGTGGCCTGCAAGGCTATACACTCCTGGCTCTCTGGATGTTGCTTAGGCTTCCTCAAATGATATTTTTTCAGGAAAGATATTTAGGGATCCCCTATAAGAATGGAGAATTGGGACTTCATTATCTCACAGAACAAATTGTACAAATGCCTTGTTCCTGTTTGTTAATAAATGTTTGTATGATAAATATCAATATATGAGGCAGAATTGTCCTGATTTGCTCTAATTTTAACTTGAAGCAAGTTTGAGGGGGTGGTCACTCAATCTCAGTCACCTCAAGTGTTTTGGTTGGTACGGCTATCCACTAAAAAGACTTTATGACCCAATTGACATAGACCAGTTCTCAACACAAATGTGGAAAAAACAAATAACTTCCTTGGGAGGGAAGTTTGGTGAATCTGCTCTTAGTGATCTTTCTCTTGTGGGAAAAAGTTGATAAAGCATCTTACAGTTTTTGTGCTCTCTGTAAGGCAAGTATATTCATTGTTCTGTTCCCCCAAAATATGAAAGGATCAACAGAGGCTTGAATAGAAGTAGCTTCCAAAGGCATAAAACTTCTACTGGGTCATTCATTTCTCTAATTTGCTCCATAAAAGAGCAAATAGGAGAAACTGGGAATAGAATTTTGACCTTTCAGACATTGGACCCCTGTGCTGTCCAATGAGCCATGATCTTCATGTTATTTAAGATCTTGCCTAGGCTATTCTCTACAAAAGGTACTTTAAAAAATTGACTGTCTCAATCCCTCCAATCTCCAAGTAATTTCTGGTTAAAAAAAAAAAAGAATTAAAACTAATCAGAAAGCTCTAGTTGTGTGTTCCTTAATTTTCCTTGCTTAAATATTTTGAAGTCATCAGATGCTTTCAGCATATCTGCCTAGAAAAGAAGTTATATCAGTTAATACCTTTCACATTTATTTTTGTATAGGCACTCAGATATGAAAATGTTCAAATGTGTTGAATGATAATTTGTTTTTTCTACTACAGTATCAGTGAAACTGTAAATGGGAAAATGGAAATGTTGTATCTATATCTATGTATCTAGAGCAACATCCTTCCAGAGGCAATACTGTATAAATTAAATTCAGAACATGTAACCCAAGAGTCTTCCATGTTGAATGGTAAAAATATCTGTGAAGTCATTTCAAAATATTAAAGAGTCAAATTTTGGAGAGGCAGATTAATTAAGCCATAAACATTGTGAATATTTAAGAATGTTACTCTAAAATGTCACAATTTCAATAAAAGTAAAAGATTTAGTCTAGGTATTCTGCCACTTTTACAGTTATATGATTTATTAGACAATATTAACATGCAGACAGAAAGTAAAAGGTATCTATAACTTTGTATATGTTTGCCACAACTTGCCAGCTAATTATCATTTTGAGATATGATGGTTCTGATTAATAAATCAAAAGGGAAACTCAATTATGGATGCATGCAATCAAACTTCATATGCAAGCCAAAATAAACCCGGCATTTGTAAGTCAGAAGAACTCATTAGGGAAACTAATATAGTGGTGTTCCAAGGCTACATTGTGTGGAAAATAATGCTCTCTAGTTTAATGGAAAGAGGTAGGTAAGAGAATACTTAAAAGACAAACTACTTGGAGTACTGCATATGACAACAGGACACTGACTGAAGTAAAGGGCTCAAGTCAAAACCGAAATTGACAGAGTCTTCAACTCTTTTCAGTTGAATTCAAGGAATATTTATTGAGTAACAAACTAAAGCCATTTCTACAGGGGGCTGTTTTTAGTTCAAGGAAAGACAACAACTCATTGCCTCTGATCTCAGACATAGGGGATTTTTATGAGTTGAATTGTGTCTCCCCAAAATTCCTATGCAGTTTTAACCCCAGTACTTCAGAATATGAACTTACATGGAAATAGGGTTGTTGCAGATGTACTTAGTTAAGATGAGGTCATACAGGACTAAGGTGAACCCCTAATTCAGTACAGCTGGTGTCCATATAAAAAAGAGGAAATTTGGACACAGAGACATGCACACAAGGAGAATGCCACATAAACATGAAGGCAGAGATAGGGATAATTCTTCTATAGGCCAAGGAACATCGAAGACTGCCAGAAAATCACCAGAAGCTAGGAGAGAGGCATGAAACAGATTCTCTCTCAGCCCTCAGAAGGAACCAACCCTATAGAGTCCCTGATCTCAGACTTCCAGCTTCCAGAACTGTGAAACAATAAATTATGTTGTTCAAGCCACCCAGTTTGAGGTACTTTGTTATGGCAGCCCTAGCTAACTAATACAGGGATAGAAATTACAATGGAGACACAATCTCTATCCTCAAAGTGCCTAAAAACAGCTGTTCTCATAGAAAAACTTACAGAGAAGCCCACTGGCAGAGTTTTGTCACTTAAATGGTAAATGTCAGGAGCCTTGAAACAGAAGTAGGCAAAAGGGAAAACATATATTACCCAGGGCTGAATTTTGATGAGGCTGAAGATGAAGGGGATAGATGATTCAAAGCATGAATGTGCATTCTTGAAATAGGTGACCATGAGGTCAGTGTTGGGAAGATAAGTGAGGGAAAACCATGGGGAAAAGTGTGTTGATGAGCACACTTTTCTATTTCAAGAATAGAAAAAGTGGAGTCAGTAAGAGAAGTGGAAGATTAGGTGGTTATAGAATTTTGTTTTTAAGGACTTCTCTTTTAGCTCTAAATTTGGGTAGATGCACCCTCTTTGAAGGACAAATGTGAGGACGCTGGATCTTTTTAACATTTTTAACATGACAATATATATCTTAATATTAATGAAAAGCATGGAGCATTACCTTGTCAATCTTTCCAAAAATTCTTTAACAATATTATAAAATATTTCAGACACATAAAATGTCACATAAAAACTAATACAATGATCACTCATATATCCACCACTTGGCTTTAAAAATATGGTATTGCTGATACAGATGAAGCCCCAGGGGTTCCTCTTCCAGATCTCATTTATTGCCCTGACTACCATACCCTATGTCTCCTATTCTGAACTTGCTGTTTATCATTTTCATGCATTTCTTTTTATATTCCTCCTACAGTGTTATCCACGTTAGAGACCAGTGCTGGAGTCTTTATACCTCGGCCTCTCCCAGTGCCAGTTATTGGTCCAAGGCTGTACCTGGTGGGATGTAAATCCCAAGTTGCTTCCCAGGCCTTTTTGCTTGCAGGCAAAGTAGATGCCAGCAGTCTCTAGGGCAGTCTTCTGATAAAGCCCCAGGTGCTGACTGTTGGAGTATATATATGTAACTGAGCAGGACCCTATGGAGCCTTCCTGGGCCAGACTGCCCCCATGTCCTCTGCCTGCCTCTTGTTTGTAGAAAAACTTTAGCCTCCCAGGCCTTCCCTGAGTTCCAAAGAATACATTTAATCAGAGAAGTGAGAAAATGCAGAAACAAAGGAAAACTGTCAAGCAAGACAAAATAATAATGGTTTAGCCATTAAACAAAGTTAAGGACTTTTAGCCCCTCCTCAAGGACTACAGATAATACTCTGAGCCATATCCCTTGAGCTTTTTTGCTGAAACCACCACCAGGTGGAAGAAGTTAACTCCATGCTGACCACAAGCACAAAGACCCCAGAAGGGTTGGTCCCAAAAGGTTGATAATATTGACTCCTGATTACCTTACCACCAACCAATCAGAAGAATGTCCAGGAGCTGATCATGCACCTCACAATACTCTCCCTCACCCTGTCTTTGAAAACCTTTCTCTAAAAGCCGTCAGAGGGTCTGGGTGTTTTTGAGCATTAGCTGCCTGCACTCCTTGTTTGGCACCTGCAATAAACACTGCATTTTGCTTCACTACCACCTGGTATCAGTATATCGGCTTTATTGTACACAGGTGAATGGACCCAAGTTCAGTTCGGTAACAAATGCATATTAGGAGCCTGTATACTTAACAATAGTAAAGGGAAATAAGAAATATAGGAAGCACACTGTCAATGTCTGCTACCTCCCCCATAACGTGGATACACCATACTTAATCTTGGTGGATATTTAATTCAAGTGAATATTTATTCTAATTTTTAAGAGTACATGCTAAGAGTACCATAAAAAATAGGTATCTTTAAGCATTCCCTAAAGATTTTCTTTATTTTTCAATTTAAGAAATAAGTCTCCCATAAAGTCCTGCTCTATGAGAAGGAAGCAGGGGTGGAAGGGAACACTGTTTATTCAGGACTGTCAGAGATGAAATGATCTGGGAAATGAGCTAGAACTCCTTTTCACAGAGGGTAACTTGTTTTGATGCCTTAGGTCTGGATGCTGCAGGTGAGGGCTCCTTGCTGAGATTGGGGGCAGGGCCTGTGTCCTGGCCTCCTGAGATACCCTCATGAAAGAAGAATCTTCCATTTCTCAGGGCACTTTCAAATCCTTTAAACTTCCAGTTTATACCTTGCTTAATCCTTGGTTATTTTACTTAATGTTTTAAAACATGTTTCACCTTTACTTTTTTTCTTCCCTGTTTAATTAATATTTAATTTTTTTAAGTTTTTTTTTTTTTTTCTTTTAAGTGGGAATCAGGAGATATTTGCAAAAGGGGACAGGCTGATTGCCTAAGCCCAATGCAAAAGAAGCTTGAATCTGTTCTTTCTTCCTCATCTCCCTCCTCTTCCCACTCCCTTAGCTCTTAAATTTTGAGAGACTAAAGAGATCTCTGTTTCCTATTTGAGTTCTTGTTGGTCTCCAGGACTTAAAAGGAAGACCTGAGGGACAGGATGGCAGCCTGAATCATATATACATAATGCTTTTGACATCTTGATATACACTAAGGGGAATAAGTATAGTTTTCCACCCAAAGAGCAAGTTACTTTTCACAAATTTGCCAAGGAGCAGTCAGAGCAGTGCTGATTTGTCCATGCAGCTCATGAACTATGTATATAGAGACTACAAGGACATCCAGGAGAGGAAATTCAACTGTGTAAATCTCCAACTTGAGCACATTTGTTTAAACCCAAAAGAGAAATTGTGAAAGATGTGATGGGGTAATATTGCTTAAGGAGGACCCCGTAAATGAAGGTAAACCTCGTTACAATTTTAATTTTAGGATTCTTTTACTTAAGTATTAAAATTTCCCCTTTAATGGCCTGGTTTAAGGATAAACAACTAACATACAACAACCACCACAGAAAAAACAAACTGATTTTTCAGGGGAAAATTTAACACATCTCCCAGTTTTCAGCTCTTTAGGACTTGATTAGTGTAATAAACTGAATGTTTGTGTCCCTCCAAAAATCATATATTGAAGCTCTAAACCACCCCTCCCATGTGATGGTATTCAGAAGTGGGGGCTTAGGGAGGTTACTAGGTTTGGATGAGGTCATAAGGGTGGGGCCCCCATGATGGGATTAGTGTCCTGAAAGGAAGCAAAGAGCTCTCTGTCTTTTCATAATGTAAGGACACAGTGAGACAGTGGTTCTCTGCAAGCCAGAAAGAGAGCTCTCACTGGGGAACTGAATAAGCCAGAAACTTGATGTTGGACTTTCAGCCTTCAGAACTGGAGGAAATAAATTCCTATTGTTTAAGCCACCCACTGTATAGTATTTTGTTATGGCAGCCCAACTTGACTAGCAGAGTTAGGCTGAGAAAATGTCTAATAGGCATTTTAGTTTGGATGTCTGAGAACCTGATTATATACTTAAAAACTAGAATTTGCAGCTTGAAAATCAAAGTTTTATAAACTATAAAATGTCTCAGTAATAGTTCCTCATCCCTCATAAGCTCCAGTGTTCTATAAAGTTTCTTTAGTGTTTGAAGCCAGTGGAGGAGCTCTTGAACTATGTTAATATCTTTCTTAAGATGAACATGGGGGCTTGAGACACCTCCGTGTAAGGTGACCGACATTAGGGAGCTCAGTCTTTACAATTCTTTTTGCTCTGAACTTCTTTTGATAATGTTGTACCAAAAAAACCTTTATCAATATTTCACATTTATATGAAACAATGCAGTGCATAGTATGAGGACTCAGAAAGACTGGCAGTGCTATGGCACTACACAAAGAGATGTTATTTCTGGATTTACAAAGATGATAGGGAACTAGTATTTTCCACTTTATTATTGGAAGTAACTCATCTTAGAAATGCAGTGAAAAAGGCTGCACCTGAAGTGAACTATGAGCAAGTGTATTGATAGAAATGACAAGATATAGAAAGGAGTCATTGAAAACTGGAAAAAGAATTCAGATTAGACCAAAATAGACTATTGTCATAGATACTTTTTATGAATTTTTCCTAAGAAGAAATTGGAATTTAATATTAGAATGTTATTTTCTTGTATGTTGAGTAGACCTATGGTTAATGTAATATCTGGTAAAATGTATTTTGTTTTATTTTTATAACATAGGTTCAGGGTATTTTAAGTAATCCTTTTGTCATCCCCACAAATCCAGAACTGAAGAATACTCTCCAGATATTGTCATTTATTGATATCTTTACTGGCAGAGTCTCTGTGACTATGACAGCTAAGATTCTGGGCCAGTACAGACAAAATCAGGCAAGAAGTACACCTTACAAAATGCTGTTTTAATGGGGCATATTTCTGTCACATTGTGCCACATTCATATTTCATTTTTGTTTTCCTTACTCTTGTTTGTTTATTTCTTGAAAATTGTGACATACATCCCTTATCCTCTCTTTTATATTCTAGGCAATTGTTCTAGGCAAGCTATATTCAAGCTACATACAGTGAAGGACAAGGGACTTTACAGTCTGGTCACAATACCTTTCAAATCACAAAGTTCAGACTCATCTGTACTGCACTTCCTGCCAATGTGAATGGCAAGATGGTTACAATTTAGACAGCAGAGGGACATGAGGAGTTTTACAAAAGTTTTATTAGAAATGTGACCCAGATTAACCTCAAAAATTCAAAGTAGAAAACCAGTAAAAATGAATATATAGTGATATTTTAAAAAAATCAAGAGGGGCTTCCCTGGTGGCGCAGTGGTTGAGAATCTGCCTGCCAATGCAGGGGACATGGGTTCGAGCCCTGGTCTGGGAAGATCCCACATGCCACGGAGCAACTAGGCCTGTGAGCCACAACTACTGAGCCTGCGCGTCTGGAGCCTGTGCTCCACAACAAGAGAGGCCGCGATAGTGAGAGCCCCGCGCACCGCGATGAAGAGTGGACCCTGCTTGCCATAACTAGAGAAAGCCCTCGCACAGAAACGAAGAGCCAACATAGCCATAAATAATAAATAAATAAAAATTTTTTAAAAAATCAAGAGAACAGGGCTTCCCTGGTGGCGCAGTGGTTGAGAGTCCGCCTGCCGATGCAAGGGACACGGGTTCGTGCCCTGGTCTGGGAGGATCCCACATGCCGCGGAGTGGCTGGGCCCATGAGCCATGGCCGCTGAGCCTGTGCGTCCGGAGCCTGTGCTCCACAGTGGGAGAGGCCACAACAGTGAGAGGCCCGTGTACCGCAAAAAAAAAAAAAAAAAAAAAAAATCAAGAGAACAGTGCAAAATACCAAAGGAAGTATAATGAATATTATATCTTAAGATTGTTATTATAACCCTCTTTCTGTCCATGTTTTATAAGTTTTCAAGTAGGAATTAAGGGGACTTCCCTGGCGGTCCAGTGGTTAAGACTCTGTGCTTCCACCTCAGGGTGTTTGATCCCTAGTCGGGGAACTAAGATTCCACGTGCCTCACTGTGCGGCCAAAAAAAAAAAAAAAAAAAAAACAAAGTGGGGAAAAAAAAAAGAGTAGGAATTTAAAAAGTATATTTAGCCAGAAATAGAATTCACGATATCAGAGAAAATGTTCTGCTTTTTTCTTGAGACTTCCTTATATTCTCTTGTTTCAGGATGAGGAAAATAACCATTTACAAATAGCTTTCCACATGATCTTACTAGGCGCTAAGTTGGCTTATATTTTTCTGGGCTATTTCTAACACTTGATTAAATTTGCAATAGTGTTGGTAGGATGGGGGAAATTCTTACCTCAACAAATGTGGTCGAAATTCTGTGATTATATAGCCTGTATATAATCTGTGGTAACGCAGGAAAATAATTTAGAATTGTTTTATTCAAAATTATTTTATATAATTACCACACTCATATCCAAAATAAATTTGGGAAAACATATCCATAAAATAGGTAGCATTTATTTTTCAAAACAGTGCCTGAGTTGCTATTATTATTTCAGGTAATTTTCCTGATACTACAGAAAATCCACTGGAGTAGTTTATATTTCAATATTCTTTTCTGGTTTAACCCTGTCTTCATTAACTATGGTTTATCAGGTTGCTAGTTTCATTTATCTACCCTTTTCCCCCTTACATGTATCAATTATATATAAGCTACTGTGCTCAAATCTGTACAATCTTTCATTGCCTTAAATCTTCTAAGATTGCCCTCTTGCCCTTCGAGACATCTTCAAGGTCTCTTAAACGTTCTCAAAACTATGAGTTTCATTTATATGCAAGAAAACTTAGCATTGGCATTTAAAAATGTCAATGAAAAGTCTGCATGTTTTATTTTCCTTTCTACTAAGTTTCTCTTTACTTCTTTGTCTTCCACCTGATTTATTTTAAACATGCTGCTTTCACTTACTTTAACAATTCCTTTTTCTGACTTTTCATTTGATCTTTTCACTGGGATTATTTTTCCACTTATACCTTAAATTTTATAGATAAAAACACTGACTAAATCATTTTAAAGTCCAGTATTGGAATCTCAATATGAATGTGGGTAACTTCTCAGTTAAATATTAGAAGTCAGTTTTCTCTGATCCTTCCTCCCTTCTTATGGGTAGATAGTTCAGAGTTACTAAGCTTTAGTAAACAACACAAAAGTAAAATCCTTGTAAATCGAGGCTTATTAAAATGTACATCTAATATCTCAGACAATACTAAACTAAGAAAAACAAAGTCACTCTTCCTTGATTTCCAGAAACCTTTTCAAATGTCCTGTGTCCTATTCATTCACCACAAGGGGGCATATGTGTACAAGTGTATCATGACCCTTTGGCAGCATCATTTTATGATGATTACGTGCAAGTATTATTTTGTTTTGTTTTATCATGCTTTTATGTCTTTTTTTCCCTAGTATGTGTACTATTTATAAACTGTTCCTAAGACGACTGTATTTTCTAATGTTGAGTGTGTAGAATGAATTTCACTTTAAAACCAGAAGATATATTCTACGTTAAAACTCTAGAAACTGCAACTCCAGCAGTTTCTACTATTTCCCATAAGCCGCATAGCACAGGGAGATCCACTTGGTGCTTTGTGACCACCTAGAGGGGGGGATAGGGAGGGTGGGAGGGAGGGAGACGCAAGAGGGAAGAGATATGGGAACATATGTATATGTATAACTGACTCACTTTGTTATAAAGCAGAAACTAACACACCATTGTAAAGCAATTATACTCCAATAAAGATGTTAAAAAAAAAAGACATATTGGAGTTCAAGCAAAATCTAATCATGTCCAAGTACCCTGAAACCCCATCAACTTTAGAGATATTAAACATTCAATGGCATAATCTGAAATACACATAATTGTTTTAAGACTCTGAGATAAAATTCAGCACCTGGGGCAACTACATGACTTTGCTGAGGAGAGTTATTCATGTTTTGGCCACAGGTTATAGTTATATCATTGTTTAAAGTATTTTCATAAAATTTTACAGGCCTTCCATAAGTGCCCAGAGAGGGGCATACATTTCCACATCAGTCAATATTGGAGAAAAATGACCATCACAGATAAAGAGAAGAAACTGCATGAAGGTATAGCAAAGTGGCGACTAGTGAGGCCATCAAAACAAAGGTAACAACAGAATAAAAAATTAACATCAGGACTAACAATTTCACTCTTCATTATTAAGCATGTTTTACACTGAAAACTATCTTCTAAGAGAAACTGAAAACAAAATTTGGGCTACATGGAATATATATTCAAAGAATAAGGTCTCGGGGCTTCCCTGGTGGTGCAATGGTTGAGAGTCTGCCTGCCGATGCAGGGGACACGGGTTCGTGCCCCGGTCTGGGAAGATCCCACATGCTGCAGAGTGGCTGGGCCCGTGAGCCATGGCCTGCGCGTCCGGAGCCTGTGCTCCGCAATGGGAGAGGCCACAGCAGTGAGAGGCCCGCGTACCGCAAAAAAAAAAAAAAAGAATAAGGTCTCTTAGTGTGACCATAACAAATCTAACTTCCCCTCGTCCATGCCACTCACCTTCCCTCCTCTCCCAACCCCTTTCCCACTATATTGACAAATCTTTTACCTGCTTGTGACTTTTGTCTTACTTAATGATGTGTAAGGCTGGGGGAGGAAATAATTGGATATGTGTCTTGATTATATTAGGGCAGTTAAGCGAGATAGGACTTTTAGATAACCAGTTTCACAATCACCTGGGTGTTTATTAAAAACCCAGATTTCCGGATCATACCTTGCTACTCCTCCCACAGACCTGCTGAATGAAAATGACTCTCTGGGGCTGGGAATTGGGAATCTGCATTTTAAATAAGTGCCTTAGGTGATTTTTATGCTGTTCATCTTAATAGAGGCTATAATCAATACTTTAGCTTATTATATTGTTGGTTGTTATAATATTTCTGTAGATAGTAGCCAGTATTATCAAGTCTATTCAAGATGTGGTTATAAACTCCAAGTTTATAACACACTGTTTTTTCTACCATATTATGTCTATAGTGTTTTCTTCATTACGTAATGATTCCACATACATATTAGCCTATTGTAATGCCCTGATTATAAAATCCTATTGAGGGTGGGGTGTATATGAGGGTATAATAGCTTACCACTTGCCTTTGTTAGTTATTACTTTCTACGAATAATACAACTTGGTTCTATCGAATTTACATGCTGTGGAGCAACTAAGCCTGTGCGCCACAACTACTGAGCCTGCATGCCACAACTACTGAAGCCCGCTTGCCTAGAGCCCGTGCTCCGCAACAAGAGAAGCCACCACAGTGAGAAGCCCACGCACCGCAATGAAGAGTAGCCCCCGCTCACCGCAACTAGAGAAAGCCCCCGCGCAGTAACGAAGACCCAACGCAGCCAAAAATAAATAAATTAATTAATTAAAAAAAATCTCTGAGCCCTCAAAAAAATATATGTTATAAACACTTAAATTTAAAATGTTGGGGCTTCCCTGGTGGCTCAGTGGTTGCGAGTCTGCGTGCCAATGCCAGGGACACGGGTTTGAGCCCTGGTCAGGGAGGATTCCACATGCCATGGAGCAACTAGGCCCGTGCATCACAACTACTGAGCCAGGGCACCTAGAGCCTGTGCTCCACAAGAGAAGCCACCGCAATGAGAAGCCCGTGCACCGCAACGAAGAGTAGCCCCTGCTCGCCGCAACTAGAGAGGGCCCACATGCAGCAACGGAGACCCAACGCAGCCAAAAATTTAAAAAGAAGTTGTCTTCCCTTAAAGAGATTTTACTTTTATAGTATATATGAAAAACAAAATTTTTTACCACTAAAAAGAACAAGGTAATGATTCAGTTTCTATAAAAAAACCAGAATTAAGGATCAGAATGTGTTAGGACCTAAATTATTCAATAAACATTATCTTTATGTATAATTCATTTAGCAGCTGCCTGTTTATGACACATATTATACACTGATTAAGAGCATGGTTAAACAACTGAATAATGTGTATGCTTCATATGATAACACTCCGTTCTTACTGCAAGTTTAAAGAAGCAGAACTAGGTATAGTGAAACTCTGTGTGTTTATGCTAATTAGAATAGGTCATGATCTGAATATAAGCTAGTATTTATGGATCATGAATGCATTCAGAACTGTTCCTTGCAGAGGGAGAGGTCCAAGGGAAAGTTTAAGAAAGTTATTTGCGGTCTCCTTTTCAGTGGCCTGTAGTGAACCATGGCTGTAAATGTTTGCTGTATGAAAACCTGATTGGTGTAGCTAGCATAAACCAACAAAGGGACAGCCAGGTGAGAAAACAGAGAAAATGGGGAAAAAGTATTTATTTCTTAACAAGGATGCTGATAAATTTTTGAATGTTTGAAATTCAATTTTGTATCTTTTAAAAGTATACTTCAGAATTCGATAGCACTTTCTCTAGCTTTTGATCTCCTAATGATTGTTTATAGGCTTGGAAAAGCTGATGATTGTGGGGCTTAATGGTAGGCCCTAGGGTGACAATGAGGGATAGGTATTGAATTTGAAACTGTGGAAGAATCTGAGGTTTCATGGAATATTGCCCAGAATTCCATTTAAAAAAATCAGTAATGGTAATGTTCATTTCCTTAATCTCTTCATCTTTCATTTAAAAATAAATGTTACCCAGTGAAATGACCTCCATCTTTTTGATTAGAAAAGTCACATGAAAACAATCAAACAAACATGTTGTTTATTCACCAACTAATACCAGGGAGAAAAATTTTTAAATATACTGATCAGAAAGCTATCTTGGAACTCTGCCAGGAGGTATTTCTCTATTTCTATAACATATGTTGTTTTCTTTCTCTTAGCATGAAGTAAAATATTCATTGCAGAATACTTTAAAAAGTTCAATAAACAAAAGAACAAGAAACATTTTGAGATATGTGTGTATTTGTAATATATACCACCAAAGACTAAGAGATCATTCTCCTTATTTCTCAATCTTCAAAGACTTTCAACTACTGCTATTCATTATCTTCCGCATGGGTCTCAGAGGTGAGAAACAGAAGGAAGTTTGCATAGGACAGGACAGAATTTACATTGGGAAGTACTGGAGAAGGAGGAAGATTCAGTTGTGGAACAGATACTTTCCTTTAACAATGTCATTATAGCAATAGTTAATTGACATTGTTCCTAACGTAATAGCCATGTGACTTGAGCACATCACTTAATTTCTTTGGGCCTCAATTTCCTTACTTGTTAAAAAATATATAAATATATAAATACATACTCACATACGTTGGCAGAGCTATTGACACAAGATATCTCAAGTATCTTCACCATTCTTTATGTTTTCTATTACCAGCTTACACAAAGCTACCATCATTTCTTGTCTAGGATGAGGCAAATGAATCTTTTGTTCTCTCTTTTGCCCTCTACAATTCATTCCCAACATATCAGGCAGAGTGAGCTCTTAAAAAACACAAATTCTGTTATGTCCTCAACTGCTTAAAGTTTTCCAATGGCTTCATTTCATAGTTAGTCTACTCCTTTCCATGACCTTTGAGTTTATACAGAATCTGGCCTCTCAGTCCTAGTTTCCTACCACTTTCCCTGATCTCTCAGTGTGTCAACCATCTTGGCCTTATTCCTACTTCTAAAATGTGCCAAGCTTGTTCCCTAAGGTTTAGGATCTATATTTGTTTTCCTTCACCTCAGAACATCTGGCTTCAGATCTTTTCTTGGCTGGTACCTTTACAATTTTCAGGTCTCATTTCAAATGACACCTCATTAAAGACGTATTTTCTAGCCATGCTTCCAAGGTAGCTACTCAATTTTATTTTTTATGTTTTTATTATATATCCAGCATCTATCACTATCTAAGACTGAGATTCCTCTTTCTCTCTTTTTAAATTTTGTTTATTATCATTATTCCCACCATACTCAAGGCTGTAAGCTCCAAAAGAAAAGCTTATTCATTGGAATATCTCCAGTCCTCAGAACAGTATCTGGCACAAAATAGGCACTCAACACACATGTTGTATAAAATCTCAGACTGTAATTACACATGATTATTTAATGCCTGTCTTCTCCCCAGACCTTAAGTACTTTAATCTCCAATTTAGCACCCAATAATATTAAGATATACATGTTAGATGAATAAATTATGATTATTTAATCCTCAAACTAACTGTATATTTACAGTCTGCTTAGATAATTTAGTCAGTTTGTGTGACTGAGGTGATATTTTACTTAAACTCATGTTTTCATTTTCCTATTTACATTACCTATTAATCTGGAGGTTTTCTTATGTGTTGATTACTGTATCAGAATGTCTTCAGATACAAGTCATAGAAGGCCCAATTCTCAGTAGCTTAAGCAAATAAAATATTTAACTAAATTATAAAAAAATAACTGGAGTAAGTAGATTCTGTGTTGACATAGGTGCTTAACAATTTCATCAGAGAACCAGGTTCTTTTGCTCTCCTACTTGGCCATCTTTAGCACTGGGTTTGTCTCCTTAGGCTTGTTGCCTCATGACTGAAAGATGGTTATCACAGCCCCAAGCCTATGTCCTTCCAAAACTATAATCAAGGCAATAAAGAAAAGAAGGGGCCAATTCTACAAAGCTCTCTCAAGAAAGAGAGCTTGGTTACATCTTGATGTAACCAAGATGTGGTTCTTGGTTACATCTTGATGTAGCCAAGATGTGGCTCTTGGTTACATCAAGCCTATTTATAATAGACTTCAACCCCAAAATTTTCCCCACAGTTGCCAATCTCACTTTCCTTTACGTTTAAGTGACCTGTCAAAGAGTAAAATTTAAGTGTCAGAGGAGAATGGTATAAGTATAACAGGCTTATGTATAAATCATGATTTATTTCTTGGACCTGAGTTCATCATAAACATCCAAATAAAGATTTTATTAGCAAGGAAGAGACGACAAGAGAGGCTGGGTAGCCAACTAACAGGGTCTGCCACAAACAGCATAAATAACTGATAACCTTTTTCAATTTATTTACCATTGATGTGAAGCTCTTTACACTGGGAATAAGTAAGTCTTCATAGAGCTTTCATGTGATTTATCCTGTATTTATAATGTTTTCCTTTCCAGTTTTTTATTGTCAGAGGAAAAAAAAAGCATTTTTTCCACATCAGAGATAAAACTAGAAATTAAGCATTAGTAATGACTTCTTTCTTCAGATGGTACCTTTGAAACTCCAGGGCTAAGGTCAGCAGTTTTGTGTACATTGCCTTGTTTTTTCTTTTCTCTGCACAAGCAAGATGGGCCAATGAACACTGTACTTTCTGCTTGCTAAACATCCGCTGATTGATCTTCCCCAGGAAATCAATTTAGTCTGGGTTTATTCTAAAATCACTGGGAGCAGGGAGAGAACCTCTGAATTACACAGCGTTGGATGTTGCAAAAACAAGCAGCACTTGGTATTTCCTGTGGTTCTTGGTTACATCAAGGTGTACGCCAAATATCTTGAGAACTGTGACTGGTCTTTGATTATTCCTCATTGATTAGCACTTACACTAGAAGGATTGGATATATTCAGATGTTTGTAGGTATTAAAATATTATATATTATGTGATTTTTATGAACAATTTGTCTTGGGTCTTATCCATGCTACAGGCATCGACCAAAACATTGGTAGAATGTTTTCAGAGACTTCAAAATAGAATTATCCCGTTTGTGAATACCCTGACCCATTGTCATAATTGCTTCAATGTCTGTAACATTTGCTGCTTTCTACTGTAATTATTTCATCTCCTTATGATACATTGAGGATTGTCTTAGGCTTACTCATTTGGTGGCTTGTGACTAACAGTGACATCAGAGAAAAAAATTAATATAATTTTACTGAAAACAATGTTCTTATAGTTTCAATCACTTTCTTTCTACCATTTTCTTATTTGTGTAATTATCAGCAATTAATTAAGCAGCCACTAAGTAGTATATTAATCTAGGTGCTGAAAGCGTTAAAAAATGTAAAAGATAAATAACCTGCTCTCTAGGGTTTTATAAAAATCTAAAGGGATTCATTACTTTAGGAAAAAAAAAAAAGAAAACTACTCGTAAGTCACCCCAAGCCTTGAGCACTGAACAGAAAGTTTCTTAGTGGTCTCTTGTCTTCAGTAATGTCTTCCCAGGTCTAAGGCCTTAGGGTCCTTTCTTTAAAATGTATATTGGAAAGACACAAGACTTACATCTACAAAGGATTTGCTTTTGTACATGCTTTGCACAAATGACAGATGGGGGTTTTCCCAAAGCATGGCTTGGCTTCTTAATGGTATGTATGACTGAACAGGATGGTCTTCTCTCTAGCTTCAAGGTTTCTGATAGAGCAATCTGCTTTGCACAGTCCTTTTCTACTCTGTGTATGATAATCTTCAAACCCGTTTCCTGTGTTTTACTACCAAGAGCTCTGTAATGATCATAAACCCTTGTTTCCTAAGCTTCAGAGATGAGACCTTTCCAGGAAATCATTCTTTGGATATTATCTGATATTGTTGATTCCCATTTCCATCTTATGCTCAAGACCTGCCATTGTCAATTCACCTAAGTAGTACATTTCAAAGAGGTCTGTGCCCTCTGATAGCACTGTCCCAGAAAATTACCATGAAGCTTTTGGGTCTCTCAGCCTGTGATCCAAGCTGGTATGTATGGTATTTATCTCTTGAACAGTTATTGAATATTCTTGCTTTGCACTCAGAACATGTTCTCTCTGGTTTAGTATAAAGCTTTGTTGCCCTTTCATCTGCATTGTTGTGGATTTGCTTTCTGGCACTTGGGCTCAAAGTGTGGACACACTAATTCCTGAGCGTATAGTTTTTATACATTAGATCATTAGAATATCCTTACAAAAAGTTTATATTGACAAGGATTTATAAAAACTGTCAGATTTTCTGCTCATGAATTAGTCCATCAAACAAACACTTGCTGGTTCAAGGGCACTTTTTTCCCTTTGAATTTAGGAAACCTAATATTGGCACATCGATTTCTTCCTCTTCAGCTAATTATAATAGTCTGTATATTTGACTGATTTTGACTGACTACTATCATAATACCTGTCAGGTGAGAACTGTTTTTGGGAAGAGTCATTTTGTTGTTTTTCCCAAATGGCATAGCTCCTTTCTTAGTGATGAATTCAGTTTATCAAGCCAGGATTTTATTGTTTTTCATTCTTCCAAGGTTTATTTGTTCACCACCTTTTTATTGAAAAAGAAGTTATTTAAATCTTCACATTATAGCTTTCTGATAACATAGCTATTTTTCTCACTTTTTTTCTTTATATTCAGGCTGCTGAATTACATTTGCCTAGAGGAAACTCTCATTTCCTTTTCTCGAATTTGTCATCAAATTCTGTGCAGAAACCTGTCCTTATTTCTATTTATGTTAACGATATGTAGCTTCATGGGGGCTAGTAGTTTTCACGGTCCTCTACCCAAGAGTGCCTTTGTGCCCGAAGCTGTCATATCACTTCATTTTTTTGCTTGGTTAAATCTTAAGGAACAATTGAAGTACAAGTCATTTTTCTGGTTGGCCCTGGTTCACCTCCATAGACTTACTGTAAGATGCACTTTGCCACATGGTGTACCTCAGCACAGTGTCACCTCTGTCATCAATGACTTGATGGACAGAGAATCTTGGGGTAGGATCTCAAAGGATAAAGTTTTATTTTTCAAAATCCAGAAATATCAGAAACATCTCTCAGTACAAGCCCTTTTATTTAGTGCATTGGATACCATATGATTTTAAATGAAAGCATTTAAAAATATTTTACTGCATAACATTTTAAAGGAACTCTTTTAGTTAAGAGACAGAAGTGAGTGAAAATTCTGAGTAGGTTTTATTAGCAGGTTAAGCATGTTCTCCAAGCAAATCTCAACTATTCATGTTAAATTAAAGTACTTAGAGGTAGAATAGTGAATGATCTAAAATAATTTTTATCTCATTTTCATTAAAAATATTTACTCTTAAAACTGGACATGTCTCAAGATTTAAAAATTCACATCAAAAAGTCAAGCCAGGGACTTCCCCGGTGGTCCAGTGGTAAAGAATGTGCCTTACAATGCAGGGGACGCGGGTTCAACACCTGGTCAGGGAACTAAGATCCCACATGCCGTGGGGCAACTAAGCCCACACACCACAACTACTGAGCTCACGTGCCTCAACTAGAGCCCACATGCCACAAACTACAGAGCCCACGGGCTCTGGAGCCCTCGTGCCACAACTAGAGAAGAAAAAACCCACATGCTACAACTAGAGAGAAGCCCACACACTGCAATGAGAGATCCTGCATGCCTCAACGCCTGCTGCAACTAAGACCTGATGCAGCCAAAAAAAAAAAAGTCACGCCAACTTAGAAACACTTGAGTTAAGGGTAAAGGAGGAAGGTGCATGTCTTCTTTGATTGACTCTTCTCACATCTTACATAGAAGAGGGGAGGTTAAGAGTTGGAGCTTGGAGAGGTCTTATGAATGTAAAGTAAATAGAATTAAGATGTTAACAGAACTGTGATTATACGGATTATGTGTTGTCAATAATGAGACTGTACTTCAACTAGGAAAGTACTTGTATGGAAATATCACTATCAAAATAAAAAGCAAACTTTGTCTTCATAACACAAGTGAACACAATTGATTTTAGAATTTTTACAGATATTGTGATAAAATGATTCTTCCATTTTGTTTCGATCTTTAAACTATAAGAAATGGAGCTACTCATTATAGTTAAAAAAAACTCTGAGCAGTAACTGCCATTGTACCATATCTTAAATAAAACTCATCTCTTAAAACAGACAAGTGTGAGCCATAATATATCTTTTAATGTTCTTTTTGGGTAAATAGGACCTCATTTCCATACTTGAGAGCAAAGAGGCTTAATATTTTCAATGTAAGTTTAAGACTTGTTGCTTAGCAATATTCAAATGAGAGAGAGTCCCTCCTCCAGAACTGGATATAAAACAATTGTCCATGTGAATGTGTGTTAGATTCAGTAAAGGAAGAGATTTCTTAGCACTTAAATTATAACCAGATATGAGACCATGTAATCAAATGAGAACAATCCAACTCAGTAAATTTTGTGCAAATTAACTTAGCTACATATCACTAATTGTATATGTATCATTAGGTGTGGTTCATAATCATTCACCAACCTCTCCTCATGAAGTGCCTGGTAGCCTCTTTATAGAATTGGCATGTACAAGCAAGGCCTCTCAGTCCTTGTCTAGATCCTATTTTTGTGCATTTTTTCCCTTCTATCTTTAGCCCACATTTCTTGGCTTTCATGCCTTCACCAGTTCTTGATGTCCCTTTGCAAAGGCTTGATGTATTTTAGTACAGAGCTTACCAGGAGAGTCTGCTACTCCTGTAGTTGCGTTTCAAGCTGCATTGCCCACTCTTGGTGTCTGAACATCTGTTGGTTTTATTATGCGTTACTTGTTCAGTTAGTCTTGGTCCTCTCTCTGTGCAGCCTTTTATCTCTTCTCAAGAATCCCTTTAGTTTTAGTAATTGGCCCTCCAAGGGATAGGGCCTTAAATATGGTAGCTCCATAATAAACTGTATTGAATACATGTTGAAGGAATAGTCTTAAACTTGATGCAGGACATGCAAAAAACACTCTTAAGCTGCAGGAAGAAATACTAGAATTTCTGCTTATTATCAGTTGTAAATCCCATCCTTTTATTTACTTTAGCGTATTTTATAGTGTAGACAATACATTCTCATACATTCCATGGATAGGTCTTCTAACTAGGGGGCTAAAGTCTCAGTAATTGTTGGCAGAGTAATTTCTCTTGTCTCATCTCTTTCTGGTCTGGTCAGTCTGGCTCCAATGGCCATTCTGCTGTGGTAGGCTCCACCTACCACAGGCTGACCAGTTCAGCATGATAGCCAGTACTGGGGTCACAATGGTCACCCCATCTTTCCAGCCTGTCTTTTAACCAGTTCTTACTGCTCTTTGCTGTGATATGTGCTTTCTATATTGGCAAAGTCATCATAATGGAAAATGTTTATTTATTTTGCCCCTGTATTGATTCGGAAAGGGTAGTTTCAATGACTACTTTCTTGAAGTATACAAAAAAAAACCACCTTTATCTATGATGTCTTCCTGTTTTTAAAACCCTTCACAAGCCTCCCTTCCTCCAAATCCTTTGTGATACAGATAAAAACATTTATTAAAAAAATAAGGAAATAGCAATTATACAGCAAGAGAAAGAGTCAAAATCTTTTAAGGTAAAAGGTTTGTTCCAGGAAAGTTGTATACAGATAAAACTTTTAAAAATGAAATCCTACTTTAAAAAATGTATCAAGAGAGCTTGCTATTTATTTTCATTTTAACATTTTTATAAAGCAAAGAATCAATTTCATATAAATGACCATTCTTCTTTATTTTATTTTACAGGGCTTGCTTGAACTGAGGTATATCTTCACTAGGCAGTAGTTTTCTGTCTCATTCCTTTTAACAGGAAATACAAAAAGTACAGTTATATAAAGTCCTAAAATTTTTACACAGAATTTGAACAGAATGACACCGCTCAATCTGGCATTATCTTGATGACTTTGAGACAGAGTACCTGTGACTTTTTGTTATAATTCTGCTTTGTAAGTTAGCCAAGTTATCTTTAATAGGGATTCTCTGTCTTGATTAATAAAACATCACCATTCAACTAGTTTTTCAATCCAGAAATACTAGTGTCATCTTTCAGTCCTTCTTCTTCCTTATAATTCATATCTAGTTAGTTACTGAGTTGTAAATTATACATTCATAACAATTTTCAATTTTCCTCCCTCTTTATTCCAACCACTATTGCCCTAATTAAAGCCATATGACCTTTTTGGTCTATAGCAATAATGCCCTAACTGGTCTTCCTGTTACCAGTCCTCCTGTCCTTCAAGCTTTCCTTCACACTGTTTCAATAATATTTTCTAAAACATGTATGTATTTTATTATTCCTCTATTTAAATCAATCACTGTCTGTCTCTTAATTACTATAGAAAAACCTTCAAATTTCCTGATGCGCCACCCAACTACCATCACAATTATTCCTAAGAAACCTGGCCCCTCCACTGCTTCTCGCCCCCATTCCAAACTGTCCACATTTGTGTAAACATTCCCATTCACTTCCCCAAATTTCTGTGTCTTTTTCTCTTTCTGTTTCCTCTATCTGGATCTTCCCCCCAACTGCCTGCCTAATGAAATCTTTTAATATTTGTTCAACTTATCTTCTTTGTGATGCTTTCTCCAGACCTCTGCTTTTTGGTACTTCCACATTTCTTTTACAGACTTTTGCCACATGATATAATGCACTGAATAGCAAGGAAGCATGAGTCTGTCTACCCTGTCAAAAGGGAAGCTCTTCGAAGGCAAGAGATCTGCTATTTTGAGATTTGAATGTCCATGTTCATTATAAAGTCAATGAATCAGTATATGATATTTTGTACCCCATGATCCTCCGAGCAGTTAGGTATGTCTGAGACTTTTTTTAAAAAAGTACTTGGTTACATTATTTACCATTTACTTGGTACCTCAAATTCAGAGACTTATTTCTTAATCAAGGCATAATCTTGATGAATTGGGAGATTGGGATTGACATACATACACTAATATGTATAAAATGGATAACTAATAAGAACCTGCTGTATAAAAAAATAAATAGAATTCAAAAAACAAAGACATAATCTATAACTTTCAAGAAGCACTTTTCAGAGTGTTAGTATATGGTGACCTAATTTGATGTTTAATTCTGTAGTCAGATTTAAACTAAGACAGCACTGTTCTAGGCCTCTTAGTCCTTACAATCATATAAGAGAGAAGAATATGTCTGGAATCTGGATGTCAAATCTGACAACAAAATTTATACATGCTTCAGGATTTGAGTTACCCTGTCAATTTTATTAGTATCTTAAATTTAGTTATGAACTTCTCATTTTAAAAAGCAGTTAAAATATTATTTAATATGAATTTCAAGTGTATCTATATAGACATACAGCCAAAGAATCTAGTAACTACTCCTAAATATATTGTTCATTATTTCCTATCTTATTTTATCCTTTTAGTAGATCATACTTGTTGCAATTTTACTGAACATTTTGTTTTATAATATTTTTATAATAATTCTAAATACTGTTCTCTAAGGTTGTAAATAATATGCATAGTAGAAAAATCTTACACGCATTGTTCCATAACTTGAAAAGTCGCTTTAAGTTATACATTTACAAAAATAAAAGAGAAGAAAATAAAAGCCTTGAAAAGAAAATAATTATGACATTTTCCAGTTAGAAAATGGATTTGAAAATACTGCTTTTTCTAAAATGAACAATTTATTTTCAGACTTGATAGAATTTTATTTTTATGAAGCTTTTTGATCAAATTAGAAGATCAGTAGATACTTCTACCTTATATATCAGACTCAGATTAATTTATTCTCCTTAGAACTATTTCATTGTTGGAGAAATTAGTGAAAATATCATCAATACATTAATGTAGAGGATTTTTACAAAGCAGACATAGTAAGGGTATAACATGTTTTATTCATAATACTAAACTTGTACCCATTCTAGAGCAGTTAAATACAGTGAGGTTTCAAAAAAAACTCATAGAAAATGAAATAAAAGATAACTAAATAAAAGATTTGCCTCTTTTAAAATAATGTGTAATGTCAGAATAAGAGAAGAGAATAAAAACATCTTGAATAGTTTTACTGACTCATTTTTCATTGAAGCTGAAATGAGTCAATGGTGAGGGTTCTGTTTTAAAAATAACAGACTAGTATAATTTTACAAATTATTAGCTTTTTGACAGCCTGAGACTTAACTCCTTGAAACAATAACCAAAGAGATCAGTGGAATGAATTGGTTCATGAGTTAAGTTGAGATCGAATTATTGACAGATGATAGTTTGGGTCTCAAGTTTTAGCCTTCTACTCCTGCTCACATTTCCCCCAAGTCCCATTCAAAAGAAGGTTGAGAGTATATTTATATATCTCCAGAGAAATCTACATTGTTCATTTTTAAGTATGATCAGACGTTCCATAACATTTGCTATGAGAAAAAAATTTTCATTTCCTAACCACTGGTTCTTTACCATCACTGACTTAATTGATTGCACCATTGGCCTGTACAGAACTCCATTTAAACGAGATAACTATTGAAACATCAAAAATACTCAGGCAAAGGCAGATTTTTTGTGAGGGCAGTAATGACGTGGATCTTAAGCATGATGTTAAAGTCCCCACAGAGTGGAAGAAAGGAAACAATTAACTGTCAATTCTTTTTTAAACCAGGCACTCAGATAAAACAAATACTTCTCAATTAGATAATGATGTTAAATTGGGAAAATGACAAATGAGAGCAGAAAATTAGAAAACAAAACCAGAATTACTCTAATAACATTAAAAATAATAAAAGTAAACAAACTATATTGGAAAAGGATGTATAAACTTACAGTTGTTGTATAAGCAGCTTCTGGATCATCTTCCAGCACTCGGGAGAGACCAAAATCAGAAACTTTGCATACTAAGTTGCTGTTGACCAATATATTCCTAGCTGCTAGATCTCGGTGAACATAACCCATATCAGAAAGGTACTTCATTCCTGATGCAATGCCTCGGAGCATACCAACCAACTGGATGACTGTGAAGTGGCCATCATGTTTCTGAAAGAGAATCACAGTTATTTCCATTGATTTATTTTATTATAGTACGTGTGCACGCATGCATGCATGTGTGCCTGTTTGTGTAGGTGTGTGTGGTGTACTAAGTGAAATTCTTGAATTTATTTTACTGGATCCAATGAATGTAAGTATCAAGTTTGCTGATCATTGACTGTGTTCATAACAAAAGATAAAAATTTGTTGGAGATTTAAAGGAAAGGAAAATCTAGCTTGAAGTGATGAAGGAGGGAAAAGAAAGGCGAGAAGAGAATCCACCAAATTAACGTCCAGAAAAAATGATTTCAAAAACTTTAAGTAACAAAAGGAAACTAAAATCGAGTAAGATAGTAGCAAAGACTTCCAAGAAAAAAGAATTCACTTTCCGTAGTAGTGAGCTCCCAAGGCAGTAAAACCTAGGATGTGATGAAAGCTGTGTGATTGTTGGAAATATGGTGAAAAATGATCAACGAAAAAGAAAAACTGATTGCATAAACGTGTTTAGGAAAGTTGCAGGAGAATGGAAAAAAAAACCCACATGCAAACAGAAAATAACTAGATTTTCCCAATCTTTCCTTATACAGTTGACTCTGAAACAACATGGGTTTGAACTGTGAAGGTCCACTTATACCTGGAGTTTTTTCAATAAATACACAGTTGGCCTTCCTCATCTGTGGGTTCCACCAGCCGGCAGATAGTGTACAGTACTATGTTTACAGTCCTGGGTTGGTTGTATCCGAGGATGCAGAATCCACGGATACACAGGGCTGGCTATGGAACTTGAGCATCTGCATGTTTTTGTATCTGAGGCTGGTCTTGGAACCAATCCCCCGCGGATACCCAGGGAAAACAATATAGAGCAAATATAAAGAAAGGAGTTGGCAATTGACTGAAAACAGGACTATTTTATTATAGTTCCCAGCGGGAAAATTAAAAGAAATATGAATAACAAGCCAAGCACAGCACTGGTATGTAGTAATTAATCCCTTGACTATTTATGCCTCTCACCTTGATTTAAAAAAATATTTTTAACTGAAGTATAATTGATTTACAATATTGTGTTAGCTTCAGGTGTAGAGCATAGTGATTTAGTATTTTTTGCAAATTATACTCCAGTATAGGTTATTGCAAGATGATGGGTATACAGTGTATCCTTATCTATTTTATAAATACTAATCTGTATATATTAATCCCATGCCCTTAATTTGTCCCTCGCCCCTACACTCTCCCCACTGGTAACCACAAATTTGTTTTCTAAATAAAAATAATATTTTTTTAAAAAGTAAAAAAAATCCAGTTGTCATTCATACAAGATGTGTGCACCAACAAGACCAGATACAAATAGTACAACAGTACAAATGTAGAGAAAATGAATATAAAAATAATTTAAGTTTGACAAATAATGCATATTGTTCTACTTAGTTATTTGGAGATTGTTGTCATTAATGGGGTTATTGAGAAACATGAGATTCTCAAGTCGGTTTCACACATCAGGTAACATTTATTTATGAATGATATTAAAAATTAATATCTATTAAGAGACTAGAGGACTATATTACCTTATACAGTGTGATAGAGGCATACATAAGAGTATCTCAAAATTTGCAAAGTTAAAGCAGATTTCATGGATATACGATTTAAAACTATAGAGTAGCTTAAACACAGTGACGATTTGACCCTATCACAGTGACATGGTCTCCTGTACAATGATGATTCATCAGTCAGTTAAATAAATAAACTTATATTGCAAATGGAATAAACTTCATCTTACTTATCAACATACGTCCCCGATAGCTCTCTGATAATATCTCCCAACTCAAGTGCAGAGTAAGGAAAAGAACACTCTCTTAAAAGAAACATTCTACAGCAAGAGTATCCATTTAAGCAGGCTCTTCTGTATAATTAATGTATAAAAGATAACCTAGCAAAGAAAATCTTTGGTGTTATTAGCTCTTTATGTTTCCCATCCATCTTCTTAGACAGTGCACAATTAGATGAAATCTGCCTCTTCTGTCATGTACCCTACCTACCTCTCCTCTATTAGGAATCTCAAAGCCTTTGAAAGCATAAATTCTTTTGGACTAGAAAGGATTACACTAATTTTAAAGAGATGGTTCTTTTACGTATTAGTAAGTGAAGTTATCTGGTATCAACAGTTCTTGTCAAGGCAGAATTTCTGTATAGTAGGAAATGTTAATGGATGATCTGAACACTAAAGAGTGCCTCAGTTTCCTTATCTCTACAATGAGAATAGTATAATCTAACTCAGAATTGTAGTGAGAATCACATACAAAACACATAGCACAGCCCATCATTTATTTTAATAATAGTCATTATTTAATAAAAACTTATAATCATATGTAGTTTTTGTCATTTTAATATTAATCAGAAAATTCTCCACTCACTTTCCTGAAAAATCAGTTGGCAACAGAAACTCTTACATTATAAAGAGAAATAGTTACTTAACACCAGGTTGAAATTTAACTTCCTATCTTGTTCTGAGGGTGGCACAAAGCACCAAGTTATTTCTTTAAAAAAAAAGACTATTTTTTGGAACACTTTTAGGTTCAAAGCAAAATTAAGAGGAAGGTACAGAGATTTCCCTTATATCTTCTGCCCCCCACCACATGCATAGCCTCCCCACACGATTATCAACATCCTTCACTGGAATGGTACATTTGTTACAACTGGTGAATCTGCAATGACAAATCATAATCGCCTGAAGTCCATGGTTTGAACATTAGGATTCATTCTTGGTGTTGTACATTTTTGGGTTTGGACAAATGTATTATAACATGTACTCACCATTACATATCACATACTGTTTATGTATAGTATCGTATATCAATAACATAGTACTTTCACTGCTCTAAAAAGCCTCTGTGTTCCACCTGTTTATCACACCTGCCACCCCCCTCCCCTGGCAACCACTTATTTTTTCATGGTCTCATAGTTCTGTCTTTTCCAGAATGTCATATGGTTGGAAGCAGTATGCAGCCTTTTCAGATTGGCTTCTTTCACTTAGTTATATGCATTTAAGATTCCTCCATGTCTTTTCATGGCTTGAGAGCTCATTATTTTTAGTGGTGAATAATATTCCATTGTCTTTATGTACAGTTTATTTACCCATATACTTACTGAAGGACATCTTGGTTGCTTCAAAGTTTTGGCAATTATAAATAAAGCTGCTGTAAACATCTCTGTTTATAGACTGTTTATAGCAGTTTATATAGCTGCAGGCTTTTATGTGGACATAAGTTTTTGATTCCTTTGGCTAAATACCAAGGAGGGCAATAGCTGGATCGTATGGAAAGAGTATGCTTCGTTTTTGTAAGAAACTGCCTGTCTTCCAACGTGGCTGTACCATTTTGCATTCACACCAGCAATGAAGGAGAGTTCCTGTTGTTCCACATCTTCACCAACATTTGGGGTTGTCAGTGTTACTGATTTTGGCCATTCTGATAAGAGCAAAGTGGTATCTCATTTTAATTTTCATCTCCCTGATGGAGAATCTTCACGTCCTTATTTGCTAACTGTATATCTTCTATTGTGAGGTTTCTGTTAAGGTGTTTGGCCTTTTCTTTTTCTTTCTATTGTCTTTTATTTCCTTTCAGCTTGCTTTTAAAAAAACTGAAGTATGGTTGATTTAAAATATTATATTAGTTTCAGGTATACAATGTAGTAATTCAGTATTTTTATAGATTACACATACAAAGTTGTTATAAATATTGACTATGTTTCCTGTGCTGTACATTATACCCTTGTAACTTATTTATTTTATACCTAGTAGTTTGACCCATTTTTTAATTGGGTTGTTGATTTAATAGTTTTTCCATATTTTGGATAACAGTCTTTTATCAGATGTATCTTTTGAAAATAGTTTCCCCAGTCTGTGGCTCCTCATTCTCTTGACGTTGTCTTTTACAGAATAGAAGTTTGAAGTTTTAATGAAGTCCAGCTTATCTCAATTATTCCTTTCTTGCATTGTGTCTTTGGTGTTGTATCTAAAAAGTCATTGCCATATCCAACGTTGTCTAGGTTTTCTCCTATGTTATCTTCTAGGAGTTTAATGATTTTGTGATTCACATTTAGATTTGTGATTTATTTTGAGTTAATTTTTGTGAAGGGTGTAAGGTTCTCTGTCTAGATTCTTTTTTTTTTTTTGCATGTGGATGTCCAGCTGTTCCAGTGCCATTTGTTGAAAAGACTATTTTTTCTCCATGGTATTACTTTTGCTCCTATGTCAAAGACCAGTTGACTATGTTCATCGTAGCCTCTCTATTCTGTTCTATTGATCCATCTGTCTATTCTTTCACCTGTACCACACTGTCTTGATTACTATAGCTTTATAATAAGTCTTGAAGTTGTGTCAGTCCCCAACTTTGATCTTCATCAGTACTGTGTTAGCCATTCTGGGTCTTCTGTCTCTAAACTTTAGAATCAGTTGGTTAATATCATAAAATAACTTACTGGGATTTTTTTTTTTTTTTTTTTTTGCGGTACACAGGCCTCTCACTGTTGTGGCCTCTCCCGTTGCGGAGCACAGGCTCCGGATGCGCAGGCTCAGCAGCTATGGCTCACGGGCCCAGCCGCTCCGCGGCATGTAGGATCCTCCCGGACCGGGGCACGAACCCATGTCCCCTGCATCAGCAGGCAGACTCTCAACCACTGCGCCACCAGGGAAGCCCCAACTTACTGGGATTTTCATTGGGATTTTATTGAAATTGTAGATCAACTTGGGAAGAACTACATCTTAATAATATTGAGTCTTCCTATCCACGAACATGGAACATTTCTCCATTTATTTAGTTCTTCTTTGATTTCATAACAGTTTTGTAGTTTTCCTCATTTAGATCTTAGACATACTTTGTTAGATTTACACCTAAGTATTTCATTTGTGGGGTGCTAATGTAAATGGTGTTGTTTTTAATCTCAAATTCCACTTGCTCATTACTGGTATGTAAGAAAGCAAATGACTTTTGTATATTAACCTTGTATCCTACAACCTTGTTATAATTGCTTATTAGTCTAGGCTTTTTGGTCAATTCTTTCAGATTTTCTACATAGATGACATGTCATCTGCAAATAAAGACTATATTCCAACTGCCCCCCCCCCCATCCCAACTTCTTGTCTTACTGCATTAGGTAGTACTTCCAGTATGATACTGAAAAGAAGTAATGAGAGTGTACATCCTTGCTTGTTCCTGATCTTAGTGGGACAGCTTTAAGTTTTTCACCATTAGTATGACGTTAGCTGTAGGTTTTTTGTTACATAGTCTTTATCAAGTCTAGGACATTCTTCTCAATTCCTACTTTACTGAGAGT
Organism: Stenella coeruleoalba; assembly: GCF_951394435.1. Classification (NCBI taxonomy): domain Eukaryota; kingdom Metazoa; phylum Chordata; class Mammalia; order Artiodactyla; family Delphinidae; genus Stenella; species Stenella coeruleoalba. The sequence goes on from NC_137150.1 coordinate 99,291,091, forward strand.
TTTTATCATGAGTTGGCATTGGATTGTGTCAAATGCTTTTTCTTCACCTATTGTTCTGATCATGTGATTTTTCTTTTTTAGCCATTTGATATGATGGGTAACAACTGATTTTGGAAAGTTAAACCAGTCTTGCATACTGAGGTAAATCCCACTTGGTTGTGAGGTATAATTCCTTTTTACAATGTTGTTTTTTGTTTTACCTCCTGTAGTGTCCTTGGATGGCTTTGTTATTAGGGTAATGCTGGCCTTACAGAATGAGTTTGGGAGTGCTCCCTCTTTTTCTATTTTATGCAAGTTATTTTAAAATTATTTTAACTATCCTTATCACCAACATTTGAAGAGATATGAATTAATTGCTTTCATATCAGCAACATAGCAATCATGGTTCTAATAACGACACATGGCACCATGAAAAAATGAGATTTTGGTGTTTGAAAAGAATATAAACTACTTTCTCCATTTTCTATGATGGGTCTATACAATGTAGTATACTTATTTCTAATTCACATGGCCAAGACCTTTTCAGGGGTCCATAAGGTCAAAACTATTTTTTATAAGAGAACTAAGACATGCATCTGCCTTTTTTTCACTTTGTTGATATTTTCACTAGTGGTACAAAACTCTGGTGGGTAAAAGTTCAGGAGTCTTAACACAAATTAAGGTAATAGCACCAAATTAACCTATACTAGTATTCTCATATTCTTCTCTGCTACATGAACAACAAGAACAAAAATAGTTTTATATAAGAATGTACTTGGTGAAGCAGTAAAACTCATTGATTTTGTTAAATGTTGATCCTTGATCACACATTCTCAGGATGAACATCTGTGGGGCATAGGAGAAAACAGGATTGGGCAGCAACAGAAGTTAAAGAATAGTAGTGCATTCACAACAAAGGCCTTGGAATATCCCATGGAATGTTGTGGATCTGGAGTAACTCTTCAGAGTTGGTCTAAATTGAGGAGAAGGGTCTGGGCCCTTATATTCCCACATCAATTAATTATTGGATGCAGGCTACCACTGTAAAGGTGTCATGGCTTTGGGTGAGATAGCTTTCTCTAGACAAAACCATTTTCCAGAAAGGGGCTCAGCTAAGAACTATCAGCTTCCAAATTTCCGGAAACCACAGGAATAAGAGAGTTGACCCTGAGAGTTCTCCCCAATAAAGTTCCTTCATGCAAATATTCTTTTAAGAATCATCTTCACAGGGAACCCAATCTGTGACAATTTATCTATCTATCTATCTATCTATCTATCTATCTATCTGCTGTTTATAAAATGTGTGCTTGATTAAAGAGAATCTCCCAAAATAGTTGTATATTCTTTTGGGAACTCATAAACCTCAATTGTTGCCACAGTCTTATAGGGAAAAAATATCTAACATTTCTTAAACACTATACACCAAATGAAGTTATAAGCTCATTAGAAGTATTATCTCATTTAATCCTTGAAACAACTCTGATATAAAGGTAGTTACTGTCTCCATCTTATAGATGGTCAAACTCAAGGAGAAACAGATTTAATAACCTAGTAGATAGTGAAGTCAGGACTTGAATCCAGGTAGTCTAATTCTAGAGCTTGTATTACTAATTGGAGTTAGCTGGAAAATTGTTGGTCCCAAGTGTGCCATAATGACCCAGTCTGGGCTAGTTTAGGCAGCATAATTTAGCTTAATAAAGCAAGGTATGAAAGAGCTCTTAGACCATTAAACCAAAATAAACAGAGAACAATCTAGATAAACCAACAAGTGAGGATCTATTTATCCATGACTGGCTGAAAGGAATAACCCCGCTCATTCATGAGGTATGGCAAAAATCTGTTTCTCTACAAGTGATGCAACTCTCTCCTTCAAACAAATTCTATACTCCTTTTTCTAGCCCTTGTTAACATAAGCCTCCTCAAGTGTAGTTTAGGATATATTGGTTTTCTTGAATATGGTGGATGGTTAATAAATAGTGACTGAATTAAATAACCTTTGATACTATCTTATAGTGCACTGGTTGCTATTACTACATTATTCCTATTGCCTTGTATAAAAAAACATGTTTTTGTTTTAAGGTAGGATGCTGGTTTTCTTCCTTTTATGTAGCCGTTCTGTCACAGCATCCACTATACTGCCATGCCTTGTGTCAGCACTCAATAAATATTAATTCAAGTTGAATTGAATTGTTTATGAGGGGAGGAGAAAAATGTGAGAGTGCTGAGATTTAATATCTTTGGGCTGACTTCTAGAGATTAATCAAAAAGAAACTATGAATTTTTTAATGACATTTTTTTTTTTCCCAGGAAGGCAGATTCAAATAGAAGAGAGCAAATGTGGCATATTTACACACTGCATCTCAGAGCTTAGTAGCTGGAATTCAGTTTGTCTTCATTCTTCTTTTTCTTTGCGTTCTCAGACCGACTGTTAAGAAACATGGAGCTTAACCTCTAAGTGACAGAGAGGGTGAGCCTGATTGGAAGGTGGTTTCTGAAAGGTACACATAATAATATCTGCTATTGGCTTCCCTGGTGGCGCAGTGGTTGGGAGTCCGCCTGCCGATGCAGGGGACGCGGGTTTGTGCCCCGGTCTGGGAGGATCCCGCGTGCCGCGGAGCAGCTGGCCCCGTGAGCCATGGCCGCTGGGCCTGCACGTCCGGAGCCTGTGCTCCGTGACGGGAGAGGCCACAGCAGTGGGAGGCCCGCGTACCGCAAAGGAGAAAAAAAGAAAAAATCTGCTACTTCTGACAGAGCTCCACACAACCTCCTCTCAGGCCCTGGAGCACATCTCCCAGATCTGAGCAGTCACTGGCATGTCACATTGTCTCCACAGTAATGAAAGCTCTGGACGATGGTTTTTAAAACCCTACCTTGTGGGTTGTGCCCCATGGACAGTTTAAGCCTCTCAGTGTCCATTCATCCTAGGGTGAGCTCAAGTACTTAGTCTGTGCTTAGTGCAAATGTGCTATGTTGTCCTGAAGTCATCACATTATTGTCTAACAACGTTTTTTATTTTTAAGGATTTATTTATTTAATTTTGGCTGCGTCAGGTCTTAGTTTCGGCTCGTGGTCTCGTCGTTGCAGCGCGCGGGCTTCTCTCTAGTTGTGGCGTGTGGGTTTTCTCTTCTCTAGTTGTGGCACACAGGCTACAGGGTGCATGGGCTCTGTAGCTGTGGTGCGTGGGCTCCACAGCGTGTGGGCTCTGTAGTTTGCGGCACACAGGCTCTCTAGTTGAGGCGCATAAGCTCAGTAGTTGTGGCATGTGGTCTCAGTTGCTCCACGGCATGTGGGATCTTAGTTCCCTGACCAGGGATCAAACCTGTGTCCCCTGCATTAGAAGGCGGATTCTTTACCACTGGACCACCAAGGAAGTCTCACAACGTTTTTTTTTTTTTTAAACAAATATATTCAATGTTTTGAAAATACAAATATCACCCTGCCAATCATTTGCTTAAAATCCTTCAAAGGCCTTCAAAGACAGAATAAAGTATAGTATTCAATACAAAGACATGACCTTTGCTGAAAGAATGAACTTGGGGTTTCAGCAAGGACCTCCAGAAGATATGATGCTTATCATGAAAAACTCAGGTGGCAAAAGACTAGAAGGGCATTCCTGGAAGAGGGAACCACAAAAGCAAAGCATATTAGACAAGAAATAACATGTTGTAGGGGTGAATTAAACATCAAAAAATTGAATCAGAATAGGATGTGAGAATAGAGATAAAAGGGTGCAATGGTGGTTGCCAGGGGCTGGGGGCGGTGAGGGGGGATACGGGGAGTTACTTATCAATGGGCATAAAGTTTTAGTTAAGCAAGATGAATAAGCTCTAGAGAGCTGCTGTACAACACTGTACCTATAGTGAACAATACTATATTGTACACTTAAAAATTTGTCAAGAGAGTAGATCTCATGTCAAGTATAATTACCAGAATAAAGTAAAATGAAAAAAAATTTGGATTCACAAGTTCATGTAAAAAATGCAAACTTATCCAGGGGAATTAAAATAGTATTTGTGAATCACATATTAGTATGAATTAGTCTAACTTTATATCCAGCTGAGATCTGTGGCAATGAGAGAATGGCAGCTTAGATTAGGGTGGGGTGAAGGTCCAGGTTAGAGGTGATTCTATGTAGTGGAAAAAGGCCTACCCTGGGGATGAGAGGAGAAGCCTAGGGAAGGTGTGTTACCACATGGAATTAAAAACAATAAAAGTTGAATATCTGAGGACCTGGAAAGAGGATATGAAGAAAGGGGTGGATGCCACAGAAAAATGGCATTTAAAATTTTTTTGCCCAAGACAAGGCATGTAGAGGGGGAGGAAAACACACTTACTTTTTTTGAAGGAAACTACAGGCCCCCTTCCATATTGAAAGTTACATCCTTTAGCTGTAGTCTGTGTTAAAGAGGCTTTTATGGCTCTGCCTAGGGACTTAAGCAGAAGCTCTAAAAGAAATATTTATGGGAAAATGCATTCTGAGTTCTCAACCATTGATTTATAAGTGACTTTGCAGAAAACAGTCCCTGGAGGATTACTTCTACAACTTAAGCTTAAAGTTAAAATTCAGTTTTTATATGTTTCTAAATCAGAGAGTTGACCATGCTATGACTTTTAAAAATGTTCCTGAATTAGAAAAGGAAACAGCTAAGGTTATATATAGATTTGAAAAGACCAGATCATTCGATCATTCTGGTTTTAAAATAACCACTGAACAAATAAGAGTCAGTATCTCCTTTTTACTCAAGTCTTGGTTCTTGTGGCCTCCCCAATTGAAAATCTTATTATAATTTCCCATAGAATATTTATTAAATCCTTCAAGGCTTTATTCTTTTGTAGAATCATGGATTTGGACTTAAGCTAGGCAGAGTTATATTTTTATTTATAGAAGGGAGAGGTCACCAGGAGTGGAATCAGATATCTCAATCATTAGGACACTAAAAATGTCATTTCTAATACACCTAAAAAATCTGGGAAGAAAAGTGAATATGGATTTGTGAAACATGGAAATTGGATTTCGAATTATATTTTAAGACCTTAAAATGAATATGAATATATAATATAGCTTTAACTTACAAAGCTTTCTACTGAGTTTGATTTTTTTTTTTTTTTTTTGCTTAGGTTTATATAAAGATAAACTACAATAGCTACTGTGTGCTGCACTTAAATAAAGTCAAGAAAATTTAAACTTTTTTTATTTGGCATCTGGGGCAGGGTGTCACAGAGTGCCAAGATCCTGATGAAGCATCATTACAGTGCATCGGAATTACTGGGAAAGTTTTCACAAAATATATCTGCTTGGGTATGCATGTGTATTTTGTAAAATCTCGGTAGGATGGCAACTGATTTCCAGCCATGGTTGAGATCCACAAGTTTTGAGTCTAAACCTAAAACCTAAATCTAAATCTAAATCTAAATCTAAATCTGGTTTTGTAAATCTAAAATCTCCTGTATGGTTCAAATGAGGGGATAGGAATGACTACAGAGGATTTCAAGAAAATGCATGGAACTTCTCTATATATCACTATAGTTATAAATTACATACCAATTAAAAAATTTCAATGTAAAACCTTGTATGAAAAACTAGAATGAATAGGAATATTAGAAAATACAGTTTCATGGTACCAGGTGCTACAAATGACACAACGCACATTTACAGTTCTAAAATGTTTAAAGGCTATTGTAAATTGATGCTCTAACTCCTAATTTAAGCATAAAAAGTTCAGCCATTCATATGCTTTGTTCCAAGTACACTATGCTTTGGTATATTTGGATGTTTATTGTCACATTATTTTTAGAATAGTCTTTGGCATTAAGCCGGCACAGGCGTGATAGTAATAACATTCATCGACATGAAGTTTCACATATTTTCTTCTGAAAAACATGTAATTAAAGGGATGTAATTCAACTGTGACTTTTATGATTTAAAAACAGATACTGGTGGATAAATGTAATTCACTTTTTTTCCACTGTTTAATATAAAATGCATGTGATGTGGATTAATTGTGCTTACAGCCCAGCCCAAACATAACTCCACAAAACACAATTTACAAGAAAAGTGTGCTAATAAAACACAGCTCTCATTATTAATATATAACTAGCACAAGGTAAAATGCCATCTTTACTAGATTTATAATTTGAGTACATAAATATTTAAAAGATCCCTTTAATTTTTTAAATTAATATTTGCTTTGCATTTGTTCAAGGAAAATCTTCAAATGACACACATTGCTTCTGAAATGCTGAAATGCACTTATATGTATTATTTAAATACTCATATTTGTGAGGTATATCCAGATATTTTTTAATGGTGAAAATTAAGAATATTTTTAGCCACTAGAAGAAACAGACCAAGAAGTAACAGAAAAACAATTTTAAAACTCTTAGTGGAGCTTCCCCTGCAGCGTCTCTGCTCGCAGCCGGAGCTGAGGTGACCGCACAGCCATCTCACACTACTAACTCTGGTGTGAAGTGCCTGGTGCAAGGCCTCTGCACCGAGGACCCTGTGAGCAAGTGAGACTGGACTAAGCACAAAGTTTAAAAAGACGGCAGAGAGAAGAGTTCCTGAGAAGACCAGATAGGACATTTGCATCTCAAAGATACACCAGAAATACATCTACACGTGGAACAACTCCTACAGAACACCTACTGAAGGCTGGCAGAAGACCTCAGACCTCCCAAAAGCCTCAGAACAGCGGATTAAAGCTCCACAATCAACTTGATGTACCCTGCATCTGTGGAATACATGAATAGACAACAAGTCATCCCAAATTGAGGAGGTGGGCTTCGAGAGCAAGATCTATGATTTTTTCCCCTTTTCCTCTTTTTGTGAATGTGTATGTGTATGCTTCTGTGTGAGATCTTGTCTGTATAGTTTTGCTTCCACCATTTATCCTAGGGTTCTATCCATCCATGTTTTTTTTTTAATTCTTTTTCTTAATAATTAATTTTAATAACTTTATTATACCTTTCTTTCCTTCCTTCCTTCCTTCCTTCCTTCCTTCCTTCCTTCCTCCCTCCCTCCCTCCTTTCCTTCCTTCCATCCTTTAGACAACGAATCATCCCAAATTGAGGAGGTGGTCTCTGAGAGCAAGATTTATGATTTTTTTCCCCTTTACCTCTTTTTGTGAGGGTGTATGTGTATGCTTCTGTGTAAGATTTTGTCTGTATAGCTTTGCTTCCAACATTTGTCCTAAGGTTCTATCTGTTCCTTTTTTTTTTTTTCTAAATAAGTATTTTTTAATTCAATAACTTTATTATACTTTATTTTATTTTACTGTATCTTCTTTCTTTGTCTTTTTTCCTTCTTTCCCTCCTTCCTTCCTTCCTCCCTCCCTCCCTCCCTCCTTTCTTTCCTTCCTTCCTTCTTTGCTTCTTACTTACTTTCTTTCTTCCTTCCTTCCTTCCCTCCTTTCTTTCTTTCTTTCTTCATAATTCTACTAATTCTCTCTACTTTTTCTCCCTTTTATTCTGAGCCATGTGGATGAAAGGCTCTTGGTGCTCCAGCCAGGAGTCAGGGCTGCGCCTCTGAGGTAGGAGAGCCAATTTCAGGACACTGGTCAACAAGAGACCTCCCAGCTCCACATAATATCAAATGGCGAATATCTCCCAGAGACCTCCATCTTAACACCAGCACCCAGCTTCACTCAATGACCAGCAAGCTACAGTGCTGGACAACCTATGCCAAACAACTAGCAAAACAGGAACACAACCCCAGCCATTAGCAGAGAGGCTGCCTAAAATCATAATAAGGCCACAGACACCCCAAAACACACCACCAGACATGAACCTCCCCACTAGAGAGACAAGAGCCAGCCTCATCCACCACAACACAGGCACTAGTCCCCTCCACCAGGAAGCCTACACAACCCACTGAACCAACCTTAGCCACTGGAGACAGACATCAAAAACAGCGGGAACTATGAACCTGCAGCCTGCAAAAGGGAGACCCCAAACACAGTAAGATAAGCAAAATGAGAAGACAGAAAAACAAACAGCAGATAAAGGAGCAAGATAAAAATGCACCAGACCTAACAAAAGAAGAGGAAATAGGCAGTCTACCTGAAAAAGAATTCAGAATAATGATAGTAAGGATGATCCAAAGTATTGGAAATAGAATGGACAAAATGCAAGAAACAGTTAACAAGGACCTAGAAGAAATAAAGATGAAACAAGCAACGATGAACAACACAACAAATGAAATTAAAAGTACTCTACAAGGGATCAATAGCAGAATAACTGAGGCAGAAGAACGGATAAGTGACCTGGAAGATAAAATAGTGGAAATAACTAATGCAGAGCAGAATAAAGAAAAAAGAATGAAAAGAACTGAGGACAGTCTCAGAGACCACTGGGACAACATTAAACGCACCAACATTCGAACTATAGGGGTCCCAGAAGAAGAAGAGAAAAAGAAAGGGACTGAGAAAATATTTGAAGAGATTATAGTTGAAAACTTCCCTAATATGGGAAAGGAAATAGTTAATCAAGTCCAGGAAGCACAGAGAGTCCCATACAGGATAAATCCAAGGAGAAACAAGCCAAGACACATATTAATCAAACTGTCAAAAAATTAAATACAAAGAAAGCATATTAAAAGCAGCAAGGGAAAAACAACAAGTAACACACAAGGGAATCACCATAATGTTAACAGCTGATCTCTCAGCAGAAACCCTACAAGCCAGAAGGGAGTGGCAGGACATACTGAAAGTGATGAAGGAGAAAAACCTGCAACCAAGACTACTCTACCCAGCAAGGATCTCATTCAGATTTGATGGAGAAATTAAAACCTTTACAGACAAGCAAAAGCTGAGAGAGTTCAGCACCACCAAACCAGCTTTACAACAAATGCTAAAGGAACTTCTCTAGACAAGAAACACAAGAGAAGGAAAAGACCTATAATAATGAACCCAAAACAATTTAGAAAATGGGAATAGGAACATACATATCGATAATTACCTTAAATGTAAATGGACTAAATGCTCCCACCAAAAGACACAGATTGGCTGAATGGATACAAAAAAAAGACCCTTATATATGCTGTCTACAAGAGACTCACTTCAGACCTAGAGACACGTACAGACTGAAAGTAAGGGGATGGAAAAAGATATTTCATGCAAATGGAAACCAAAGAAAGTTGGAGTAGCAATTCTCATATCAGACAAAATAGACTTTAAAATAAGGACTATTAGAAGAGACAAAGAAGGACACAACATAATGATCAACGGATCGATTCAAGAAGAAGATATAACAATTGTAAATATTTATGCACCCAACATAGGAGCACCTCAATACATAAGGCAAATACTAACAGCCATAAAAGGGGAAATCGACAGTAACACATTCATAATAGGGGACTTTAACACCCCACTTTCACCCATGGACAGATCATCCAAAATGAAAATAAATAAGGAAACACAAGCTTTAAATGATACATTAAACAAGATGGACTTAATTGATATTTATAGGACACTCCATCCAAAAACAACAGAATACACATTTTTCTCAAGTGCTCATGGAACATTCTCCAGGATAGATCATATCTTGGGTCACAAACCAAGCCTTGGTAAATTTAAGAAAATTGAAATTGTATCAAGTATCTTTTCCGACCACAATGCTATGAAACTAAATATCAATTACAGGAAAAGATCTGTAAAAAATACAAACACATGGAGGCTAAACAATACACTACTTAATGACGAAGTGATCACTGAAGAAATCAAAGAGGAAATCAAAAAATACCTAGAAACAAATGACAATGGAGACACGACAACTCAAAATCTATGGGATGCAGCAAAAGAAGTTCTAAGGGGGAAGTTTATAGCAATACAAGCCCACCTTATGAAGCAGGAAACATCTCGAATAAACAACCTAACCTTGCACCTCAAGCAATTAGAGAAAGAAGAACAAAAAAACCCCAAAGCTAGCAGAAGAAAAGAAATCATAAAAATCAGATCAGAAATAAATGAAAAAGAAATGAAGGAAACAATAGCAAAGATCAATAAAACTAAAAGCTGGTTCTTTGAGAAGATAAACAAAAAAGATAAACCACTAGCCAGACCCATCAAGAAAAAAAGGGAGAAGACTCAAATCAATAGAATTAGAAATGAAAAAGGAGAAGTGACAACTGACACTGCAGAAATAAAAAAGATCATGAGAGATTACTACAAGCAACTCTATGTCAAGAAAATGGACAATCTGGAAGAAATAGACAAATTCTTAGAAATGCACAACCTGCCAAGACGGAATCAGGAAGAAATAGAAAATATGAACAGACCAATCATAAGCACTGAAATTGAAACTGTGATTAAAAATCTTCCAACAATGGGCTTCCCTGGTGGCGCAGTGGTTGAGAGTCTGCCTGCCGATGCAGGGGACACGGGTTCATGCCCCGGTCTGGGAAGATCCCACATGCCACGGAGCGGCTGCGCCCGTGAGCCATGGCCGCTGAGCCTGCGCGTCCGGAGGCTGTGCTCCACAACAGGAGAGGCCACAACAGTGAGAGGCCCGCGTACCGCAAAAAAAAAATAAAAAATAAAAAAAAAATAATAAATCTTCCAACAAACAAAAGCCCAGGACCAGATGGCTTCACAGGCGAATTCGATCAAACATTTAGAGAAGAGCTAACACCTATCCTTCTCAAACTCTTCCAAAATATAGCAGAGGGAGGAACACTCCCAAATTCCTTCTACAAGGCCACCATCACCCTGATACCAAAACCAGACAAGGATGTCACAAAGAAAGAAAACTACAGGCCAATATCACTGATGAACATAGATGCAAAAATCCTCAACAAAATACTAGCAAACAGAATCCAACAGCACATTAAAAGGATCATATACCATGATCAAGTGGGATTTACTCCAGGAATGCAAGGATTCTTCAATAAACGCAAATCTATGATTGTGATAAACCATATTAACGAATTGAAGGAGAAAAACCATATGGTCATCTCAATAGATGCAGAGAAAGCTTTTGACAAAATTCAACACTAATTTATGATAAAAACCCTACAGAAAGTAGGCATACAGGGAACTTTCCTCAACATAATAAAGGTCATATATGACAAGCCCACAGCCAACATCATCCTCAATGATGAAAAACTGAAAGCATTTCCACTAAGATCAGGAACAAGACAAGGTTGCCCACTCTCACCACTGTTATTCAACATAGTTTTGGAAGTTTTAGCCACAGCAATCAGAGAAGAAAAGGAAATAAAAGGAATCCAAATCGGAAAAGAAGTAAAGCTGTCACTGTTTGCAGATGACATGATACTCTACATAGAGAATCCTAAAGATGCTACCAGAAAACTACTAGAGCTAATCAATGCCTTTGGTAAAGTAGCAGGTTACAAAATTAATGCACAGAAATCTCTGGCATTCCTATATACTAATGATGAAAAATCTGAAATTGAAATCAAGAAAACACTGTCATTTACCATTGCAACAAAAAGAATAAAATGTCTAGGAATAAACCTACCTAAGGAGACAAAAGACCTGTATGCAGAAAACTATAAGACACTGATGAAGGAAATTAAATACAAATAGATGGAGAGATATACCATGTACTTGGATTGGAAGAATCAACATTGTGAAAATGACTCTACTACCCAAAGCAACCTGCAAATTCAATGCAATCCCTATCAAACTACCACTGGCATTTTTCACAGAACTAGAACAAAAAATTTTGCAATTTGTATGGAAACACAAAAGACCCCGAATAGCCAAAGCAATCTTGAGAACGAAAAAAGGAGCTGGGGGAATCAGGCTCCCTGACTTCAGACTATACTACAAAGCTACAGTAATCAAGACAGTATGGTACTGACACAAAAACGGAAAGATAGATCAATGGAACAGGATAGAAAGCTCAGAGATAAACCCACACACATATGGACACCTTATCTTTGATAAAGGTGGCAGGAATGTAGAGTGGAGAAAGGACAGCCTCTTCAATAAGTGGTGCTGGGAAAACTGGATAGATACATGTAAAAGTATGAGATTAGATCACTCCCTAACACCATACACAAATAAGCTCAAAATGGATTAAAGACCTAAATGTAAGGTCAGAAATATCAAACTCTTAGAGGAAAACATAGGCAGAACACTCTATGACATAAATCACAGCAAGATCCTTTTTGACCCACCTCCTAGAGAAATGGAAATAAAAACAAAAATAAACAAATGGGACCTAATGAAACTTAAAAGCTTTTGCACGGCAAAGGAAACCATAAACAAGACAAAAGATAACTCTCAGAATGGGAGAAAATATTTGCAAATGAAGCAACTGACAAAGGATTAATTTCCAAAATTTACAAGCAGCTCATGCAGCTCAATAACAAAAAAACAAACAACCCAATCCAAAAATGGGCAGAAGACCTAAATAGACATTTCTCCAAAGAAGATATACAGACTGCCAACAAACACATGAAAGAATGCTCAACATCATTAATCATTAGAGAAATGCACATCAAAACTACAATGAGATATCATCTCACACCAGTCAGAATGGCCATCATCAAAAAATCTAGAAACAATAAATGCTGGAGAGGCTGTGGAGAAAAGGGAACACTCTTGCACTGCTGGTGGGAATGTGAATTGGTTCAGCCACTATGGAGAACAGTATGGAGGTTCCTTAAAAAACTACAAATAGAACTACCATATGACCCAGCAATCCCACTACTGGGCATATACCCTGAGAAAAGCATAATTCAAAAAGAGTCATGCACCAAAATATTCATTGCAGCTGTATTTACAATAGCCCGGAGATGGAAACAACCTAAGTGCCCGTCATCAGATGAATGGATAAAGAAGATGTGGCACATATATACAATGGAATATTACTCAGCCATTAAAAAGAAACGAAATTGAGCTATTTGTAATGAGGTGGATAGACCTAGAGTCTGTCATACAGAGTGAAGTAAGTCAGAAAGAAAAAGGTAAATACTGTATGCTAACACATATATATGGAATTTAAGAAGAAAAAAAAATGTGTCATGAAGAACCTAGGAGTAAGACAGGAGTAAAGACACAGACCTACTGGAGAACGGACTTGAGGATATGGGGAGGGGGAAGGGTGAGCTGTGACAGGGCAAGAGAGAGTCATGGACCTATACACACAAACGTACGGTAGATAGCTAGTGGGAAGCAGCCGCATGGCACAGGGATATCGGCTTGGTGCTTTGTGACCGCCTGGAGGGGTGGGATAGGGAGGGTGGGAGGGAGGGAGACGCAAGAGGGAAGAGATATGGGAACATATGTATAACTGATTCACTTTGTTAAAAAGCATCAACTAACACACCATTGTAAAGTAATTATACCCCAATAAAGATGTTAAAAAAAAATAAAGGATTCATGTAGAAACCTGAAAAAAAAAAAAACTCTTAGGGCTTCCCTGGTGGCACAGTGGTTGAGAGTCCGCCTGCCGATGCAGGGGACACGGGTTCGTGCCCCAGTCCGGGAGGATCCCACATGCTGCGGCGGAGCAGCTAGGCCCGTGAGCCATGGCCGCTGAGCCTGCGCGTCCGGAGCCTGTGCTCCGCAACAGGAGAGGCCACAACAGTGAGAGGCCCGCGTACCGGAAAAAAAACCTCTTAGTGACATCTTCTGAAATATATTATAATAATAATAGATAACATTATGGAGACCTTAATATGTGCCAGACATTATGTAGAAGTTTTAGGTCTATTAGCTATTCACTACAATAAAGTCACAATGACTATAGGAAGTAGTTATTGCCTGTTCTTGACCTTGTTTTGTGGATGCCAGGCATCCTTGAATATTCTTTTTTGCTTAAACGCTTTATCCAAACCCCCAGCAAATCCCATTGGCTCTATGTTCAAAATACATCACAGAATCTACCATTTTCCATCAGCTCAACTGCAACTATCCTAATCTAAGCCACCATCATCTCCTTACCTTGATTATTGCAAAAGCCTCCTGATTTCCCTGCATCCATCTGTACCTCACTATAGCCTCTTCTCAATACAACAACCAGAGCAATCCTTTTAAAACATAACCAGATCATGTTGTGCCTCTCCTCCAAACCCTACAATGGCTTTCTGTCTTACCCAGAGAAAATTCAAAGTCATTTCAGTGGCCTACAAGATCCTATCTCAGTGGTTTTCCAGCCTGGATGCATATTGGACTCAAATGAGGGAACTTTTAATAAATATTGATGCATGTGTCCCAGCCCAAGAAATTCTGCTTTAATTCATCTGGGGTGCAGTCTGGAACCTGGGATTGTTAAAAGCTCTCTAAATTGAACGATTATAATGTGCAGCCAAGGTTGAGGACCATTTCCCTCTAAGATTTGATCCCCTTTCTGCCTCCATCCACTCTCTGACTTCAGCTCCTACTGTCCTTCCCCATGCATACTCCATTCTAGCCATAATGATAGGGTGACTGCTATATTTTATCATCCCTACTGCGGAGTAAAAGGGTCATTATTAATAATTATGAAGAGATAATAGGCATGACTTAGCACTGACCTAGGAAAAACAAGCGTATAGTCATTGAGCATAAAGACTTACTTTGTTGTTCTACAGGTGTAAAATGCTCCCACCTCAGGGCCCTGGCACTTTCTGTTTTTACTCTCTGGATTCTTTTCCCCCTCGTACCCAATTGGTTTGTTCCCTCACCTGCTTCCCATCTTTACTCACATGCCACTTTTCAGTGAGACCTTCCCTGTTTACTCAACATCGAAACCCAATCTCACTTCCACTTCTACTTCTCCCGTTTTATTCTTCTCTACTATCTGATGTACCACATATTTTGTTGAATTCTTTATTTCTCTTCCCACCAGATTTTTAATTTCTATTTTGATTGCTTCTGTATTCCAAGCTCCAGAATAGTGCCTGGCCTACTATAGTTGGTCAACACATATTTGTGCAAAAAATAAATGAATGATGAATGATTTATCAGCCGTTTAACACTGGGCCAGTTACCTAATTTGCTTTGCATCAGTTTCCTCATTGGTAAAGAGGGGATAATAGTAACACCTACCTCACAATGTGGTTGTAGGCACTGGGTGCTTACCTAGTGCTTACCATACTTAAGGCATGGGATTGGAATAATGCCTGACTCAGAGAGAGCACACATAAATGTTAGCTACATTAGTTAGTTAAAGATACTCATCTTTGTTTTTACTTTAGCTACTGACTCCTAGACCACACATGGAAATTGTCATCCCCGAAATTACCTCACTTCAGAAATCTTAAATGTCAATCTAAGGTGTTGGTAAACTGACTCTCTGAAGAAAAATAAAGCAAACAAGTTCTGATGTGTAGCATTTGCCAGTTTCTGTGGTGTCAATACTCCCATCGTGGCCAATTTCAAGCGACTACCTATTTAACAACCAGCTCCCCAAATTTCTGACTATTTAATCATCATCTCTTACAAGCTGGTATGATCTGGCTCTAACAAACCACTGCCAATATCTTACTTTCTGGCCATGTTCTTTTCCTTAGCTCTCCCACCTTCATACACAGCTATACTTGCTCTTCTACCTAATAAAGACTTCCAGTCCATAACGGCCTAACGGCCTCTTTATTTCGGCCTCTTTATTGCCTCCTTTTGTCTAACCTGGCTTCACTGGTTGCTTACTTGAACTACCATCCCAATTCCCCTGTAGTACTCTTGTTCTATTGTACCTGTTCTACAAACAATAGCCTCTTTTATCTCCAGCCTTACATTGCAGAGGGGAGGGGAGCGGTCAGTTGTTCCTCTAGGAAATCACAGAAGTATGCACACCACTGCCAAAACACTCACGTTCTCTAGCATCACCTGGAAGTCAGCAGAACTAGTTAATCATTTTGTTTTCTCTAGGACCAAAGATGGGGACTGGCAGGAGTGGAGGAAGAGTGCCTGTAACGAATACAAATCATTGGGCCAGCAGTCCAGAAGATCCTCTCCCTGGCCACTTACATTGCATATCATTAAAAGCCTTGGTAAAGATTTTTAGCTGGTTGCCCTTGCAGGGGTCCTGAAAACTCTGTGTTCTTGGAGTAGAACCTGATTCTGATGGTCCTGTTTTTTTTGTTGTTTTTTTTTCTCATCAGCAATTTATCTTTTTAACTTCAGCAATTACTCTAAGCATTCACCTTCAGTGAAGATTTGTCCTCAAACTCCCACATAAACTTTCTTCCTACTTTGCACAGAAATACAACAGCATGAGGTATCATTTTCTTAAATTTAATGCATGTTCCTCATAAATCCCTCTAGATCCACAACACACAGCTCCTTCAAGTCTTGGAAAATGTGGAGGTTTCTGCTACTCAAAGTTAATCCTTCACCAGGGTCCTTGATTTTGTACCTTCCCATCTCCCGAGATATTTTGCCTTACCAGTTTAACAGTATTTTCTTTGATTTCCTAGCCCGCAGTGTATAAATTGTCTAAATTATTTTCTATCTTAAAAAATGCCCTTGATTTTTCTTTTGGTCTACTAGCATCTGATTTATCTCTTGCCTTGCCATCTCACCCACTTTTCCCCTAAAAATTGGTCTCCACCTGCCAATTCTATTTATATTTTAGTCTCATTTTGCCCTCTACAGTCTGGCTTCTGCCTGGGCCCAACCCATTAAAACTGCTCTTGTTGAGATCTTGGAGGGCCACTTAAGAAAGTGTCAAATGCCATAGATGTCTAGTCTCTGCCTTAGTCATAGATATCATATAGATGTCATAGTCTCTGTCTTCCAGAATTTCTCTGCTGCATTTAATACAACTGCTTGTTTGCTCCTGCCTGAAACGCTCTATTCTCTTAGGTTTGGGATGCCATGGCCTCCTCTCCCCCCTTGCTTGTCTTTTCACCTCTCATGGATGGAGCTGCCATCCGTGCCGCTTCCTCAGGTTGGTATGCCACAGAGTTCCAACCTTGTTCAACTCCTTTCCTTTGTCTAACATTTCTTCCTGGAAAATATCATGGTTTGGGTTTAATAACCACTTTTATTCTACTGACTCCCAAATCTTTAACTTTAGTCAAGATCTTCCTGTTGTGTTTCAGATATATCTTTCCAATTTTGTCTGGACACTTTCATTGCATGTTCCATAGGCATCTCAAAGGTAACAAGACCCAAATTAAACTCATCATCTTCTTCCAATGACCAGCCCATCCTTTTCCTCCTCTGTATCTTTATTTCAGTTGGTAGCACTACCTTCCACATATTCCTCTTGCTCTCAAACATCCTTTCCTGAGTGTGTTTTTGGCTATGGTTTCCTTACTCAATCTGATTCTGTTTGCTTTTTGTCTTTATTAATTTCTCCAATGTTTTTCTTGTTATTATTTCTGGATGACACTTTCTCACTTGCTTATGTGATTGTGCTTTATAAGTAATGTATGTATATCTTTTTCTCTTATGTCAAAGGTTTAGAGGGCTTCCCTGGTGGCGCAGTGGTTGGGAGTCCGCCTGCTGATGCAGGGGACGCGGGTTCGTTCCCCGGTCCGGGAAGATCCCACATGTCGCGGAGCAGCTGGGCCTGTGAGCCATGGCTGCTGAGCCTGCGCGTCCGGAGCCTGTGCCCCGCAATGGGAGAGGCCACAACAGTGAGAGGCTCACGTACCGCAAAAAAAAAAAAAAAAAAAAAAAAAAAAAAAAAAAAGGTTTTGAGATGGGAGCAGGATGCTGAACACAATATACCCTCTTGAACTGAAACCAGTGGTGTTGTATTTTTGTATAACTGAGTTTTGTGATATAATAAACAAATCCACATTCAACAAATGTTATAAAATAAAGGAATAAATTGTTTGTGCTTGACACATGATATCTCGAATTTTTAAAGTAATTTATAACTATTTTTATTTGGATTGCTAGTTAATATTGTTATAAAAATGGAGGTCCAAAGATTTAGGGATAAGCAGTTGCCAGGTAAGTGCCGCCACAAAAAGTGTTTATGAAATCCATATGTATAGATGGAGAGAGACTGTACAGGGATAATGGTCAAAACTGCATTCATTCACACTAGTGTATTTCCTTGGAAAAGTTAGGAAAACCTGCACATCAGTGAGGTCATATCTTCTGGGCAGTTAGGCTGATGCTCCGCTTGCTAAGTCAGGTTGCATTTTATTTTAAAATTTAAAACACATACATACTTATGTACCTACCCACTCCCTTTTCCCACACGTACGTGCACATATACACACACTTACACACACACATACTTACTTAACCACGCCACACTCTCCCTGCTAATATATATCTGGAGGAATGTCCGCAAGGATTCAAACAGTAGATTTATGAATTTGGTGCAATATCACAGCTAGCCAGCCACTGCTGCTGGCACTAGATTGTAATCTTGTACTTCGTTTGCTACCACTCTGTCATATAGAACAGTGAATTGAAGTGATTTTCAAGTGGTGTGGGAGACCAAGGGAAATCTTTTCCAGCTCCAGTAAGCACAGAACGCTATTAATGAGCCATGGATGGCTCCCCTACTGTGCCGTGCACTTAGCCACTTCCTCCTCTCTGTGCTAACAGAAGCTGCGATTATCAAATTCTGAAGCAGTAGTTTGAAAAATGACTTCGCTTTTCAGAATTTGTGGGATATATATATTTATATATTTTATTTCTGCTAGCCGTGGGGAGTTGAATATCTGCTATTGACCTAAAATTTATAAAGCACTTTGAGCTTCTGGGATATAAGAGATATGATTACAAAGAAAGTAAGAATCCTATAGAAGAGTAAAAAGGGAGTATTGGCCCTATGTTTTTTTATCCCATTCATATGATTTTTATTTTAATAGAAATTCTATGTGAGGAGGGGACCCAAGACCCCATGGGAAGATGGTAGTGGACTTATAAGAAGTCATAAGTAATTTAATAAAAAGAATTCAAAGTGTATGAGAACATGGCTTTTTCATTCAGAGACTTGAGTTTCAATCCTCGCTCCACCCTTTACGATGTGTCAGCCATTATTCTATATGCTTTATAATAATCAACTCAATCCTTAAAACAATTGTATGAGGTGGATACAGTTAATATTCCCACTTTATAGATGAATAAACAGAGGCACAGAGAAGTTAGTCACTTGCTCAAGTCACAAGGTCACACAGCCAGTAAGTGGCAGAGCCAAGATGAACTGAGATAATATATGTTAAGATTCTCATAGTATTAGTAGTGGTAGCCACCATTATTTGAACATTTATTCTTTCCCAGATTGTATTGTGTCTAACCCACGTGGTGCATAAGAGCTGAAAAATATTAGTTTTTAAATCTTAGATCATGAAACATACCACTTATAAACATGTAGTAGGATGTTTTTAAGTAAATATTTTACTTATATTATCTTTTCTTTATAACATGTTTTAATTGATTGATGATTCAGCAGGATAAAAAGTATATCTGAAGCTAACATTTCTCTCCTAATTTGCTCGTGGCAGTCATTTGACCCATTTTTCAGCAGCAATTTGAATGAGTGTCTGTTACATTATTTGCCATTATATTCAGCTCTAGGATATAGTAGATTAAAAAATCCTATCTGAAGCGCCATTAGATAATAAGTCATTTTGATATGTATCTGATAAAAATTAGTTTCTGGATAAACATAATGGGAGGGCATAAGTATATATGCATTTCAAGTACTATAGGTGGTCCTAAAAAATTATCCTAAAGTAATTTAGCACATTTACAGGAGAAATGGATACAAGCTATAAAATAACATTCTGAGAATGGCTACAGAAAAGAACAAATAGTTCACATCCCTAAACACCTATGAATTTCATTTTGCCTTAAAGAGCATACTTGGTTGAGGGTGTGCATTCCGTGAAGAGTACTGCTCGATAATAACTCGACAATTTTGCTGAATTCAGCTTCTGGCATTGAATCTGGACATCAAGTCCAGTCACAGTATAAATATATTATCACTGCTAATATTGAGAGCAGTTGGAAGGAGAGGGCATGGGACCAAGAAAAATAAACGAAAATGAGATCAAGGGAGAGAGGTAAGATGCAAACAGAACTTGTCCAAATAACACTGGGCAAAAAATGAAGTGAAGAAAGAATGCTTGAGATTTTTTATTCCCATAAAAAATGAAGAAAAACAAATAACACATTTCAAATAGCAAAAGTCCAGTCATTTTATAGGTAAGAAAATTGGCTATGTCTCTGTAGGTAAATATATATTAAGGAATACAGTGACATGCACATATGTGACCTCTGCTGGGGATGCAAAATACTCTAGTGACTTTTCTAATATTTCTGTTTTTTCCAATATCAATGAATATTTTTGTAGCATACATTGGCTTTTTAAATGTTAAAAATATTATAAACACATTTTGAATTATAACTTCATGGTACCTTCTCAGCTGTGTTATTCTGTACCACTATATAAAACAAATGATTTTTGTATATACCATACTTTCAAGGATAAGTCACTTAAAAAGAGTGCTTTAAAAATTTTTGTTCTAAAACAAATCTCAGCCAGAGTTTCATTCTTTCTCTTTTTGTTTTCTAAATAGTCAGCCAACGAACTTAAGAAGGACAAAGCTGATAAAATCCATTTTCTGATATGAACTTGAGTCATTATTGGTAAATATACATCAATTTAAAGGGTCCAGCATTATAGATAATGCATAAAATATCCTACTAAATAGTTAAATGTGATAAAGCAAAATGAAACTCAGTTGCTTCACACAGGCTATGTGAAGCTACTGAATTTCATTTAATCTCTTTCTTTATAACATCATTTGAAAATATGTATATATTAATATGGCAAGTGAATTTATAGGAGAAATCAATTATATTCTCATGTGTATATATTCCCCCCATCCTCTTAGTAACACTCTAATGTATCACAGTATCAGAGAAACACACCCTAGAGAAAATCCTGCTATTCTTCATGGAAAAATCCATGAATAACATTATGCAAAAATTAATTTATGATAAATGTTTTAAATATAGAACTCAGAATAGCTTATTTAAATGCCATCAGAAAAGAACACCTCACCCGTAAAAAGGAGTCTAGGGATCCATTCTCCATATATTCCACCACAATCATTACTGGTCTGCCTGCAAAGAGAGCAAGAGAACACATAAGGATTACAGCAATTACAGAAATATGTGCTGCAGTTAGAGATTTCCAGCTGTGGCAGCTAAATTATTTGTATTTTATTAATAGGAACTTCATTTTCCAACACGCTTCTATAAACACATTAAACATACACATTTCTCCGTTTCTTTATAGCATTATTTCCTTTGAGTTCATAAAAAGAACATGAATTACAATATGAATTACTAAGTAATTAAGCACTTCCTTTTCTAAAGCCCTGCAATCACTTGTTCAGATTATGTTCTTTTTGTCCGGAGCTTTTCCTTAAAAGGCAATCAACAAGCTAAAGTCAGGGTTTAAGCAGTTACTATAGCTGCTTTGGCAGTTGTGGTACGTCTCCTCCAGTGATGCAGTTATTATGGCTGAATTACATTAGACCGGGCATTTCTGAAATATTCCTAAGGCAAAGCAGAAAGGAGAAATTCATGAATTCTCTTTAAGAAATTATAAACCATCAGTCATAGTCTACTTTTAAGGGCTTTTAAGTAGAAAAACGTCAGTGGATTGATGAATGCTACAAAGTTGGTGGGACCTGTAGTAGTTCTTGATCATCTCTTTATTGGACATAGATTAGATCAACAGAACAATGATGGTAGTACATGAAAAATAAGTAACTTCTGATTTCATAGTCTAGTGCAGAAGCTAAAATCAGAAACTGAACATCATTTATTTCTTTTTTATCATATCTATTTGCAATTGTTACAGTTCCCAATACACCTCTATTAGATAGAATATTTGACATAAGTAACTGATTTGTTTCAAAGAAAAGAATCTATTTGTTCTGCTCAATTGCCCGAGTTTAAAAGATAAAGTCTTTTTAGGGAGGGAAAGTGATATTTACCTGAAATAAACATGTATGACATATTTACTTTTTACTTCTATATTTCTCGCTTCTCATTGGAATTTTTAGCAATTCAATCTGCACTGTGCACAGAGTTTTTCCTCATGAGCACAAAGAAGATCTGGAAAGAAATTATGTGTACCAGTGACGGAAATATTAGATCTCATATTGTAATTCATGTCCCTTTTATGAACCCAAAGCCTTGAGGGTTACAACGGGTGACTGGAACAAATTAGTACAATGTCTGCAAATGCTAGATTTTACATTTAAATCTGTATTTTAAAGAAAGATGTGGTAAAGGTTAAATGTAGCAATAAAGTTCCCAATTTATCATGCATAGAATTAGAACCCAAAGAAGTTTTCCATTTTGGCAGATTTCTATAATGTTCCTAAAAGTCATTAATTTCACCCAAATACAGATAAAAAAAAAACTATATCAGAAAATATTGAGGTCAAAGGAACTGTCAGAACTACTGTAGGCAGGGATCTAGAAGATCCGGGTTTTAAATCTGAAAGTTTGTCATGAAATCTTTTATTTGGCCATGGGTTTCAGAGAGCTTGCAGACAGGAGCTTGATGCAAATGCTTGGTTAGCAAGGTAGGGAAAACTAAAAATTATGAGTCCACTATTCCAGTTTGAATGATAATGGATTCTGGATGTTAAGGGGAAAATTGGGGTTATTACGATGACTGCCCAGGTTCTTTCATAATCACACCTTTTCAATCTATCTTGACCACTGATGTCAGAGAAACATATCTAGTTTTCTAAAAATATATTTTAAAATAAATAAAAATATATTAAAAAAAAAACGCTGACATTCCCTAGGAATACTATTATTATCCCTGTTACACAGATAGAGAAATTGAGGCATAGTAAATTAAACTACTTGCCCCACATCAAATGGCTACTAAGTGGCTATCAAGCAGTCTGTCTCAGAGTTTAAGCTCTTAACCTTTATGCCAAAGGTGCCTCTCAGACATGATTTATAGATCAGAACTGTGCGGCCCATGCTGTTAGGCAATCCTCTCCAGTGATGGACCTCTTCTCTTCTAACTAACCTTATCATCTACTGCTTCATCAACTGTCAGTATCACCTATACTTACTCAATCCTATCTCCTTCTGCCTTTCCTTTTGGTATTCCCCTGCCAGGATTATCTCGCAACTTGCTTCTTTCCCTAATCACACTCACATCTCCCTAGAATTTATACACTGCACCTCCTCCATGAAAGTCTCCCACAGCCATTTCCTATGGTTGCACTCCCATCACATCTACTGTCTGCATTATGAAATGTGTGCCTGGTTTTGTATTAGGCTGTTTTTTTCCCTCATCTTCCCACAGATGCTTTGTATCCCCATTCACTGGGTTTCTCAAGGTCATCTCCCATAGAGCTGAGCAGAGTAGGTGCTTCATAGAAACCAGTTGATTTTTCTCATCAGTTTCACAATTCCTAACAGAGTAACACTGAAGTACTTCAGCAAGATTCTAATCTATGTGAATACAAAGTACTTGGAAATTAGTGCTATCTGTACCTCTTTGGGAGATACTTTATACAATCTTAAAATTCATCAGTGACAAGTTTCATCTTCTCATTAAAGATAGTAAAGAGTCAAAGGAAGACTCCCCTGGTTTCTTGTAAATTAAAAGTTTCACACCTGAGCTCTGAGTCTTTTGTATTTTGTTCAGTAGCATCATTTGAAAGCAAATGTTATTAAACTAAGGAGTTATTTTTTTTGGAATATCGCTGGTATCTAAACTGTAATTTGTTTCCTAGTGGTTTTCTACAGGGAAGTTAGATACACTGTGAAGATTACAAGCTTACAGTCCATGATTACATTTTATAATCAAGAAAGTGGATAGGTATGAGGGAAATTATGAAAGTTAGGGTGATATTCTTCAAATATGTGGTTAGGTGTGAGAAGTCCATTGGTAACAGTGCTTTTTCTGTGTTATTTTTAAATATGTAAAAATTATATATTATACTTTTGCTCTTAGAAAATACATTTGGATGTGATTCTCTTTTTTTTATATTTTCAAAATATTTCAGCTTATTTCCATTTTTACAGTTTTAGCCAGTTACCCTAAGTGCCTCATGTCACAGGATTAGCCTAGTCTTTGCATTGTACTGGAGTCAATGGACAAGCTCCAGGATTCTTAAATGTTAGTCAAGTCTCAAAATCCCCAGATCTTTCTTAGAAGCTTCATCAGTTGAAGAGATCTTCAGAAATACTTTTACAAGTCACACGAAAAGTGAAGTTCTTTGGTTTTCCTTCATGAATAGCCCAGATATTGTTATGGGTATTTTAAACTGCATTAGAATCAAGATTCGATAAGAAATCACTTATATTCTGAATGCAATGAATCACAAAATGCCATATCATCTTTTTCTGTTATAGAGAACAATAATTTTCTTTAACTGAGACTTTTATAGACTATTAACAAATGAATCTTTTTCAAATTTGCAGCTTCTCAATACTTACGATGATTTTGATATAGGTATTGAGAAAACAGATAATGATAAGGCTATTCTTGTGTTGTTGTTAAAGGAAACAAAAGAGAGGTATTCTTTAAATGTTCCAGGGAAATTCTGGGGAAAATATTTTGTGAGTGAAACAGTGCCCACCTTTTTTTGGTCTCAGAGAAGACTCTGAAAGGAGATTACAGATTCAACATTTTCACGTAAGTAATGAGTTTGTGCTGGATGTAGTGTTTTGTATCAGTTTGGCAATTTCTAATGTGTAGTCAGTAATATCAAGAACCCAAACAAATCTCAACAACCCCCAAACTCTATCACAGATTTAAATCAATCTAGTTTATTTAATGTTATAACACATCTATATTTTGTCTAATAGGTAACGAAATTTATGGCAATAATTTGAATTGACAGGTTGCCTGTATTTTCTTCCTCCCAAGTTGTAATTCAGGACTTTTTGAGCCAGTTATTTAATTTATTTCTACTCCCTGTTTCTGCTGTACTGATAGTGAATTATAATTATAATCTCAAATGGATTTCATAATAAATGAAATAGTTTTCTTATCCCTCTAAGGCATTCAAGAGATATGGATGACACAAATTTGAACAAATTTATATATTAAATAATTATTTTTATTCACAAGAAGTAAAATTGGAGGATTGTTTTCCTCTTAACACTGTTGCCTGATGATTATCAGATCATGTCCCAAATGAATCTTATTCTCAGTGAATTCAAATACAAACTTAAAAAGATTTCCCTTGAAACTTCTTTTCCTCCTCTATTTCTGTTTTGGTTAAGACACCACCATCCATCTAATTACCCAGGTATGAAACCCTATTGTAATATTGGATTTCCCACTTAATCAAACCCTTATTAGTCCATAAGTTGTTAAGTGGTGCTGATTCTATACAAAACCTATTATCACTGTCCACATTCTGCCTTTGTTTTCTCTTGACGTATTACAATAATCGTTTACTGGTTGTACCTGTTAATGCTTGTATAATCATTATTTTAAACATTCAGTGATACAGCAGATATACATATTTAAATGCCTACTATGCATCAAGTACTCTTCTGGTTTCTGAAGAAACATCCTCAATCAATACAAGATCCTGCTCTCATGGAGTGTATAGTGGAAAGGGGAATAGAAATAAGTAAACAATTACTATAAAGGACTAATGTCTCATCCCTCCTTTAAAGACTGCTTTACATATTGTATTTTTTTCTTCAGGATTAAGGTCTAAACTACTTGGCAATTACATTCCTTCACAATCTTTCCTCGACCTTTGTTTCCATGTCATCTTTTACAGCCCCAGTTCCCCACCTCCTGTTTTTCAAATTCTCTAGGGGACTCAGAATTCCCTAAGTACGACTGTCTTCATTTGGTAAAATCATATACTTACAAATAAAAAAAAGAACTTAAATACCATCTCCACGGTCAACTTTCCCGTGAATCACTTTTTGTTTTAGGATGACTCTGATGGTTTACTTTTTCTTCCATTTACATCTTAAACAATTGTATAACACTTATTAGGTATGGCATTGATACTAACTACAAAGGTGTCTGCCTTCTACTCTAAAATGCTGCTGAGGTCAGGACTGGGGCTTAATTCTCTGTAAGTTCACTAGCTACATATAGCACAGAGTGAGGCACAGAGGAGGTACTCAACTTAATTTTTTTTGACTGGAATGCCAGAAGGAACACACAAATAAAGATGTTTTCTAAGGATAATTCTAGCCCTAGAGCAGAGTTACTGAAATAACAGAATGGCAAATCAATAGACTTTAATCCTAAATTACTTGTAGTATAAAATATACGGTTTTGAGGAAAAAAACAATTCCAATTCTAGCTATGCTACCTGCATGATCTTGGGCAAGTTATTTTAGCTCTTTCAGTTTCTGCATCTATAAAAGGAGGATAATATTACATACTATATGTGATTTTTCAAAGGAGTAGATGAAAAAACGTATAATTGACACAGAGTTTGGCAATAGTTGCCACTCAAAAATGTTGGTGTACCTTTACTTTCTTTCCCTTTTGGGAGTAGTTATCTGCTTCCCCCTTCTTATTACAATTGTTCACTATGTAGAAAAAAATAGTTTTATAAAAATGGATCATCTACATATTTTATTGTACTTTGGCATTGACATAAAGATTCTTTTATATCTTATGGCAAAGTGAAAATAACTGCTATTTACATGTTTTATATGATACAGTTAATTCCCGGTTTTATCACTGAAATCCTTGTGTCCCAGGCAAATTGGGATGGTTTACTATCTTACACCTTGTGTGCTCAGCACAGTGCAGTTAGAAGATGTGGGATTAGAGTCAGGTCACATGCTATTGAAGACTCTTCCACCTGGGGCAAGTGACCTTTCATAACTCACTTACCTCACTGCTTCAGTCTCCTCATTTGTACACTATATACATTCCTCATTTGTATATTTGTGTATTTTTACATAATAATAATACCTCCTCCATCTCATGAGATAGAATAAGTCACTGTGGAGGAGGTGTTAATCCACCTTCTCCATTGAGTGAGGTGTGGGATTAAATGAGATAATGAGTTTACAACACAGAGAATAGTACCTGATACTATAAACATCAAACCACCCAATAACAGCTTAAAGAACGAATGAGTAAATGTGAGTATTATATCTTACCTTACCGACTAGATGTTGAATCCTAAGCTAAGAAGTGTTTTTCAGAGTGAAGAAGGTTCATTACTGAAAATGACTAAGATCAATATATTTAGGAATTTTCCTGACTGTCTCAAAGGTCCACTTAAATTCTTTACACCTGAAATCAACAGGTTTGAAGTTGCTTTAAAGAACAAGATGGTTTCTCCTAGAGTAAAATAATCAGAACAGGTATTTTCTGACTTTAAATACCATACTATAATATAGAGTTTCTTAGAAATAGCTTCTGTAGGAAGTAGATTCTTATTCCTATCTAAAAAGTCATCTTGTGTCTTCTGTACTCTATTTACAAATTTGGACCTCTACCAATATACCTTAGATTACTCTGGAATTGCTTTTACCCTTAGAACTATTTGAAACCCCTAAATCTATATAATAATTATTGTTAATTTGGTTCCATGCTTTCTCTTAATTTCTTTATTTTGCTTCTTAAATTCAGAAGTGAGCCAAATAACCTTGGATTAATGCTGAAGAATAAATTATTTTATTCTGTGACAAAACAGCTGAGCAGAAATTAGGAGGGTTGATTTGCATTTATGAAAACAGTGGCACTTCTAGATTTGTTTTAGAGTAAATCTAAGATGTGAGGCTAAAGAAATGAAACATAATTTTCCTGACAGTTCCAGAAAGCAGTGGCATACCGTCTGTATCAATTAACTTCAGTAATATTCAGTACTGCACTTTTTCTACTGGAAATTACATACGGGCAAAAAGATTTCTCTTTAACTAGAAGTGTCTTGTTGGCAATGAAAGTTACTGCCAAAGATGCCTGACGTTAGACTGTGGTTTTCAACATAAGACACTAACCATATTGCAAAATTTTAATAACATATGAGTTTTTAAGAATGGCTTTCTTGATTTTTTTATTACATCTACATGTATAAAAGTAATATGTGATAATGATCAAATTAAAAGCACACGCATTGAAATTAGTTGATTTATGACGTTTAGATTTCCAGTTATTATGAAAGAAATAATTGATTATACAATAATCTATAGTTTAATTACCACTAGGTAGCAATGAATAATGAACATATCAGAGAATTCTCATGACTTGAAATACTCTGAAATGTTCAAAACATAAACATGAAACAGGAAATATGTGCTAAGTTTTTCAAAACCACATTAAACTGCATGTCAAATAAATAATTTTATGCCGCTTTTGTTCTTGGTTTCTGTGAAAAATTTTTGTGTGGGTAATTAAAAAATAGATACTACATCTAAATCAGCACATATGTAATAATAACTGACTTAAAAAATAAGTTTTTCAGTGTGCCAGACATTGTTCTAAGGGCTTTACATGTGTTAACTCATTTAATCCTCACACCAACCCCTGTGGTGAGTATAGTCACTAGTTCAATTTAACAGATAAGATTACGGATGTACTGCGAGTTTAAGGAACTTGTCCAAGGATATACACTGGGCAATTGGCAGAACCAGGGCTCGAAGCCAGGCAACCTGGCTCCAGAGTCTGAACGCTTGTCCATCTTGTCATATCCCCAGATAATACTTGGGTCTCCATTAGTAATTTAGAGTACATGAAGCATTATCCCAAATCTCTGTGCCTCATCCTAGAAACACATCTGGGAAAGCCATTATGGACTGGGCATTGTGTTGCTGCCAAAGATGTTTTGTCCTTGAGAAGTTCAGGATTTTAAAGCTCCATAAAGCCTTATGATAATCTATATAAACAGGAAATGTGTGCTAAGGAAACTTGCTGGAATAGCCTTTAGATTTTGCTTTCCCCATCGCTTAAACATCAGTTTATGATAATGATCTTAAGTTTCCTATACAAAGGAATGTTTTCAGAAAGAGTCCTGAAGCTTTGGGAAGAAAGTGTCATATTTTCCAGTAGTGTTTCAAATGTTGTGCTTTACTTCTGGCTTCAAAAGTGTGTTGTGATTATATAAATGATCAAATATTCAGCCTTTTGGTCTTTTGTATTATTCACTAATCAAAAGAAAACCAACAGAAGATTTAAAAATCAAACAAACCTCTGGACAAGATATATTTAATCCTAACTGCATAGGTTATTTATGGTGAGATTTTAATTATAATGGAGAGAACATTGTTAAATGAATCATACATATGATGTAAATTAAACTACCAACTACTTTTCTTTTCCCTGCCCCCCAGGAAAGTTACTACTTATTTTTGAAACTTTTCTGCAATTCTTACAAAGGATTTAACTTTTTTGTTAATGTTCAATTTTGCTAAATACACTTTCTGTAAGACCTCTGTGAATAGAACTATGAAAAGTTAACATTGTGCCACAGGGCAACTTCCACTGTGCTTTGTCTTACAATGCAAAAGAATGAATGCTGAGATGAGATGTGTTTTACAACAGGTATGGTCTTTCCCCACCTTTCTTACGTTCTTAAGTGGCCCAGCAGCCCAGAAGGGCAAGCATGCTGCCCTATGAAAGAGCAAGAGGCATTTAAGCAGCTCAGTTTCTTATCATGTTTCCAGTAAGGTGAAAACACACCAACACAACATTTCCAACCAACACAAAGATTAAATACTGACTCACATGGAGTCTAAGCTTTAGCAAGCTGTGTAAGGTTTCTCTGAATTTTTCTTTGGGAGAAGACAACGGCTCCTGGATGAATCTTTTGAAAGTGTTGATAGTTTCTTTGAATAGGACCAAAATAGATGGTATAATTTGTAATAATAAAACATGAACGTCCCTAGCGGGTAGATATATGTTCTCAACTGAGAATTTAAATTGTCATATATATAAAGTCTGGATTTTTAAGATTCAAACTTACTGAAATGATCTTTAGATAAAAGAAATATTTATGCTAATAAGAAAGAAGAGCGAAAGTCAAAGGCTAAAACTATTTATGGAATCTGAAAATAGGAAAGTAAAAAGAACTAGTAAAAAGAATCTGGAGATTACTTAAAGGCTCTTTTAAGATTTTTCATGTCTTTCTGGTAGGAAACAAATAGAAATTCTCTGTAAATGTTCGGGAGCTTGATATCAAATGCATCCTGCTGCTTTGTT